>NC_090932.1:70092443-70716693 GCF_040938575.1 Ambystoma mexicanum | reverse complement strand
CCACCAGAAAACGTGCATAAATCTACCGCTACCTGCCCACAGCAGTAATATTTCCATGTGGAACCCATTTGTCCCTTTCCAGAGAATGCTGAAGTCAAGTGTTGAAAACACGTGCCTCTGCGCATGCGCGAAAGCAGAAGACTTCTGCCGCAACAGAAACCCAGCAGCCCTTGCGCAGGATGTGCCAGACAAGGCCATTGGGTCTTTTACCACCTAGCCGTGAACCTGAGGCTGGCATCTGATTCTCCACTTGCCCTGATGCACCCGGAAGAGGGTGCCGAAATCTCCACCTGGTGTTCCTAGGAACATTGCCACACAACGTACCTCAGCCAGCAGCCCATTTTTCAGGGACGCCAACAGGGACATTATGCCCCCCCCCCCATAAAAAATAATATCTGTAAAGGCGGCCTGGCCCAAGCAGCTTGGGAAAGGATGGGTGGAGATGAGTGAAGTCTGCATGGTCTCTGGATTCTTTATCTGCCAGGTAACCTGCAAGATGGCGGCCTAATATCTGTGCTAGACTTGGTGATCAGGGTCATTGGCAACCATATTGTGGTATTGTCGCCCCCCAGGCAGCACGTCATGGGGGGGGGGCCCGCCCCACGTGGTATATAGGAAGGGGAGGAGAGATATAATAAAAGGATGTATGCCCTCCGGAAAAGGGCAGTGCAGACCACGAACGATACCCGAGTGTTCGTGTGGTTTTTATGTGCAGCGTAATAGCAGACCGCTGCGACTCCGTTCGTGCCAGCTTGTAAGAACATGAATATCACATTGGCGACGAAGAGGGCAGGCTGCAACCACACGTGGTGGAGCCGGCTCCAGTCTACGCCAGAGCAGTTGTCTTACGGAGCAACGCAGGAAGACAGAGCCCAAGAGGCTCGAAAAGGAAAAGAAGACAACAAGGTTGTAACCAGCAGGTGAGCAAGCACAAGCACGGCCCCAACAAACATCTCTAGACCACGCCCCTACCCCAGAAGCCTAGACCCACTACACAAGGCCAACAGAAGAGGGTGGAAAGGAAGGGGGATCAGCCGTCCCTAAAGGAAAGAGGGAACAGCCCGATAGAAGACTATCATGGACCAGACAGAAAAGGCAGGTTCTCACGATGGACAGCCCACAAGCAAGCTCAGCCAGAGGGAACACCCACAGGAGCGCAAGGGGAGGAGCCACTGAACCAGAAGGGCCCATCCCAGGTTTGGACGTCACCCATGGCTCTTTAATGAGACCATTTGACCCATGCGCAACAGGGGCAGTGCTGCACTGGGATCTATGGCTCCAGCAGTTTGAGCTCCATGTCAAAGCAAAGAAAATCACAGAAGCAGAGGAATTAAGGACACTTCTCAACCTTGGCACACTAGCAATGAGGCTGTTTAACGCCCTACCCAATAGAGAGCAAGCTGATGACTATGAAGCAGCGAAGGCAGTCCTGAATAGAAAATTCAAACCAGAGTTCACCCCAGATTACGAACGCCTCCAACTGAGCATGACCCGATAAAGACCAGAAGATCAAATTGCTGATGTACACGCCCGCATAAGAGAAATGTCCCTAGGCTGTGAGTTCACAGACGAGGATTTTGCAGTACATCAACAAATCATTCCCAGAATCTCATCGCAGAAGCTGCGCAGGGCAATTCTATCCGAGGAAAACCTACCTCTAAACCAAATCCTGGTAATAGACCGACAAAGAGAATGTACTGACGCGCAAGTTGCAGCGATGGAAGTACCAATGAGTAGACTGCCAATTGACAACCACATGGAAGGAGAAAGAATTGCAGCCATCAAATCCAGGCCCAAAGTGAGGAGAACTGCCAACATCCTGCCGCATCGGCAAAGACAAGCGGAAAGAATCCTGCAAATGGTGCGCAGGGGCGTGGCACAAGGACAAACCTTGCCCAGTGCTAGGAGACACCTGCCAACAATACAAATGACAAAATCACTTTGCAGCCGTCTGCCTCAACCCTACTCTTCAGAAAGAAACAGGGTGTCTAAGCCCTGCCACATACAAATGACGAGACAAAGGCAAAGCGAAAGCTGTGGCCTCAGATCAAAAACAATTCAGTGACAGCGAAGAGGAGGAGGAGGCGTCAGATGAAGATTCCTCACCTGAAAGGCCAAAAAGCTGACCTAAGAAATGCAGTGAGCGAGTCACCACAATCTCAGCCATTCAACCAGCCAAGAAAAAGCAAAACAAGACGAGGACGGCGCAGCCAACCTGCTTGATCCTAGCAGACGGAATCTACACAAAGTACTAATAGACACCGGAGCAAAAGTAAACGTAATGCCCCCAGTGAAGTTTGAAGAAATTAAACCATTACTGCAGCTCCAAAACAAGATAGTGCAGCTATTCGCGTACAAGTGCAGCTATTCGCGTACGGGTGCAAGAAACCACTCTCGGTAGTGGGATCATTTTGGTGGAACCTAACACACAACAGAACAGGACCTGCATATATGTAGTCGACTTAGGAATAGAAACCCTCATGAGCGGCAAGACTGCCCAAAAACAAAAACGGATCATTTGCATTCAGCATCAAACCCCCCGAAGTCGACAGACTACTTGGAAAATACACCAAGCTATTTCAAGGGATTGGGTGCTTGTAGGGGCGAACAGTCAAGCTGCACATTTGCCCGATGTTGAACCCAGGGTGGTATGACATCGCCGGCTTTCCTTCCATTCATGAGAAGCTATGGAAATCGAACTAGAGAAACTAGAAAACATGGGGATCACTGAGAATACATCTGGCCCCACCCATTGAGTCTCCCCCATGGTGGTAACACAAAAACCCAAGCAACCAAATGCAGTCTGCGTTTGTATAGACATGTAACTAAGAAATGTGACAATAGGACGAGAATGCCACATAACACCAACCATTGATGAACTGATTGTGGATCCTACAGGAGCAATGGTGTTCAGCAAGCTGGACCTATGGTCAGGATACCACCAAATGGGCCTAGCCCGTGTATCAAGATACATCACAACATTCTCATGTCACCTTGGCCTTGCAGGTTGAATTCTGGAATATCCTCGGCGGCCAAGGGATTCCAGAATGAGATCCGGAGAGTGTTGCACGATAGGGCTGGCACGACCAATGTCAGTGATGACATCCTGGTTTACGGGAAGTCTCCAAAGGAGCACAACGCCCAGCTAAGTGCTGTACTACAATGAATAGAAGAATCAGGCCTAACGTTACATGCCAAGAAGTGTGAGTTCAGGAAAAGTGAACTCGCCTTCTTTGCATTTGTGTTCAACGCCAAAGGTGTGTCACCTGACCCAGCCAAGGTTGCCAACATCAAAGGAGCCAGAGCCCCTACTTCCATCTCTGAAGTCAGAAGCTTCATGAGAAGGGCACGTGCTATGGCAGGTTCATTGCAGATCTGGCCACAGTCGCTGCCCCACTAAGCTAGCTAACATGAAAAGAGAGTCCATGGGAATGCTGTGAAAAGCAAGAAAAACCTTTCCAGCAGATCAAAGACTCACTAACAGGAAAAGCAAAGATGACGTTATTCAACATCAAGCAGAGCAAGAAAAAACTTTCCAGCAGATCAAAGACTCACTAAAAGGAAAAACAAAGATGACGTTATTCAACCCCAATCAGAGCAAGAAAAAGCTTTCCAGCAGATCAATGACTCAATAACAGGAAAAGCAAAGATGACGTTATTCAACATCAAGCAGAGCAAGAAAAAACTTTCCAGCAGATCAAAGACTCACTAAAAGGAAAAACAAAGATGACGTTATTCAACCCCAATCAGAGCAAGAAAAAGCTTTCCAGCAGATCAAAGACTCACTAAAAGGAAAAACAAAGATGACGTTATTCAACCACAATCAGAGCAAGAAAAAGCTTTCCAGCAGATCAATGACTCAATAACAGGAAAAGCAAAGATGACGTTATTCAACATCAAGCAGAGCAAGAAAAAACTTTCCAGCAGATCAAAGACTCACTAAAAGGAAAAACAAAGATGACGTTATTCAACCCCAATCAGAGCAAGAAAAAGCTTTCCAGCAGATCAATGACTCAATAACAGGAAAAACAAAGATGACGTTATTCAACCCCAAGCAGAGCAAGAAAAAGCTTTCCAGCAGATCAAAGACTCACTAACAGGAAAAGCAAAGATGACGTTATTCAACCCCAAGCAGAGCAAGAAAAAGCTTTCCAGCAGATCAAAGACTCACTAACAGGAAAAGCAAAGATGACGTTATTCAACATCAAGCAGAGCAAGAAAAAGCTTTCCAGCAGATCAAAGCAGAGCACCGAACTGTTGGAAGGCAGCAGCCCAGTGGGCCTGGGAGCAGTGCTAATTCAAGTGGACCACAAAGGTACCATATACCCCATCGCATTCAATGGCCGACCCCTCAAGAATACAGAACAGAACTGTGCTCATATTGAGAAGGAAGCGCTGGTGATACTGTGGGAGCGCCAGCACTTTCAAGTAAACCTCCTCGGCCAGCCTGCCCGAATATTCACGGATCACAAACCACTGATCCCAATATTCAAAGGATCGACACAACACCTGCCAGAAGGCGTCATCCTGGAAGGACACTGCATCGTACTACCGGAAATGCTCAAAGAACAGGCACTCCCGCTGGCACATGATGGACATCAAGGGGTAGTGAAGACCCAGACATACCTAAAGTCCTGGGTTTGGAAACCCAAGATCCAACAAAAAGTCTTAGCCCTAATCAAAGCCTGTGTAGCATGTAAGTCCTCCCAGTGGCAGATGGCCCTAAACCCTATATCCAGCACCCCAGAAGCCAGAAAAGATGGGAATCGATCACCCGAAAAATATCACACTTTCCCCTGGTGCCACCGCTGATGTGGAAAGAGAGCTGCAGCCCCATAGACGGTTGAGCCGCCGACTGGCCTAAAGGAATCCCCAGGAGAAGATGAGAGGACTGACATGATACTTCAATGACACCTGAAGTGCCCAGACCCCGTGCCTGAGCGAGAGAGAGGATCCCGCTATGCGTGGGGGAACGCCCCTAACGGTCATGGAGACTACGAGGGTACATACTCCAGGGGATATACCATCGAGAGACAGGGGCACCGCGGTGAGCACGTTGAAGACCATGCACCACACACCACTGAACTAGATAAACACCACTTTGGTATTACACACTCTGTTTTACAAATGCAAGTTTGGGAGGAATGTGGTGTAGCACGTGATAGGAGGGGGAATCCGTCCCCACGTGGTCATAGGAAGGAGAGATGTAATAAAAGGACGCACTTGCACCGGAAACAGGCAGTGGGGGCCACACACGATACCCTAGTGTCCTTGTGGTTTTTATGGGCAGTGTAATAGCCGTCTGCTGCGACTTCGTTCGTGCTAGATTGCACGAAGGTGAACATCACACATATCACGCACTTATGGCTAGTTCTACTCCAACTCACCCCCATATATATATCTTTATCTCTCTCTCTCCACTGCACCCCCGTCTAAAGTCTGTGTACTTGTTTTCCTCATCATCATCACCTCCTATAACGTCTACACATTGTAAAGAACCCAGTAATAGGAATGCTACTGCCATTCTTAAAGCTATGTTAAGGTTTTTTGTTCCAAACACTATATTTTCTGCTATCGTTAAGGAGTGCATAAATAAATAAAAACTCCACCGCTACAATGCTTTCCTCATTACCATTGAAAACACCCGGAGAAGACCACCCTCATCAAAATGGGTCGGACCACTTTACCTTCGGGGCCCGATTCCGAAGGAAGTGCCTATTTACAAAAGTGTTGTTCTGTTGCAGAAGGCCACTTTTCTAAATGGCACCCTACCTATTCTGCAGCAATAGGAAAGTGGGGGGCTCATATGAAATCCGCCACTTTCGTTCAACGTCTCATGCCGGTGGCTTTAGTGACAGCAACACGCGCAGAGCAGCCGGTGCAAGCAGATTCTGCATGCCAAGTGGCACTTCTGCAAACAAAAAGGTGGTATCTGCAATCCCCCACCCCCACTCCCCTCACCCCGTAACGCATCGTTTGCGGGGTGCAGAGGCGGCCATCCTTTCAAAGTGTTCAATCTTGCACAAGATGAAGGTTTTGACACCTTTCGCATTTGACTTACAACCCATTTTCTGTCTCTTCTCGGACTCAAAACATCTAATCTGCATTTTGCACTTCATCATCATCATCACTATGTCATTGTCTTTTGTAACATTCTTGTTCTTTTATGCAAAGCACTTTGGCGGAACCTCTATATAAATATCAATAAATACAACCAAATATTGAACCAACTGAAAATACTAAGAGGACCATTGCCGGTTCCAGAAGCACCTCAAAACCTTCCTCTTTGCTTCTGCTTCCTCTCCTCCTCTCCCCTGACAACTCCTGGCTGAAACTGAAACTGCACTGGTTACCTGGTCACCTGGTCACCCTCTGATCTCGGGCCCAGGTCCCCTCCCCCACCAGTTGCACACCTGCACTGCCTCCCTGTCAACCCCCGCACTTGGTGGGTCTGTTTTCTGTATCCCTACAGGCCCACCATCAGCACGTGACACTGACACCTGATGTCTGCATTTACCCTTGCACTTGCCACCAGCTGGCTGTACTTTTACTTATTGTTTTTATTTATTCTGTTTATCCCATGTACTGCACTGTCCCCACCCCTCCCGCACTTTTCTCCTTCTCCCCCTCCCCTGCACTTGCACGATCTCAATGTCACCTGGCCCAGTAGGATCGTTGTCTCTGTCTTCCCTCCCTTGCTGCATAGCGCCTTGAAACACTTGTGTATAGGCGCGTTATAAATGCCATATCGTATCATATCAGAGATGGAAGAATGCATTCGCTTTCCAAGTCTCACAAACTTCTTCTTCAGATGAAGAGGTTTGTGGGTCTTAATGCATTACTCCCTTTCTATATATTATTTTCAGTTGGTCTAATAAAATGTGTGATTTTAAAACTTGACTTACAGCAGCAAACATTTTGCGTTCGAAAAATGAAGTTTGGTTCCTTAGAAAAACAGTACAGAAGTAAGACCACAAGGTGGCAGCGCGAGCCTGCAGTACAGCTGACAGTGTTAAGGCTAGGACTTTCTAAACATGCTTTCTTTCCATTGGACAGCGGCACATTTGTACTTTACAGAAAGGCTCCTGTGGACCTGCAAACATGGCGATGTTCTTGGTACTCTGTAGAAATGCGTCTCTGAACTTTGCATTTGGCGTCGCAGCTGCTCTGAACATGGTAACCTTGGCCAGTAGTGGGAGCCGGTGGCGTGTTTTCATCACTCGGGACATGTTTTCAGATCTCGCTGTTCCAGTAACTAATCAAGCCACAGTGGTTTGGAGTATTTGGAGCTCATGAACGATGAAGCGTTTGTTTGGCTTCTAGAAAAATAACATTACAGTAATATTTTGCTAAAACAAGCCTTTTTTTTATTCACTTGTCTTGCAGTGCACACATAATATTATGAAGCGTCACTGGAATCGTGCACCAAGCAGATTGTGGTGCTGCAATAATTATAGTATTATATGCAGTGGTGGAAATGGAAAAAAATTGGTGGCGATCCCACAAGGGTCTGGGTAGGGAGCGGAGTTGGGGTAGGGGGCGGTGCCTGAGGAGGCGTGGTTTAGGGGGCAGAGCTTGCAGTTGACCTCCGATCAAAGTAAATGTCCAATGTAAAAGTTTTAAACGGCACTATTTCTTTCATGCTGCTTCTTTTCCAAACTATATATCAATTGCACTTTAAACCACTTCCATGGCACTGGTGATGAGTTACTTCACTGTGCGGATAATAGTTTTGACCAGCGTTGCTGAGTAAATATTCCTTAAAATGCACAATTTGCATCCCATGTTATAAAAAAAACTCCACCTTGGGTACTATTCAAACGGTGATTTCTGTTCTCCAGCCCATAAGCAACGTTTTCCTTTACTTGAACCGCTACCGGCACAGCTCCTGCAGCTCCCCTCTGAAAGCAGTTGGGTGGCTGCATAGTGTGTGATAGTTTCAATGTTAAGAGGGGTATTTATTTATTCATGCACTGTGTGTGTGATACCTGTCTAGTTATTTATTTATGCAATGTTTGTCGGATACAGGTATCAGACAAACATTGCATAAATAAATAAATAATCCGGGTCCAGGTATCTGACAAACATTGCATAAATAAATAAATAATCCGGGTCCAGGTATCCGACAAACATTGCATAAATAAATAAATAATCCGGGTCCATGTATCCGACAACCATTGCATAAATAAATAATGCGGGTCCATGTGTCCGATAAACCGGTTCGTGGCTTCAGACCGGGTCGTGGCTGAGGACTGTAACTTCATCTTGCGCTGACTCTGGCCAGATCCTGAGATCCGGCTACAAATCTAGTGCCAGATCTCGGATCCGCCGAGAGCCAGCCCAATCGCCAGTGCTGATCATACGCCGCTGCAATGGCTGCGTTTGCAGCGGCGGGTTTGTTGGGAAATCTTTCAGCATAAATAATGCACACAAAATGTGTTCTCCAACTTTCAAGGCACACTTGGTAATAAAAATGATATCCGTGCTGGGAAATCTGGCTTTTTTGTGTTTTTTCTGTTTTTAAACAGAACTTGGAGGAATGTTGCACTTTTTCTTTTTATTCTTTTAAAAAACATTGCTTTTCAGCAAGTGTGCTGCTAAGTTCTGCCCTTTTTCGTCGCACACAATGGGACACCTCCATCACGGTGGGAGTTGTTCTCCAAATCGACAGCTTTGCTCAGATAACTTCAATGGCAGCGTCAAAATAAGGTGCAGTGTGCAAAAAAACATTGCAAAGAAAGCAGTCACGCAGCTCACCTTACGGACTGATGTCACAATCAGGCATGGTGGCTCCGTTCTGAAGTTCATGCAAAAATACAAAAGTGCTCTTCTATGAAGGAACAGCACTTTTCTTAAAAGCACCATATTCTGGTAAAGTAAGAATGTGTCTGCCTGGCATCTAGAGTTGATTTACAGCCAGACAACAGCCCTAGCAGATCAGTGATGCAGGACAGGCACTGTGATGGGATTCTTTCAAAAGCTCTGGTTTTGCAGGTAAAAAAAAGAGTTAAAATATGACAAATGTGAGGTTTCATTAACATCTACTGCATACGTTGCAAGCTGCCAAATGATGTAACTGCATCCCGCTTAGACAGGAACCTTCCTTCCTCACCTTTAAAGCCAGCATAAGAAATTGGCTGAGCAACATGCCTCATCACTGTTGTCCGCTCAATGGCTAGTGATGTTACGGCTCTTCATCTGTTGTTTAACTAGTTTACGGCACTTCTTCTCCTGGCATCTGACCCACCTGTGACCAGGTCCCACTTATTGTCTTTACACTTGATTATAATTTGCCTGCCTTCCTATGTATGTAACCTCTAAGTTTTCAAGCATCCAGTTACCGCAGGGTTTGGTGCGCGATATAAATATTAAACAAATACAAAATACAAATATTTTCTTTTATAATCAAGGCATTTTCTAGAGGGCAGGCCCATTTTTCTAATTTACTGAAACCCCAGGGACACTTTTGTAAATTAGAAAAGTGGCAGATATTTTAGACATCCTTGCAGTGACGCCGGTGAATACGCCAGCACCACAATGACAGATGTCGGCAGCTTTTGCAGCTGGAAAGCATGGCAGCATCGCTCCATGCCTTCCACCCACCTCAGAATGGCGGGGCTGGAAACTGGAGGGGAAGACTGTGGGCTTTACGCAAGCTCAGAAAATTACCTTAATTTGGAAGCACATTCAAAAAACTGAAACAGCTGCAAAAAACAAATCTATTTTCCGTAAACAAAATCAAGCATAAGATTTGCAACGGCTGCTAATGCATGTTACAGGCACCAGCCCCTTATTTGTCATAATGTGGGCTGCAGACCAAAGCAGTCATTTGTGCGCCCTATGTAGCTGAGTTTCTAGGAGAACTGTATTAGGGTGACCAGAAGTCCCGGTTTTCTGGGGACAGTCCCTGGAAATCGTCCTCCGTCTCAGAGTCCCGGGAGTTTTTTAATTTTATAAAACCCGTCCAGGGATTGGAAGAGTGGGTGGCTGCGGTCCCGGTTTTTGTTGGGACCTGATTTCAAAACCCCAATTTCACGCCCCCACTTCCTCCCCTTCCCCTACCGCTCTCCTCCAATGCCCCCCGCAACAGGACAGCCACATAGAAATAGGACTACAGTTTTATTTATGTTTACTTTAGTCCTACTTCTATGTCTATGGCCTGTCCAGTTTTTTTTTTTATCTGGTCACCCTAAACTGTACCAATAGCAGGTATCAGCAGGGGGTGGTCTTTTTTAGTAGCGGCTGTGACTCCACATACCATGAATACCCCAAACTTACCAAATCAGTGCTGAATGGTCCCTCAATCAGCAAGCAGGGGAACACCTAGAGAGTTGCAAAACATATAATTTTTCAACGAGCGCATGCGTCTGCGTCCGGCGTCTCTCCGGATGTCTTGCACTACGCATCCCATGATCCTTTGCCATTGAATATGCATGCTTAAGGTTGATGGGAGCTGAAGTGTAAAGCCTGCAGAACCCTGAACTAGAGGAATCACTATTGGTGAGCTTGATGAATGTGCACAATAAAAAAGGACCCCTAGACCAACAGTGCAAGGATTTGGTTTGCCAGTTTCATTATTAAGGAGGAGGGTGTGAAATGCGTGTAGACATTTGCCAGGCGGTTAGTAATCTGGCTAGCCAAGAACACACAGAAGGAGGTGATCACACACAGAAGCAACTGTTGCAAGTCCATCAAAAAAAAAGTGCTAGAGAAGTAGATGTCTCTCCATTGGTTGAGTAAGGCCACGTGGGCACCAACAAAGACTGGAAAGCTCCGGAGTGCTTTGAAACTCAGTGCCACCTCAACCTGAGCACCCTTGCAGGGACTACTGGCGGCCGAGATCAGCCTTCGCGCAGCCAGACCTACTTTTTCAGCAGGAACCTCCTGCGTGGCACTCCAGAAGAGGCACTGTGATAGTGCTTAGTCAGACACCAAAGCTTTGTGAGCTGGCCCTCTGAGTGACTCTCCAAAACAGGTGCTCATATAGCGCTTGAACAGTCACAGTTTTATTCTTGAGTGCCTCTAAAATGCCTTTAGGCCGCCAATTGGAGGCCACTTAAAAAATGACCACCGTTTTAGACCACCTTTGAGTGGCCTGCAACGGGTGCAATTTAGCTGCCATTGGGGGTGTTTCACCCTCGAATGTCCTATGCCTAACGCCTCCACAGCCCCCCACTCGCCACCGTGTTCCGACTTCCATGTCTGCTCACCCCTCCCTACCCAAAAAACCCTTGCACACTCCTTGCCTCGCTCCTCCCCAGGGCCACACACCCCTTCCCTGACTACCTCCAGCCCTCCTCCTCCCGTTCCCGGCACTGAAAATCCCATTACCGGGTGCCTGACTTCCTTGTTCCGGTCCAACTTCATGACACGTCATGCTTTCCTCCTCTCGTGCCGCGTTCTTCTCTGGGCAGCGCTTTCTGGGCGGTCTCTTTTAGGTGCGTTCCAGGAAGCACAGTCCGAAGGCTGTATGCTATTTCAGCTCTGATGATTGCCTTAACAAAGGAGCAGCTGAGGACTTCCTCGTGAGGAGGCACCAGCATGGCACTTGAGAGCCTGTGCCATTCGCATAGCTATAGGAACAGCGGTGACGGCTCTCCTTAATGGAACACTGAAGCTCTGGAGCATACAGGCTCCCACCATGAAAGGTTTACAAACAAGTACCACATTACAGAAGTTCTTTGTTTCTTTGTAGATATGTGTTCTAGAATGTTCTGCCTCGTGGACATTTCCCCAATCTTGGGCCTGCACTAAAATACTCGCTGGATAGAGAAACTTGGTCCCTGAGTATTGGACACAGAAATGGGAGCAAGAGTGCGGCCATCTTGCTTTCGCATAGTGATGATGTCTTTTGGCTGTCTCCGCAGGTACCTCACCTTCCTCATGATGGTGACCGGCATCATCGTCACCAACGCTGTGATCGTTCTCAACGTCTCCCTGCGCACGCCCAATACGCATGCCATGTCGGAGACAGTGCGTCAGGTAGGGCAAGCAAACCGGGGCAAGGGGCAAAAGGTGGGGATGGGGGCGTGTGAGTTTGTTGGTCCCCATGTTTAGGAATCCTACTTAGAGCCAGTGAGAAGAAAGAGGGCAGGGTGTTGTGATGGAGTCTGTTGTCAGCACTGCTTGGGATTCAACTGACTCCTTGATTTAAAATGGGGTGATGGAATTACTGCCACTTTTCCACCACTTTCCCACACCCCCGATTTGTGAACTTAGAGGTGAAGTGGGGAATTTGCCGGCAGCATGTAGATGGAGGTAAGTCTTCCACTTTCCCTCTGAAAATCCTCCTGGAAGGGTATATAGTCTTTTCATCGCAAAAAGATTCATAGACTCTTTTTCCATCAAAATGTATTCATCAAAATGCTTTTCCATCGAAATAAATATTCATTGAATTTCTTTTCATTGCATTTCCAACTCAAACATACCTTAAAAATGCTTTTTTGCAAACAATTTTCAACTTTTAAATATAATATAAAAATAGATGTATGGATGTTTGGGTGGGGGAAAGGGTTACATTTAGAAAACAGGGGTTTGTTGGGGTTTGGGGAGGCCCCCTCAATAAAAAATAAATGTCGCACAAGTTAGAGGGTGCTGCCAGTGCAGCAATACATTGTAATTGTATTGAATCTATTTCAGCACTGGACAGCTCCCTCTGACTTGTGTAGTATTAGTGAGCTATTTCAGGACTGTGGATTTTTATTTTATTGGGGTTTGGGGGGCATGGGGGACCCCCCATTAAAAAATAAAATAAAAGTGTCAAGTGCACTCGCTGACACTATACAAGTTACAGGGAGCTGTCCAGTGCTAGATTAGAGATTGTTACTTTTTGTACTCGCCTTCAGTCCTGGACAGCTCCCTGGAACGTTATGCATGTTTCAGCGACTTTCCATGCAAAACATGTAAAGTTTTTATATAACGAAACTCTATTCAATGAAAGGGTTTCGATGTATAAACACTTTCCACTTTATCTATGGCAATTCGATGAAACATCTTTCAATAAAAAAAGATTTGATGTAACATCATCTCGATGTACATCTTTCGATGCAAAGACATGTAACCGAGTGGAATTAAAGCTCACATTGAATCTGACAAAATCCCTATGGAGTACTTTTGTCCACAGAATTGGTGACTAACACGTGCTGTTAATCCACTGATAATCCCCCGGTAAACCCACAGGACCCAGAGGCGGTAACAGTAAATTAGTTTGGGAGAATCACAGCCAAAATCGTGATGAGGCCCATATATGGTAGTTCTCAATTACACCCAGGTGGTGTCCCACACCGTACACCTACATTGGTAGCTGTAAATAAAAAACACTAGTGTGCTAGCACAGCGAAAATCTGTGGTACAGCGGGGTGGATCCCCCAGGAATGGAGCCACCAATGGTTGCAGCTGTTGCACGAAGATTCAGGGCAAATCACAAAAGCGTGCATGGTCAATACGGTTGCAAAATCATGCTACAAACTCGCACCGGGAATCCAGGAACCAGGAATGCTGGAGGTTTTAACTTTTCGCATCCATTTTTGGGAGGAGTTGCCATGGAATTTCTCTGCTACTTTTTACGAATCAGTGCAGGAATAGTGCCGGGTCTGCTCGGAACACTGATCCGGGAAACATGGGGTTGGCCAGATCTCTGTTTCATGGTGAAGAAAAGCATGCCTGGATGCACGTGCCACCTCGGCATGGAGCAACGTGCCGGAGAAAGACCTCACCATGTACTTGAGACATAGCACTGCTGTACCAAACAAGGAGACACAGGCCAATGTGAACGAGCCATCATACAGATTCCTACATTGAGAGACAGCCACGCTCTAGCAAAGAAGGAGAAAGAGGACAGCGACACCAAATATTGGAGAGACAGCACCAGTGTGGAAGAGAGCTACCACTGCTGCCCTAAACACAGACATTGTGCTGTGTACAGAAGAGATACCTCTGCTGTACCAAACTAAAAAAGGGAAAGGGTCATGCTGGACCAAATGCATGTGGCATAGCTCTTTTATGCTTAATACATGACGGATATCCTCACTGTACACAGCATAGAGAGACATTGCACATATATACATAACAGGAGAGAAGGAGGCCTCATACACAAACAGAGCTAGCAGTGACACGCCACGCACACATACACGCACACATCTGAGAAAACCATGAGAGGTATCAGTGGCGTGTGCCAAAACAGAGACGAAGCATTGCAATATCCGTGGCGGTAGAATTTGTGTTTTCAAATAAAGGGCTTCATTACAAGATTGGTATTATTCCAGTGGTAAATCCACCAGAATACCACCAAACAGAATTATCATTACCACTACTTGGTTTGGTGGAATTACCAACAGATTACAAGTGGTGGTGGCGGTGTTAGTCCCCATTTATGGAGTGCATAGGACTCGCTGAGGATTTGGGCAAAATGAACACTGTCAGTAATTCTGCCGGCAGTAATCCTGTCAATTTTACAATTTTTTGGCAGTACGACAGCAACATTACCACCATCTTGTGCTGGAGGTATTTCCTCCACCTCACCACCAGAGTTGTAGTACAGTGATACAGTAATGCACTGGTAATTCAGTGATAACAGTACTGCCATTTTCCCCACACTGGCATACTTGCAATGAGGCCCACACTATTTCTACTAGACCCGCCATGACCCCACCCCGAGCGCTGTCCTATCGAGTCTTGCCCCATTGCTCATGCCACTCCCTCCCGCCGGTGGTGGGTTCCCAGTTTGCTTTTTCTATTTCCAGTGCTGTTTTCATAGAGGCCGCTAGGTTGCAAAACTCAAACAAGCATCCACAGCTTATCTATGTGGCATTGATGAAACGTAGCCAAAAAATATAATACTGTGAAAATAACCCACAATAAAAAAAATCTGACGAATGTAAAACTGGAGAAATATGGAACAGAAATAGATACATGTAAAAAGAATAACAGTGTGTGTAATGGACCAGGTGATATATTTACAACAGCTACAAGAATGAAGTTGACAAAAATGACTTGAGGACTAGAGTACAAAAATAAGAAAACAAAAATGAAGGACGGGTGTCTAGAAGGACCCCCGCTGTGCATAACAAAAGAAGAAATAAGATATTACATGCACCTATGAATATCATAAGGCAAAGAGGGAATGTAGCACCTCCCCCTCCCCACCAGAACAAAAGTACAAAGACATTCTAGGCACCAGGAATATCATAAGAATGGAGGGAGTCTAGGGGTCAACCCTCCCACCCGGAGAACAAAAGAACAAAGACACTATAGGTACCCAGCAATATCATAAGACAAGAGGGAGTCTATGGGTCAACCCTCCCACCCGGAGAACAAAAGAACAAAGACACTATAGGCACCCAGGAATATCATGAGACAAAGAGGGAGTCTAGAGAGCAACCCTCCCACCTGGAGAACAAAAGAACAAAGACACTATAGAAAGCCAGGAACATCATAAAACAAAGGGGGAATGCAGCACCTCCCATAACCCATGAGAAAAAAAAACAAAGACACTCTAGGCACCCAGGAATATGCTAAGACAAAGAGGGAGTCTAGTGGTCAACTCTCCCACCCAAAGAACCAAAGAACAAAGACAATATAGGCACCCAGGAATAAGATAAGGCAACAAGGGAGTCTAGGGGGGCGACCCTCCCACCCGGAGAACAAAAGAATAAAGACACTATAGACACCCAGGAACATCATAAGACAAAGGGGGAATGTAGCACCTCCCCTTCCCCACAAGAACACAAAAACAAAGATGCTCTAGGCACCCAGGAATAACATAAGGCAACAAGGGAGTCTAGGGGGAGGGGAACCCTCCCACTTGGAAAACAAAAGAACAAAGACACTTTAGACACCCAGGAATAACATAAGGCAATGAGGGAGTCTAGGGGTCAACCCTCCAACCTGGAGAACAAAAGAACAAAGACACTATAGGAACCCAGCAATATCATAAGACAAGAGGGAGTCTACGGGTCAGCCCTCCTACCCGGAGAACAAAAGAATAAAGACACTATTGAAACCCAGGAATATCATCAGACAAAGAGGGAATGCAGCACCTCCCCTTCCCCACAAGAACAAAAGAACAAAGTCGCTGTAGGCACCCAGGAATATGCTAAGACAAAGAGGGAGTCTAGAGATCAACCCTCCCACCTGAAGAACAAAGAACCTATAGACACCCAGGAATATCATAAAACAAAGGGGGAATGTAGCACCTCCCCTTCCCCACAAGAACACAAAAACAAAGATGCTCTAGGCACCCAGGAATAACATAAGGCAACGAGGGAGTCTAGGGGGAGGGGAACCCTCCCACTTGGAAAACAAAAGAACAAAGACACTTTAGACACCCAGGAATAACATAAGGCAATGAGGGAGTCTAGGGGTCAACCCTCCAACCTGGAGAACAAAAGAACAAAGACACTATAGGAACCCAGCAATATCATAAGACAAGAGGGAGTCTACGGGTCAGCCCTCCTACCCGGAGAACAAAAGAATAAAGACACTATTGAAACCCAGGAATATCATCAGACAAAGAGGGAATGCAGCACCTCCCCTTCCCCACAAGAACAAAAGAACAAAGTCGCTGTAGGCACCCAGGAATATGCTAAGACAAAGAGGGAGTCTAGAGATCAACCCTCCCACCTGAAGAACAAAGAACCTATAGACACCCAGGAATATCATAAAACAAGAGGGAGTCTAGGTGTCAACCCTCCCACCCGAAGAACAGAACAAAGGCACAATAGAAACCCAGGAACATCATAAGACAAAGGGGGAATACAGCACCTCCCATTACCCACGAGAACAAAAAAACAAAGACGCTCAAGGCACCCAGGAATATGCTAAGACAAAGAGGGAGTCTAAAGATCAACCCTCCCACCCGAAGAACAAAAGAACAAAGACATTTTAGACACCCAGGAATATCATAAGACAATAGGGAGTCTAGTGGTCAACCCTCCCACCTAAAGAACAAAAGAACAAAGACATTTTAGACACCCAGGAATATCATAAGACAATAGGGAGTCTAGTGGTAAACCCTCTCAACTGAAGAACAAAGACACTATGTGCACCCAAGAATACCATAAGGCAACGAGGGAGTCTAGGGGGGCAACACTCCCACCTGGAGAACAAAAGAACAAAGACACTATAGACACCCAGGAATATCATAAGACAAATTGGGAATGCAGCACCTCCCATTCCCCACGAGAACAAAACAACAAAGATGCTCTAGGCACCCAGGAATAACATAAGGCAACAAGGGAGTCTAGGGGGAGTGTGGGGGGGAGGGGCAACCCTCCCACTTGGAAAACAAAAGAACAAAGACACTTTAGGCACCCAGCAATATCATAAGACAAGAGGGAGTCTACGGGCCAGCCCTCCCACCCAGAGAACAAAAGCACAAAGACACTATAGAAAGCCAGGAACATCATAAGACAAATTGGGAATGCAGCACCTCCCATTCCCCACGAGAACAAAAAAACAAAGACGCTCTAGGCACCCAGGAATATCATAAGACAAAGAGGGAGCCTAGAGATCAACCCTCCCACCCGAAGAACAAAAGAACAAAGACACTATAGACACCCTGGAATATCATAAGACAAGAGGGAGGCTATAGGTCAACCCTCCCACCCGAAGAACAAAAGAACAAAAGAACAAAAACACTATAGACTCCCAGAAATATCATAAGCCGAGAGGGAGTCTGGGGGAAAACCCTCCCACCCGAAGAACACAAGAACAAAGACACTCTAGGCACCCAGGAATAACATAAGACAAAGAGGGAGTCTAGGGGGGCAACCCTCCCACTTGGAAAAACAAAAGAACAAAGACACTTTAGGCACCCAGCAATATCATAAGAAAAGAGGGAGGATAGGGGGGCAACCCTCCCACCCAGAGAACAAAAGACCAAAGGCATTATAGGTGTCATGAGCACTGCTCCCGAGAAGCCAAGTCAAGCCCAGCATCCCCGGAAGCAGGCTCACGACCCTTGTCCTCGGCTCCAGCAAACCCCTATTGGGGCCCTTTGGACCATGTCCTGGCGCCTCTGGCGCCAGGCTCATAAGGAACCTCAGTCCCGGTGCCAGGGGCGCCGGGCTCATAATTCTTGCAAAGGTGCTTGGGTGGACCTACCTGTAGCAGACCATGCTGCATACTCACCTTTGCAAATGCTGGCAGGATGAAGTCCCCAGCCTTCTGCTGGGAGGAACTATTCCCTGAACTGGGACTACTTTCTTACCTGGGTGGGGCTGGTGCCACTCCTTAGCTCTGGAACACAGGAACTCTTTTACCTGGGCGAGGCTGAGGAAGAAGACACCCAATCACTCCAACACTATTTAAACCACGCCCGATTGGGAAAACGTGCTTCGTGTTATTCTGCATCTGCAGCAGGACGCTCACCGAGTCAGCTCCAGCATTCTAGTGACATCTCCAGCTTCAGCTCAGCAACCTGTGGAAGAAAGACACGAGAACTATACTTACCATCCAGGAATCCAGACACCGGCAGAACCTGCAAGCAAAAGAAACATAAGGTTAGCAAGTTGCAACACGTTCGCAGCCACGCTCGCTTACCTGATCCATCGCTGCTTTCACGGATTCTTCGCGGCCTTCTCTTCAGCAGCCTAACGGCACCTGTAAAGACAAAGAACATTGTTAAGTAGGAATCGGGTGAAGGCGGCCGCATTTACTTTTCTTACCTGCTTTTGTGCGCGTATTACGATCTCTTCAACCGCAGCAGCCCGGCACCTGAAAACAAGAAAAGACATTATTTAAGTGCCATTAAAGACTGCAAGAAAGCCTAACACTTACGTGTTTCCCCATGTGCATCCGCGACTGGGAAAACGCCCGCAAGGTTCCGACACCTGCAAATAAGAAAAGAACATTGTTAGAGGTGCTATAATAAGGTCACAGATCATTATACTCACGTACTTCGCACGTGCAACAGCAACGGACGAACAACGCCCCCAACATCTCAAGACCTGAAAACAGAAAACAAAGGACATTATTGAGGTGTCATTGAAATTCCCATACCTACGTACAACCGCACGTGTCGCGCTCTCAGTGACCACGCCCTCAGCATCCAGGCACCTGAAAAAGACAATGCAAAGACTTCATTAAAGATGCCCATCTCTTCAAGACTATAAACTCTTTATACCTACTGGCATCCGCTCGTGCAGTAACGGCGGCATCACCTTTTGGCATCTCAGCACCTGTGCCACTTCTAAGGCCACAAAAGACTTTGAGGACCTCCAGTGACGTAACTGGAACCCACGCACCCCTGCATAAGTCGCTGGATGGAGAGCCCAGCATTTATACGCCGAAGGTGAGAGCTCACCAGGACATTGGACTTTCGGAGAGTTAGCGATTAGTGAGGAGGAAGTCCAGCCAAACGGTCATTAACCCTTTTTTCTTCCGCCTGCAGAAACCTTACCCTGCAAGCCAGACGGTCAATAAGAGGAAGCCCAGTCCAGAGAGTCATCCGAGCTCTACGCTTCTCAATTGAAGAGACTATAACAGTTCAGCCGGGACCAGCGCCTCCGTGGGAATCAGGTGAGCGTTACAGAACGCGAAGCCCTCCAATAACCTCCTACCCAGGCGCTATGGAAACTTACGACACTGATCAACTGGCCCAGTTACTAGGGGAATTAAGAGCTGAAGTACATGCTGCCCGCCAGGAAACGAATGCCCTGAGGAGGGAATTTATTATGTCCAAAGAACGAACTGATGACCTCGCCAGACAGTTATTACAAACACAAGCGGGGCAAACCCCTCTACCTAATTCAGGAGGGACCTATACCCCGGCGGCTTCAGTCAATCCTGTTCAAATCAATCTGCCCAGAAATGTGCCTTTGGCTCCGCCCGAACGCTTCTCTGGTGACCCTAAGAGGTTTGCAGTGTTCATAAATCAGTGCCGATTGCACTTTCTTTGTAGACCAGCTGCTTTTCCGACTGATCAGACTAAAGTAGCTTTTGTGCTTTTGTATCTTAGCGGCAGCACCGCTGATTGGTCGATCCCTCTGGTTACACAGGATGACCCGATTCTTCGCAATTTCCAGGCCTTCCAGGCCAATATGGAAAGACTTTTCGCAAGACATTCCCAGGGGCAGGCCCTGGACAACGAACTCCTTTCCCTACGGCAGGGCAATCAGGATCTTCTGGCTTATATTGCGTCATTTAACAGACTAATCGTAGAAACCAGATGGCCCGGGGACAAGAGGATCACGCTTTTCCACAGGGGTTTGCGTGGCAAACTCAAAGACGTCCTAGCCCAGGTCGTAAATCCCCCTCAAGATTGTTCAGAGTACATTGATTTAGTGGTCCAATTGGATCACAGACTACAAAACAGAAAGGCAGATCGCTCCAGGTTCGAAACTCGAGTATTCTCTAAGCTACTAACTCACACCAAAGGAGTTGAAGCCGTAAAACCTATGCAAATAGGGGTCGTAAAGGGTCCCCTAACCCAGAAAGAATGCGACAGGAGACGACAATTGCAGCTATGTCTCTATTGTGGAAATTCAGGACATTTCCTCCGAGATTGCCCGGTGAAACCTCCGAAGAAGACAGTGGGAGCTTCTGATAAAAATTCCGAAAAGCCCGAGCCGGGAAACGACCTCGCCCGACAAGTGTAGAGGTCCGCTTGCCGAGCGTAAAAAACAGTTCTTTGACCTCGCACTTCATAATGTCAATGGTCCTCATAAATCCAGAACGACCGGATCGTTTGCATGCCATTAAAGCATACATTGATAGCGGAGCGATTGGAAATTATGTAGACCGCGAGATGGCTTCCAGGATGAACCTACCCCTTTGTCCTAAGGTAATTAAAGACATCATTACCACAGTGGATGGTACGGAAATAGCCTCCGGACCGGTAACCCATACCACCACAGAAGTGACGTTATTAGGCCAAGATGGACATCGGGAGGGAATCGTGTTCGATGTGATCAAGGCCCCTCAGTTCCAAATAATTCTGGGGATCCCTTGGTTGGAGAAACACAATCCTCAAATTGATTGGCGAGCAAAGATGATACAGTTCCCAGAGTGTGCACCTACTTGTTATCCTCGACCCAGTATTGGCCTAGCGGTAGCAACATCCGAAGGACCGCAATTGCCTCCAGAGTATCAAGAATTCCAAGATGTCTTTCAGAAGGAACAGGCTAATACCCTGCCTCCCCACAGATCTTACGACTGTCAAATAGACCTGCTACCCGGAGCCACTCCCCCTTGTAGTAGAATTTACGCCCTTACCGAGCCTGAAAATCTTCATTTGCGAAGGTATCTGGACCAGTACCTGGCCAATGGATTTATCCGCCCAGCAAAGTCTCCTGCATCCTCGACTCTGTTCTTCGTACCTAAAAAAGAAGGTGACCTTAGAACCTGTATTGATTATTGTGCCCTGAACCAGATAACGGTAAAGAACAGATACCCCCTACCTCTGATTCCGGAACTCCTTCACCAAGTTAAGAACGCCTGCATTTATACAAAGCTAGATCTCTGGGGAGCTTACCACTTGGTACGGATTAAAGAAGGCGACGAATGGAAGACGGCATTTCGCACCAAGTATGGACTATTTGAATACCAAGTGATGCCCTTCGGACTATGCAATGCACCAGCCGCTTTTCAGTATTTTATGAATGATGTCCTCAGAGAACTCCTAGATGTTTGCGTAGTCGTCTACATAGATGACATCCTTGTGTACTCATCTTCAGAAGCAGATCATCGGAAACATGTTAGAGCCGTCCTTGAAAAACTCCTCCAACATAAGCTTTTTGCTAAGCTCGAAAAATGTGTTTTTCACGTCACGGAGGTCGAATTTCTAGGCTTTATTCTGACACCCAAAGGAGTCCACATGGACTCGAGAAAGGTGGACGCTATCATCAAGTGGCCATCACCTACTTCCGTGAAAGGTGTCCAAAGCATGTTAGGTTTCGCCAACTTTTACCGCAGGTTTATTCCAGAGTTTTCACAAGTGGTGCAGCCCATCACCGCCCTCTTAAGAAAAAACAAACGTTTCGAGTGGTCAACAGAAGCAGAACAGGCCTTTCAAGAGCTAAAAGCCAAGTTCACCTCAGCACCCATACTGAAACACCCACGCCCAGACCTCCCTTACATCGTTGAGACAGACGCCTCCAGCTTAGCAATGGGGGAGGTTCTATCACAGAGAGATCCGGAAACTAACCAATTGCACCCCGTGGCATTCTGGTCTCGCAAGTTCTCGGCGCCTGAAATTAACTACACCATCACAGATAAAGAGCTTTTAGCAATTAAGTCTGCTTTCAAGGCCTGGCGGCACTATCTCCTTGGAGCCAAACACACTGTCACGGTAATCACCGATCATCGAAACCTACAATACCTGAAAACCGCCAAAGCTCAGTCCTCCAGACAGCTTCGCTGGGCACTTTTCTTTGCCGAATTTGACTTTGTAATTACTTATCGCCCCGGCAACAAAAATGGCAAAGCGGATGCCCTTTCCCGGATTGGAATGGGAGATAATATTGTCAATCCTGAACCTGTGCCAATAATTCCGGAACAGAGAATCCTGGGCCTGATTTCTTCACAATCCATCGAAGATATCGAAGCAAAAGTTAAACAACTTGTGACCCCTTCGGACTTACAAAACTGGCAACTGAAGGGAAAGGACTTCATCATAAAAAAAGACCTGCCTTATTTTCAGGGACGACTATTCCTACCACATGCCGATTTACAAAAACAGGCAATCTCTTGCTACCATGATTCCTTGATGGAGGGCCACCCAGGCATTGCCAAAACCTCGGAAAAAGTCAAGAGACACTTCTGGTGGCCGTCATGGAGAAAAGACATAAAGGAGTTTGTGATGTCCTGTGGTGTGTGTGCCCAAAACAAAGGTCAGAAGGAAAGACCAGCGGGTCTCCTGCATCCGCTAGACATCCTGCCACATCCCTGGCATACCCTCTCCATGGACTTCCTCACCGATTTACCCTCCTGTTCCGGATACAACACTATTCTAGTAATTGTAGATTTGTTTTCTAAAATGGCCCACTTCGTTCCACTAAAGGGCTTACCTTCAGCTTCAGTTCTAGCACGGGAATTCCTTGAAAATATTGTAAGATTGCACGGCTTCCCTTCGGTTTTGATCTCAGATAGGGGGAGCCAGTTTATCTCTCACTTTTGGCGAAGTTGCTGTCGTTTAGCTCAAATCGATGTGAGACTTTCAACCAGCCATCATCCCCAGACCGACGGACAAACTGAGAGGACAAACCAAACTCTGGAACAATATTTACGTTGTATGCTACAGCAGTCGGAAAGTAATTGGAAAGATATCCTTTGGATAGCCGAATATGCTTACAACAACTCGATCCATTCATGAACCGGAAAAAGTCCCTTTTACATTTTATATGGGATTCATCCTTGAACCTCCAATCTCGACCCGCCCCAAGATCTTGGAACGCCTGCCGTGGATCAACTTCACAATGCTATCACTCAAGCTTTCAAAGAAGCGACAATCCATCTACAACAGGCTAAAGAACGGTACAAAAGGGGAGCAGACCAACACCGAAGAGACGCCCCTCAATACCAGGTTGGAGATCAAGTTTGGTTATCCACCAAACATTTATCACTTAAAGGACCTCACACCTTCAACCCAAAATATCTGGGACCATATCCAATTACAGCCATAATAAACCCAGTGGCTGTCAAATTGGGTTTGCCATCCCACATGAAAATACATCCGTTGTTTCACGTATCTCTACTAAAACCTATGCAACCTGGAACCGGACTGAATAAACCTCCAGAGCCTTTTCAAGTAAATGGAGAACCTGAATTTGAGGTTAAAAACATCCTGGACTCCAAGATCATCAAGTCAAAATTATACTATCTGATCGACTGGAAGCGTTACGGACCTCAAGAACGATCATGGGAACCCTCTGACCACGTCCATGCTCCTCGTCTAGTCAGAAAATTCCACCAAACTTTTCCCAATAGGCCAAAACCTCCGGGGAACACAAGTTTGGGAGGGGCCTTGAGGGGGAGTGCTGTCATGAGCACTGCTCCCGAGAAGCCAAGTCAAGCCCAGCATCCCCGGAAGCAGGCTCACGACCCTCGTCCCCGGCTCCAGCAAACCCCTATTGGGGCCCTTTGGACCATGTCCTGGCGCCTCTGGTGCTAGGCTCATAAGGATCCTCAGTCCCGGCGCCAAGGGCGCCGGGCTCATAATTCTTGCAAAGGTGCTTGGGTGGACCTACCTGTAGCAGACCATGCTGCATACTCACCTTTGCAAATGCTGGCAGGATGAAGTCCCCAGCCTTCTGCTGGGAGGAACTATTCCCTGAACTGGGACTACTTTCTTACCTGGGTGGGGCTGGTGCCACTCCTTAGCTCTGGAACACAGGAACTCTTTTACCTGGGCGAGGCTGAGGAAGAAGACACCCAATCACTCCGACACTATTTAAACCACGCCCGATTGGGAAAATGTGCTTCGCATTATTCTGCATCTGCAGCAGGACGCTCACCGAGTCAGCTCCAGCATTCCAGTGACATCTCCAGCTTCAGCTCAGCAACCTGTGGAAGAAAGACATGAGAACTATACTTACCATCCAGGAATCCAGACACCGGCAGAACCTGCAAGCAAAAGAAACATAAGGTTAGCAAGTTGCAACACGTTCGCAGCCACGCTCGCTTACCTGATCCATCGGTGCTTTCACGGATTCTTCGCGGCCTTCTCTTCAGCAGCCTAACGGCACCTGTAAAGACAAAGAACATTGTTAAGTAGGAATAGGGTGAAGGCGGCCGCATTTACTTTTCTTACCTGCTTTTGTGCGCGTATTACGATCTCCTCAACCGCAGCAGCCCGGCACCTGAAAACAAGAAAAGACATTATTTAAGTGCCATTAAAGACTGCAAGAAAGCCTAACATTTACGTGTTTCCCCACGTGCATCCGCGACTGGGAAAACGCCCGCAAGGTCCCGACACCTGCAAATAAGAAAAGAACATTGTTAGAGGTGCTATAATAAGGTCACAGATCATTATACTCACGTACTTTGCACGTGCAACGGACGAACAACGCCCGCAACATCTCAAGACCTGAAAACAGAAAACAAGGGACATTATTGAGGTGTCATTGAAATTCCCATACCTACGTACAACCGCACGTGTCGCACTCTCAGTGACCACGCTCTCAGCATCCAGGCACCTGAAAAAGACAATGCAAAGACTTCATTAAAGGTGCCCATCTCTTCAAGACTATAAACTCTTTATACCTACTGGCATCCGCTCGTGCAGTAACGGCGGCATCACCTTTTGGCATCTCAGCACCTGTGCCACTTCTAAGGCCACAAAAGACTTTGAGGACCTCCAGTGACGTAACTGGAACCCACGCACCCCTGCATAAGTCGCAGGATGGAGAGCCCAGCATTTATACGCCTAAGGTGAGAGCTCAACAGGACATTGGACTTTCGGAGAGTTAGCGATTAGTGAGGAGGAAGTCCAGCCAAATGGTCATTAACCCTTTTTTCTTCCGCCTGCAGAAACCTTACCCGGCAAGCCAGACGGTCAATAAGAGGAAGCCCAGTCCAGAGAGTCATCCGAGCTCTACGCTTCTCAATTGAAGAGACTATAACAGTTCAGCCGGGACCAGCGCCTCCGTGGGAATCAGGTGAGCGTTACAATAGGCACGCAGGAATATCATAAAACAAGAGGGAGGCTAGGGGGGCAACCCTCCCACCCGGAGAACAAAAGACCAAAGACATTATAGGCATGCAGGAATATCATAAAACAAGAGGGAGTCTAGGGGTCAACCCTCCCCCCGCAGAACAAAAGAGCAAAGACAATATATGCACCCAGGAATATCATAAGACAAGTGGGAGTCTAGGTGTCAACCCTCCCACCCAAAGAACAAAAGAAAAAAGACACTATAGACACCCAGGAATATCATAAACAAGAGCGAGGCTATGGGTCAACTCTCTCACCCGAAGAACAAAAGAACAAAGCCACTATAAACACACAGAAATATTATAAGCCAAGAAGGAGTCTGGGGGAAAGCCCTCCCACCCGAAGAACACAAGAACAAAGACACTCTAGACACCCAGGAATAACATAAGACAAAGAGGGAGTCTAGTGATCAACCCTCCCACCTGAAGAACAAAAGAACAAAAACACTATAGACACCCAGGAATATCATAAGACAACGAGGGAGTCTAGTGGTCAACCCTCCCACCCAAAAAAACAAAGAACAAAGACAATATAGGCACCCAGGAATAACATAAGCCAACAAGGGAGTCTATGGGGAGCAACCCTCCCACCTGGAGAACAAAAGAACAAAGACACTATAGACACCCAGGAATAACATAAGGCAACGAGGGAGTCTAGGGGTCAATCCTCCACCCCAGAGAACAAAAGACCAAAGACACTATAGGCATACAGGAATATCATAAAACACGAGGCAGTCTAGGAGACAACCCTTCCACCTGAAGAACACAAGAACAAAGACACTCTAGGCACCCAGGAATAACATAAAACAAAGAGGGAGTCTAGTAGTCAACCCTCGTACCCAAAGAACAAAAGAACAAAAACACTCTAGGCACCCAGGAATATCATAAGACAAAGAGGGAGTCTAGAGATCAATGCTCCCACATGAAGAACAAAAGAAGAAAGGCACTATAGAAACCCAGGAACATCATAAGACAAAGGGGGAATGCAGCACCTCCGATTCTCCACGAGAACAAAAAAACAAAGACGCTCTAGGCACCCAGGAATATCATAAGACAAAGAGGGAGCCTAGAGATCAACCCTCCCACCCGAAGAACAAAAGAACAAAGACACTATAGACACCCTGGAATATCATAAGACAAGAGGGAGGCTATGGGTCAAACCTCCCACCCGAAGAACAAAAGAACAAAAACACTCTAGGCACCCAGGAATATCATAAGACAAAGAGGGAGTCTAGAGATCAATGCTCCCACATGAAGAACAAAAGAAGAAAGGCACTATAGAAACCCAGGAACATCATAAGACAAAGGGGGAATGCAGCACCTCCCATTCTCCACGAGAACAAAAAAACAAAGACGCTCTAGGCACCCAGGAATATCATAAGAATGGAGGGAGCCTAGAGATCAACCCTCCCACCCGAAGAACAAAAGAACAAAGACACTATAGACACCCTGGAATATCATAAGACAAGAGGGAGGCTATGGGTCAAACCTCCCACCCGAAGAACAAAAGAACAAAAGAACAAAAACACTATAGACTCCCAGAAATATCATAAGCCGCGAGGGAGTCTGGGGGAAAACCCTTCCACCTGAACAACACAAGAACAAAGACACTCTACGCACCCAGGAATAACATAAGACAAAGAGGGAGTCTAGGGGGGCAACCCTCCGACTTGGAAAAACAAAAGAACAAAGACACTTTAGGCACCCAGCAATATCATAAGACAAGAGGGAGGCTAGGGGGGCAACCCTCCCACCCAGAGACAAAAGACCAAAGACATTATAGGCACGCAGGAATATCATAAGACAAGAGGGAGGCTAGGGGGGCAACCCTCCCACCCGGAGAACAAAAGACCAAATTCATTATAGACATGCAGGAATATCATAAGACAAGAGGGAGTCTAGGGGTCAACCCTCCCACCCGCAGAACAAAAGAGCAAAGACACTATATGCACCCAGGAATATCATAAGACAAGAGGGAGTCTAGGTGTCAACCCTCCCACCCAAAGAACACAAGAACAAAGACACTATAGGCACCCAGGAATAACATAAGACAAAGAGGGAGTCTAGTGGTCAATCATCCGACCCAAAGAACAAAAGAACAAAGACACTTTAGACACCCAGGAATATCATAAGACAATAGGGAGTCTAGTGGTCAATCATCCCACCCAAAGAACAAAAGAACAAAGACAATATAGACAACCAGGAATATCATAAGCCAAGAGGGAGTCTAGGGGGTCAACCCTCCCACCCAAAGAACAAAAGAACAAAGACACTTTAGACACCCAGGAATATCATAAACCAAGAGGGAGTCTAGGGGGTCAACCCTCCCACCCAAAGAACAAAAGAACAAAGACACTTTAGACACCCAGGAATATCATAAGACAATAGGGAGTCTAGTGGTCAATCCTCTCAACCGATGAACAAAGACACTATATGCACCTAGGAATGCCATAAGGCAACGAGGGAGTCTAGGGTGGCAACCCTCCCACCTGGAGAACAAAAGAACAAAGACACTATAGACACCCAGGAATATCATAAGACAAGAGGGAGCCTAGTGGTCAACCCTCCCACCCGAAGAACAAAGACACTATAGAAACCCAGGAACATCATAAGACAAATTGGGAATGCAGCACCTCCCATTCCCCACGAGAACAAAAAAACAAAGACGCTCTAGGCACCCAGGAATATCAGAAGACAAAGAGGGAGCCTAGAGATCAATGCTCCCACCCGAAGAACAAAAGAACAAAGACACTATAGAAACCCAGGAACATCACAAGACAAAGGGGGAATGCAGCACCTCCCGTTCTCCACGAGAACAAAATTACAAAGACGCTCTAGGCACCCAGGAATATCATAAGACAAAGAGGGAGTCTTGAGATCAATGCTCCCACCCGAAGAATAAAAGAACAAAGACACTATAGACACCCAGGAATATCATAAAACAAGAGGGAGGCTATGGGTCAACCCTCCCACCCGAAGAACTAAAGAACAAAGACACTATAGACACCCAGAAATATCATAAACCAAGAGTAAGTCTATGGGCCAGCCCTCCCACCCAGAGAACAAAAGAACAAAGACACTATAGAAACCCAGGAACATCACAAGGCAAAGGGGAAATGCAGGACCTCCCATTCCCCACGAGAACAAAAAAATAAAGACGTTCTAGGCACCCAGGAATCTCTTAAGACAAAGAGCGAGTCTAGAGATCAACCCTCCCATCCGAAGAACAAAAGAACTAAGACACTATAGACACCCAGGAATATCATAAGAAAAGAGGGAGGCTATGGGTCAACCCTCCCACCCAAAGAACTAAAGAACAAAGACACTATAGACACCCAGAAATATCATAAACCAAGAGCGAGTCTATGGGCCAGCCCTCCCACCCAGAGAACAAAAGAACAAAGACACTATAGAAACCCAGGAACATCACAAGGCAAAGGGGGAATGCAGGACCTCCCATTCCCCACGAGAACAAAAAAATAAAGACGTTCTAGGCACCCAGGAATCTCTTAAGACAAAGAGCGAGTTTAGAGATCAACCCTCCCATCCGAAGAACAAAAGAACTAAGACACTATAGACACCCAGGAATATCATAAGAAAAGAGGGAGGCTATGGGTCAACCCTCCCACCCGAAGAACAAAAGAACAAAGACACTAGAGACACACAGGAATATCATGAGCCAAGAGGGAGTCTGGGGAAAAGCCCTCCCACCCAAAGAACACAAGAACAAAGACACTCTAGGCACCCAGGAATAACATAAGACAAAGAAGGAGTCTAGTGGTCAACCCTCCCACCCAAAGAACCAAAGAACAAAGACACTATAGACACCCAGGAATAACATAAGGCAACAAGGGAGTCTAGGGGGGAGACCCTCCCACCTGAAGAACAAAAGAACAAAGACACTATAGACACCCAGGAATAACGTAAGGCAACAAGGGAGTCTAGGGGTCAATCCTCCCACCCGGAGAACAAAAGGGTTTATAGTGATAATCTCAAAAGCAAAAATGTCGAAAGTCATCTTTGCAAAAGAATAATGTCGAAAAATAAAAAATCGAATTTCTTTTTAACTACGTTTTTTATTTGAAATGGGGGGGTTCCCCCTCCAACTCCCCTTTTTTTAAAATCTTTTTTTTACTCACGAAACCTCAAAAAAATATATAAATTTTAAAAAAAAGACTTCGATTTTTCTTTTTCGACATTATTGTCATTCGACCTTTTGTTTTCGAAATTATGACCGACCACCGAACAAAAGACCAAAGACACTATAGGCACACAGGAATACCATAAGACAAGAGGCAGTCTAGGGGGGCAGCCCTCCAACCCAAAGAACAAAGACACTATAGGCACTGAGGATAACATAAGACCAAGAGGGAGTCTACAGGGCAACACTCCAACCCCAGAGAACAAAAGAACAAAGATACTTTAGGCACCAATGAATATCATAAGACAAAGAGGGAGCCTAGAGATCAACCCTCCCACCTGAAGAACAAAAGAACAAAGACACTATAGGCACCCAGGAATAACATAAGACAAAGAGGGAGTCTGGGGGGGGCACAACACTGCAACCCCAGAGAACAAAAGAACAAAGACACTCTAGGCACCTACAAATAACATTAAACAAAGAGGGAGTCTAGGGGGACAACCTGCCCACCCCGAGAACAAAAGAACAAAGACACAATAGGCACCCAGGAATAACAAAAGACAAGGAGGGAGTCTGTGGGGGCATAAAACAAGGAGGGAGTATAAGAGGGGAAAATGGGGGCAACCCTTCCACCCCAGAGAACAAAAGAACAAAAACACAATAGGCACCCAGGAATAACAAAAGACAAGGAGGGAGTATGAGGGGGCATAAAACAAGGAGGCAGTATAAGGGGGGAAAAGGGGGGCAACCCTTCCACCCCAGAGAACAAAACAACAAAGACACGATAGGCACCCAGGAATAACAAAAGACAAGGGGGGACTCAGGGGGGTATAAGACAAGGAGGGAGTCTAAGGGGAAAAAGGGGGGCAACCTTCCCACCCCAGAGAACAAAATAACAAAGACACAATAGCCACCCAGGGATAACATAACACAAGGGGAGTTAGGATTTGGCGGAGGGGGGAATCACTCGGCACAGAGAACAAAGAAAAACAAAGACACTGCATACACATAGGAATACCGTAATATGAAGAGGGAGTCCAGAGGGCATTACCACCGGAGAATAAAAGAAGAACAAACACACTATAGGCACCTAGAAGTAGCATAAGAGGGAGTCCAAGGGGGCATTCCCCCCGGAAAAACAAAGAAGAACAAAGACACCCGGTCCCATTACAAGTGTGGTGGTATCTCTGTGGTAAATCCGCTGAGATGCCACCAAACGGAATTACTGTAACCGCCTCTTGGTCAGATTACAAGTGTTGGTCTGGCGGTGTAAGTCCCCATTAATTGAAGTTCATAGGACTCCATGAGGATCTCGGTGGAATTACCGCCGGTGGTAATTCTGCTGAAATTGCCAGTTTTTGGCAGAAAACTTCCAACTCTAAGCTGGAGGTGAATCCTCCACCTCTCCACCAAACGCGTAGTGCATGGCACGATATGCCAGCAGTTGCTGTTTGGATGCACTGTTTCACTCAAATGGTGTCCATATTAAGTGATGTATGGGTAGCGGGGATTTGAGGGTGCAGGGGGTGTCTCCTTTTTCTGTTTTTGGTTGTATGACGAGGGGGATGTGTAGCATTCTACTCCAGACTGCAGAAGAGCTATAGGAACCTTTCATGTGAATGACGTCATGGGTGGGCAGGTGTGTCTGTGTGTATTTTGCAGTGCAGAAGAACTATAGGAACCTTTGGTGTGCATGATATCCTAGTAGACAAAATCAGCCTGCGGCAACCCTGAGATGCATACATTACAATGGCTACAAAGATGAGGTTAGTAGCAGCCGATTATCACAGCACTACCAACCAGCAGGGATCTTAAACACTAAATGGCCACTGTAGAGCTCTTTCTTTGTCAGTTGATGTCTAGGAACCAGTGTTAGAAGGCAATGAGGTGATAACACTTCTGTATATCTCGTGGGAAGAGAAAACGCAGCTTGTAATGTGAGCACTGCAAAATGCACATTTTAAGCCCCAGAATGAAAATAGAAAAATTAACATATTGCCCTGATACAAGACTGCTGACTGGCACCATGGGGGCAGTTGCTGGGGGACCCCCTCAGCGTTGAGGCCCCTGTCTTTTGAAAAGGTTGAAAGGCCCTCATGCCATCACTGTGTGATATGGTATGATATGGCATTTATAACGCACCTGTACACTAATGTTTCTAGGTGTGAGGTGTGTGTGTATGCATGTGTGTGGCCCATGCAAGCGTGTGTGTGAGTTTTGCAGTGCAGAAGAGCTATAGGAACCTTTGGTGTTAATGATGTCATGGATGCGGAGATGAAGAGAGAGTGTGTGTGTGTGTGTGTGTGTGTGTGTGTGTTTGTGTGTGTGTGTGTGTGTGTGTGTTTATGTGTGTGTGTGTGTGTGTGTGTGTGTGTGTGTGTGTGTGTGTGTGTGTGTGAGCTTTAATAACCTTTGGTGTGAATGATGTCATGGATGGCCGTGTGTGTGTGCGTGTGTGTGTGTCTGCACGTGTGTGCATGTGCGTGCATGTGCGTGTGTATGCGTGGGTGTGTGTTTTGCAGTGCAGAAGAACTATAGAGACATTTGTGTGAATAATGTCATGGATGGGCAGATGAAGTGCGTGTGTGTGTGTTTGTGTGTGAATGGTGCAGCACAAAAGAGCTATAAAGAACCTTTGGTGTGAATGATGTCAAGATGGGCACGTATGTGTGCGGGTGTGTAGGTAGGCGCGTGTGTGTGTTTTGTAGTGCAGAAGAACTATAGGAACCTTTGGTGTGAGTGATGTCATCATGGATGGCAGCTGAAGTGTGTGTTTTGCAGTGCTGAAGAGCCATAAAGGAACATTTGGTGTGAAGGATGTCATGGAATGGGTGGATGAATGAAGAGAGAGAGAAGAGAAGAGAAGAGAAGAGAAGAGAAGAGAAGAGAAGAGAAGAGAAGAGAAGAGAAGAGAAGAGAAGAGAAGAGAAGAGAAGAGAAGAGAAGAGAAGAGAAGAGAAGAGAAGAGAAGAGAAGGACATATAGAGCAGAGGTCTTCAAATTGTGAGGCGCGCCCACCCAGGGGGGTGTGGCCGCAACCCACGGGGGCGCCAGAGCCCAGGGTTTTAGGCACCAATGAAAAAATGGCCAGCAGTTGCAAATAGATATTCAGTCCTTTAGTCACAGACCGTTTGAATAGTACCCAAGGGGTTGTTTTTTGTTCAAATGTAAACAAATTGTGATATTTAAAGAATATTTATTCAGCAACAATGGTCAAAACTACTAGCTGCATAGTGAAGTAACTCCTCAAACTGGCCCACATTGGCCAAAAAAGTGGCCCATTTTGACTGGCCTACACTAGCATTTTGCATTTTTGGTACGGTCATTGCCCTGTTGCCCTATAAGCGAGCCAAGCCTGTCGGCTCATGGGTGAGGGTGCGTCTACCCACTGGCCACCTCACCCATTATGGAGGAGCCAAGGAGCCAGCCCAGTGAAACACTGAGCACTCCCTCAGCTGCTTTTTCCAGCTGAGGGAGTGCTCCTGGGCTGGCTGAACTGTCAAAGGGAAACACTGTTTGCCTTTGACAGTTCATTTCCCCAGCCGCACATGATCACTGAGCCATGCAACGTTGGGGGTGTTGTGCTTCACCAGCCTTGCATAGCTCTTTGGAAATGCTGGCTGGGGCACTGCGTGTATGTATGTGCGAGCGGGTGCTCCGGCACCTCCTCGCACATACGGGCAGAGCAACCTGGAGCGCAGCATTTTAGCAACCACGCGCAGGCCCCTGCAGAAGGTATGTTTATGGCGATTTATTTTTTATTTAAATGTGTATGGATGTGTGTATGCTTGTGTTATGGGACTGTGGCGGGAGCAGGATGGGCGGCAGCACTGGGATAGTGGTGGGAGCAGGATGGGGAGAGCCCAGGTTTTGTACTGGGAGTAGGGTGCGGTGACGGCATGCAAAAGTGCATAGCGATTTCTACATACTGTCCATCTGGCACTTTTGTGGGGGCTCGGCCTGCCCATACTTTGCTCAGGGGGGGCCCAGGCCAAACAAGTTTGAAGACCACTGATATAGAGACACATGAAGCAACATTCATCTTTTGTGGGCAATTTTCCGCATGGTGCTCCTGAGCAACGAGCAACATTACTGCATGTCCTCGCTACAATGAATCCCCTTAATGTGATCACATTCTCAGTTCTCTGTGCCCCTTTCATAGTTTTACCTGCACAGACTTCTGCAATTAATCAACCTCCTGAATCCACAGGTGTTTCTGAGGCGGCTGCCCCGGTACCTGCACATGCACCTGATACCCCCCAGCGGGGCAGACAGCTGGAACAGCACGATACCCCGGAGGCGGAGCTCCTTGGGGCTGATGGCCAAGGCGGACGAGTACATGATGCGCACAGCCCGCAGCGAGCTCATGTTTGAAAAGCTGAAGGAGCGGGACGGCCTGATGAAGGCCATCCTGGGGAAAATAAGTAAGTACTCCTGCAACCAGGGCCGCTGCCACTAGCCCATTCAGTTATGTGTGTTTGCTTTGATCCGCCGACCCAAGATTTCCAGTGTGGTCACCCCCATGAAAAATGTATGGGGACACCACTGCCTGCAACCAGGGGGTTTGCGAGTACTGACTCAACATTTTGGAAAACAGCAAAACATGGAATCAGAGAGACCAATTGATTGGCAAGTGTTGTAGTTAGTAACTTAGTAGCACGCTTGCATCTATTCTGATTTTTGCCAAAGATGTCCTCATACGATTGTTCCCTAATGACAAGGTGGCATGGCCAGTGCAAGTGCTTACGCTTCCCAAGGGAAGTGCCATGTTGATGCCCCCCCTCCACTCACAGTGCGGCCAGGTTGATGTTTTCAAGGCCATCATGGAACCCCTTGGTGTTCCTTTGTGTGTTATGCTGTGTGCTAGGAAGTTGCCAAGAAAATTGCCTCGTATTTCCAGCCGGCAAGGTGCAGTTGAGAATGCGGACTTGGCAAACACTTTTTGGTGGATCCCGACTGATTAAACAGTGGCTCTGTTGGCGTCTCATGGCTTCCAGTGTTCTTCCTTTGGGTTTTGCTGCTAAAAAAAGCAGCCATGGAGCAGGCGTGTTATTATGGGAGTAGAATAGTGTTGGTGACATGTTCCATTGTTGTAAAGAGGAAGGATGGTTTACGGATTGTCTACTAGGAAGAGTTAATCCTGTTTTTACTCCAAGGTGTGGGACGCTCAATGCAATGGAAGTCTTAATTTGTTGGCGTTCTTAGTGAACAGGACATGGTTGAAAGAGCATTAGCTTGGGATTCCATGTTGTTAATGGTACGATGGCACCAATGGCATACAGGACTTGACAGGGCAAGAGTAGCAGAAGGGGCAGTGGGAGGGAAGGCCATAGAACAGAAGTCTGCAACCTTTGGCCCAACATATGTTTTGGATGACAACTTCCATCAGCCCTGCCCAGCATAGTCAATGGGGAGGGATCATGGGAGTTGTAGCCTTAAACATCTGGAGAGATGCAGTAGTCCTTAACATCTGGAGAACCACAGGTTGCAGACCCCTGCCATAGAAGATCTGGTTACATCGGTGTAGACTTATGCATGATATCCAAAGGCAGATAAGAAAGCAGCCTAGGGTCGTGAAGCCTTTAGAGAATAAGGGAGGTACTAGGGAAGTGAGTTGGGCCCACTCAAGAGAAAAGGCCAGGGGAACTTCACCAGAAAGAAAGTCCAGAATTCACTGTGTAAAACAGCAGATACATTGAGAAGAATAAGGATGGAAGCCAAGTGCTTGCTCCTAGCATTCAGGTGGTAGAGATGTCACAGCGGGGTTCGCAGGTGGAGTGACTATCCACGTTCACAATGCCATAGCCTCCTTATACCGCATTGGCCTGGTTCACGACAGCGGCCCCGCTCAGAGATGGCACCATGACGAGGGTTGGCCTCCTTCTTCCTGGGGGTGATTGTCTTCTTTAGATGGCCACCTATGTTGGCAAAGTTGACCCCCTCTTGGTTCATCACACATTGGTACCTCAGTCTGCAATATGAAGGCAACCACTGGATAACCATATCTTCTTTCACGATATCTGCTTCCACAACATCTGCTTCCACGATATCTGCTTCCACGATATCTGCTTCCACGATATCTGCTTCCACGATATCTGCTTCCACAATATGCTGGGTTCTTCTTCTCCTATGGAGGCATCACAGATCTGGGGACAGCCTCTGTCTGTAGGCAACGAGCGGCGTGGTGCACAGGTGAGGCCCAACAGACCTTTTCAGCAAGTTGACGTCACTTGCTACGCATCACGTGTTGATTTCAGATCCTTTAAATTAAGCGCTGTCCTCTTCCCTGTTATCCAAATGTGCACTTTCCACATTTAGAGCAAGACTGTGAATCAAGAGTTTTCCTCCACCAAGAGGTAGGTTTAATTTCCTACATTAGGTGATTATTTCTAAAAGAAAATGCAATATAATCATCCAGACCTCCCTTCATTGGAAAGATGGGGGATGCCCGTCTTCATGAACTGACTGACCCATGGTGATCCATTTTGATGCCCAGAATTCAGATTTCATGCCAACATAGTCAAAGCAGAAATGACACAGTGGGGGGTTTCTGACACTAGAATTATGGATATGTAGTGTCCTTCAGAATAATGGCCTTGGAGATCATCTTCCATCGGGCTTCCACAGTAGACACTCCACCGAGGCTGCTCTCGTGCATGTTTCCAACTTCCCCTCTAATGCTCACCTCTCCAAACTCTCTTCTAAAATCATCATTTTGGATTTTTCTGCTGCTTTTGACACTGTCGACCCCTACTGTCTCCCCTCCTCACTCTTCGGGACATTGGGTTTTGCAATCTGCTCTTACCTAGATCACCTCATACCTGGAAGGTTGATCCTTTCAAATCTCTTGCAACTCATAAACCTTTTACCCCATCCTTCTCCCTGTCTGCATCATCAAAGGATCAGTCCTTGGACCTCTGCTCTTCCCCCTCTAAGCCTCTGCCCTAGGAAGACTTATCTCATCCTTTGGCTATTTGTATCACCATTTTACTGATGACACTCAAATATTTTTCTCCTTTCCTTTTTCTCCTTTCCTTCCTTCGCCCCAGCCACCTTGGAACAGATTACAAATTGCCTCACTGCAATCCATCACTTGGTGGCGCTCAAAAATCGGAACTCATCTTTCTCCCGGCCATACCTCCCCTACCCTCTCCTATCTCCTTCCCGCCTGACCATCTTGGCAACCTCAACTAAGGCTTGCAAACTTGGAGTCCGCCTTGATGGTGACCTCCGACTGCAACATTTCATCACTGACACTGCCTCTGCTGCTCGTAGTAACCGCCTCAACATTCGGAAAATGTGCCTTTTTCTTACTTACAACTTTGGACTAATGTTCAAGCCTATTCTTTGGCCTTCCTCTCTACTCCTTTCTCCCTCTAGATAAAGTCCTCAGCTTTGCTATCTACACTCGATGCAACCTACCAACATCTTCCCCCATTTCTGCTTGCCAACAACATGCTGGTTGGTTGACTCTCCATAATTAACCACTCTCTTTCCAAGTTCCTTCTCCTGGTCTAGAAAGCTGTTGATGGTCTTGCTCCTCAGTACCTGGTTGACTGTATCTCAGTTTACTCACCATCTTGTTCCCCCCAATCCTCCTCTGCACTCAACCTCACTCTCCCATACCCTCCCTGCGCCTCCTCTCACTTCCGCTCTTCCGTGCTACTCGCCTGCTCCATCGGAACCTTCTACCCATTACAATGAATGCCAGCCTAAGTGTGGATCTCTTCAAAGCTCGGCTTAAACGTCACTTACTTGCTAAAGAGGGAGCTCCCCCTGCCCTCTCCCCAATCCTCCCTGCCTGACCCCACCATTCCCTGCAGTGACGCTTAATGATGTAATTCTGGATATCGAATTAGTACTCCTCTTTAGTTTGAGGCACTTGGCCCCTTAGATTAATGTTACCTTTGTAAGGCACCTATTTTCTAATATAAATTTTGTTTCTGTTTGTTTTGTTTTGTCCCTGGAATATGTCCTAAATGTGTACACCCTCATAAACTAGCTCATTACTTTGTTCTCATCTTTATGCTATGGTACAGATCACCCTTCGTGGGAATGATTCACCCATCTGTAAATGTGTTATTGTAAGTAATTTCTGATCGAAATTGACATCCCTGTTCTTCCACTTACTGCAAATGCAACAAAAAAAATGGACCCGGTCATCCCACACCAGGGCATGAGAATCAGGGATAGCGTTAAGGGGCAATTGAAGTAATGAAGGGGAGAAGAGGTGGAGACAGTGTGCAGACATGTGCCGTGTGCTGGAGTAGCAAGCAGTGGGGACAGGGGCGGGCACTGGTGTACAAAGGAGAATATGACGAGCGGCACAGCAGCACTGCAAGAGTCAGCAGGGAAGGATAGTGACATTGAGTGGACTTGGCGGCAGGTAGCAGGGACGGTTCAGTAATGCACAGCAAGTTGGAAACTTGCAATAAGGGTGTCTCTTTTTTCAGTGACTACATATGCACAAACCCTCCTACCACCTGGAGAATGGGGTAGCTAATCAACTGAAGCAAAAAACACTCCCGAAGGCCCATCTTTTCATTCAGTAATTTGCCCCTTCACTTTTACTGCATAGATAACACGCATTGGCAAAGCCAACAGTTTCGGCTTGTGTGTAGGCATGGCATAGACATTTTCTAGGCAGTGGCCATAATAGTAATACTACCTGCCCATAAGATGGCAGCAGCTAGCGAATGGGGTTCTTACTGGGAAATGTTATGGCAGTGCCTGTTCAATGCATATCTAATGCCTAGACAAGGGGTACAACTGTTGACATTTCCAAAAAGTGGTTTAACAGGAATACAGTGCAAGGAACAGCTGCAAGAACACATATATGGTTGATAATAATGTTGTATTACACCGGGAGCTGGTGGCTCATAGCTGCAATTAAGTCATAACATTTAAGAAGGCTTGCTTGAAAATAACATGGGCATGTCGTGATTGGGAATGGCCATATGGACTAGCAGGGCCATAGATTGTCAATACATGGGTGAAAAAACAAGCAACACTCCTCATATCCCATCCCTCTCTCATGTCTCCACTCCCCATGCTAATGGCTTTAGCTTATAGGCATCACCTACAGTGCTATGTAATAGCCAGAACTAATAAACTGCACCTACACAGTGAATCATTGTTACGTCAGACATTGGGCCTCATTCCAAGTTTGCCGGTATCCTGGCGGAATATCCACCAGGATACCGGCAAATACACCTACCGTTTAGGCCACCTGATATCCCGGTTATACTGGGATATTATAGGTCGGCGGAACTACCAGTAAATCCCCATTCCATGGACTCTTTGGGGGGATACCGGTGCCGAAAAAACTGGCTGTTTTATGCCAGTGGAGTTCTTGGCTGGCGGTAAGTCTGGTTACCCCCACTGGTATGCTTGTACTCCGCCAGTCCGGTGAAGTGCCGGTATCCTTAAATACCGGCACTTTTTTACCAGACCAGCAGGGTCATAATGACCCCCATTGTAAGCATGATAAATGACCCCCCATGGTTCAATCCAACCTTTGGGGACTCCGACAATAAATGTAATCTCTGAGTTAGCTGTCGCCAGTGAGCTGTGAGACATGGATCCTCCGCAAGATTGCCAGTGCTGGGGCACAGTCCCTCGGATTCAGGCGAGGCTCTCCAAAGAAATGGCCTATTGGGTGAGTCCCCCTTTGGGGGTTGGCAACGGGTAAAGGGGTCCGAGAGTGTATTCTCAGTCACTTGTGTCTGGGCAGCCTAACCTCAAACGCCCCCAGGATAAGGAAATCTGCTGTTGGGAGCACCAAAAAAACAAGGGTGCCCAACATGTGTCAACACTTGAACATTAGAGCATCTGACTGGAATCAGGGAGATTGTGTAAAGTGTCCTATCAAGCAATCATTGAATTTAGAGAATGTATATGAGGAAGAGACTGGAAAAGGTGTATAGATGATGAGGCTTGCACCAAGTCATAAATAGTTCATAAGTCTGCCTTGCATTCGTCTGCTGGTGTCTGTGTCCTTTGTCAGAATTAGGGAAAGTGTTGCTCCTTCTCGTAGCATACCTGTCGTCTTCCTTTATTGTTCAACTCCCAAGTTCCTACAGACACATATCTTGTTCACACTCTGGGCATCTCTCCCAATAAGTCTTGTGTTTTCCCCTGTGCAGGTAGAGGGCTGGAGAAGGGAAACACACAGGACCTCTACTACAGCCTGATGCATGCTGCCCCTGAGGTCCGCGCCTGTGTGCAGGCCTCAAACTACATTGCGGAGAACATGCGAGAGAAAAAGGACTTTGACAGCGTGAGTTTCCCTAATCGAGCACACATTAGCACTGCCTGAGGGCAGGGCTGGCAAGGCGCTCTCACATGCCTGGCTGCTATGCCTGTTACTGTTTTTTATGCCACTTTTATATCTGCTTGCATTGGTTCCATTTTGCGGAATGTTTTCATCTTTCATTTTTTGCCAATGACATAATGGTTTTTACATAAGAACTTTATGTTCATGTTTATGTTTATTGAATTTATATAGTGCTTTAAGCCAAAGCGCTTTTCAATATAACAACAGGTACAAAAATGAGAGAAGCATATTTACAAACATGAACAGGTCATTAGAACAATAAGTAGAACTATTTACAAGGGGAGAGAGGGTAGAGGAGGGGGTAGGTGAAGGGAGTTACTGTGTAGAATTTGAGGTAGGGGGAGGGCGACAGTGAGTTAGGCTGATCCACACAGCTGATGAATGATTAAAACAGTGCCTTTGGGAAAATTGTTCTGGGGTCAATTACTAGTTTTGGCCACCAAAAAATTTCGAAAAAAGCATTTGAAAAAGCAACAGTTTTGGCTTAGCTGTAAGACTGGGATAGAAATATGCCAGGCACTGCCATGATGATACTTTAAGATGGCAACAGCTGGGAATGTGTGATTACCTAGGCATATGCTAGCGAAGCCTGGCAAATGCCTATCCTGTACACAAGCCCAAACGGTTAGCTTTCCCAATGCACGTTTCAACAGGGCTTTAGTACTTGTAAAAAAGTATCTTAAGGCATGTTTAGTTTAGACATTTGTATTACGACAATAGCACACTTACAGCTGTAATAAAGCCATGACGTCTCACAGCCTACTTAGAAATAACACTGGCAGGCCAACGTTTGATGTTACTGCTTGATAGATTGAGTTCCAATAGATACCAGGATGGTGTGTTTTGAATGCAAAATGCCAGGTGGTAGTGAGAGGGAATGGCCATAGGCCTTAGCAGGGCCATCTGCAGTCAATAGGTAAGTAAATAGCCAAATATCACCCACAACCTGTGTGTCCCTCCTCAGATCTACACTCCAATGCAATAGTTTTGGTGTATAGATGGCGCTTAAGGTCTTCCTTACAGTCAAAACTAAAGCATCAATAGTACTTTGCCCAAGCCTGGCCAACCCAAAAGTGCATTTGCCACCCGTGTGCCATGTTGGGAACTTTGAGGCTATTTGCCCAAGGGCAATTATACAAGACAAGCACATAAACTGTAGTTGTGCATTGGGAACCCGCTGTGGATTGTTCTATTTGGTTTTCTAGTCTCAGTAGTGGGTGTGGTAAATACTCCAGTCTTTTAAAGGGATGGTGAGGTGCTTTGGTGGGTTTGAATGTTATTTTCCTAGCCACCTTCTGATTTTTCCACCACTCGCTTGCTAGTTTTTCACCGGTGGTTTTGCACAAAGCCAACCTGATACCTGCAGCTCTACATGAAACAAGCACCTGCTGAAACCCCTTGTCCATCTGTGCATGTGGTTTTAGGATGGAACACACATTCGGCCATGTGTTCATGTTTGCCTCCATCTACTTGTAGTAGACCTTGCTTAATCCTCTTTTCCCTGCACTCCTCTCCCCCTGATCTGCCTTTTCTTCCCTGCTTTAACGCTGTCCTCTTCTTCACCCCAGGAGAACGAGGAGTGGATCCTGGTGGGACGAGTGATCGACCGCGTCTGCTTCTGGATCATGCTCCTACTCTTCATGTTTGGGACTTTTAGCACCTTCTGGGCTGCCCACTTCAACCAGGCTCCGAAGGAACCCTTCGCCGGTGATACCAAGCGTTACCTGCCTTAGCCATAGCTCTGCAGAACCATGTGAATGACCTAGAGGGTAACAAGCTCAACTTGCGAAGAGACGACTTTGGATAAAGTCATTGGAAGGCCTAAATGGCGTTCCAATCGGTCCACCATCCTTTGACTAGTTCGGGAGACCGCTCGATAGGGTGACCTTAGAGTTGAATATTACATAGGGCTTCTGTGAGTCCCCCAGAGGTACAGCACCATTGAGCTGGAGGAAGAGCTCATGAACTGAGTGACTACAAATGAGCGAAGATTTGGTGATATTGAAATGAAGATCATTGTTTTCTTGGCCCATTTCCAATCCGAAGATGATATAGGCTGTCAATGTCCATCCTTAGTTACGGAGACCAGTGATTTGAACAATGAGCTGGCTCAGCCCGGGTCCGATCAGGGACTACGAGAATTTAGGCGAACATTGTGCCTAAAATGGCAGTCCAAGTCGATCATTTCATAGGTATGGCAAGAGATCTGAATGGATTTTCCATGCATTCTCGCAACACCACATTTGTAAACATACCCATGTAGTTTAGGTGCACACTTCTCTGCTTTCGTGATGCAGAAGTCACCAAAGTCTGGGCAGCCCGGTCTGCGAATGCTGTATAGGCTGCGTTGGTAGTCATCGAGTTGAGTTGAGGTCCCCCCAATCTGCGACCAGCCTGAAACAAAGATGAGTGCTGAAGGGTCTATGAGCTGCATAGGTTCGAAGGAAATAGAGAGGGAGTTGCCACTTTAAACTGTAACCAGTTTCTCACTGATGAAGGAACAAAGAGAACCCCCAAACATTGAAACTCATTGTTGGTCAATTCAGTGTCTAGTAACCTGTCATTCACCATCTACACATTTTTCCTCCATGGAATGGCACGGTCCTGGAAGGCATAGCGTGTCGATATGTAGTGAGAGGGAGGTGGAGGGTTGTGTTAGCATAAAGAGTAATGTATAGTCCTCTAACTGTATGAAGGAAGCAAACCTTTTCTCTAGGCCTAAATGGACTTCCCATTAACATTATCAAAAACATTGAGGTTCCTGTTGCGATTTTTAGGGTATCGCCATTGCTTCTAAGCGGCAAGATGGCGCCTTCGTAAATAATGTCAGTTATTACTCCAAAGAAAGATTGTATTTTAGGGAGCCTTGACATGGAGTTCCTTTATAAAGGCTTAATCCAGAGAGTCATGTATCCTTCATCCTGGATCGAGAGTGCTCTTTTGAAAGTTGCCCAATGTGTCTCTTAGAGAGCATGCAGACGGTTTTGGGATTATCCAATTTGACAAATATTTTATATTCAATGGTGACTACTCTGAACAGTTACGAACTTCAGAGATGCGGTTGAGGGTCAACCTTCCTATGGAAACATGTTCATGTTATGGCGGGAATGAACGTTAGATTTGGGTAGGAATTAGCAGCAATTTGAGAATCGTATTGAGTTGTTGGAAAGAGTTATTGACGGGTTTATTTCCACTGAAAAGAGAGACAAAACAAGTATTGACATGTTTCTGGAGAAAATCGATTTATAAATCTGCAAATTAGAGTGACTTTTTATAATAATGTTGGATTTTACTACAGTAACATTGTTTTCTTGAGCGGTCGAAAGTTAGGAATGGAGTTCACAGACCCTCCCAACTCTGGTATTTGTACTCTGGAAACTCACTGTCAACATCTTAGGTCTCTGGGTATAGAGGTTTTTTTGGACATGTTTTGAGGCAAGTTGAATTGTGGCAGAGTTTTATGAATGAGGACTTTGGGACATGGAGCCTCAAAGACTGTAAGTTCAGGCAAACAGAAAACCACAAACTGACCCAAAAATACTGTAAGGACTGTTTGACTTGTCCCCAAAAGCAAAGAAATCGCTCTGCAGTGATGTGCTAAATTTAGCAGTCAGTCAGGCTAATTTATGTCGGTAAAACTAGTATGTATTAACAAACGTTTAACATGGAATGCAAACATTGGCGATTAAGCATACATTATGTTTTTGAAAGACAACAGAATTACCAGAGATATCCGATGATAAATTGGATTACAGTGCAATTGAAAGAGAGCACGGTAGATATGTCGGACCACAGTACTTACATCTGGCAATGGCAACTGATTATGGACTCTACAAGCAGGTGTTTGCAGCCATGAAACATATACTTGGATATGCATGGCCTTCTGCTCTGTATGCAAGACCAAGACTCTTTCCTTTAAATGCTTTTCTATCACTGGTTTAATGCCTGAGTTCGGTTTCCAAGTAGGACGGGGATTCGAACGTCTGTTGCCCTGCTTGGTCTTGCTTCCAAGACCAGCTCGTTGCCCCTGTGTTATCCTTCATTCGCTGCAGTTTTCTCTACGGTAGTTTCAGCTACCAGGCTTTCCTGATCCAGGCAGATATCAAAGCTGCGATTGTCCCTCACTGATGTCCTTCTGTTAGACACTTTTTTCATTTTGGACAATTGTACATCGGTTTGTCGTTACTGAATTTAATTTCTATAATAATGTATGTATTCCCATTTATGCAGCAATATGTATTTTGGTATAATTTCAGTGGATTAATAGCATGGTTTTACAATCAATGTAATACTTGCACTAGAGCTATTGTGTGATACTTTGAGAAGGCCACGTTACGTCGAATTTCTATGTAAAAATAAAAGCAATGCATTAATGAAATCCAAATGGTGCAGATGTCCGTTGGCACTTTGTGTGGTGTCCTTGAGGATGTGGTGTCCTTGAAGATGTGGTGTCCTTATATTTGTGGTGCAGTTATTTCAGTTCAGAGCGGTCTATGACTCCTACATGGAGGACATGGATTGGTGATATAATTGGATTCTGTGTTTGCACAGCAATGTTTTGGTTGGTCTTGTATTAAGTTTCATTTTGTTTCCACTTGGGGGGACACCAAAGTATGCATGCTGACTTGATGACTCCCCCCAGCTCCCACCGCCCTCATCAGCCCCCATGGAATCATGCACCCGACTCTTTCCCTCCCTAGCCAAATTCAGCTCCTGATGGCCAGTTGTTCAAAGCTAGCGCTGGATTAATGGTGCCGCATGCAAAGCACCATTTTGTCAAAACACCACCCTTACAACTGGGTGGATTCTATGATTATGGAGACAAAATGGTGTCTCCTGGTGCTCTTCTGCTGGTGGCCTTCTAGGCAGTCTACCAGAATTGCACTATTGTGCACAGGTCCAGCCGCTGTGTTTTATCGCTTGATCTGACAGTACGTTGTATATTCTCCCTGGGCAGTCAGTCACTAGAGAGTCCATTCATTTCCTCCCTGACTACTGCCAGGCAAAAGAGTTCCTTGAGCAGGGTGGAATTTCAGTAAGAGGAGCAGTGAAACTGTTTCCTAGACCCTTTTTATGCCCTGGTATGTCTTATAAGCGCCCTCCGCGGGTGCGCCAGCCAATAATGTTGCCCCAAATCCGGGCTACATCTAAAAGCTTTGATGCACCCGGCAGCCATTTTCCCTTCCACCCCTGCCACCTCTGCGTCTGTCCCTAACCCTTCTCGGCCCCCACTTACCTGCAGCTGCCATGGTCCTAGCGCCTTCCCACATCTCTGCTCCTCACCTCAAACTCCTGTCTGGCACGGAAATGGAAGAGGGACTCCGTACGGAGCCATGACCTCCATTTCCACTTCGGCCATGTTGAGGTGAGGCGAGAAAGTATTTGTAAGAAACAACGGCTCACGTGCTCAACGTGAGTCATTGTTTCTCACAAATACATTACTCTTGGCTTGGACTCGGGCTGCTAATAGCAATAAGCACACATTTAGGCAGATTCACCTGCTGGTAACAGTGTCGGGGCCTGGTGTTAGGCCCTGGTGAGTTTACTTTATGCCAGAGTGCAAATTCAGGGCTCACAAGTTGTAGTCAGTGTCCCTGGACACTTTTCAGACTCCCATTGACACCTCAAAGACACTGCAACATTGGTGTAATTCAGGCTTAGATCGGATCATGACACAAATGCAGCTAGACACGCACCCTGAACTAGCAACTGACAAAGCCAACTGCACACCCCGTGTCAGACATGACACTTTGCAGAACTTGCAACTAATTTAACACTAACTGCCACAAATATTCCTTGGGGGATAACAAAAAGGGGGTCGCTTGCAAGTAAATTTGTCTACGCCCCACAAAGTCTCCCAAGGGTGCCCCACTCCCCTGATTTGAAGTGTTAGAGCCTATCACTGAAATTTGGGTCTTGTCCTACCCCCATGTGGTAGGCACCCCACTGCGTGCATGCTGGAAAAATAACTGTGCCGACAGTGAGTTGGTGAAAAGCCTTGTATTGACAGTGAGTAGCGGAGAAGCACTGAACGAAGCAGTTGGGGAAAAGCCCTGTTCAGATAGCGGATAAAGAGCAGTGCTGCATAGACAGTGAGAAGAGGAGAGTCACTGTGCAGACTGAAAAGGAGAAGTGGACCTATTCAGAGTCAGGGGCAAGGTAAGAGGGCAAATAGGTCCTGTGGACAGTAAGTGGGGAAGACGCACTCTGTCGATTGCGAGAGGGGCTAGACGTATTATGCAGTGGTGGAAGTGTGCCGAAAAAAGTAGGGGAACTGTGGTCTCGGCAGGAGTAGGGGTAGGCGGAAGCATAGTGCAACATGCAACAAGGTGTTGCAGCTGGGGCATTGTAGTAATTTAAGTGACTGGTAACTAAGGCTCCTATTACAACTTTACACTTGCACAAGGAGATGAATGGACAAATCCTCTGTGTAGACTGGTGAATATGGTCGTAAAAGAAGAGATAAATCATAAACAGAAAAATATAAAAGTAGTGGAACACCGCTCCCGACCGTTCCTGCTCACTTCGATCACTGGTATCATGCAGAGGGTGAGTGGGGTTAGATGCACTGCGTAGTGACAGAATTAATGCAGCACAGTGAGTGAAGGAGTAAGACTCTGCACATTGTGAGTGCAAGAGAAGCACGGTGCAGGCAGGAAGTATAACTGACGTGCTGCATAACTTGATTTCGGGGTACCAAAGGAAGGCAAGACTATCAGAAGAGAGGAGAATTGGGGACGAGAGTATGTAATCTGAAAATGAAGAGATGTCTCTGGTCAATGTAACAAGTAACAGATAATTTTAGATCAGGACAAACCAAAAGATTACAAAGACAACATTTATGTACAGACCAAAGAAAATATACATACATTACGTAACAAAAAACACAACATGTGGCCAAGGCTTAACAAGAAAAAGAATGGCAACATTCAACAGAATAAACATCATGTATTACAAAAATATGAAACAAACAATATTTAATTAATGATGATTTGCACAGAAGTTTCAATTACTATAATGTGACCGAAAATACAAATTGAAGGGTAAAGTCTATGTCTATCTGTCGACCCGAGCACGTGGGTTTCGGCTGTCGGGGCTTCTAACATCAGAGTGGCCCAGCCTTCTTCAGGACAAAAGGGAATTTTCACCAACACAATCTTCTGGCTAGTTGTGTGTGTTTTCATGTCTGTAATTCTAAAAATAGATAATGACAGTTTTATGCTAGTTATATGCGCTTCGTTATTTTTGATCGCAAGACTACACTCCAGTTGTGGGGGGAGGCTGCACTGTGGTCTTCTGTATGATGGAGTTTGATTTTTGATATGCCATGAAAGTAAGATACTTTCTACATTGAAGTGTGTCACAATACTGGACGTTCTAGAAAGGAGGAGGGAAAATGAGTCGAAAATAAAAGGGGAACACCAGGTATTTGCATTCACAGGTAATGTGCTGTGCATAAGTGAATTTGGAGACTTACTCCACTTGAACGTCTCAGTTTAGAATGTTAGACCGGGAGGATAGGTCCGGGGTAACATGCTCGTCTTGAAAGCAAGACAAATGCAGGTCCGATCCCTGGGTTTGCGCTTAGAAACATCTGGGTATTAAGCGCGTTATAAATAACCAAATAGATTAGATTAAAATGTGTCGTAAAGGGTGCCAGGAGGGTAAGGATTTGGTCCCCTTAGTGTAGGTCTCTAATGTAAAGATAACTAATTAAACTAACACAATAGTGCTAATGTAAGACCTAGGGTCAGTGGATTAGCCCTGATATTATAGAAGGTAAACATGCGCTCACCTGGTTTCCTGAGTACCGGTGTAAGCATACGTTGCAGTGGAAAATGACATGAAAAATAATGTGGTCTTATATGGCGCCCTTCTGCTGCCATGTTATGGCATCATGGCGCTAAAATTAAGTACCCCATCTCCCTCATATCCCAAAATCAGGAGCGCTTAAAGTGGGCACAGCACAAGTATATGCTATATACTAAACTGGAGGTGTCCACTTCCTTGCTGACGTCTTCCGTCGTCTGCTCACTATATCACGCCAGGGACGTCAATTCACCAAAATGCCAGGGGTAGCAAAAGTGACATCACAGACGTAATGACATCACAGGAAGTATGTCACTTGACCTTTGATCAGATGGTATCAGTTCCTCTTTAGCCCTGGTGCCATTACCGAAAGTGGCTTGAGGAGTAAAAAAAAGTACTTAAATGTAAACATTTTAAAATACCACTTACAAACTGAAGCAGACAAGAATATTTTAGATACCAACCACATTTTAACAAGGGTCTGCCTTCATATGCCATGGATGGGGTCATGATATAATAGGTTTATACCCAACAATATAACATAGGCCGAGGCAATATTAGTTCCACCATCGGGTTCGCTATTTGAAGGGGAGTGCTGTGACCCCATTCCTGCTGAAATTGACTCAGACAAGCTTACATTGGTGGACAGCCCAGTGAAGATGTCCAACAAAATGAAAATAGTAAAATGGGGAAAGATATACAGAGAATGTCACTGGATAAACTACAAAGGGGACGAACCTACACACCTGAGGACATATAAGGCGATGCAGTCCTCGTGATGAGATTCCCCGGGCCGAGATATTGATGCATTTATATGCGCTTTCGTCTTAACTTACATACAAAGGTGGGGTCCCATAAGAAGGATCTCTTGGCAAGAAAGAAACTGTTGACTCTGAAAATAGCTGGGAAAGGCAGAAACGCTAAAACATAGTCTGATTGGCTGTAGCGCAACACTAGGGCCGAGGAAAATGTGGTTGGGAAAGTTCATAAGGATGTTAGAGGATTTAAACAGTGAAGTCAAGTGGGCTCAGCTCTTGTATGGATACTCAATCTAAATGACCATTACTTTAGTGAATATTTGACTAGTGATACACGAAATGTTGGGGGTAAATGTTTTCTCGATTAGTCCACCATAATGAAGTAGGGAAGGGACTAATGTGTCAGATAGGTGGTAAATGTAATCTTGGGAGTTAGAAAGTGAGGCCCTGATAAGTATATAGAATATTATATCATATTGTATTGTGTTGAATTAATTAATCTCTAATGTTTGTTTTAGAATGTTGCGCCTGAAGTAATTTATTGTAATGAAGACTTGCGAAGTATATGATTAAACATGTGTTAAAGTTTTCAATAATCTATAAACTCAACAAAAAAATAATAGGCCGTGCCACTGCTGCATTGCATGGCCAGATACTTCCACATTATGCCAATTTGGCTTTCTCCCCACTTCACTTCCTCTGTCAGCCCATTGGCGCAAGCTACTCTACGTCCCGCTATGGCTCACACCATCACCATCAATGATCCTGCCCAGTATGATGTGGCCAGAGCAAAGACCTCTGCTGTAAGCACCCTCCCTAACAGTCCATGGAGTGTGGCTTACACACTTAACTCCCCTAGAATGCGCTGCCCGAGCGCACCTTGGCCAAACTACAATGAAAGAGTTGCTGCCACTGACGATTAAGTCCAGCAACCACACCTCCGAATGACAATGTTTGAAAAATAGTGACTGCTGCCAAGGTTAGTAGCCCTAAAACTGCCATACCTGTGAATGATAATGTTTGCAATGTACCTAGTGCTGCCAAGGTTAGCAGCCCTAAAACCGCCCTACCTGTGAATGATAATGTTTGCAATGTACCTACTGTTGCCAAGGTTAGCTGCCCTAACATTGCCATAACTATGAATGATAATGCTTGTAATGTACATACCACTGCCAGAGATAACTTCTCCAAAATTCTTCTTCCAGACAATACTACTGCCAACAATGGTCCGGTGAATATATCCCATTGCCCAGTAATAGAGCCATATCTAAACTGTGCCCTCATCAATACTTGCTCCCTACCTGTGCATGGCCTGGACATCTCAGGCCTCCTTACCTCTCAAAACCTTGATGCCCTAGCCATAACTGAAACTTAGCTTCATGAGGCCTCCGGCCCTGCCCTTACACTGGCCCTCCCCCCAGGGCTCACAATATATCAGAAAGACAGACTTAAAGGAATGGTTCGGTCAAAAATGTTTATTGTCCCTACGGGTCAGCCATGTGTTTTGAAGCCTAAGTCACAAGATTTTAGAAAAATTTCCTATCGACCTTACACGAGTTTTCGTCCATTAAACGCACGCGAAAACAGGCACCAGGGTGCTGCCATTTTGTGATAATACTATTACTTGCCCCATCGCCCTGGCTGACCTGCTTTTGGGGCACTAAATCATATCCCCCACCCTTGAGCGTGACATTATCAAAACATTCATATTCCCCGCCTCTCTCCATGACGTTACTGTGCTGCATAGGCAAACGCACCCAGTCGTCTTCTACGCGACTTCACACAGAACCCGGAAACCAACACAGATCAACTCACAACACAGCGCGCCACAATTCAGAATATGAAACTGTACTTTAAAATTAAACAGCAACACGGTACATTTGGTAAAGTACATTTATTTGACATTAAATGTTTATAGAATAGTCATCAATTGGCATATTAAATCGGAATGTGATTTTTTTTCTTTTCTCTCTATCCGCAAATGCTGTTCCGTTTTATCGTGAGTCACGCGCTGTTCCTTTATGGTACACAGGGTGTTGGTTTTCGTTAAAAGAAGCACTTTGGTCGCACGGTGAACCGCAAGGCTGTTCCATCAACTAGGCACTAGGCCAGTGTAAAGGTTGATATGTTGCTTCTAGCCGCTAGTACCGTGTAAGGGCATATGGGCCCTTGGCGATCGTCCCATAAGAGCATCAAAGTGGTGCAGTTGTTTACGAGAAGCTGCAGCTGGCGGTTGAAAAAATCATCTGCCGGGGTCTGAAACTGGTGGCAGTAGCAGTAGGGTAGGATATACCTGTTTTGAAAACATAAAAATTATAAATAGTCTCGCCAGCCGATTTTTATTACTATTATTCATTTTATTTATTACAGCCGATCAGAAACTATTTTCTTGCAAGGATAGTGCAATGGAGAATGTTCGGCTCTAAAATCAATGCAAAAACTAACGAAATAAATCGAGGTTAACACACAATGAGAAACGACTGTTTGTCTACATGCGTGTGGAATGTGGGCCTGCATGCCCATGTGCCCGGTACAAAGATGATCCCACAAACGTTTTACTTGCTCTTCATTCATGCATTCATCCATTCATTAATTCTTCATTCCAGTATAATAGCGTCTAAAGAGTTACTTACATTATATTTGCAATTTCCATTGTGTCTCTGCATAATGCAGTCCGTAAATCCCACTGTGCTCATGACAACGATTTTTCGTATACTGAACTAACATGAAACTCGGTTTATTTTCAGAATTTTCTGCCTTATCGTCTCTTACGTTATTGGCCACCTCCTTCAAATGAAGTCCTTTCGGCATGGTCCCTGTCTCTCAAGGTCAAAAAACAATAGAACCTTATACTGCCAGTACGAGTTGTGGGCCTCTTCAGAACGCGAGCTGAAAATCAAAGCCACTGACCTTCACTCGAAATGAGCATACATTCTTACTTTGCAAAATCCCGTAGTAAAGCCATCTGTGAGAACTTGAATTTCTGAATCCATCTATGTACTGGGCCTCAATGTGCAAATGCATACTGGCTTCTCTCCCATCTGCAACGGCTCGCTTGGCGCGTTCTAAGGCCCCCAATTTTTCCCTCCTTGTCCGAAAGCTTTGCATCCCTACAGAACCATAACTATGGGGATATTGTCTTTTTGGGGGAAGGTCAGGGAAAGTATAAAGTACCCGAGGAGTTGAGTTGAAAGTGAGATTTATTGTTTGTTTGTTTTATTATTTGCAATACGCAAGCCTTCCCTCGGTTAACATTGCGCAACATTTACATGAGATTGCGAAATTTAGTTACATCAACAAAAATATATAAATACACATATTAACAAGGTCAGCGATATGAGGTGAATAGAGAGAGAAGTCAAAGATGACACCCAGGTTGTTCGCCACCCAGGATGGTGAAGGTAGGGGTTAGAGTTTGCATACTTTGTATGTACACTGTACAATAACATTTTTTTACAAAAAGACAATCAGATTATAATGATTTAAACCAGGATTTGTACTTCTCAACGAGTGCTTCTTTGGGTGGACATGGCACAGTGGCAATGTTTGGTGGCAATGCATCAGTGCTCTGCACAGAAACGCTCTAAATTCCATATCTGTGCTTCTCGAGTACAGCAACAATAAGGCCTTTAACAAAGTCGAACTCCATTTCCTCATAGACTGGTTTGATCACCCATTGCTTACTTCTTTTTGCAAATGCCGTAGTGTAGCGAAGCATCCCTACATTACCTGTAGTTCTAGATTGTTCACGGCACACATTCTCGCTATGGGCCAAGACCGCAAGTAGAGTCCTATATTTCATGCCCTGCATGCTGGAATGCAAGCGCTTTGGCCTGTACTTTAGGCACATATTGTGGAACACTTCCAAACCTCCTGTGTGACAGAATTCTGTCAGCCCCCTCAAATCTCTTGATAGAGTTTTATCGAAAACAATCTTCTCAATGGCTTTGTGTGTCGGTGAAGATGGAACCAACCACTTCTTCTTCTTCCGTGCCTCCTCTGGGGACAAAGGGCCATGTTCACATTGGTGGAAATGTAGGTTTTCTGTCCAACGGTGAACGTTGGTACAATGGTGCATCAGTGACCGCCATTTTTCAAGTAGGATTTCCACTGACCCTTCACAAGTTTTGGAGCTCCACCAAAGATGGTTGCTGATAGATTCGGACCACTGTGAAATACTTTCCAGACCTTTTTTTTTTTCCCTGCAGCCTAGATTTTCTTATTGATTGATTTAGCAAGATGCCATACATCAAATTGATGTTTAATATGTGGGAACTGCTCTCTCATTGTCTTGGCAATTGAAACATGTCTGTCCGTGGCTATGAGGTCGATGTGCATTCCCCTCGATTGTAGATATTCCACTGATTTTATAAATCCTAGTTTCTCCATGGCCACTGAGGATGTACATTGGGACACCTGCAAGACCACCAAACTCACAATGTTCTTACTATCCATGTCTTGAAAGTGGTAGGTGCAGTACTTGGCAGAAAATCCAGGGCTGTCGCACTGTCCATCGCCGGCTAGCCTGAATCGCTTGCCTTCGAATGTACTTGCTAGAGACAATTGTTCAATTTTCCAAGCAACACTAATGGCCAGAAATAGATAATCACATTGGTATCTGTAGTACTGCGTTTTAGAAATGAAATGGAGTCCCACAAACTGAAAGAAAGACTTTAACTTTCTAAAACTGGAGCCACTAAAAAGTGATGCAGCTGCACACAGTAGATTGCCTGCTGGCAGTTTCCCCAGCATCGGTATTGCAGACCATGAGAATGTATGATTTAATCTACAGGCGGCATGTATTGTGACCTTACTGCCTTGTTTTTGACGAGTCACATGAATCAATGGCTTCCAACATACTTTCCCTCTGACGGAATGCCCACATTTCAGCACACTTATAATATCCATCAAACAACTGTCGAATACTATGTATTTGCCCTCTTTCATTAGACTGTCATCCGGCATCACACTTGTTTCGGACTGCATCATTGCGGACATATCAGCAGAATTGAAAGAAATATCGTCGATATCAGGTTCTGATGCGTCGGTGAATGCTGCTGCTGGTTCATTCTCTGTCATTTCAACATCTGTTACTTCAACATTGATGGGAGAACACACAATGTCGACAGCTGTTTTGGTGGCAATTTTTTGGCGGGTGTAGATTGTGTGAATTGATCTGCGACTACTTCAGTGCTATCTTCAATACATTCAGTATCATCTTCTTGTGGTGTTGCAGTCGCATTGTAGCAATGGTACATTACAACTTTACTGGATTTTCTGGACACATTCATTTCATGTTCTGGCCATTGGACATGAGCATCTCTAGTCTCAACACGCAGCGTCTGAATTAATAGTTCCCCCATAGTATAAATGGTCTGGCAAGCAACATCTCTCATTCGCTTCACTGTCTGTGTATGTATAGTTCGTACACCCACGGGTAACTAGAGGACAGATTGGAAAAGGGATGTTCAATTTAAACACAAGATAAAGTATAGTACAATTGACTGGAAACAAACATAAAATAGTCACCAGCACAAAATAATTTCTAAAGTTATGAACTGATTGTAACTAACCTTATTTTTGTTTCGTTTCTTTGCAACTTTTTTGACTCGACCTTCAACATCTGCACGCTGTAGCTCCGATTCGTTTCTGCATCTCTTCCCTTCCTGTTGCGCTGCAACAACTATATTTTCTGTATCCGGACAGGCAGCACGGATTGAGGCTCCATCGACTCCCTGAAACACAGTACTTTCATTACTATGTATCACAATATTGTTAGCATAAAACACACGTGAGGACGAACACACAGGTACATCTCAATAGCTAAACACGATTTAAACATTGTGTAGAACAATCAAATGACAAGTACTCGAGCTCTGATGACCTAGTTCGATGGAACTGTCAGTATCCATACCTCTGGCTCTGCATGGACTGCCATGAATGATTGTATTGGAGAGGATGCATCAGCAACTCCCTGAAACACAGCACTTGCGTTAGCATGGTTTTCAATATTGTAAACATACACACACTTGGGGTCGACGGCACAGGTACATATAAAGAGATAACCACAAATGATGCTTTGTCTAAAAGAATCAAGGAATATTTAAATATGATCCGATTTAATCGATTTATTCCTCCGATTTCTTTACATCTGCATCATCTAAATGGGATGTTGTGATTGTAGTGGAAGCTCCATCGTCTCCCTGAAACACAGTACTTGCGTTAATAGGGAAGAAAGTATAGCAAATGGAATCACGTTATATGATCACTCTTGATGGAGCTGTCAGTATCCATACCTCGTGCTGCTGAAGAATATCTAGGGATGTTGTAAATGTAGTGCGCACTTCCGAAAGCTGTTGCGCTGATTCGTATCCGCATGGTCCCGCTTCCACTTCCCCTAAAATTACTTGAATGTCAGGCTCCGCATCAAGTGCGGGGGCTGACGCTTCAACAACTGCCTGAAACATAGTAATTGCATCAGTTAGGATTACAATATTGAAAACATAACACACACTTGGGGTCGACCGCACAGGTACATATCAATGGCTAACCACGAATGAAACATGGTGTAGAACAAACGACAAGTCTTCCAGTCCTGATGATCGCGGTCAGTTAAGCTGTCAGTATCCATACCTCATGCTGCTGAAGAACATCTAGGGCTGTTGTCAATGTGGTGGACGCTTCAGCATCTCCCTGAAAGACAGTACTTGCATTAGTATGGATAACACTAATTATAACTGAAAACAAACACCAGGGGACGACAACCAAGGTGTATATCAATTGGAAAGCACTAACCAAACAATTGTTAAACTAATCACACGAGACATAAAAACTATTACTTGACATGCATAAAACAAGTCTGTAGCAGAATAGCCAAGTAAGATTACCTGATACGCACTGGAAGTGGTTGATAACTGCGAGCACGTCACGGAAGTAGAATGTTCTTGCTTCAGATTCAAGGGATAGTCAAGCAGTTGTAAAGGTAAATTATTGTTTGATAATGAAATGCCAATATTCAAAATTGCCATGTAAGGAGACAGAATACTTGAGTAATGCATTTGAAAATGCACAATATAGCACAGTTCCCTGTGCCCATATATAGATTTCGTTTGTGGGTTATGAAATCTAAAAATAATATATTGATACATTTCATTATTCAAAAAGCTATACACTCATATCAATGTCGAAAGTATTACAAATTGGAAACAACACCTAAAATATCAATGAATCCATTCGGCTACCTACACACTACCGTAAGGCCTAAAGCTAAAAACGGACACTTGACTCACCAGTGGCGGAATGTGGACGAATAGAGTGGGAATAGCGTTTGCGAGCAATTTTCGTGTCGTTCACCGTTTATTCTTCTTTGTTACTCAAGATGTGGCGTACATGTTCGAGGGAAAGTGCCGACTGCAGATGCGGTATCGATCACCCCTCTTGTCCTCAAAGACTTGTTGGACTCTACTTTCAATCTCATGCAGTGGATATCCACAATGTCTGACCCATTCTCTTATTCGATCAACAGTTTTCAGGAATACATGCATTGTAGTGCCTTCAGATTTAGCATGGTTCTTCGAAGGGCAACCGCTAATCGAACAGGCAGGCATTGTTGAAAATTCTGAAAAGTAAATATTGACATTATTAAACAATCTTGATGAATAAAAATGTGATACAAAAGTAAATGAACCATACAATGTTCAATGCAAAGTTTGTTTTACTCGCCGGAACTGTACCAGTTCATCATGTGCGGCTTAGTGTTTGCATAAGTTGCAGAAATTTGTAAATGATGTGACTAAACTCTGAACATGTGACTCGTCCCTTGGATGTTCTGTCTTGCACGAGAAGGAAACATGCTTACATTATAGACTGGACCCCCAAAGGATGCAATTCGATGACAATTGACACAGATGAAAATAAATAGATCTATCGATAGCATAAAAATTGAAACTCAAGTCAATAGCAATGAGCCAAATGAACATACCACTATTGGGTACTCTAATCGCAAAAATATAGAAATTTAAAAATGACCGAAATATGACTAGGATACATGGCCTTACCTTGACCAACAAACAGTTGGATTCAGCAGGCCGAGCAGTATGTTGCAGGAGAACAGGTAGATGGCCACAGGTAGCACACTGACGAGTTTGCTCGAAGCAGCCACAGATGGCACGATGACAAGCAGATTAGCATAGATCTCAGTGCTTCTCAGGTAGAACGTTCAGGAGTTGACTTGCAAAGCACAAAGATGTTCTCATGAGACATATCAAGTGGTTTATAAAGTATTAGAAACAGGGGTGTGTTTGTGAATGAATGACGTGTGTATGTCGTGGTATTATGTGGTTTGCAAGGGGGCGGCCAGCGTCAGGGGGGGGCCTGCCTGGAGACACGGGGTCTGAGGAGGACATGTGAGCGATTGCACCTTTGGTGTGGGATACCTTTGAAGTGTACATGGTGTTTGGCACCTTGGCCGTTTTCGCCCCTGACAGCACACCATGGCAGCGCTCATCCACGGGTGCGAAATGCCTTTGATAGGGGAGGGGGGTAGATGGATGGGCCGGTGGGCGTGCAGACAAGGCACAGGAAGACTGCTGAATGGAGACACACTTATGTGGATTGCAGGGGGGCGGCCAGCGTCAGGGGAGGCCTGCCTGGAGACAGGGGGTCTGAGGAGGCCATGTGAGCGATTGCCCCTTTGGCGTGGGATAGCTTTTGAAGTGTACCTGGTGTTTGGCACCTAGGCCTTTATCGCCCCTGACAGCAGACCATGGCAGCGCTCATCCACGGGTGCGAAATGCCTTTTATAGGGGAGAGGGGTGGATGGATGGGCCGGTGGGCGTGCAGACAAGGCACAGGAAGACTGCTGAATGGAGACACACTTATGTGGATTGCAGGGGGGCGGCCAGACTCAGGGGAGGCCTGCCTGGAGACACGGGGTCTGAGGAGGCCATGTGAGCGATTGCCCTTTTGGCGTGGGATACCTTTTGAAGTGTACATGGTGTTTGGCACCTTGGCCGCTATGGCCCCTGACAGCACACCATGGCAGCGCTCATCCACGGGTGCGAAATGCCTTTGATAGGGGAGGGGGGTGGATGGATGGGCCGGTGGGCGTGCAGACAAGGCAGAGGAAGACTGCTGAATGGAGACACACTTATGTGGGTTGCAGGAGGGTGGCCAGCCTCAGGGGAGGCCTGCTTGGAGACACGGGGTCTGAGGAGGCCATGAGAGCGATTGCCCCTTTGGCGTGGGATACCTTTTGAAGTGTACATGGTGTTTGGAACCTTGGCCGTTATCGCCCCTGACAGTACACCATGGCAGCGCTCATCCACGGGTGCGACATGCCTTTGATAGGGGAGTGGGGGTGGATGGATGGGCCGGTGAGCGTGCAGGCATGGGTGTGGGAGCGAGGGGCCATTAGGCCCCTCTCATCCTTTACGTCTCAGTAGAAACTTGGACCAAGTGCCTCCAGTAGTGGGTTCGCCCCTTGCCCTTATGTGATGTTAACTTTCGTTGACATTCGCGTAGATGGGACCACTCAGCAGGACACGGGGCATCCATTTTTGTACCCCCTTTCAACTCCATCTTGATGACCAGGCCTCACTGCGATAGTACAGCGCGCAGAGCACATGGCCCCCACCCTCGTTCCCACTCTGACTGGAAATCTCCGGAGATATTTACAACAGCTAATAAATGTAACACATCAATCTTCCTCTGAGATCACTGTCCTGCATGTGAACCAGCCTGAACTAAGCACATAGCTCGTTCATCTCCACAAACGTGTCCTTGCCCACACACCCTCGCCAGTGGAAACTTACTGCCATTCTGACCCTGTGTCCCTGCAAGGTATTCTCTTCATGTGCCAGACCACTGACCACGCCATGATGCCCACCTAGCAGATCCCCAACTAACATTAGACCCCTACCACAGTATATCGTTGCCTATCAATAACAAATAACACATACCGGAGATTCTTGTGAGCACAGACCCACACTTCAACCAGTGTGTTAATTGATAGTATAGATATTTGTGTGACTTTTATAGAGACATAACCTACTGAAAGACTTTGAACAAGTGTTATTTAGTGCAGGCATTATTGAGAATATATTATGTTAGCTTAGATAGTGACCACCCCGCTTCACAGCGACCTGACCTTCACCCATTCGGAGCACAGATGTCTGACGTCCATCCTTGAATGAAGACACACTTCATTCATTTAAAAAATTGAAACAACCGTTGTTGAAATATATGTGGTGTTTTATTTTGTATCTTATTTTGATGGCACAAAAATACAAGACTTTACACATTGTACAGGTCAGGTTGCAGCACAGCGAGGGAAAATCCCCTGTACTGACTGCTGTCACTCGGGAAAGTTTCTCTTATGGCACGAACGGCACAGGCGGGTATTACTCTTCGAACGCGGTGTCCAAGCCTCCCGTGACGCCACCATGTAAAGGAACGATAGGCCAGCAGCCTGTACCACCTGTGAAAAAGAATGATACAAACTGTTTTTAAATGAACAAGATAAGTTTATTAAACGTTTGTTGTCAATGACAATTCTTGTAACTAATGGCATTCTGCTTGGACAAATGTTATCTAGAGACTGCACACTATTGAACGATTTTCATGCATTAACATGATATGTATATGTAATTTTGGATATACTAGAAGACCATGAAATAGGAGTGGCATGACAAGCAGAGTATACTAACTCGTTACTCGGATTACGAGGAAGAACAGTTGCGCGAAGTTCGTGCATAAGCACCATCATTATCTTCAACACGGACCGTGTGAGGCAGGCTGCCTTGAAGTCTGGCAGCTCGATGATGCATTGCGGTCGTGGCTCGCCTTCCGAGATGTAGGCCACGCATCCCGAGTTTTCACAGCAGCAGCAGTTCTCCTCCTCGGTTGGCATTAGCTCGCACTGATTGCATGTAAACCAGGTGGAAACACCGTCCATGCGACTAGGTCCAGTGTCTTCATCCATTGATTCGTCCTGCCAACTGCCGTCCGAAGCCCCATCGTTTTCGCATGTTTCCCTTTCCAGTAGTTCCTCCTCGGTATACTCGGGCTCGTACATGTAGGGCATTATTGTAGCCATTGTGTGGTAAACAAACTAAAATAATTTATAGCGATGGTACAGGTGTTCACACGGGCTACAAGCGGCAAAGGTAGCTGACCAGAGCACAGAAACGAGTCACAGAATACTCAAAGTAACACAGAGAGAGGAATGCAATCGATAATTTGCTGCTGCTGTGTGTTGTGAAACTGTCTGTTTATACTTATTGAGTAAAGAGGCTTCCTACCATTCCATGGCGACACGTCATTAGCTCAAGCGCAGCGATTGTTGACACGAGACGTGCTTTGGCGTTGTGAAATGGACAGGCTCAGGGGCGGGGGATATGATTTATTGCCGCAAAAGCAGGTCAGCCAGGGCGATGGGGCAAGTGATAGGATTATCACAAAATGGCAGCGCCCTGGTGCCTGTTTTCGCGTGCGTTTAATGGACGAAAACTCGGGTAAGTTCCATAGGAAATGTTTCTAAAATCGTGCCACTTAGGCTTAAAAACACATGGCCGACCCGTAGGGACAATAACATTTTTTGACCGAACCATTCCTTTAACGCCAGAGGTGGTGGTGTGGCCTTGATAGCCAAAAATGACCACCCCTTCATGAAAGTGAACACCTCACTACCAGGCAAAGCAGACATACTATCCCTGAAGCTGTCCCCCTCGGCCACCTCTACTACTACATTTCATATCATCTACCGCCCCCCGGGCCCTCTTCACAACTTCAACAAAGCACTCCTCCACCTTGAAACTAATACTGCTAGGCCTCAACGACCCCGAGGACTCACATGCCACGTCCCTCGCAAAAGCCCTTGAAACCACAGGCTTTAATCCGAGTATCAGCGACCCTACCCATTCTAAAGGGCGCACCCTGGACTGGATTGCTGACCTTAACTGCATGATTACAGACACCTCCAACACACCTTGCCCTTGGTGAGATCACCACATCATACTTTTCTCAATCGCACAACATACTAAACAAAAGATCTCATCTTTGCCCATGCCTCCTGCACTTACCCGCAGCTTAAAGGTGAATGTCCTACCACTGCTGGACATGCCTAACCTCCAACCGCCATTCCCCAAGGACCCACCTACACTTGCCAACATCTACACCAAAACGCTAGCTACAGTGATGAATATTGCCCCGCTAACAGTCTGCAAAGCAAAACCGGTTAGACATTCCAATTCTTGGTTCACCCCAGACCTGCTAAAACTCAGGAATAATAAACGCTGTGCAGAAGCAACCTGGAATAAAAATCCTGGGATTCCAAGATGGCGGCCGGAGTAGGAGGACGTATCTGAGTGCCTCTCCCAGCCGGGCTGTGGTATATTAGCACATCAACAATGCGTTTCGGGTGAGTTTGAGCCTGTTGAGCAGAGCTTCAGCTAGCGTGAACACCAGAGCCACACACGGGAGCACAGGACCCGGTGGAGATACGGAGTAGCACTCTGGAAGGGAAAGCTGCCGTGAGTGAGAGAAGAGGTAGCGCAACCCACGAGGCCCACCACGCCTGCCGAGCAAGCCACGTGAGACCCAACGCCACCAAGGGGGCCAGCGGGGCAGAATAGCGGCCGCCGAGGGAGTATGCAGAGGATCCATCAGGGGCTCCGTGGCCAGGGCCCTCCACGACACCCAGGGAGGGGCTCTTGTTCCTGCAGCCCTCCTCCCCATTCATCAGGGGTGCGTAGTGGGGTGTGCAGTGTGCAACTGAGCCCCCTGACTGGGGTCGCTGCTCCACCTACCTGCCAGGGCAGAGAATCCAGCACAAACAGCCGAGGGTCCAAGGGGAACGGAGGTGATGCCCCGGCCACAGCGCAGATACTTCAGGCCGGCCACACTCAACAGGCGGCCGCCTGCCTTCCACCGAAAGACGACACCAAAAGACAACTCCAGGGAGGAATCGAGTGGGGGAAGCCCCGTGGAAAGGTTCGATCGCTCTGGTCCCAACTCCACGAGAGAGGAGCACCCGAGGTGGCCGAAGACCAGAATGGAGCAGCCCAGAGCAGAACTCAGAGGTGAGAACGAGCAGCGCCACGCACCACGTGCCATGCACAAGATCACAACAAGGGGGCAAAGCATTTCTATAGGAACATGCAACTGGCAAAAGACACGATAGCAACAACACCCTGGTATTTGAGGGCCCCATCCCCAATAAGCATTATTGGCCCTAGAGGGCACGCTACAGCAGCGGGTTCTACTAGCAAGGATATTGCATATAAACCCCCAAAGAGAATCACAACACAGAAAAACAATGTATTTGAAAGGATCCACACTGACATTACAATAGCAGATCCGCACACAAGCCACTAAGAGTCACCACGAAGGTCAGAATCCAGGGGGCCCCAAGGAACACTTTGCCACACCCGTGGCTATATACCATACCAAACAAGGTAGAGAGAACCCAGAAAATTAGAGTCCAGCTGAAAGGCCCCTCGCCACGCGTTGATGTCCAATTCGAGGGCGAAGACTCCCGCGCTTCCCCTCCCCCCTCAAAGAAAGCAAAACAGAAACCTCAGGCAACTCTGGAGTACACAGGACACTCCTAGCTCCAAAGTAGAAGAAGCCCCCCCGGCGCCTCGCAGCGCCTCCCAGGACACAATGGACGAGCACACGATGAGTAGAGCGGAAATGCAGAGCTGCTTCAAGGAGCTACAATCCCAGCTAATCAACTCTGTGCAGGAGCAGTTCAAAATGCTCAGGGAGGAAATGAAGCTCTCAATTCAGGAAGTCAAACAGGATGTTGCAAAGCTGGAGGAAAGGACTGACTCTCTCGAAAGAAAAACCCAGCAAATGGAATATGATTTCCAGAAATCAGATGAAAGACTTGATCGGGTTGCCCAGACTACCATGTATCTAGAACAACAGTGTGAGGACCTTGAAAACAGGTCTAGAAGATCTAATATAAGGATTAAGAAGCTGCCCAAATCCATAGAGGACATTGACCTATTGTCGACAGTGACGCAACTATTCACTGAAATCTTAGCAGACAACACGGAACCACAGGTGAAAATCGACAGACTCCAAAGGGTGGGCCCCAAGAGGACAGCGGAACCAGGGACAAGACCACAGGATGTCCTAGCAGTGATAACATCCTATGCACAAAAAGAACAAATACTCCGGAAGGCGAGGTTTGCGACCCAATGAGAGTAAATGGCCAGGAGGTGCACCTATATCAGGATTTAGCCCAGTCCACCCTCCTAAAGAGACGAAAGATGGGCCCAGTGGTCTGACATCTATCAGCTAACCAGGTGAAATACAAATAGACGTTTCCGTTCGGCCTCCTGTTCACCTGGGAGGGATCACAACACAGGGTCACGACATGTGAAGAAGGTGAAAACGTCCTAGGTCTACTAAGTGGGCCAGATAACGCTCAAGCCCTACCCCAAAGGAGAATACGAGGCCCCAACCAACAAGACAGCTTGACGACTGTGCAAAAGAGGGGCTGAGAGGCAAGAACCAAATAGAATCCACGGGAACCAGGGAACCCCCATGAAACAGAAGAGTACAGTAAGCCATGCGTTAAATGAGGAGTTAAACGAAGAAGGGCCAATAGCAGGCCCGGAAAGAAGAGAATAGGGAACAAATGGAATCTACAGTGGGGTTTAGGACTCCCCACGACGAGAATGTGAGGAGGAGATGGAACCAGGAGCACTGGACATATCGTCCCAGGGCATATAGTATCCCGGCACCCCCCTCAAAGGATCAGAAGGGAGGGGCAGGGGTGGGAGAGGAGGGAAGGAACAGAAAGGTGGTACTGAAACAGGACTACGAACACCAAATAGATAAAGCAAGGACGACGCAAGGCATACAGAAAGAGGATGAGGCGTGGATAGGAGGAATATGGATCTAGTGACTGTAATCTCCCAAAACATCAGGGGCATGAACACCCCGACAAAAAGAGCTACTAACTAGAATGACAAGCATGGAAATGGAAGGCAGATATCATTTTATATCAAGAAACACACATAAAAAGAAAAGAAAAGACCCAGATCAAGATAAGAGGATCCAAGAAAATGTTTCAGTCCAATGCAGAGGGGAAAAGCACAGGAGCCCTCATAGCCATGCAAGACACGCTGAATGTGCAGGTTCAGGGCCACAGAGCCGACAAGGAGGTCAGATATATATTCTTGAATGTGCTACTGGAAGGAAGACATATTACCCTGGCATCCATATACGCCCCAAATACAGGGCAAGAGAGTTTCTTAATTAGCAGGCTTGGGGCACTGGAGGAGTTTGCGACAGGGGAAATCATTTTGAGAGGGGACCTGAACGTAGCATGGAACCCCACCCTGGATAGGAGTGCCAAAACAAACAATGACTGAAAGACTCCCTCCAAAACCCTAAAGAAGGCGTTTGAGATGCTCTCCCTCCATGACTTATGGCGGGCGAAGAAAGGGGACCAGGATGCTTACACCTATTATTCCCACATATACAATACACAATCGAGATTAGACTAGATTTGGGCATCCACAGATCTGCTCGGGAGAACCAAGGAGATAGATGTAGGCCCGATCTCCATCTTGGACCGCACCACACTGACAGCGTCTCTCGGCCTCAGGAATCAGGGAGGACGAGTGTGGTCCTGGAAATTCCCAGCTGAGCTTCTACGTGACAACACATTAGTGGAGGAACTTCAAGAGAAAATAGAGACCTACTTCACAGAGAACGACACAGGTGAGGCCACGCAAGAGGTGGTGTGGGACACCTTTAAGGCGGTCCTGAGTGGAGAACTGATAGCATTGAAAGCGAGAAGAGATAAACAACTAGCACAATGGGAGTATGACCTAGAGAAGAAGCTACTTGAAGCATGGAAAGAGGTAGAAAACAACCCCAGCAAAATAACGAAAACGGGCCCTGAAAAACAACCAGGGTCAATTGGAATTCCTCCAGAGAAGAAAAGCAGAACAGCCCTATTGAGAACAAAGCAACGTTATTATATACTCGCCAATAAGGCGGACAAGCTACTAGCACGTCAACTCCGCGAGAAAGGGCGAAAGAGGACAATACTGGCATTGAAAGACTCCCACATAGATAACAAAACAACTAACGAAGAAATGGGGGAGATAATGAGTCCGAACGAGGAAGACCAGAGGGCATATCTCGAGAAGATAACACTGCCCCAGCTGTCAGAGGAGACCAGAGATGCCCTAGAATGGGAAATACAGCGAGAGGAAATAACTCAAGCTATTAGGAAAATCTCTAAGAACAAAGCGCCAGGACCCGATGGGTACACCAAAGCATTCTATAAAATGTTTTGTACCTTGCTGGTCCCGAGACTTACCGTATTATTCAACAGCTTTAGATCACAGGGAAATATAACTATAGCTAATAATATTCCCCAAGCCGGAAAAGATCCAGCTCTCTCAGGGTTCGCACCACCCAATTGCCCTAATTAATCGGGATGCAAAACTCTATACCAAGATTCTCGCGAAAAGGCTGTCTGGACACCTAGCGACCCTGGTGGACCCAGATCAAGTCGGATTCATCCCAACAAGACAGACAGCGGATAATACGAGAAGAGTATGTCACTTGATAGAAAAAGCAGAGCACACAAACACTCAAGCAATATTAGTAGCACTAGATGCTGAGAAAGCATTTGACAGTCGAATGGACACAACTCTTCCTCATGATGGAGCGTATGCGATTTGGGAAATCGCTTATGCAAATGGTTAAAGCTAATTACAATAACCCTACTATGAGGATTTCAATAAATGGTCTTCTGTCGCTCCCAGCGTGGCCCAGAGAACAGGTGCAAAACAGGGCTGCCCACTGTCTCCCCTCCTCTATGCCCTGTTCTTGGAACCCCTATTAGCTAAAATAAGGACACAGAATCAAATCAAGGGAATCCAGATTGGGGGGAAGGAGCACAAAATAATTGCCTTTGTGGACGACATGCTGCTAACCCCATCAGAACCAAATCAATCCCTCCTGTCCCTGCTACAGGAACTAGAGGTATTCGGGACCATCTCCGGCCTCAAAATAAACAAAACCAAATCAGAGATACTTAACAGCCGATCCATTTGCAATTGAAGACCTATCCCACGCAAATGAGATCAAAAAAAGCGTGAGACAGTATAACGTATATGGGCATCAAGCTGACCCCATCTATAGCACGGCTGTACACGACCGACTTCCCAAGTTTGCTTACTCACCTGCAGCATCTCCTGGAGAAGTGGAACCCTCTCAGTACGTCATGGTGGGGCAGGATAATGGCAGTTAAGATGACCGTCCTTCCAAAGATCCTCTATTACTTCCAAGCTCTCCCGATAAAGCTCCCAAAATAGTTTTTTAGGACTCTGAATAGGATGACGTCCGCATATGTTTGGCAACACAAGAAGTCAAGGGTAGCAATGACAACAATGACAGCGCATGCTCAAAAGGGAGGGCTCCCATTTCCCCATTTCAAAAGGTACCATGAAGCAGCGTAGCTACTAGTGATTAGGGAATGGGTGGCAAGCTCCCCGCAACACATGTGGGTAAGGCAGGACAAAGCAGTGGCTGGCTCCCCTCCATCCAATCTCCTGTGGTGTGATAAGAGACACAGACACCCGAATACCAAAATTAGTGCAATCATAAGCACAAGCCTGGACGCATGGGATACGACAGTTCAGAGGGGAAACCTGACTACACACCCATCCGCCTTCACTCCGCTGTTTTGAAATCCTGACTTCTCGCTGGGGATGGACCCTAACGCATATACCACCTGTAAAAAAGCGGGTTGCACTAAAATCTGCAACTTGTAAAAAGACCAGTCAATAAGAGCATTCAACAAATGTGTCCAGGAGCTGTGGGTGAAGAGAACAGAGAAGTATCAACACACACAATTAGCACATTGGCTTTCAACCCCGGCAAATAAAGCGGCGGGAACATGACAATTTACGAGGTTTGAAACGTACATGATGACGGATTCAGGCTCTCGGAAACAAACATCGAATTGATGCCCGCTGGAGTAAAGGGCGCTGCGGTTTCAGCTAGGTGGCTGGTATACTGTGTGCCTGCCTAGGAATTGCGTGCTCTGACTTCCAAGACCCCGCTCCAATTCGCATCAGTCTGATGGCTGGAGCCGTCAGCAGTTGAAGCAAGCAGGAATTTTTCGTGTTTCCTGATCTGTCACGTGACAGCAGTCACATGACCACATTGAGCCACTCCTCCAGGAAGCCCGGATAAAGCCAGCACAGCACGACCCTTGCGGCGTGAAGCCCGCTGGAGTAAAGGGTGCTGCTGTTTCAGCTGTGCGGCTGGTATACTGTGTGCCTGCCTAGGACTTGCGTGCTCTGACTTCCAAGACCCCGCTCCAATTCGCATCAGTCTGATGGCTGGAGCCGTCAGCAGTTGAAGCAAGCAGGAATTTTTCGTGTTTCCTGATCTGTCACGTGACAGCAGTCACATGACCACATTGAGCCACTCCTCCAGGAAGCCCGGATAAAGCCAGCACAGCACGACCCTTGCGGCGTGAAGCCCGCTGGAGTAAAGGGTGCTGCTGTTTCAGCTGTGCGGCTGGTATACTGTGTGCCTGCCTAGGACTTGCGTGCTCTGACTTCCAAGACCCTGCTCCAATTCGCATCAGTCTGATGGCTGGAGCCGTCAGCAGTTGAAGCGAGCAGGGCATTTTTTCGTGTTTCCTGATCCGTCACGTGACAGCAGTCACATGACCACATTGAGCCACTCCTCCAGGAAGCCCAGATAAAGCCAACACAGCACGACCCTTGCGGCGTGAAGCTCGCTGGAGTAAAGGGCGCTGCTGTTTCAGCTTTTTCCGGCTGGACCCGGCAGGATCGGTGGTAATTTCTCGCTCTTGCTACCTCTACATACTTGTACCGTGATAAACCATCCCTCTGTGATTGTAGATCTCATTTTCTATATAAACCAATAATGGAACCCACAAAGTCGCGAACTCGCCTACAAGGGAAATTGGAAGAATCACTAGCTATAGTAAATAAAAGTACTATCCCACTAGAGTCATGTGGAAAGCAAATGTATAACTCCAAGACCAATGCAGCTAAAATGGTCGAACTTGCAGATGTCCAACGCACAATAATGGATCAAAAAAAGGATAATAAGTCCTCTTCGCCACTTTACACTGCTATATCTGGACCCTCATATCAACCGGATGCTCAAGCACTTTCCATAAGGGAAACCCAACTGGAACCTGCAAACAAGCAATCACCAGGGAAAATGCTTCAGCCTCTGGTTTTTGAGGCTTTTTGCCTTCCAGCTAAACAGAAGATCACCTCTTCCTCCCAAAAGCTGTCTAATTCCTCAACTCAGTCGCCCAACTATCAAATTCCTACAGAAGAAGACCCAGCGATGCAACGGTGCCTGCCGCTTAGTCTGCCTAAACCAACTTCTGATCTACTCCCCGATACAATAGTATCGGATTGCTCCAAATCTCCTTGTCATCCAACAATGCAGCCTCGACCACGGAATGTAATAATTCCACAAGTTGCGCATGAGGATTCCTGTTTTACACCTTCCCTTCAAGAACGTGCAAGAGCAGCCAAACAACAATGGCAATCGACTTATTACCCCACATAATCTTTCAACTGCGAAAATAGTAAGCCACCGTCGGTTCGCATTGCACGCCTCTCTCTCGATATAACAGAGATAGATGCAATTATGGACTCCCAGGAGAAAAGAGCCAAAGTGTTTGGGGAGATTCTGGATCATATTCCTACACAAAAAATTAATACATCCACACCCATTGCACCTAAAGGACCCCAGGTGTCCAGTAAAATGTCTCCAAAAATCTCTGCATAATGATATGATTAACCGACCTAGCAGTGAACTTTCAGAAGTTGAATCTTTCTCTCCACATAAGAAAATTGAAACTTTTAACAACACCCCTGAAATCCCAGAAAGACTACCAACTACGAATCTTGACCTCCAGAACACGCTAGTTGCAGTACTATCAGTGGCTATGATGCGTTTTCTTAAAATCCAAGAACCTATGGTGGATACAACAAAAGATCAAGAGACCCTGCTAGCCATGATCATGACTAAGCAAACCCATCTGTAAGGCTTTATTGGAACCATACAAGAGCGCCTAAAATATTAAGCGTCAACCTCCAGGATATGGCAAAGTCGCCTTGCGGAAATTGCAAGGGTGGATCGAGTAGATAAACAAAACCTGATGGAGACTGTATCAATAATCACCAAGAAAATGATAGATGAAAAAGTTAAAAAAATACACATGTAGCATCACTTCCATTCCAGACAACAAAACAAACTCAAACATTGAGTATAATGCAAGCAGATGTCACCACAACAGATCAGATGACACAATATGAAATACAAACTTATCCTATGGGAGGACTGGATCCATCTTTACCACCAAACCAGGCTAATGCCGAACCGGCATCATGCACTCCCTTTGACATCTTTGATTTGACAAAACGAGGTCATGTGGGAAAAGATCCGAGTAAGATGAATTAAAAAAAAACAAAAAAAAACCCAAACAGGCTCACGTGCATTTTTAAGAAAAATGCAATCAGTACAAAAATCTTTGTCAGAAAACACATCTAAAATACCCAATAAAACAAGCCTGAAGCTAGCTATACCAGGAACTGTTGTTTCTATCACAGCACCTATGAAAGCACCAAGAATTACAAATGAACACAATGACCACATACAATTAGAACCACTGGACGCTTTACTAGCTGTGATTGACCAAGACAGCTCTAGCAAAACGATAAATTCCTTGTCAGTTATGGACATTAGCTCTTCTGACAACTCAATTGTTCAGAATTCTACTTCGATGAACTCGCAAGATGCCGCACTGATTGTCCTTGACGAATGCCACGAAACATCGGCTGAATCCGACAGTATGAGTTCACTCAATCAGGAGCCACCAAACAATTTCTCCTTGGTATATTCAGCGGTGTCTAACGATAAATCTTGGTTGTCTTCAGAAATACAAAACAGACCGAATATCAACGTCATTTCAGTCGAACAACCGGGTCCACCACCTACTAGACCAAACTTCCTTAATCCAATGAAAGCATCTTTTGCATTCAGAGTATCAGTATCTCCATCTGCGACAACCTCGGAAGAAAGTGTAATCATGAATAGAGCCAATGTTCTGCGTTTACTTAATGCCGTTCCACATCTGGCTCAGATTGGTTCCAGTGATATTGAGGTGATCCATTTTCCCAATACAGGACGGAGGGATATAGCCCATATTGATTTCTACACTGAAGATATGCACCGCGTGCTATCTACCAAGTCTCAACTAGCAACGTTAGACTTAGAAACTGAAGAGATGTTTATATCAAGATTAATGGCTGAAAAACAATTGAGTAACAAATTAGCAGAGTTTGATCGATCCACTCGCAATAAACCGATGAAACAGTCGGCTCATGATACTCAGAAGAATACCAACAACACTGTTCCAAAGTCTCGAGAGACCAACAGGAAAAATTATCAAACAAAGACATACGACGCTGTGAAAAGACAAGGGATATGGCAGAACTCACAATGGACCCCCAAATGCTAAACAACATCGATCAGTTCAGGAGAATACCGGAGTCCATGCAGGAAAACTTATCTATAACAATCAAAATCCCACACTCCCCAAGTAAGCAAAATATCTCTATGTTCCTGGAATACTAGAGGACATAAGCACCTATTCGATGAAGGATCAGCCTCTCTTACAGAAGCAGATATTATATCCTTACAGGAAACCTGGTTGAAAGAAGAGGCATTATGTGAGGGATTTACAACTCTGACGAATCCTGCGATTAACTTCCAGCAAGGCAGACCAGCATCAGGCATGATGATCCTAACGAAAATCAGCCCCTCATGGTCGATAATAACAAGGAAGAATATCCATTCCTGGGCTCAATATATCACTGTACTTATACCAACCCTCACCAATGACCTCGAGCAATACCCGGAAACCACCTACTTAACGATTTTTAACATATACTGGAACCCGACCGCAATGAATGACAATAAATTCATAGGCTCAATATGCAATGAAATTGATACTATCGCTTATTCTAACAATCAAGTCGAATTCATCATTGCGGGAGACTTTAACATGCACCTATACAGCAGAGAAGGTCTAAAACTTGATGCTCACTCTTTGGCACCTAGAGCTATAAAATGGACAAAAGAGCTAATCATTCGGAATATTTTCATGATTGATCCACCAACAAATGGTAAAGGGCTCCCCCTTCCAACCTGGTCACGAGGCAAATCTAATCAATCATTAATTATATTTTAATTTCAGAAGGCATATGAAAATTAATCATCTCCACTGATAATTCTCCACAGTCCACCAGTGACCATCACCAAATATCAATTTCATGGGACACACTAAGATCAGAAAATCCCCCAATAATTTTACCAGCTCTTGAACTCAACAATAGTTTGACGAAACTCAGAATAAAGAGTCATCAAATATCTGGATATACATCAACTTTTGAACGGTCGACACTTCAAGATCATTCAACATTGAACTATGGTTGGATCCTGGAGAAATATTACCAACAACGAGCAAGGAGCAACAATTTACCAAAACATAAGCATACGCATCACTTCAACATCAAAATCAAGCCGGAAAAAAAACTCCTTAGTAAACGAATATGACAATTAAAAAAACAGAAAGAACCTGATTTCGAAATGAAAAGAAAAAAAGAAAAACAGAAATATTCGAAAACAATCAAAGCAATCAAAGTTATAATGCAACAAAATGATGCAGGAGCAATCCTAGCTGCATTGAAACAGAAAAACACACAACAACTCTGGTCATTGCTGAATGAATCACCAAAAACCACTCTTTTGATCCAAGAAGTTGAAGCACAGACATGGTTCAAACACTTTACGACTCTTTACAAATCAAAAACCGATATTCCGACAGCCAACATGGAGAAAGAAGATTGCTCTTGGAATCTCGATTGGGATATTGAAGAGCTCAGAAACACCATCATGGCCCTCAATCCCTCTTGAGCCCCACGGCCTGACGGATTATCGAACGCGGACCTCAAAGCAGCTCCAGAAGATTGGGTGACTTTTTTCACTGAACTTCTTCATCTAATTGGAAAGACAAAGGAAATCCCTCGTACATGGACACTGGCTATCCTAATTCCAATTTTCAAAACTGGAGATCCGAAGGATCCGCTGAACTACAGACCTATAGCTCTCCTGGATGCTTTACGGAAGCTATTTGCGGGTTATCTGGTAAAAAAGCTTAACATCTGGGCAGCGGAAAGCAGGACAAAAGACAAACTGGTTTTGTCAAGAAAATAGGAACTAATGTGAAACTATTACTGTTGAACATGATAAAATATGAAGCATTAATTAAGACCCAACAGGTATATGCCATCTTCATAGATCTAAAGATGGCCTTCGACTCTGTCAACAGACAAAAACTTTGGTCCAAATTAACATCATGGGGCTGTCCATCCTCCATCCTGCACCCGATCAAACAACTCTACTCTAACACCTCTGTCCAAGTCCGACTAACTAACGATGGTATGGTGACAAAACCGATTTCCACCTGGAACGTTTTGAAGCAAGGGTGCACCTTGGCAGCTTGCCTATACAATTTGTATACTTATGACTTCGGAGAAAAGATCCAAAACGCAGCGGTGAATCCCCCGAAGATCAACAACGAGACAATACAAGCACTAATCTACATCGATGATATTATAATTATAGATAAAACCATAAAAGGGCTACAAAAGACCTTAGACAAAGCACAAAATTTCATGAAGGAAAACGATCTCCAGATAAATATCAAGAAAACTAAGGTAATGAAATTAGCCACTCAAAAAAGAAAAAACAACTTAACTTAAAGATTCATCTGAAAAGCGAACAGATCGTGAGAATTAAGGCGATCAAATATCTAGGCGTAATGACCAATCCCTCTTTGAACGAACAAGAATGGAAAGACCATATAGAAAAAAAGCCAGATCCTTAGCAAGGCAAGGACGATTCTTTCATCTAAAATTCAGAACATACTCAATAAAAGCTACAATTGCTCTGTATAAACAAAAAGTAATCCCGATCTTGACCTATGCAAGTGAATCACTGATCAACCAACAAACAATAAAATGTCCCAGTTACGAGGCATTATTCTGGAGAAAAACACTATCTCTCCCAAGATCTTTTCCGATGCCAAGAATTTGTTATGAATTAGCTCTTCAATCCATCCAGCCTGTAGTACTCTGGAGGCAATTAGACCTATATAGGAAAATAATCTCAAAAGACAAAATACCATTGTTAGAAATCCTTAAAGAAATGAAACAAGCCTTTCAAATTACAGCCCTTATGAAGTGGACTTCTGAGATGAAACAGAAAATGCATACAGAAGAAATCTCTGAAGAAATGCTGATAAATAGACCACAGCATGTGAAACGCAAAGTATGGAACAAGGACTGGATCAAAACTGTAGCCGAACAAAGTGAATATAAACGTCATCTCAAATGTGGATTCGAAATAAGAGCTCTCCACGAACTGCCAGGCTACTTGAACTATTTTCCGGATCGCACCATTCGAGACCTATTTTTGCGTTTTCGCCTCAACACGTTACCAACTCGTGATTACTTAACCATGACAGACAAATCAGCGAATAAAACTTCTAATTGCCGCTTCTGTAAATTGATGAATACCCCGGAAACACTTTTTCATTTGATCATGATCTGTCCGGCTCTGACGGAAAAAAGAAGCCTATATAGAGATTTCTTTGAGATATCCCAAAAACAGATGACAACCGAAGAAAGATCGGACACGTTATTAAGAGGACAAGACACACATCTAATTTTCACAATAATTAATTTCTGGACTGCGAAAGACAGCAACTTGGAAGATTGAAATGTAGTAATATAATGCCAATTTTTTTTGATCAGAGAAATAACTGTAAATGAAAAGTTTGAAAAAAAATCAAACAAAACATTTTAAATTAAAAAAAAAACATTGAATTTATATACTCATCTGAACCAGCAAGGGGAAGAGGTGCAGTGGAAGTATATGAGGAGATGGGAACAGACGTTGAGAGAACCAATATCAAGACCCCTCTGGAAGGAAGTATGGTGCAAAATTCCCAAATTGACAGGATCGATACAGCTGAGGGAAATGTGGCAGAAAGTTCTATTGCAATGGCACCTAACTCCAGAGAGACTACGCACAATCTACTCCAACTCTTATGGGAACTGCTGGTGAGGCTGTCAACATCAGGGGGACTGGAAACACATATGGTGGACATGTCCAGCCCTCGCCAGCTGCTGGAGGGAAATCAAAACCCAAATGGGGAAAATGGTCCCTGGAGCAGAAAACCTAGCATGAAGGGTGTGGCTGGTGGGAATCTGGGACCCAAAGCAAAGAACGCACAGCAAGCGCCAAAGGAAAGGAATAATGGCTCTCATTATAGCGGCATGGTTAACAAAAGCTCAGCGCTGGAAACAGCACGAACCCCCGACACAACTCCAATGGCTCCAGAAGGTGTGGCACTTCATCTCAATGGAATGGATGACATGCAAGATACAGGGCATCCCGGAAGAATTCCAGACAAACTGGGGCACCACATTGCATTACCTACAGAGTGATTATATATTTCAGTGGTACAAGATCTGTATCCTGAAAATTCTTTGATCCTTGAAAATCAAAGCAAAGACTATAACCATGTAGACTGTTTCTGCCGTCCATAGCTCCAAGGGAATAAGAGGGTGGGTGGGAGGAGAGGGGGTACCATTCGAAGTGTTTAATTGAAGTGTAATTTGTACTGTTAATGGAAAACAATAAAAAACATATATATATATAAAAAAAAACTTCGATCAACACAAGAATGGAATTCAATAAAATCTCCAATGCCCATAAACTAGACATAATCTCAGCTAAATCATCCACCTTTAGCTCCAGAATCACCAATGCCAAATGTGACACCAAAGAACTGTTTACTATCTTCAGGGAATTGGAAAGCCCTTCGTCCCCTCCACTTCTAGTCACTAGAATAAAGCCTGGTGCACCAATAGTCAGGCAGCAATGTCAAACAAAATTGATCTGCTTAACAAAAGAATGCAGACCCCCTTGAATCTCCTCCAATCGGCAACCCACTGACCATAACCCAGACCCTTTGTGGGACCCCCAGGCAAAAGGGTTTCTACAGTTTGATTTTAAAATGACGACGGAAACGGAAGTGAACTGGGTTTCCCAGCCCTTTAAGATGAGTAGCAATACCCTGGAGATGAATGGGGATGCAGATTTTATTCATACATCAATAATTAAAATGACTTAGGTTGTTTGGAAAAAGGGGAGTCCGTTTTATTAACAAGTATATAAAACAGGGAGTACAACGAACATCAGCAGTCATTCGATCCTCTTGCTCAGCTCATTTTAGTAGAAACTGAGGTTATATTGCATAAAATCATCATCATTGACGTTGACCTGCGTCAATACCTACGTGGCAAACTACAAAAACCTATCGGGGAAAGTGATAGGCTCTAAGTGAATAGCTAAGTATAAGTTCCATATCAGTATAGAACCGTGAAAGAAAGTGATAGGGTACCTAACATCAGGTGGGGCAGCTAAACCCTCCCCTCAAAATGGCCACTACGAATGTCACTAAATACATGACATTCCATTGGCTACACAAACTATAGGAACCTTGATTACACGGTCCTCTACAATTGGTTGGCTTCTAACCACCTTCAGTACTTTTCCACCGTTTAGCAGCACGCAGACTGAACATCCAGGTGTTAGTGGGCTCATCTAAAAACTAGCTTCCCACCAATTATTATCTCAATCCATCATTACCTCAATGGTCCAGTGTCAATTGGTGCTTTGAAGTTTGGCCTTGAGTTTGTACTGTGCTCTGAGAATTATAAGGAGTGTAGGCACAGCCTGCCGTTGTGCGTAGGTGTGACCGCCTCAATCGTCCAATTTCTTCTTTCCACGTGACTGAACACCATGAAATCAAGCTTTTCGTGTATTTAAAATTATTTTTTAACAGTCCTCTGACATATTTTGTTTTGCGCAAGCCTCCTGAACAGGAGCCTCTTGTTCCTTCACACAATTTGTATCCAATGTCAGCCAATTCCTGTTTGATAAGACTTTGGCTTCCTGGCTCATCCAACTCTGTCTACTGAGATTCATTTTGTCATAAAAAATTGCTTTTAACTGTGACACACTGAAGTGAAGCCTTCTTATTTATGTTCAGCACTGTTTTATAACATACAATGGAGACATCCATCCTTTATTTGTCCATATGCATCTACATATACATATATATTGTCGCTTGCCAAGATCTATCTATTATAAGCTTAGAGCTAGCTTCACGATCACTTTGCTGCTTGCGTTTCTTCTGCATCTGTAAACGTGTAAAATGACTTAATATCTTCAAATATTTCTGTGGCATAAGCTCCTTCACCCTGATCCCAAGCTGTCACTTATCCTTGTAGCTTTCTTGACGCCTTATAGAATATCTGCATTCTCTGGTCTCTGCATCTCTTCTGTGTGCGCCATCTCTTTCTGTGTGACGTCACCATTCATCCTTGCCTTTCATCTGCTCTGCTTCTTCAGGAATCTCATTCAAATGACATCATATTCTATTGTATGCAGGTACGGTTTTCTCAATGGGTACCTTGCCTCCCAGATTCCCTTAGGTACTGGTACTCTTATGGGTACTGCACAGAGTCCACACTCTGCTCTTTGCTGGTTCAACTGTTCCGCATTCGTCACATACTTTGGTTTCCATTCTATAGGTAATAAAGGTGGGGCAGTTGGAGGGGCAGTACTTGGCTCTTCCTCTACTGGGCGATTTATCGACCACCCTCTTAACCTTCTTCATCTCTACACATCCCGATCTGAAGAAATGTTTCTTGGGGATCCATGTCTTTATGACTCCTTTCAGACAACCTGTTGATTTCACATGCTCATCCTTGTTCCATGTCATGAGCATGCAATGTCCACTTGGACTGCAATAGATCCATCTTCCCACATATTTCTTATGGTTCTTTGAGTACAGCAACTTTGTTCCCTCAGGTGCATGGATACTGGCCTTTCACAAAGTCTCTGATCTCTTCATCTGTCAGATCCTTGGGCTTCCATCCTGGTTCAACATCAATCATAATCTTCATCCCTATGGCTTTCTTTGCTGTCTTCCAGCACTGTGAAATTATTATCTTGATCACACAAAATCCAAGCAATACCAACATGATCAGGGCTCCAAGAAATTTGAACATATCTGCCATCCATTGTGGAACCCAAAAGAACAGTGATCCAAACCAGCTGTCATCAGCAATGTCTTCTACTTCGTCTATCATCTGGCCATGGAGTTTCATCAGCATGTCCATGGGCTCTGTCAAGGTTCCATTCTCGTCATCATGAGAAGGTATAAATGTGCAACATGATTCTCCAATTTTTGCACAAACACCTCCATCCATAGCTGTGATCATGTCCAAGACGTATCGGGTCCGGAGAGTCATCAGTCGTATGGCTCCCATCTCTTCTCTGATTGCATTGTATCCCTTTATAGTAGTGTCGATTGTCTGCAGCAATTCCCATCTGGTTATCTGAAGCCACTTGGTATTTGCTCCAACTTGGATTCTTGGCATGAAGATCAACGTGAAGACTGAAAAAGTTTGGCTGAACAGTCTGTGTTCATATGGGATAGAGTAAAAAGCTTCTATGGATTTGGCTGAAAAGTAGTTCTCTCTTTTCATCCTCTTTATCGTCTCCACAGATCTCCTCTTTCTTAGGTGAGCATCTGCTTTTGGGAAACTGTAAAGATTCAGATTATTTTTTGGAATCACTAATGCTGGAACATGGACATGAATCAATGTGCTTATTCCTCCCCAGTCTTTAGGTAGCCTTATGTAGGCCTTGGATCCACAATCCCAATAATGATCCATGATTACTGCTGTTCCATGCACCATCCCTGATGTATCAAAGATACGATCACACTTCTGATTTTCTCCAACTTTTTTTGTACCATTTTTAAGAAAGGAAGAAGGCAATTAATATGGCAAGGGAAATGTGCACGGAATCGCACAGTGAACAACTTTGAATCTAACAACGTGCATACAATACCCAAGACTCGTGTATACTAAAACCCAGGAGTGCAAATAGAGTGAAACAATAATACCAATATAAGAAAAGGGATGCTGGGTAAGCACTTAGAACCTCCTTATGACTGAAAGGAAAGTCGGCAAACTCCTTACCCACTATGCTATTACAGATACTGACAGCGCTAAGCCCACGTAGAGGGCAAGCAAGGACAGGATCTGTGAGCTGACACTCTGGATGATACTGAATAAGGAACTTAGAAACAGTACTCACGAGGACCGGAAAGACCACTTGAATGTCAGTAAACCCACGAACCCAGTTGATCAAACAGGGACCCAGAAGGCTATAACAGCAATGTGTGGAGGATAACTAAATACATAAGACCCAAGTCAAGGGGCAAGTAGGAATTGTGATTATAGAATAGTGAGGAAAACAAAAGGCATTCACACAGGGACTAGTTACAACAACATCCCACACCTAATAATCAATGGGAAATAAATGCAGAAGTGCAATGGAAAACATGGAATGGATCCAATAGAAAGTAAGGATCAGGAGCAGGGAAAATGATATGACAAAAGGAAACCTTTCCCACCCTTCCAAGGAGAAAAGACAGGAAACTAAATCAATAAAGGGAAAGACTAATGCATCAAGTTTTTCAGTAGCAAAGGACAGCATCAAAGAAACAGAGAACACAGGCAAACTGGGCTGCATCAAAGGGTAAAGCACAGAGAAAGGCTGCCTGCAGACAGAGGAAGACAGAAAGGGAAATCCAGAAAGCAGAAATCAATTAAGCACATAAATCCGAAATCCAGGGCAGAGGAACAAGAAACAGGAACTAGGAACTAGGCACAAAAGCTAGGAACAAGGAACAAGGGACCAGTCACAACAGGAACACTGCAACAATGACCGGCGCTGGACTGAAGCAAACTGAGGCTTTTAAAGCTGCTTACGAGCACACCCCTCAGGTGTGCCGCCTGCTGCACCTGCAGCCACAGGTGTTGCCTATCCTCCACCCAACCTTGTCCTGCAAGGGAAGAGGTGAAGCAGTGAGCCAGGCATTCTGGGAAGCATAGTCATTAGATTAAAGTAGCATGCTGGCTGCCAAAAACCTGGAATGGATCCGGAAGGGAAGTAACTTGGAAAATAAGGTTTTAGCATTCCCAATTCATCACAGCACTGTAGCATAAGGTTCGGAGGAAATGTCCAGTAGGGAATAAACCCCAAAACATGCCCCCAAGTGGCGGGAACGGGAGCGAAGGGAGCGAGCCGTGACAACCATTCCCACTGAAACCCAACTTTGAGCTCTCCAAAGGCATTATTTACAGAGGTCCTCCTCTGTCTTCGACCCATGTCAATAGTTTAGAAAGTCTTGGCCACAATGGTTTGCACACCTCTTGTACATTCAAAATAATGGATTCAGGATGATTACTTACCATCCAGGCTCTGCAGATCACCACTCCCATCCATCTGGTGGTAACACTGATCCCCAGATCTGCATTTGACCTCTGTTCTTCCAAATTCGAATATCGGCTGCAGATTTTCATGCCACCTCAAGTTTCTTGTTCACTTCTCTTCTGATTTCAGCTCCTTTTACTCCAGGTTTTTCATATCTGATCACGATACTCCTTGTCTTCGCAATGTTTCCTGTCTTTACATCTTGAATTTAGTCGTCTTCATCTGGATCTGTCCATTCAGTTGCCCATTTGAGAGAAGCATCACTACCCATGAACTGGCCTCTGGTCTTGCAAAGTGCTACGTATGAAAGACAATGTGCTGGTTGGACATCTATTTCACCAGCTATGAAGATGTTCGACTTCCCCATGCTCTATGGCAGGAGTGCACATACAAAGCATTCCTCCTTCGGAGTACTTCTCCCGACTTCCTTCATGTGTTGGTACCATATTTTATTTTCCAAGTGTGCCATGCTGTCCAGGTAATCATTTAATTCATAATTATCTTCCTGTGTGATTCTTTTAGATCTCATTCTTTTCATATGAGCTTCCATAATCATATCATGAAGTGTACCCATGTAGCTTCTTCTCACTGAATTAATCACAGGAACATCTGTCCGGGTTCCGTGTGTAGGAGAAAGTTCAGAAAGTCTCATCTGCTCAGCAGCCCATTTAGGCATGAAAATGTCTCTCATAATATCCATCTGGGATCTTCCTTTTAGAACTGTGTTTGGGTCTATTGTCACTGGACCAGGTGTATTTGCATGTGTTACTTGTGTAGGCTCACCTTTTATTAACCTTTTGCTTAGTCTGTTTCATCGAGCCTGTCTCTGGCGTCCAGAAACAGTCTCTAAGACATGTTTTGCATGTATATTATTGCTAATGATATCCATCTCTAGCTCAGGCAATTTGCCATCTTTCTTTGGACCAGGAATGACTACCTAGGGTCTAGGCTGCCTAGTAGTTCCAACGTGTACATTTTCCCTCTGCTCAGAAACATGCACTGGAGTGTTAGCCCCATGTGCACCAATATAGAATGCCATTCTCACAGTCAAGGAAAGCAGTATGATTATGAATCCAATGCAAGTGTAGATTACGCAGTGATACGTGAACCTACAACATCTACTTCATGGACTACGTGAGCGCCTTTCTTCATGTGGGAGAATGATGTTGCTATTTAAGTTTCCCATCTTGACTACCTAAGGAAGGAACAACTTGAAACTTTAATATATCAGCATTGTGAACTATTTCTGGAAGCTGCTGTTGTGTGGGAGCAAGGGGCCAGTAGGACCCTCTCCTCCTTTACTTCCTAGTACAAAACTCGGACCAAGTGCCTCCTGTAGTGGGTTCGCCCCTTTGCTCTTATGCGATGTTAACCTTGGTTGACTCTCGTGTAGATGGGACCACTGAGCAGGACACAGGGCATCCATTTTTGTACCCCCTTTCGACTCCATCTTGGTGACCAGGCCTCACTGCGATAGTATGAAATGCTTGTCTCCCTTTCCCCGCAGCGGCCAGGTGCAGAGCACATGGCCCCCACCCTCGTTCCCACTCTGACAGGAAAACTCTGTGGCTCCATTCTCACGCTGAAGCCGGAGGTATTTGCAACAACTAATAAATGTAACACATCACTCTTCCTCTGAGATCACTGCCCTGCATGTGAACGAGCCCATAGCTCATTCATCTCCACAAACGTGTCCTTGCCCCCATACCCTTGCCGATGGAAACTTACTGCCATTCTGACCCTGTGTCCCTGCAAGATATTCCTTTCATGTGCCAGACCACTGACCATGCCATGATGGCCACCCAGCAGACACTCAACTAACATTAGACCCCTGCTGCAGTATATCGTGCCCAGTGCTAACAAATGCCACATACTTGAGATTCTTGTGAGCCTAAACCTACAGTTCAACCAGTGTATTACAGTGGTCAAGACCCTTAACCTATGGCCTGTATAATCCAATGTTATAGATGATATAGATACCTGTGTGATGTTTATAGAAACATGATGAACTACTGAGAGTCTTTTTGAACAATCATTATTTAGTGCATGCATTATTTAGAATGTATTTTTATTAGCTTAGCGCTTAGATAGTGACCACCCTGCTTCACAGCGACCTGAACTTCACCCGTTCGGAGCACAGATATCTGACGTCCATCCTCCCGCCAACCAAGCAACCAACCAGGAGGAAGAGATGCTGCCCACACCTAAAGCACCACCCGAATTGACCAATCCGTGTCCAAAGTAGTATCCTATGTTAGACGTGTCATTTTTACCTATAAAATGTACTGTAAATGTAACATTAATTTGGCCAGAGCTCTCTCAGAGATCTAGATAAACCTTTCCTTGAACTCTCGCAGCCTGCTCTCTTTGCCTTATTCCCCGTCCGGGGAGTGTCTGTTTTATTCTCTTACACATTGAAGACGGGGAGGGCACAAACATTTGGCGACCCCCTGCGACGTGATTTGGAGAGGTGCCTCGAGGCCCGCACTGTGCGGCGAGATCCGGGACGCCCCCCAGCAAATCCATCGCTTCCGCGACCGACCAGCCTGTGCGCACTACAAGAAAGGGTCAAGGGTTCCCGGTTGACGAATACCCGACTGGAAAGCTGCTCGCCGAGGCGGGCCACGGCTTGGTTGGGGTGCATACCTGACTGGGGTCGGACCGCGAACGGTGACCCTCGGATTACCTGACTGAACACATGAGTGCCGGTTGCGAAGTTTACCAAGGAAAGGTAAGGGGGAATATAAGGGAACAGGGGAACAAGTGGTAATGGGTTATAGCGAGAAATAGTGCTTGTGTGAGTGATGATTAGGCTTTTCTGATCTGTCCTTTATATGGCCATTAGGTTTTGTGAAAAGTGAGAAGAAGAAGAGAAGAGGTATCCTAGCCTGAACAGGGTAGAAGGCAGCGCTGTGTAGCATTGTCTCGTCCAGTCCAGATAAAATAAGTGAAGATAAAGAGAAAATAGTAGGGGTCTCGTATATTGACTAGACTCGGAGTAGTTATTTAGAATATTCTTTTTCCGTGTAAGCAAGAAATCTTGGGAAAGAGTAAGAGGGTGTAAGAGGTGGGGAGTGAATGAGAAGAGTAGGTGAAACGGGGAAGGGTTTGGTAAGGGGAACAAAAGAGAAATAAAAGCGTGCAGGTAGTGCATGTGCATGTTATGTGTTATATGTTTTTCATGTTCTGTCTATTTTTTGTCAAGAATAGCAAAGTATTGTAATTGATTTGTTGGTAAAGTGGTACACATGCGAAAGTGAACTGTTGAATTTGGAAATGCAATAATCACAAAAATAACATTGAATATTGATACATAAAAACTACTAGTGATTGAGAAGCACTTGATATATTGTTGATCTAGACGAAAGGACAAGTGGGTGGAAAGGCGATTGGAGGGAGGCTGTGGGCCCAACACATATACAAGCAAGGGAAGAAACATTATCATGGGGGGGAATAACGCCATTGGCTCATATTTGTCAATACCTTCCACTATACAGTGACAAGATACAAAAATGCCATGATCAATGCTTGACAGAGATAAAAGGGGACAGCTTGACACCAATTTGGCCAGAGGGAGGATCGTTTGATAAAAGAGTGTTAGATTTAGTGTCCACGCATTTATTAGCAGGATATAAGGGAAAACAGCTGCAAAACAGAAGGGAAGTATTGGACCTGTGGCGAATCGAGGAAGTTGCCCCTCTGCAGAGGTAAGTAAAGAAAGAACCATCGAAAAACAGAAAAGGCAGGAAGAGGTAAGCGGAACACCAAAGGGTGAGTGCACAACGACCACAGCCGAGGGTGACACAACCAAAATATATCCGTTAATGACAACACCAGAAGTGGGATACAGTGAGCCTCTGTACATACCGGCATGTCCCACCCCCACTCCCGCAAAAGGAGTAGTAGCCACGGCACCCCCGCCATATGACAAGGGAGGCCTGTATTGCCCAACAAGTGCACCCTCTGTGAATTTAGCGCATTTAACTGGAGAGTTAGATCGCCAGCTAGCGCATGCCCAAATGGAAATAACACAGCTAAGAGCACTGTGTGATAGGGGCCAAATGCTGCCAGGGGGAGGGGAGGTACCACCATTGTCCATGGCAGATCTCACACCCTCATCAAGTGCAGCAGGGGAAGTGGCGCCAGCAACTTCAGAGCCAGCACAATCCGTATCATCCCAGGAGACACACATACCACAAGGGCAAGAAAAAGAGTGGTGATCAGGAGAGTTTCTGTTCCATCTGAATGACAAACCAGTGGGGATTATACGTCCAGCTACCCCAGAAAGTCAGCAAGGGGATGGACAGGAGGAGAATCGCAAACAAAATACAGAAATAGAAGAGGTATGGAGTGATCTAGATGAGTATGAAGAAGCAGCAGCAGCTGTGGGATCTCCATTACCATCTCAGCTTGACGACTTCGACAAACCATCACCCCCACGATGACAGGGTAGACTAAGACAGCGAACAGGGAATATGTTGGTGAGCAAAATTAAGAAAGGGACGGTAAGTAAAACAGGAAGGAGACATAAGTTGCAGATGCTGCTGATACATAAGGGAGCAGTTAGGCCGCACTACATTCCGTGGGCCCAAACGGACAAAAACAACTTGTTGAAAGTCCTCCCCCCACTAGCGGGAGGGGCCGGGAAATGGATACATGCGTTCGAAAAGAACACGGCAGTCGTGCCATTAGCAATAGGCGATGTGAAAAGTTTGCTAGTGTCGGCAATTGGCGATCAAGCAGACGCAGTGTGGGAAAAGGCCGGATTTCCAGGAGTAACAATAAATTGTGACCGCCACGACAGATCACTGTTCAACAACGTTCGAGCACAAGTATGGGACGCATTGCGGCGCACATTTCCAGACATTCCAGATTTACATTTAGTGATGCAATGTACAATGGAGTAGAACGAGGATCCTACATAATTCATACTACGGGTGCAGGATTTGTGGAGAAGCGGAACTGGCATGGCGTGGAACCAGTCCACCGCCTTGTTCTATTTTATCATCAAGAAAGGGCTCCTGAAGGAGGTACAGAAGGCCTTGGATAAAATAGCTGGGATAGAAGCCAAGGGTTGGCCTGAAAATCAGAGTATAATTGTGCACCACTGCAGGAGGATCAAAGAGAGAGAAAAGGAGATATCACAAACAAGGCTGGCAGACGAAGCAAAACTGGTACAGAATAAATTAGTGAAGGTCGCCGCCATAAACGGCAGCGTAGCTACAGACAGAGAAAACGAGGGGGATGAAGGACCAGGAAACCGACCAGTGACAATAGCAGCGTTGTGGACAGCAGGAGAACAAGGACCGTGGAACGGAGAGAAGTCATACAGAGGATCACAGTAGCAAGAAAGACCAGCAAGAGGAAGAGGTGGGTACCGTGGCCAGAGAGGAGGGTTCGGGGGTATGGGGAATAGAGGATTCGGTGGGCAAGGAGTTAGAGGAGGACTGCAGGGGTCTTGTTGACACTGTGGGAGATGGGGACGTTATTCACGAGATTGCAGAATGCGGCCTTCAGGGTATTTCCAAGGGCAGCCGCCCATGGACAATGAAGAAGGATGGGGGTGCCCACACCCGGGTAGCCCCTATGGATTACCAATGAGAGGAGGGAGACAACAGGATCAGTGCTATAACGAACCCCAAATGCAGCAAAGACAGCCCCACAACCACATCACAGTGCACCGCAACCCATGACGAGACAAAACGCTGCAGGAAATGCAAACAATAACTGTTTTGCAACGGCTGCAAATGGCACACCTGCACCATTCCGTGGCGTGACAGTGGTTGGAGACAATCACGACTTTGGCGGTAATGCAGCAGTTTTCCCGCCAGATGTAAATAGCACTAACGCCACGGTCCCCGGCGGACAATCCGCCAAATCACGACTTATCGTGCACGCGCCCCGGTCCATGGCGTAATTGCAAATAGCTCGAACCTTACAATCCGGCGCACCGTGCGATACCGCCATATTGCGCTCATAGCACACGAGAAACGCGTCACCGCCATAACGGGAAACAAAGCAGCGGCCATTTTGGAAATCACAATCCGTCGGATATCACAGCCCCTGGAAGCCATCCACACCATCCAACCCCAAAACATGTCTCAGGAGCGCACTAGGGGCAAGACTGCCCTGGACAGGGTGAGAAAGCCCAAATTCAGTGACCAGGAGCTAGCTGTACTGATGGAGGAGGGCGAGACACACCATGAGGAGCGGCAGCAGTGCAAAACAAGTGGCCAGCGCAGAGCACAAATCTGGCGCAACATCAGCCAGAGGGTCACTGCTGTGGGGCGCGTGCCCCGGGATGGGAGGATTGCCGCAAGCGCCTGAACGACTTGTGCGTGCGAGTCCGTGGCATCCTGTAACAGCCCCGGAGTGCAAGCAGAGGCACTGGAGGAGGGCCACCATCCCCCGCCCCGAACTCACACCATGGTAGGAGAAAATGAGTGCCCTGATAGATGTTGGCATCATCGAGGGCATTGGGGGAGCGGAGGCAGGCACTGGCATCGATCCGACTGCAAGTGAGTCCCACCCCCGAATGCATGCAGCTGAAAGAACCACACATGCAGAACCTAAGTGAATGAATGGGAGGAAATGTGTGTGAGGAACTGCATACACCCATAAGTGAGGCCCACATCCATTGAACCGTAGTGCTGCCTAGATGACCCTGCACGTGCATGAATGACAGGGGCAGGGGATAGACATCCATAGCCGTAGGACAGCTAAGTAGAGTTGAAGTGTGCATGAATACACCCTCAAAACCCTGAGCGCAGTGCACACCAAGCACGCATGCAATCTTGTCACTCCGACATTCCCATGCAGTCTACCTCCATACGCACTCACAACAAGCACCACATGGTGACAGAACAGAATGGAAGGAGAATGCGTGATTGATACTGTCTTCAATCCCACTTGTTGGCATGAACTGCATCACACAAATATATGTAGCATTGAACTCAAACCACACCCTATTATGTACCCCACAGGAACACGTTGATCCCAACGGGATGAAGATGATGGGGAGGAGGCCACACCATCACAGCGCCCACGGCAGCGCCTGTCACGCTACATTGGAGACCGGGGTCCGCCGCGCCCGCTCTTCCCTTCACCTCCTGGCGAGTCTACCCGCGCTTCCGCGCCTGGGGGCTCACCAGAGGGAGAGCGTTGGGTGTCGGGGCCGGAGGGCTACGGCGCATGCGCGGGAGACCTCTGTCTCGGTTCCGCGCATGCGCCGTGGACTGGGCTCGAGTCCTAGGAAGGGCTTGCCTTCCAGGACTCGCTTTGGGTACACCGGCGCCCGGAGGTGAAGCGGCTTGCGTTCCACGCCTCACGGGCGCCGGCGACCCATAAAAGGAGCCGCAGATCGAGGCAAGCTGCGTCTCAACGCGGTTTGCTTCGTTCTGCGAGCCTTCCAACCTGGGCTGCCAGCCACTTACCTGAGCCCGCTCTGGGCTGCCTGTTACCTTACCTGAATTCCTCCCTGGGCCTGCAGCATACCTTACCTGAATTCCTCCCTGGGCCTGCAGCATACCTTACCTGAGTTCCTCCCTGGCCTGCAGCATACCTTACCTGAATTCCTCCCTGGGCCTGCAGAATACCTTACCCGAGTTCCTCCCTGGGCCTGCCAGCTTACCTTACCTGGGTTCTCCCTGGGCCTGCCAGCATTCTTTACCTGGGTTCTCCCTGGGCCTGCCAGCATACCTTACCTGGGTTCTCCCTGGGCCTGCCAGCTTACCTTACCTGGATTCTCCCTGGGCCTGCCAGCATTCTTTACCTGGGTTCTCCCTGGGCCTGCCAGCATTCTTTACCTGGGTTCTCCCTGGGCCTGCCAGCTTACCATACATGGGTTCCCCTGGCTCTGCCAGCAACTTACCAGACTAAACTCAGGACCTGCCGGCATACTTTTACCTGGATCTCCCTGGGTCAGCCAGCATACAGTTACCGAGGTCCCCAGTGATTGCTGCCCTAGAGTAACCTTTTGGGCTCCTTCAGTTTGATCTCCTGCTCAGCCTTGGTTCCTTCCTTTCCTGTCCAGCCTTACCTTCAACATCCGTTCCTGTGGACCAAGAATATATCTGCCACGCCGGAATCTTAGACCTCCGCTTCAGTTCACGTGCTTTGGACTTTATTCCATCGGACTCCATCCTTGCCCGTGATCTGCAACAAGACCATAGCCTCTCCTGCCTGTGCTTGCACAGTCCCATCGTCACGTTAATCAGGAGTGTGCCTTCCTTGACATTGGGAATCGGCCCGTCCTCCACCCAGTATCAGTTTTGGGTGGCGGAGAGGCTGGTCTCTCGTGCCACAAGCTTGTCTTTCGACTGGATACAGACTGGCGACCTCGGCAAGATCAAAGACCAAGAAACCAGGTACGCAGCCCTCTCGTGCTTCCCAACTTGACAGATTGAGACGCCTGCCTTCAGACGTGGAGATGGAGGATTCGCAAGACCTGCGGAACGAGTTACAAGCACTCAGGGCTGAGATGGCCGCCATGCGTCAGGAGAATCAGACGTTACGTCAAATGATAACCCAAGGAGCAATGAGTACTTCACAGGTGGAGGGTTCTTTGGCTCATACAACGCCAATCAAGTTTGATGGAGACCCTAGACGGGTGGCGGAGTTTTGTAACCACTGCCGAATCCATTTTCTTTTCAGATCGACTAATTTCAACAATGATAAGGCCAAGATCGGGTACATCTTGGGGAACCTAACTGGGAATGCTTTAGCCTGGGCAACTCCTTTTGTGGTTTCAAACAGTCCTATTTTGAATGACTTCGCAGCCTTTGAAAAGGCATTCCTGGAGGTGTTCCAAACACCAAATCTGGCATCAACTGATGGATATCAAACAGGGAAGCGCCAACATCATAACCTATATCAGCCGCTTCCGACTATTAGCAACCAATTCTCAGTGGCCTGAAATCACGCAGAAGACCCTGTTTCGTCGAGGCTTGAGAGAGGAGTACAAGGACGAGTTACTCCATATCCCTGAACCTGAGAGTCTCCAACATATGATTGATCAGGTGCTCCGCATTGACCAGAGACTAGCCGAGCGGAAAGCAGAAAGACGCCGGCTCGAAAGAAACAATCCCAGAATGACCAGTTTACCCGCCGGATCGTTCGGTCCTACTGAATCAGGATCAGAGCCAATGCAGTTGGGAGCCATGAGAGGTCCATTGTCTGAGGACGAAAAGAAACAGAGAAGAACATTACGCCTATGTCTTTATTGTGGAGCTGCCGGGCATTATCTGGGTACGTGTCCTTTACGGCCACAGAAGAAGAAGGCGGGAAACTAAAAGACCTGTCTTGTATTGGAAGGGCAGCGACAGGTCCTATTCCATCTTCAGACCTTTCCACATTTTGTTCTATACTTCTTCCCATGCAACCTGCGGTATTACAGACCTTGAAGAACCGAATCAAGTTGCCTGATAAGAATCTGGAAGTGTTTGGGCTGTTGGACAGCGGAGCTTCCGGCAATTACATTGATGAGGCTTTTGCTTCCAGTCACAAGATTCCGCTCTTGTCTAGACTCACCGCCCTACCAGTAGAGGTCATTGATGGGACTCCTTTGTCCTCCGGGCCCGTCCGACAGTTTACAGTGGGTCTAATTCTCCAGATCGCTGGTCATTCTGAGGAACTCGCCTTGGATGTTATCAAGTCTCCTACCTACAAGGTGGTCCTGGGGTTACCTTGACTACAACACCATAACCCGTTTATAGATTGGAGAACACAGACCTTGACCTTTTCCTCGGCAGTTTGCGCCCAGAAATGCAAATTATCAGCTCCTACCCAGGTTTTCTCAACCGCTCTGGAAACATATGGCAGTGGGGTCTGTCTTTGTTCCACTTCTCTGATCCCGCAGGAGTACGCCGACTTTGAACAGGTATTCTCCGAACCAGGCGACATACCTCTTCCGCCACATCATTCATTCGACTGCTCCATCGAGTTGTTGCCGGACTGTGTCATTCCCCATGGGAAACTGTATGCTTTAACCCGGGACGAAAGACAAGTACTGCAGGATTATTTGTCAGATTGCTTACAGAAAGGATACATTGTTCCGTCCAAGTCGCCCGCAGGATTTCCCATGTTTTTTGTGAAGAAGAAGGAAGGCACCTTGAGACCCTGTGTGGATTACCGGCAACTAAATGACATAACTGCAAAGGACCGTTATCCATTACCATTGATTCGCAGTATCCTAGAAACTTTACACACAGCTCGGATCTTCACCAAACTGGATTTACGCGGGGCCTACCACTTGGTCCGCATTAAGAGTGGAGATGAATGGAAAACGGCTTTCAAGACACCTTTTGGGCATTATGAATATAGAGTTATGCCATTCGGTCTATGCAATGCCCCCGCTATCTTCCAACGGTTTATGGATAACATCTTTGGTGATCTAATTGGTTTGTCAGTCTGGGTGTATTTGGATGATATCCTGGTTTTTTCCAAATCCTTTGAAGAGCATGTGGAACACGTTCGGGAGGTCCTTCGCCGGTTGTCCTGTAATCATCTATTCACAAAGGTGGAGAAATGCTGCTTTCATCAGCCTAGTATCGAGTTTTTAGGATTTGTGATTAACCAAGATGGGATAGAGATGGATCCTAAGAAGGTGCAAGCCATACAAGAGTGGAAACCACCCCACAACGTGAAATCTCTTCAATGCTTTCTGGGATTTGCCAATTTCTACAGGCGCTTTATTCCACAGTTTTCTCAGATCTCAGCGCCCCTCAGCAGGCTGACCAGTAGTAAAGTGGTTTTCAAATGGGATTCCTCTGCTTCTCAGGCTTTTGGCACCTTGAAGTCAGCTTTTATAGTCGCCCCGATTCTGCGCCATCCACAGGATGATCTACCCTACATTGTGGAGGCCGACGCTTCCAACTTCGCTGTCGGAGCTGTTCTCCTACAGAAAGATCCAGCGACGTCAGTAGAACATCCAGTAGCCTATTTCTCTCGCAAATTGAATCCCAGCGAGAGAAATTACGCAGTTATTGAAAAGGAACTGTTGGCTATTAAGACCGCTTTTGAGGAATGGAGACATCATCTACTCGGAGCTCGCTTTTCTGTGGAAGTTCGGACTGATCATCGCAACTTGCAGTACCTATGCTCCTTGCAATGTCGAACGCCTCGTCAAGCCAGGTGGGCCTTCTTTTTTTCTCCATTTGTGTTTCATGTCACTTACGTTCCGGGAACCTCCAACCTGAAAGCAGATGCTCTCTCCCGATCCATGGAGAAAGAGGTAGAGACGGCCTGTCCGGATCAGCCACTGATTTCCCCTCAGCATTTCTTACTGACTTTGTCACCTCACCTTGAGTCAATCGCTGACGCCACCCGGACGGATCCTGAAAGGTCAGCCCTTCTTAGACGTCGGTCAGTGTACGAACATGATGGGCTCTTGTTTTTCCGAAAACGGCTGTACATTCCTAAGGGAACAATCCGAGATAGCATATTGCATGGATTTCATGATTCACCTATCGGAGGTCATCGAGGAATGAGAGCTACACGAGAATTGATATCCCGACAGTTTTGGTGGCCTGGATGGGCTACCGAAGTTCAGAAGTACGTCGAAAGCTGTCCTGTTTGTGCCCAGTGCAAGATTCCGAGAAGACGGCCGTTGGGATTGCTGATACCTACTGAAGTGGCACCCTACCCGTGGCATACCATCGCCAAGGACTTCATTGTGGATCTGCCCCCTTCCGAAGGATTTACCTGCATAATGGTTGTTGTGGATGGTTTCACCAAATTAGCTCATTTCATTCCATTTAACATGATTCCTACGGCGACCCAAATGGCTTCAGCGTTTCTGCATGAAATCTATTGGTTACATGGCCTTCCGGAAAAGATCATTTCAGATCGCGGCTCCCAGTTCATCTCTTCTTTTTGGAGTAAGGTGTGTGGCCATCTAGGAATTCATAGAGCTCTAAGCTCGGGTTATCACCCACAGACCAATGGGCTCACCGAAAGGACTAATCAGACGTTGGAGGAGTACCTCCGCTGTTTTGCTAACGCTACTCAGTCCAACTGGAAGGCTGGGTTATACCTTGCTGAGGTATCCTATAACAATACAGTTCATGCCTCCATTGGGGTCAGTCCGTTCTTCTGCTCAACTGGCCAACATCCCAAAGTGATGCCCTTCCATCCCGTACCCGCCAGTACTGTTCCATCCGCTGATGCCCTGGTCTCAAGCATCCAACAGCAACAGGAGTTGGCACGCAAGATCCTGAGAGAAACCAAGGATCGGATGAAGGCTCAGGCGGACAGGAAGAGGAGTGTGGAACCAGATTTTCAAGTCGGGGACAAGGTTTGGTTATCCTCTAGGAACCTGCCGCTTCACAATTTGCCTGCCAAACTGGCTCCCCGTTATTTTGGTCCATTCACTATTACCAAGCGGCTGTCCGCAGTAGCGTTCCGTCTCCAGTTACCCCCTTCTTGGCATGTACACCCAGTTTTCCATGTCTCCTTGTTGAAGCCTTATGTTGTCGATACCTACGGTCCCTCACAAGCTCGTCTTTCAACTGGATACAGACTGGCGACCTCGGCAAGATCAAAGACCAAGAAACCAGGTACGCAGCCCTCTCGTGCTTCCCAACTTGACAGCGCCCCTCCGCCAGCACCACCACCCCACAAAGAGGACGCATGGAAGAGAGACGAACCAGGCCAACCCCCACTACACCCCAACACAGCCTGACCAGAAAGCAGCAGCACCCACATGGCCGCAGGGAAGCCACCAGTCACAGCCCCGATGCTGAGGGACTGAGCAGTGGATCAGAGCCCGACGGGGGGAACACCTCCACGTGCTCATCAGGCAGGAGGACAGCACTCTCCCAGAAGCAGTGACGCCAAAGGGATGGTCACACCCCAGGGGAGCCCAAGACCAGGCACACAGCTTGCACAAAGTCCACATCTGCCTGTGCGTCGTGTCCGCACACCACAGCCGGACGAGGATACGCCATCATATGGCAGCCCAGAAGACTGGCACTCAGAGCCTGGCAGCCCAATCCAAGCCAGCGCCATGTTCCCATGCAGCCCCCCCACCCGACAGTGCACAAGTCGCAGGCCAGCACATGACACACCAGGGGTGCCCTTCGTCACAGGGGCAGCAGTGATGGGCCGACTCGACATAATTGGGGCCAAACAGGCCAGGGTGGAATCAATGGCCAAGGTGCAGAGTCGACACATCAAGGCCGTCAGTGCATCTATATGGCATGGATGCAAATACATAGCGTGTGACAATGCGCGCACATGCAGAGTCATCGAACAATGTACCACTGCCCTGACAGGGTACGGACAAGGAGTGAGGAAGTTGACCGAGGCAATCTCAGCACTTGCTGAGCAAACAAGGGAGGGAAACAACCTCATGCGACAGCACATGCTGGTCACCGCTTCTGTGCCTTCAACATCAACCACACCAACGGAGGGTTCCCTCGAGCCATCTCCTAGGCGCCGTTCCATGTGCCACCTGAGGCCACGCACACCAGAGGGGCCCAAAAAACGAAAGCACCCACAACCATCCTAGTGGTGCATGGCATCATTGCTGGTGCCCTGATAAGACACATGTGCCTATCTGCACAGTTGAGGGTAGTTCACTGGGTGGTGGGGGCATTGTGTGCTGGGTGTTCACTGGGGGGAGGGGGGATTGTGTGCTGGGTGTTCACTGGGTGGCGGGGGGATTGTGTGCTGGGTGTTCACTGGGGAGGGAGATTGTGTGCTGGGTGTTCACTGGGGGGAAGGAGGTTTTGTGCTGGGTGTTCACTGGGTGGCGGGGGGATTGTGTGCTGGGTGTTCACTGGGTGGCGGGGGATTGTGTGCTGGGCGTTCACTGGGGGCAGGGGGGATTGTGTGCTGGGTGTTCACTGGGGGAGGGGGATTGTTGGACTGAAAATAAATCACGGTTGAAAAATCACAATGCATGGACAGTAGTGATTGTTACAGATACATTTTAATGTTGAAGTGACATATATCAATCAATCCCTGTCTGGCCAACCTTCCCTCCCTTAGGCCAAACCTTTGTGCATGTGCAACACCTTCTGGCACTTCATCACCCTCACTCCCATCCTCAGGTGGCTGCACATGAGCATCAGGTGGTAGTGGCACATTTCTGGCACTTGTCAGTACATTTTTGCCAACTTTTTCTGGTGCATACATCATTGCCCCTCCCGTGCGGTCGAGGCACCGGAAGCGTGCCTTCAGCAGTCCAAATGCACTCTCCACGCAGATCCGTGTACGAGCATGGGCAAGGTTGTATGCCCGCTCTGCTGCCGTGTGTGGATGACGCACAGGGGTCATGAGCCAGGTGTACTGGGTATATCCAGAATCACCTGCCGGTATGGGGACAAGGTAAATCCAGTGGGTGTACAGAGCTCTGTCATCAGTGTGATTTTGCCATCTTTGTCATTTGGTCTAGGAAATTGTGGAGTGTGCTGCTCTACGGGCATGATTGAATCAATGAGGTACTCTCAATTTAGTACGCCTATGTTTCTGGAAGTAACAGTACTCATTCACTTGTCGCTGGGTAAGGGGGCCCTTCCATCTACTTCTGCATGACAGAAGTGGCTGCTTCATTTGTCATTGCACATCCATCTGGCTGCAGTAGCTTTTGCTAGTTGTCACTATTCTGTAATGTTCTCCATGCATGTCCTTGGCCATTCTGGGGACAGTGTTCGTGGGATGAACATTGCCATTACTTAGCCTACTTATGTGTGGTGCATTTGTGGATGTGCCAGTTTATGGTTTAGAAATTCATTACTGTCGGGTGGCCAGGGTGGGATTTCTGTATTGTGTCAGTGTTGGGAGCCATGGTGCTACTCACACAGGAGGCTTTATGGTGGTGGGGCTTCCATATGTCACTGTGCCGCCACATGTCTTTTACATCCTGCATGGGTGTGTTCTGCTGTGTTGGACATGTCCAAGGTTTATCGTGCAAGGTGTTTGAATATGAATGCTGCAGTGATGCTGCTACCTATTGGGAATAATGGATTCCGTGACCGGCACCATCAGTTGTGCATTGACATGCATTATGGTATACATTTGTACTCACCCAGTAGCCATGTGTTTTGGCATCAGTGCCTTTCCATGTACGCTGGCAGGGTACTGTTGTGCAGGACCATGGAGTCGTGGGTTGATCCTAGGTAGCGGGCACAGCAGTGGCTGAAGGTGAGGTCAGGACCACATGTCATCTGTACGTTGAGGGAATGGTACTATTTCCGGTTTCTGTAGGCTGCCTCATGTGCCTGGGGTGGTACGGGTGCCACATGTGTGCAGCCCAGGGCTGCTATCTGCTATTACATTCGGAACTTGGGCAATGGCATAGGATTGGCCCTTCAGCTGGTGCACATGTGCCTGTGTGGCTGGCAATGCTATGTGCTCGTTCACATGATTCAACAGTGCATCAAACACCTGTCCCAGCATGGCACGGAATGTGGACTGGGCCATTCCATGCATCATGGCAACGGTATGTTGGTAGCTGCCAGTCCCAAGGAATTGAAGCACAGATACGAACTTCACTAGGGCAGGTACTGCCGTGCTGGTGGCTATGCGGCTGCCAATGTCACTCTGGATGATTGTGTCCAGCAACTGGGTGATGGTTGCCCTGTCCAGCCGATATTCTGTCACCAACTGCCCATCAGTCAGGGCCCAGGGTTTTGGCCTGGCCCTGGGGATGGCTGGCCGCCTTGCTGGTGCTGCTCTCCTCCTCCTTCTCCTCATCCCCTCTACCCCCTGCACTCCCAGGGCCCTGGCCTGGTTGGCTGGCCTCTGTAGCTCCAGGTGCAGCAGGTAGAAGTCAACATCAAGGCTACCGGCTCCAAATGGCAGCATGGTGTTGGGGTGGGTGTGTTGTGCATGGGTGGGTCCTTTGTAAGCCTCAGAATTGCATTGGTTTCACCTGGGCCCTTATTGCTGTCTCCTTCCTGCTCCTGCTGGTGTAATGGTGTTGGGGAGGGTGTGTTGTGCATGGGTGGGTCCTTTGTAGGCCTCAGAATTGCATTGGTTTCACCTGGGCCCTTATTTCTGTCTCCTCCCTGCTCCTGCTGGTGTAATGGTGTTGGGGAGGGTGTGTTAAGCATGGGTGGGTCCTTTGTAGGCCTCTGAATTGCATTGGTTTCACCTGGGCCCTTATTGCTGTCTCCTCCCTGCTCCTGCTGGTGTAATGGTGTTGGGGAGGGTGTGTTGTGCATGGGTGGGTCCTTTGTAGGCCTCTGAATTGCATTGGTTTCACCTGGGCCCTTATTGCTGTCACCTTTTTGCTGGGGGTATTTTCAGCGGATTATCCGCCGCTTTTCTGGCGCTAATTGTGCCTACGCCGGACTCGTGATTGCTGATGTTTTTGCGCGAATGGTTACTGGTGCGTTTACAGCCAACGCTTGTACAGCCGGCTGTAATGGCACTGGCGGTATTTGGACTCGTGATCCGACGGACCCTTAAAATCGGCACTAATAGCATTACTGCCGATTTTAAGGGTTACCGCCAAAGTCGTGATCAGGCCCAATGTCTTTTCAGTACTAGGGCAGGAAAGGTATGCAGATGAGGACAGCCCACAGGGAACACTTACGTGTCCAGTCCTATCCACCACCCTACGTGCAGAAGAGGAACCACTAGTGGGGGCAGAGATAGGAAACAAGCAGTTTATCTTCATGGTAGACTCAGGAGCAGAGAAATCATGTTTTATGGAAGGGCGGTTTCCGCTCTCAGGCAGGAATTTGTAAACACAGGGGTTCTCTGGGGTTATTTTAAAAGTTCCTTACACCAAAGGTCTTGATATAACGGTGGGGGAAAAACCGTGCGCGTACCCTTACTGTACCACGAAGACGCGCCAATCAATTTGTTGGGCAGAGATTTGCTGAGTAAATTGAACATGACCATTTCGTTTACTGATCGGGGAATAGTGTGTTCCACCCCAGGAGTATGCCCAGTACGAGCAATGTTGATGATTAGCACCATGGCGAATGAAGTTGTAGTGCGAGGAATACCCATTGACATAGACATGTTTATCTATGGTATCAAAGTGTTCGCCCGAGTATTACCAGAGATAATGAGAAAAGAATGGAGAACACCATCAGATTTTATATTCCGCCCAATTGCACACACAGATGTCATGCCAGGCACGATCATGTCCATAGACATTGAGGCAGTTCAGGTATCAAGCAAACGTATTGTGGTCATAGGATTGGACGCGTACGGATGTGAGTGGAGAACGGTGTTATGCATAGACCCAAACATAATGCTAAGAGACATAACTGATGAGGAATTATTCACTGATAACGAAGACGATGGAGAAATAATAATTGAAATAAGTATACCATGTGACATCATGATCCAGTGCAGAGAGGTACACAATCCACTCATGGCTAGTGTTAATGCCCCACCAACAATATTTGAGGAAGACATAGCAAAGGTGGCACCTGAAATTTGGACAACAGGCCCCACGAAGTAGGATTACTCCATGAAGTGACACCAATAAAGATAAAACTAAAAACAGGTGCCATACCGCCATGAGTGAAGCAATATCCCATATCCAGAGAAGCAGAGGAAGGGATTAGGGAAACAATAAATGCACTTCTAAAACAAGGTATCATAGTGCCATCAAACTCCCTGTGTAACACGGCTATCTTCCCGATCATAAAAGCAAAAGGAGGGGCGTGGAGGATGATACAAGATCTCCGCCCACTCAATGACGTAATTCAAAAAAGAGTTCCCATTAGTGCCTAACCTGGCATCAATACTATGCAGCATAGCCAAAGAATCTACATGTTTTACTGTGGTTGACTTGAAGAATGCTTTCTTCTCTATACCACTTGACCCAGGATCACAATACCTGACAGCATTCACATTGGGGAACAACAGGTACGAACATTGCAGACTCCAACAGGGGTATTGCGAGAGCCCTAGTATTTTTAACAGAGTAATACATGAAGATATCAGAAATATATACGTAGAGAGCACCATTATACAATATATAGACAATTTGCTCGTCTGCAGCCAAACAGAAGAAAAATGTAGAGAAGACTCCATAACATTGTTAAATGTGTTAGCCACCAAGGGGTACAAGGTGGACAAAGGGAAACTAAAATATTGCCTTGCCGAGGTTGTATACCTCGGACAGTTGATATCAAAAGATGGAAAACGAATACTCCCAGACAGAGCAGCTGCCATACGGAACATAATCATTCCAAAAACGGTAAAGGACATGCAAACATTTCTTGGCATATGTAACTATTGACGAGCATGGATCCTTGATTACGCGGCATACACACGTCCATTACTACAAGCATTAAAAGGAGCACAGAAGAGTAGGGCCGCAATAAAATGGACACATGATATGATGACCCAGTATTTCAAACTAAAAGACCTTATTGCCGATGCCCCAGTTCTCGTGAACCCTGATTATGAGAGGAATTCTTCTTGTTCTCACACTGTAATGGAACACTGATGACAGCAGTACTGACACAAAAAACATCACTAGGCCACAAACCATTGGCCTATTATAGCGGAACACTAGACCCAGCGATGCAAGGTCACTTCACGTGCGAACAGGCCCTCGCAGCTGCGGCCTTCGCAATTGAAAAAAGTGCTAGATTGTGATGGGATGTTCAGTGACATTATACGCAGAGCATCCATTATTTGCCATTCTTGAGCGATCAAAATCAACACTGACAACCCAGAGAGCAATTGCATATGAGATAATAATTTCAAGCCCCAACGTGCACGTGGTCAAGTGTAAGACAGTGAACCCTGCAACATTCATTACAGAGCCGTGTACAACAGAGGACATGCAGGAGCACGACTGTGCCACTTACGAGGGGGAGGGTGATGATATTCCCAAAGCGAGTGAAAATGCCCTGAAGGAGGGGGAAATATATTTCATAGACAGGTCAGCATCGATAAACCCAGAGACAGGGGAGAAGCATGTGGGAATGGCAGTAGTACGAATGGAAGACGATAACTATGAAACAATTGTCCAAAAGCACCTCTGATCACATTACTCCGCACAGGCAGCAGAATTAACTGCATTGATTGAAGCATTGCGTACAGCTAAGGGGTGCGCAGTGACTATATATTCAGATTCAGCATACATAACAACCACAGTGCATTCAGGACTATCCCGTTGGCGTAGAAGGGGGATCAGATGAGCAGATGGCTCTCCAGTACAGCACGCCACATTACTGAATGAATTGATAGATGCATTAGCAGTACCATCGGTAGTGGCAGTGGTGAAATGCCAGGCCCATACCAACAACACAGATGCAGTCTCATTGGGAAACGCGGCAGCCGACGCAGCAGCGAAGGAGGCCTCGTATTTCAATACAACACCAACAATCGAATGCGTTGTAAAGACAACCATTACAGAGCCACTAGAAGAGGCATACAGTAACACGCCAATAGCACAGATAATAGAACTACAAAGGAGAGCACCACAGGAGGAGCAAGAGTTGTGGAGCAAACGGGGTTGCAAACAATCAGCCACTGACCTCATTTGGAGACAAGAGACCACAGGAAAGGTAGTGATGCCAGTAGAGTTACTAGAAGTGGCCTTCCAACAGTTACATTTTCCAGGTCATGTAGCAAAACAACATTTTGCCGCAGACATTCAGGAACATTGGTTTGTTCCCAATCTACAAGAAAATTTGTCAAAATTCGTTGTAGAGTGTGTAACATGCCAAACATACAATTCAGGAATGGCAGCGTCAGATGCACACCGAGCTGCCACAGTGCTGGGGGAGGAATTTAAGGAATACCTAACCCAGCTAACGTGCGCAGTCCACAGTGTAGCGTGACAAATTGCACCACCATTTACTGAGAATGTAGCAACTGATACTATAATGCCAGCTGCAGACAGCCCAAGTGGGCCATTGATGCCAGGAGCACAAGTGTATGTTAGGAGTTTTGTAAGAAGATGGAATTCACCCAGGTTTCAGGGCCCTTACGAGGTTGTGTATAGTACACCCACTGCCGTGAAAGTTAAAGGATTGAAATATTGGGTGCACCTCTCAGATGTAAGGAGGGCACGTGATAGTGCAATCCCCCAGAGCGAACAGGAACGTGCTAGTAATACTACAAGTGAGATTGAAAAGTAATGACAAGAGTATTTGATGAAAAAGAATCTGTGAAAAACAAGTTATGACGCGCGCCCTGATTTTTGCCTTCTCGTTTTCTTTTTCTTTCTCTTTCTCTTGTTCTTCCTCTTTTTCCTTTCTCTTCTCTCTCTCTCCTCTCTAAAACTGAAATAAATGATTAACCGAGAATGAACAAAAATAAATGGAAATAATGATTAAGTATAAAATTGAAATGTAAATATATGTAATCATATTGTGATGACTTAACAAATTTGTATCGCCCCTCCAGGTGACAAATGGCCCAACGAACCACAATCGCAGAGAATCAATTGATGCTAGATAGCAATAGGGATGCCATTAGGGCCAATAGGTTTAGCAATGTTGAATGCATTTTAAAATGTGCTGCACTTTTGTTTTCAGTGTTGTTGTTTTTCATGGCTTGGTACTATACACTTTTATCCCTGGTTAATGACATGCACAAGGGGGGGAGCGGGGCTAACCTAATACGAGAAGGTTCGCACTTAATTTGGACTGGAGTAAAGACAATGTGGAGAGAAACATATGACATTGATGCTAATGGTACAAATGTAAGACAACCTTCAGAACACTCTGCCGCAGATACAACAAATGTCTCCTTGTTACATCCAAGTATAAATATGAGTAATGATTATGAATCGAATGTATATGATGGCGACTATTATTGGCCAAGCGAGGCAACAAACACAAGTATGCATGCACAGACAACCATACACCCTACCTCATATTATGCTGCTGCTACTGATGAGTATACACATGCCATATTGAACAGCAATGACACTGCCTGGGCTGGTATGTTCCCAATACACTACCAAAGAGTGAAGAGCTACAAGGAGGGAGGGAAAAGGAGAAGAAAAAGGGGGGCGAAGGGGAAAAGATATGACATCTATCATGATCTGAGGTTAGATGAGATAGAAGACCCCCCCGCCACGCAGATCAATGAAACAAGTGGTATTCGAACATGAGTGCCACAGCAAAGCAGGCGACAAATGAGAGCTGCTACATCTGTTCCCTCATACCCCATGCATCAGGAACCCCGAAAATGTTAGTAACACAGGAAGTACCCTTGTCGGAGGCCCAATGTTTGATTCATTTGGTTTTGTGTAGGATAAAAAGCACCTTCCAAGCACACACTGTCACTATGGAAAGACTGGAAAATGAGAGAACATGCACAAGCAGACGCCAAGGAGTGATTTGCCTTAAGGAACCATTTCTTGTCATCAAAGGGACGAGATATATAGAAAACAAGTGGAACGATGAAACTATCGAATGCAAAGCAGAAGCCCTTTGGGGGCTACCTGAAGACAATCTCCAATGGGTAAAGGAAGCATGTACCAGTGTCTGGTCGCAACACGTCTCAAAACTAACATGAATCACAGCACTAGTAAAGCCTATAAGGATACAGAAATAAGTACCACACAAACTATGTTTCCATGGAGCAGGGAAGGTGAATATGGGGGAGGCAAAAAGATGCAACAAGACGATAATAATACCTGATATGAAGAAAGGTACCGCAGCACTCATAGCACTCATAGACATGTACTGGATTTGCAGCAAGCAAGCCTACCTGCTTCTCCCTGCAAACTGGAAAGGTAATTGTGCCTTGGTCACCCTCCACACAGCCCTGATGGTAATCCCAGAGAGTCATATACACGGAAAAGCAGGAGAATCGGCTGGCATATCGCAGAAGGGCAATCGGCTGAACCATCGACAGCGCCCCAACTAATGATAACAGAAGCTCCAGCTTACGAACTATTGTCAGAATATGAACTGAAGAAAAAACTATCACGAAGTAAAAGGTCCTCCAACTATATCTCATCCGAATCATCGAAACTCCTTGCCGAGATCCCGCTGAAATACAAGCTCTTCTCATCTGCAGAGACATTCTTCGCATCGCTCCTAGCTCCGGGGCTCCAAGCACGGACAAATGCCAAATGGTTACAGATTGTGCGCTGGGAGCTCATCCAACTGGCCAACGACACTGAAGAAGGGTTCAACGTTATAAAAATAGTGCTCCGCGCTTTGCGCCTAATGACAATGCAAAACAGATATGTCCTAGATCTCCTCACGGCGATGGATGGTGGTGTTTGCCAAAAAATCGGGGGGGGGGCGTGCTGCACGTTCGTTCCGACTGAAGATGCTGATAACGGGACACTCTCACATGTGATAACAGCAGTACATATTTTAGGAGAGGATGAGAACAGAAGGAGGCGCAGAGGAAAGCACATGGTTCGACAATATGTTCAGCTGGATACCATCATGGGTAAACGTGGCAATGAAAATACTCGTCCCCATCATTGTCTTCATACTCCTATTCTGTGTGTGCCAACTGGGACTCCAGTGTTGTGAAAAGAGCATGCCTACTTCAACTATGATGATGGTAACAATGGGCCGACCGACAACGGTAGCTACTATGACAGATGCACAAATACAAACCGGGGAATACCACACACCACAATACAGGATGACAGCCATTTACAGGCAATACAGGGACAGGATTGATAATTTGCACCACACAACAATAAGGGAACCAAGGGAGCTGCAATGGTACAGAGAGGTATGGGTGGACTTAGACGGAGATGGTGGGATTTACTTAATGTGTACGCCAGACAAATATGCAAGAAGAGGGAATAGCTTAAGAAGTGTATGCAGGACATGGATGCCAATAAAGGGTACCCCAGCGTGGGACGAAGCAGTTGCGGAAGCTGAGTACTACCGAAGAGAGAATGAAAAGGATAAAAAATAAATATTTGTTACTTTAGATGTAACGAAAGGGGGGAATGTGTGGGTGCGAGGGGCAGTAGGCCCCTCTCATCCTTTACTTCCTAGTACAAAACTCAGACCAAGTGCCTCCAGTAGTGGGTTCACCCCTTTGCCCTTATGCGATGTTAACCTTGGTTGACTCTCGTGTAGATGGGACCACTGAGCAGGACACAGGGCATCCATTTTTGTACCCCCTTTCGACTCCATCTTGGTGACCAGGCCTCACTGCGATAGTATGAAATGCTTGTCTCCCTTTCCCCGCAGCGGCCAGGCGCAGAGCACATGGCCCCCACCCTCGTTCCCACTCTGACTGGAAAACTCTGCGGCTCCATTCTCATGCTGAAGCCGGAGGTATTTGCAACAACTAATAAATGTAACACATCATTCTTCCTCTGAGATCACTGTCCTGCATGTGAACCAGCCCATAGCTCATTCATCTCCACAAACGTGTCCTTGCTCCCATACCCTCACCGATGGAAACTTACTGCCATTCTGACCCTGTGTCCCTGCAAGATATTCCTTTCATGTGCCAGACCGCTGACCATGCCATGATGCCCACCCAGCAGACCCCCAACTAACATTAGACCCCTGCTGCAGTATATCGTGCCCAGTGCTAACAAATGCCACATACTTGAGATTCTTGTGAGCCTAAACCTACAGTTCAACCAGTGTATTATAGTGGTCAAGACCCTTATCCTATGGCCTGTATAATCCAAATGTTATAGATTACATAGATACCTGTGAGACATTTTGAACAACCATTATTTAGTGCATGCATTATTTAGAATGTATTTTATTAGCTTAGATAGTGACCACCCCGCTTCACAGTGACCTGACCTTCACCCGTTCGGAGCACAGATATCTGACGTCCATCCTCCCGCCAACCATGCAACCAACCAGAAGGAAGAGATGCTGCCCACACCTAAAGCACCACCCGAATTGACCAATCCAGGTCCAACGTAGTATCCTATGTTAGACGTGTCATTTATACCTATAAAATGTATTGTAACATTAATTTGGCCAGAGCGCTCTGAGAGATCTAGATAAAACTTTCCTTGAACTCTCGCAGCCTGCTCTCTTTGCCTTATTCCCCGTCCGGGGAGTGTCTGTTTTATTCTCTCACACATTGAAGATGGGGAGGGCACAAACACTGTCTTGACTCAGCAATTCGTTCTCTATCAGTTATCTGGTTACTGGATGATGAAAACACTTTCTCTGTGTCTCTGGAATCAGTCTTTCACCAGTCGAAATGTAGACACCTCTTTAGTATGAAGAAAAACAACCTCAATAAATCCATAAAATCTGTATGACATAGATTATCTCCCAATATGTGCCTCGAATCTGCCTCAGCCCAGACGACATGTCGAATTTCTTTCAACAGGAACCAAAATGTATTTCTTTATCAGCAACCTCTCGATCTGTCCCTTGAAGGAAAGTTTCTAAACCGATCTGTGATTTCTTTCAGAATAGATGTTACTGGATGATGATACCTTCCAGGATCACATTCAGATTGGCAGTGTTACTTGGATTCCTGAGAAAGGTGCGCACGTCAGTGTGCCTCCCAACTAGGTGCGGATATTCTTCAATCAGACGAAAGAACACCACACTGACTGGTCTGCTTCATTTGATTTAGGCATTTGTACTCTCCTCACTGTACTCAGGTAACTGCAAGAATTGTTCAGTGATGACTATGAGTAATCTTCTTATAACTACTTCTTTCTTAGGATTTTGTTAAAAAAAAGTTGGAATGCGAGTGGTTCTCCCCACCAGTGAAGGGTAATTGCGCAGCACCAACTCGAACTAGGTGAGAATGTTCCTTGAAAGGTCATCACTGGGTAACACCATAGGGATATCCAAATAGGAACTCAGTGTCAAACCAATCTGGGTATTGTACCCTTTTCCAATTGCTGTGTCCACGATCAAAATCTGGCATAATCCAATCTTAATCAAGGTTTAGGCATGCCTCAGACCAAAGTCAATAAGATACTGTGGCTTTAGGAGTACAGATCTTCTCTTGACCCTGAAACTGAGATGCACAGAGTGTTTGAATTTGTTTTCATTGTCCCTTTTTTAAATGACTAAAAAGGAGTGTCCCGAACCAAGCCACAGTCCAATGAATTAGTTGTCTTTCTACTTGTCAGCTTCTGCGTCCTTCTTCCTCGTCATCGATCTTGTCTGCATGTGCTGTGGTTCTTCCCCGAAGCTTGTACATGCCTCGTCGTGTAGGGGTGCAGGCAGAGGAGTCTCTCCAGCAAAGATTTTAACGTCTCCCAGGAAGATCCTAGCATGCCTGCCTTACACTTTGATAGCAGACGGCGTGATGTATTCCACAATGAAAGGACCACAAAAACGGGGTTCGTCCCACTTTTTTCTTATGTGATTGTGAATTAGAACCGCATCCCCTGGGAATATTTGGGGAACAGAAACGTCTTGAAATTGGTTTGTTGAAGCATCTCCTTCTGTGTTCTGTACTGTTCCACACCCTCCTCTCTGCAGCTGTCCTGAAATGACAGAGATACTGGAAGTCATACAGTTCAAATAATCACGTAATTCCAATCCTATCTGTTCTGACATTGGCTGAGCATCTCTTCTAACTCTAGATGGAGGCATTAGGGGTGTTCTCATTCACCTCCCAGTCACAATTACGCGGGGTGTGAGATGGTTGTCAGAACCTGGTTGGTTCCTCAAAGCATATAATGCCAGTGGTAAGCAATGCAACCACCCTTTCTTCAAGGTAAGCTTCAACTTGGCTATTCTTTCTTTAAGCAAGCCGTTGAGCCTCTCACAAAGCCCATTTCCTTGCGGATGATAAGCCAAAGAAAACTTGTGCTTTATAAAAAGCAACAAGCTAATCTGTTCAAAAACTGTGTTAACAAAATAAGGACCATTATCTAACCTCATAACTTCACACACTACCCACCTAGGGAATATTTCCCGCACTAAAACCTTTGCTGCACAGGTGGAATATGGGTGTGTACATGGGCCTGCTTCTATCCACCTTGAGAAAGGACACAACACTACGATCAGGTATCTATATCCATTACATGCTTGTATCATGTCGACATAGTCGATATGCAAGTGCTGAAAAGGGCCAACATGTCTCGGAATGACTCCCCTAACTTTGCGCAGTGTATGCCCAGCCGTGAATTGTTGACACACCTTACAGTTCACTATACAAAATGCAACAAGCTCCATTAAATTTGGCATAAGCCATTCCTCTGCAATAGTAATCATTCCTCTGCAATAGTTACAGCAAGATTATCCCTAGTTGTATCTGCGGGGTAGTGTAGCTGTTCTAGCGCCACCCTTAATAGGGCTACAGGCATCACCGGTTTACCAGTGCTGTCCTGTCCCCACAATGCTTCAGAGGGGTTTAAAGAAAACCCTCTTTGCTTCCACAAATTCTTTTCCTCTAGAGGTGCTTCCCCCTGAATCTCCACAAACTATATTTTTGATAAATGGTTATACCCATCTGATATAGTCAACATAATGATAATTTTTTCATTCACATCACAAGTATCAACATTCATCATTTCTTTATCTGTAATCGCTACGCGCTTCACCTCAGCATCTGCTGCTTGATTTCCACGTGAGATAAAATCTGCCCCTTTAGTATGGGCTGCGCATTTAATGACTGCAATGCCTAATGGGCAATGTAGTGCCTCAATGTGCCTATCCAATAAGGCGGGTGTTGTGCTGACGTGCCATCCGCTCAGAGGTAGCCCCTCCTCTTCCATCGTGCTAGCCCTGCCTGCACCATTGACGTCACATAGGACGTCAATAATAAGACGGCAATCGAGTACTCATAAGCACTCGAAATTCCCCGTTAGCCATGTGCTTTACCACAGTGGCACCTGTATATCTCTGGCCATCATTTTGATCGATCCTTGAAGAACCGTCACTGAAAACAATCTCTCCCCATGCTAATGCATTCTCCTTTATTCTACGGAGCTCATTGCAGAACTCTTCATAGTTCGCACAATCGTGTACAGACTCTCACTCTGTCATTGGCTCAGCTATAAACATGGCAGGATTCACTATTTTACATCAAACTATTTTAATCGCTGGATTTGATGTGACTACCTCATAGGCAGAAGCTTTTTGAGAAGTCAATGTGACTTTTGGTTTTTCTAAAATGGCAAATAGTGCATGCTCAACAAATAACGTCATGGAACATCCAATTACTGTGCTTGCAACTTTCTCTATGGCTAACGCGGCGGCTGCTAAACTTTGTTCGCACGGATAATGACCTCTCATCACTGGGTCTAAGATTCCACTGTAATATGCAAGGGGTTTGTATCCCAACATGTTTATCTGCATGAGTACTACTGTCATAACAGTGCCGTCTGTATGTGTAAACAAAAAAAATTCCTCTGCATAATTGGGAATCCCTAAAACCGGAGCAGTGCAAATTGCTTTTTTCAATTTGTCAAACTTGTCTTCCATCTCCCCAGTCCACATGATTTTTTCCTGAGTTTCCTGTGCTTTCTTTAAGGCCTATAATAGGGGCCATATATATGTGCTGTGTCAAAGACCCATGCTCTAACGTAGTTACATAATCCCAATAATCTCTGAATGTGTTTTATCGTGTGTGGCTTGGCTGTTTTCAAAATAGCTTCAGCTCTTTCATGAGTAACCTTTTTCCCTTCATGCGAAATCAATTGGCCTATGTAAAACAATTCTTGTTGACAATATTTTAACTTTTCCTTGTCAAACTTATATCCTTTGTCAGTGAGTATGATCATCAGCTGGACAGAATCGCATCTGCACTCTTCCTCTACGGTGCTGCAAACTAGAATGTTGTCTACGTATTGCAACACAACGCTTTCCAAAGTGATATTGCTCAAGTCCATCTGAAGGACTCTATGGAAAATCGATGGGGACTCACAGTACCCTTTGGGTAACCGAGTGCTTTTCAGGCGTGTTTGTGTGAACGTAAATTACATCAGATCATGTGAGCCTTTATGCAATGGGATTGGGAAAAACGCATTTTTCAGGTCAATCAACGTGAAATATCGTGCATCAACAAGTATATTACATAGAATTGTAGACAGGTTCGGGACTAGAGGGAACTTGTCTACAATTTGGTTTATCAGCCTAAGATCTTGTATTAGTCTCCCAGACCCCCACTTAGATTTTTGATAGGATACACTGCAGTATTACCTGGTGACTCTGACGTCACAAAGATACTGTGTACCATCATGGTGAAAATCGTCTTAAAAATACCTTCACCTGCCTCTCGAGACATGGGATATTAGGTAAAATTGCTCCTGGTTTCAATTTAATCTTCACTTCTTCAACCCCCTTTAGTAAGCCTACGTCATAGGGGCCGGTGGTCCATAATGAAAATGGCACTTTTGCCATATCTTCATCAAAATACTCGGGAGGTTTTTGTGCTATCATCATTTTCTGAGGAACTTATCTTTAATTACTGTTACCCAATACATAATACACATCTCAAATACTACTTCATCATCAGATGGATGATCTCCAAACAGATCTTCATCAGTGACGGCAGTTAATCTGTAACCCTCCCCAATGGCGATGACTGCGCGCCATTATTTTCCTTCATCATCATGTCTATCAAGCAAAGCCATTTCCCCTCGCACTATGGCTGTTTGTATCTCTAAGGGGAAAACATGTCCCTTTTCTTCGAGCATAAGCATTCTTGGTCTAATCAAAAATTCATCTGGAGTTCTCATTGGTTTGCCTGCTAGGCCTGTTAACCCTGACAATAGAATGCGTATCACATACTGAAAAACCTCTGGTTCTAATGGAATTGCTCTCATATCTAGCTGCCCTGCATCTGCCATAATCATTTTGCACACATTTACATAATGCATTCCTGGTGTTGAACACACTTTACCTTCCATCAGTGAATGAGATTGTCATATTCAACTTCGTCATTAAATCGCATCCTAATATATTGACAGGTGTTTGCCTTGAATATAGCAGTGGCACCTTCATGTCACATTCTCCTGTAGAAACTGGTAATTCTTCTGTGAAAGGAACTCTGCTTGTAGCTCCTGTGAACACCTGAGTATTCATGGTATTGCCAGACATTGAAAATGTTCCCTCTCGTATACATGAGCGTGTTGCACCCGTGTCTACTAGGAACGAAAAACATTTAACTCCTATACTGACCTCCACCCTTGGTTCCTCATGGGGATTTGGCGTCACGGATAGTATTGAACACATCAGGTCTCCCAGTGAGCTGCCCTTTTGCAGGTACAGTCTCATCCAATCGCTTGTGAAAGGATTCCCTCCATTGGTAGTGACATCCCCTATTCTAGGAGTCATTACTTGACCTGTGTTCGTGGTTTGCTGAAGTTACTGAGGCGATTGATGCGACTGTCCTTGTAGCAGATTACCTGCTACCTGTTGTGGTTGCAAGCCTTGCTGTACTCTCGGCGCTTGCTGCTGTACTGTCAGATTCTGTGCAAATCCATCTTCATTCTGTTGCGAATATGCAGGTGGATTTGACATCCGCCCTCTTGAAAACTGAACATTTTGCACGAACACTTAACTTCTACAAGTGCAAGAAAAATGCTGTGTCATTCCACATGCCCAACATATAGGCGGTGGTCTCCCAACCTGCCCATTTTGCATACTCTGATTACCATTCTGTATATTTTGGAACCCACCTTGATTATTCTGAAATCTTCTCTGATTACTCTGCCAATTCCCTTGATAACCTTGCCAACCTAGTCCTCGAAATCCCCTTTCTCGTGGAGTAAATCCACTATTGTTTTGATCGAACTGCCTTTGATTATTCAACTGCGGCATGTTCGCTGTGAACTGGAGGCTCTGTCCAGCCCTTTAAGATGAGTAGCGGTAGGCTGGAGATAGATGGGGATGCAGATTTTATTCAAACATCAATAATCAAGATGACACAAATAGTTGGGCAAAGTTTATCTGTTTTAATATCAGGTACCTAAAACAGGCAGTACAACGAACATCAGCAATCACTTGATACTCTGACTCTAACTACTTCATAGAAAACTTGGGCTTTTGTACCCAAAAGTGGTCATCACTGATGTGTTGACCTGCGTCATTAGCAACGTCATCCTACGTCGCAAACTACAAAAACCTATCGGGAGGTGGGATTGGTTCTAATTGAATAACTAAGCATAGGTTCTATATCTGTATGGAGTAACAGAGAGAAGTAATTGGATAGTTAACATCAGGTGGGGCACCTAAGCCCTCCCTTAAAAATGGGCACTATGAACATCACTAAATGTATGATGTTCCATTGGCTACACACACTATAGGACCCCCAACTACGTGGTCTCCAACAATCGGTTGACTTCTAACCCCTGTCAGTACTTTTCCTACCTATGTTAGCAGCACGCTGACTGAACAACCAGGTGCGGGTGAGCGCGTCTTTGCACCAGCTTCCCACCAATTAAAATATCCTCCATCATCACCTCAATGGTCCTGTGTCAATTAGTGCTTTGAAGTCAGCCTTGAGTGTGTACTGTTCTCTGAGAATTTTTAAGGAGTATGGGCACTAGCCGGCTTCTGTGCAGAGGTGTGCTCATCTCACTCGTCCAACTTTATTCTATCACATAACTGGACACCATGAAATTGAGCCTTTTCGTGTATTATATTTTATTTCAATAGTCCTCTGATGTCTTTGTTTTTGCTTGACCTCTCTGAACAGGAGCTTCTGTTCTTTCACGTTAATTGTAACCCATGCCAGCCAATTCCAGTTTGATAAGACCTTGGCTTTCTTGGCTCAGTGAACTCCTTAGCTGAACTTTTATTCTGTTTAATTCAATTGCTTTTCTCAATTGCGACACTAAAATGAGGCCTTCTTGCTTCGTTCAGTACTGCTTATGTACGTAGTGGAAACCTTCATCCTTTATTTGTCCATATGTATCTATAGAGGTATATATGTATGTATAGGTTGCCGCGGTCTAATCTATTTAAAAGCATGTAGCTAGCTTCATGATTGCTTTTCATTGCATCTGTACACGTTTAAACTAAGTATCTTCATCAGGTCTGTGGCATAAGTCTCTTCATCTTGATCCCAAGATGTCAATTATCCTTGGCACCTTCTTGTACTTTATGAACCGTCTGCCTCTCTGGTCTGGTTATCTTTCTATATGGGTGCCGATTCAACTTGGATGCAGGTATGGTTTCCTCAATGGGTACTTTACTGCCCATATTCTCTTAGGTATAGGTATTCTTATGGGTACTGCACAAAGCCCACGCTCTTCTCTTTGCTGGTTTAACTGTTCAGTATACGTCACACACTTTGGTTCATACGTTGCAGGCAATGTAGGCGGGGCAGTTGGAGTGGGGGTACTTGGCTCCTCCTCTACAACTGCCTGCTGTGAGTTCGATCCATCTACAGTGGTCAACATTGCCCCTTCCATGGCGTTTTTGGATTGTGTTTTCTGCACCAACTTTGCCTCCTCGCCTTTGCAAGCATCATCTTTTTTGCGATTCTTTTCCTGCAAGAGTCTGCAGTAATGCGCAAAGGTCATCTGAATTTCTGATCATGGTTTAGCGTCTATCCCCACTAACTTCGTGAGCTGCTTCTGTACTGGCTCTGGCAGCCCTCGGCATACTATATGGTAGAACTAGTATAGATTTTCCCCAAGATTCATGTGTTTCCAATGCCCAAGATTCTTGAAAATGTTGAATGTAAACCAACGGATCATCTCCTTCCTTCATCTTTTTCGTCATTATAGATCCCATATCGGACATGTCCGGATACAGTACTCGAAGCACTTTCCAGACTGCTGCCCTACAATTATTGAACGGTGCTCCATCGTGAGCGGTGTTGACTGTGGTCACACCAGGGTACCCTGCCCTCGTCCACATGTCATCAGCTCTATTACCAAGTATGGCGATTAAAAAACCCTTTATGTCCCCTATAGCCAACCTGTTTCCTCCTGTCATTTTCTCTTATTCATGTATCCACTTTCCAGTGCCAGAAGTTAAAAATCGAGAGTTTACACCTTAGACTATCCTTGTCTATCTGTGTCATGGACCGTCACCTACATCCTTTCTGGACTTCGTGGTAATCCTTCCAACATGGCCGCCTGATACGGAACGCTGCTTGCTAGTCCTTCCACTCCATGCTCAGCGTTCTACTAAACAGACACGCCTCCGCGGCTCTGCAAGTCTCAACGCTACCGCTTGCTGTAGTTGGACGTGTGTTGCCGGAGTTCGCTCGGGGCTTTCTTCTGTATCCTGTTTCCCGGTTCCTTGAATCCCCCTCCCTTCCTTCCTTTCCTCAAAACCTACCTTTGTACTTCCAGGATTTTCACCCGCGTTCGGGTCACAGCATTCCGTGTCCCCAAGCTCAGACATTGTTCCTTCCTGGTCTCTGTCCTGGACATCTGAACGTATCCTGGAGTTGGGTTGTCATCCTCATGCTGGAATCCGAAGACCAGCACACAGGTTTATACAAATCCCGGACCGTGCAAAAGAAGTCACCAAAGACGGTCTCAAGCAAACAACAAAAACAGATGAGAAGGGGAGAGACTTGTGACAATCTGGGGCCACGGTAAATACTGTGGTCTGGCCCCTCCTTTTTCTAACAACGGAAACTGTGATGCCCCAAACTCATTCTCATCTCTCATCGTTCGTCTGTCCACTGCAGGGACAATATTGCCACATCGCCGTCAACCTGGCAGTAATCTTAACCTGCTTACATAAGGTGGTGACACCCCCTATGACCGTGGAGTTGCTCCCTAGGTCAGTCTGACTGTGTTAATGCCTCTGATGCCTTAGACACAGGCACGTTTAAGTCTGACCATATTACTTCCTTATCCATAGAAAAGCATCCCTCAGACTAACATACGTCATCTCTCTCTTCCCCATGGAAGGATTCCCTTTCTTCGTCTGACATTTCTTGTGCCCAACTTGTGCAACTTCTCTCCTCTTCATCTCTATTTAGGGTCAGTTTGTCCTTATGCCTTGCACTACATGAGGCTTCCCCCGTGTAAACAATGGAGTGCTCTCGAGACAGTCATTTTTTCCCTTTCCCTTTGGCTCTTTATCGATCGCTTCCCCAATGCTCCTCAAGTCAAAGTCGTCTTCTAGATTTGCTCTAGACAGGCCTGGTAATGACACGTATTCTGGGAACAATTCCTCTATATCCTCTCATGCTACTTTTGGATCAGGATTTCTTACTTCCTTTTCCAAGTAATCAATATTGTGTGCTCTCTGTCTTCTTTTATGTTCCATATCATCGTCAAATTCTCATTGCTTTCTAGCTTCCTCTCTTACTCTGTCTTCCTCTTTCTTTTTCATATCCTTTCTTTCATTTCCCCTATGTATCTCCTCATCCCTTTGTCTTTGCATCCTTTTATCCCTTAACTTTTGTTCCTCTTCTTCTATTCTTTTTCTTTCTAACCTCTCCTGTTCATCAACTGTTCTTTGTGTATTGTCATGTTTTCTTTTCTCTTTTGCTCTCTCTTGTTTTTTAGCCTGCCTGTCTTGATAGAACTGTTCTCATCTCTGTCTACCTTTTCTTTTTGCTCCTTTGTCTTTCAATCGTTCTTCCCTTTCTTTGTCTTTTTTATCTTGCTCGTCTTGATCTCCCCTTTGTCTTACGTCTTCAATGCCTTTACCATCGAGTTTAAGCAACATTTGACCTCCCATCCATTCATTCTGTAAGAGTGCTATCTCATCAGTTGTATCTCTTTCTCCCTTTGCATCTCTTTATTTCTCTTCCTATATCTAGAGATGTACTTGGTCGATTGCTTCTCTCCTTATCACGTCTCCCCTTGTCCCTCAGGACTTTAGAGGTTACATCTTTCTCAATATTTTTCTCTGGGCCATCATCACTACTTTGGGTAGGTGACTCATAGCCGGGTTGCTATACCCTGCCGCTGCTTTAAGTTCCCTTAATGGGTATAACCCATCATCTTTCTTATTCTCATCTTCTATTTCAGACGGGGCAGGTGGAGCTGAGGGCTCTTCACCCCTCTCCTTGCATACATTAAGTATCCAATCTAAAGGAGGCTCCTCATCTTTCTCTTGTTGATACATTTTACAAAACTCTAAGCTCGCTAGGCACTTTTCTAGCTTCTTCCCGGTATATGCAGCATGCAAATATGTCGTCATGTGCTGCAGGACTTCCTTTCGATAGTGATCCGCCTTCTGGCCACGGCACAAACATTTTGTCTGCTGTTCCTTTAACCCACTCTGCACTGTACTGTCTAAGTTTAGGTGCATGTTTTGGCAACTGCTTGCAGAGGTGCACTAATGGAGTAACCTTCTCCATTCTCAGTTTGTCGATTCCTAACTTATTTAACACTCGTTTGCTTTGATCACAGGTTTAAAGCACGCCTTAAAAGAACAAACACCATATGAGCGAGCTCCAATCATCGCAAGCTCCAATCCCGTTTATCCACAATTTTTACTTTCTTCTTGCTAAAAAACAACCATTAAATACAATAAAAACAATCACTTTCTTTTCCTCAACTTCATACATCTATCATTTATCGTACATTTTTCCTTTAGCTATGACGTCATCATGCTTTCAAAACCAAACAAAACAAACAGACAAACTTGACCGGTCACATGAAATTTCCTACGATCTTTTTCTTTAAGACCCGACTTACCCTCTAAAAATGCTCCTCATAGAACTTAAATCTATCTCTTTAGGTCTGTCTTAAATCTGACCCGTTTTCTACATCATTAACAAATGGGATTTTAGATTAAGATATCTTCCAACGTTCTTTAAAACCTAGGTATAGGGCGTATCCTTTTATGGTGGCCTCTCACACAATATTACTTATTATATTGTGCTTGGCCACACTCAAATCAATATCTCATTCCATATATAATATATTTACAATATATATATATATATATATATTGTATATATATTACACACACACACATATTACATGGCCACGGTAGTGGACATGTAGTTATGGTTAAGTTGCTGGTTCCATAGGAGGAGTACTTTTTGAGTGGCTTATAACTTCGCTCCCCCTGGACGAATCCTCACCAAACTTTGCAAAAAAAGTATATGGTTTGGTGAGGTTTGGTCCGGGGGGGGCAACGTTATAGGGGGGGTCCCAAAACTTATTTTATTCCCATAGACATAATGGGAAAAAATTTTGCTCACGCCTACAGCCCAAACCACTGGATGGATTTACACCAAATTTGCGGCAGTTTCGTCCCGAAAGCGTGTTTTTTTTATTGGGTGTAAATCCGTCCAGTAGTTTTTAAAAAAAATTCAAAAATGTAAGTGAAAAAAAATTGTGATAACTGTGTCCGCTTTGTGGACACACTTCCCTGTTCGCTCTGTGGACAGGACAGGGATTGGGCAAGCGGCTTGCGTGATGTCCGCGTGCTCTCCCATTGGATGCGGTGAAGCGTGCAGTGCGTCATATTTTGGAAGACGCCAGCCATCTTTGTTTATCGTATGCATGAGAGCCGAGGAGCGGGATCTGCCGCCTGCATAGTAAGCTCATGACCCGTGTCTTCCTCCCGTTCCCCCACCCCGCTCATGCCCGTGTCTTCCTCCCGTTCCCCCCACCCATGCCCCGTGTCTCCCTCCTGTCCCCCCACCCCCGCTCATGCCCCCTGTCTCCCTCCATCCCCCGCTCATGCCCCGTATCTTCCTCCCATTCCCCCACCCCCCACTCATGCCCCGTGTCTTCCTCCCGTTCCCCCACCCCGCTCATGCCCGTGTCTTCCTCCCATTCCCCCCACCCCCCGCTCATGCCCCGTGTCTCCCTCCTGTGCCCCCACCCCCGCTCATGCCCCGTGTCTCCCTCCATCCCCCGCTCATGCCCTGTATCTTCCTCCCATTCCCCCACCCCCCACTCATGCCCCGTGCCTTCCTCCCGTTCCCTCACCCCGTGCCCGTGTCTTCCTCCCATTCCCCCCACCCCCGCTCATGCCCCGGGTCTCCCCTGTTTCCCCCCACCCCCCACTCATGCCACGTGTCTTCCTCCCGTTCCCCCACCCACCGCTCATGCCCCGTGTCTCCCCTGTTTTCCCCCACCCCCCTGCTCATGCCCCGTGTCTCCCTCCTGTCCCCTCCACCCCCGCTCATGCCCCGTGTCTCCCTCCTGTCCCCACCACCCCCGCTCATGCCCTGTGTCTCCCTCCCGTTCCCCCACCCCCGCTCATGCCCAGTGTCTTCCTCCCGTTCCCCCACCCCGCTCATGCCCGTGTCCTCCTCCCGTTCCCTGCTCAAGCCCCATGTCTTCCTCTTGTCCCCCCTCCTATGATGCCCCTTGTTGACCTCTTGTTCCCCCAGCCCCCACTGATGCCCTTTTGTGTTCTCTTTATACACTCCGCCTTCCCTTACCATGGTGGCCATCTTGTAAAAGATTTTCCTTCCTACACCGGGACGCCGCAGGCGTACTGGTTTGGGAAGAAACATCTTTTTTATACCACCCGGGGTTCCAACTTTGAGGATCTAGGATGCTAGTGGTCTTCATCTATTGAAAAGGATGTTATGGTTACGTTGCACTAATAAAAACATATGAAATTACGTTAAAAAAAATGTGTTAAAGGGATGTTATGGATAAGTTGCACTAATAAAAACCTATAAAATTCAATGAAAAAACTTTGTTAACGAGACATTATGGTAAAGTTGCACTAATAAAAACCTATGAAATTAAGTAAAAAAACGTTGTTAAAGGGACGTTATGGTTCCAAGTAAAACCGAAAAAACCCTGAAATTCGCCAGTTATGGTAAGATAAGCAACCATAACTCGCGCCACTACCGTGTATTGCTACGACTAACACCCAGGACATCAAAGATGACATCACAAATGTCATTGATTGTCTACAATTGGTTGGCTTCTCACCCCCATCAGTACTTTTCCACCTACGTTTAGCAGCACGCAGACTAAAGATCCAGGTGTTAGTGGGCTCATCTAGAAACTAGCTTCCCACCAATTATTATCTCAATCCATCATCACCGCAATGGTCTAGTGTCAATTAGTGCTTTGAAGTTTGGCCCTGAGTTTGTACTGTGCTCTGAGGATATTAAGGAGTGTAGTCACAGCCTGCCGTTGTGCGTAGATGTGACAACCTCGATCATCCAATTTCTTCTTTCCACGTGACTGGACACCATGAAATCAAGCTTTTTGTGTATTTAATATTATTTTTTAATAGTCCTCTGATGTATTTTGTTTTGCTCAAGCCTCCTGAACAGGAGCCTCTTGTTCCTTCACACAATTTGTATCCCATGTCAGCCAGTTCCTGTTTGGTAAGACTTTGGCTTCCTGGCTCATCCAACTCTTCTGCTGAGTTTCATTTTGTAATTAAAAATGGCTTTTAACTGCGACACACTGAAGTGAGGCCTTCTTATTTATGTTCAGCACTGCTTTATAACGTACAATGGAAACATCCATCCTTTATTTGTCCATATGCATCAACATATATATATATATATATATATATATATATATATATACACATATATATATATATATATATATATATATATATAGGCGCTTGCAGCAAACTATATATTATAAGCTTAGAGCTAGCTTCACAATCAATTTGCTGCTTGCGTTCTTTTGCATCTGCTTATAGCTTTCTTGATGCCTTATAGAATATCTGCATTCTCTGGTCTCTGCATCTCTTCTGTGTGCGTCATCTCTTCTGTGTGCGTCATCTCTTTCTATGTGATGTCACCATTCATCCTTGCCTTTCATCGGCTCTGTTTCTTCAGGAATCTCATTCAAATGGCCATCATATTGTCTTGCATGCAGGTACGGTTTTCTCAATGGATACCTTGCCTCCCAAATTCTCTTAGGTACTGGTACTCTTATGGATACTGCACAGAGTCCACCCTCTGCTCTTTGCTGGTTCAACCGTTCCGCATACGTCACATACTTTGCTTCCCATTCTATACAGAGGGCAGTTGGAGGGGAGTACTTGGCTCCTCCTCTACAGAAGTCCTAGCCATCCTTAATGGCCTAAAACCCTCAAGGTGCAGGGATATCTGCCCAGCCTCCATCATCAAAGAATGTGCTGAAGCCCTCTCTCCTTTCATTCTCCTCAGGCCTAGTTCCCACCATCCTCAAGGAAGCGTGGGTGCTACCGCTTCTGAAAAAATCCTAAGCTGGATCCCACCAACCCTTATAACTATAGGCCTATCACCACAGTGCCTTTCTTTCTGAAAATACTCTAGAGAGCTGCATTCCTGCAACTCCAACATTTACAGGAAACCCACCAGATTCTGGGAATGAGGCAATCGGGCTTCCACCTCGGCCACGGTATGGAATCTTCATTACTGGATCTAAAAGAAACTGGATGAGATCAGGGACACTGGCAAAACTGCCCTCCTCCTCCTCCTAGACCTATCAGCGGCCTTTGTCTTGGTAGACTACAAGTTCCTCTGCCACCACCTTAGGACCGTGGCCAATTTCTCCCCTAAAGCCATTGTCTGGATTGCCTCATTCCTACAGGGAAGAGTCATGAAATTATTTGCAGAGACTGCCAGTTCTGCTCCCATTCCCATCAGCTGCGTAGTCCCTCAAGGCTCATGCATATTCTCTGCCCTGTACAACATATTCACTAGACGCCTCTGTCTATCCTTGATGCTGCCGGCATAGCCTACACAAACTACGCCAACGATACACAGATTCTACTCCCACTCACAGGCAATCATCGTGCAGATTCCAGCACGCTCAATGCCACTTCTGCCACCATCTACACCTGGATGACAGAGAACCACCTCTGCTTAAACAGGGAAAAGACTAAAATCCTACTGGTGGGCACTCCAACGGTGCTCGGGAATCTCAGTGACCAATACTCCCCCTTCCTCATTGATGAGATTAAAATTCCAGTCTCGACATCTGTCAAGACGCTAGGAGTTTACCTGGACTCTACGCTCTTGATGTCACGGCAAGTAAGCGCAATAGCCTCCTCAGCAGCTTATGCAACCAAATTATTCAACGCTGCCAAGCCCTTCCTCACCACAGAAAGCTGCTTTACTATCACCCAGGCAGGCAATTGTTCAAAGTTGTATTATTGCAATGACCCTTTTGTGGGCACATCTGCAAAAAACATGCTGAAGCTCCAAGTCATCCAAAATAATGTACTCCGTTCAGCTCTCGGCATCCATCTCTGCAGCAAGGAGAGCTTACACTGGCTACCAATAAAGAATCAAAAATCTTTAAAACGATGTCCATCACACACAAATGCCTCTCCAACTGTGCACTCCCTACCTCTCCTAGAACATCACAAGAGTGCACTCTGACTGACCGACAAGACCTACTTACTCATGCTGCATTGTCCAACCCAAATTCAGGCTTATGAGAGCTGGTGGCTCTAGTTTCCCGCATCTGGCAGCCAAACAATGGAACGCCTTGCCTCCCACCCTAAGAGCCCAACCGTCTTACAGGCTGTTCCGCAAAGTCCTGAAAACGTTGCTATTTTAATAATGTGCCTGACTACGCTGTATCTATTCCACTTTCCTCCACAGAACTTGTCACATAAGCATGAGTAACTGGTTGTAACAGCGCCTCGATGCCCCCGGGCTGTTGCACGCTTTATAAGTGAAATAAATAAATAAATAACTGCATGTCGGTTATTATCATTATATGAAAAGTAGATCCCCTACATTGCCAGGCTTTTATTTAGTTATTTATTTATTTATGTATTTATTTATTTATATAGAGCTGCTAACGCGAGGGTATCTGGGCAGTTGCTGCCATAACAAAGTATCCAGAAATCCAAGTCACTTTCAGTGCACAGAACCATTAATGCTTTGATGATAATTATTTGTTATTTATATAGCGCTTTCGCCAAAGCACTGTACAAGGCTCATATTTACATACAATTATCATGACAGCCGAAGTAGGCACTCATTTATCAACTGCGGAAGAATGAAAGGCTGAGTTGGCCTTGCCAGGATTTGAACCTATGACTTGTAGATCACACACAGATTACAGCAATGAGTGCTCAACCCGCTGAGCTATCTTACTACTTTGCAATTCAAAATGCAATGCCACCATAACAGAGCATGTCAAAACTGGTTGCACAATGAATGGCAGACACGTAATAACACTTATCATGTTTGCTATAACCTTGATGATACATAGTTAAAAAAAGGCCTGCAACACTAGACTGGCAGCACACAATCCAAATCTAACCAGGTAATAACACCTATCATGCTTACTTTATCATAGCTGCCCAGAAAAATAAACAATGCCACAGTAGGGCATGCACTACTGCACCCAAATGCCAGTCTAGTTGGGTAATTACACTTATCATGATTGCTTTATCATAGATGCCCAGTACAAAATGCCAAGCCACAGTAAGAAATGGCTAATCTAGCTGCAGCAAAATGCTAGCCCAATAACACTTATGATGCTTACTTCATTAGAGATGCCTAGACAATTATGCCATGACGCAGTAAGAAATGGCTAAACTGGCTGCACCCAAATGTCAGTCTAGACAGGTAATAATATTTATCATGCTTACTTTATTATAGATGTCCTGTAATAATGTCATGCCACAGTATGAAATGACTGTATTGGCTGCACCAAATGCCAGTCTAGACAGGTAATAACACTGAACATGCTTACTTTATAGATGCCCTATAACAATGTCATGCCACATTAAGAAATTACTAGACTTGCTACACCAAAATCCGAGTCTACTCAGTAATAACACATATCATGCCTGCTTTATCATGGATGCCCATTACGTGATCGCGTGCCCCCACCTGCCCCACCCTCCTGACATGTCCCCTATCCCTCCAACCCTCCTCCTTGGACCCCATACTTAGGCCCCTGGCCCAGCATTATCTCCACATCCCTCTTCCTCCTCCCGGTACATACGTATGAGGCCAGGAAGGATAGCTTGTCTTGGAAGCAAGACAACGCAGAGAGACACAGATTCAATAGCCGATTCTGTGCTCATAAACCACTCCTAGTATGAAGCGTTTTATAAATGAACAATTACAGTTATAAGATGCCTCATAGGCAAGTACTGGGGTGAAGAAGAGTTGAACTAGGGGTAATGAAGATTACAGGTAAGAAATCTAGCTATTGTACACAAGCACACATTCACTTGCTAATTTATACATTTATACTGCACCCATCGACCATGCACTCTCCCAACCACGCATACATCATTAACTCACACACATTACATAATATACACATACATGCACGCACACCCACACGTTTAACAACAAAACCTGTTCTTACCTTTTTCAAATCGATTGCTCCTTGGACTAGGAACTCCACTACAGGCAAGCATGTTTCCCATGCTCCACGCATGCAAGGAACCAGCTCGGGTTCCCTTCATATGCAGAGCAGGGGAGATAGAGCCTTCCATGTCCTGTAGGGCGTGGAGGGTGGGGGGTCAGGGGGTTACCTTTTAAGTCAGTCTCACTTCAAAAAGAAATTAAAATCGTAAAGGAAATAATTTCAAAATCAAATTAATGTAAAGAGGGCTCTGCTGCGAGAGCCCTCTTTACTTTCAGTTTCTCTCTGCCTCTGCAGAGCCCAGGGGTCGCAGAGGCAGATCCAGGGGTTGCACAGGAGTTGCCAGGGGTTGCAATTGCGACCCCTGGTAGCCCCCAATTGATGTCCCTGTCTCATGCTTCTGGTAAATTTGCAGGGCTTCAGAAGCTGCCTTGCTTTCCCAGCAGAGAAGCCCTGTGGCGGCTGTTAAGCCAGAGTCCTTGGGTATGAGAAAACCTGCTCTATCTTCTGCCATTACCAGCTGTGCTCACACTGTAGTCTACCCACGCTAGTCCCTCTATTCTTTCCTGTGTTGACTGACTTCTGAGCTCACGCAGAAGCCTCTAACAGTCAGTCCCCTTAGCCTAAATCAGCATCCATAGCCGGCCTTAGAATGTGTGGGGCCCCTGGCGGCAAAAGATGTGTGAGGCCCCTTTATTTGCAACGCACAGAACTCTGTCACATGGGGATCAAATAAACAGATGTTCAGTATCTGAATGTTAACTGTTAATATAACGGTTGTATCAATATCAGAAGTCAGGCGTATTTTGGAGTAGCTAACTGAGTGACATGAATCATTTGTAGAGAAGGGGACCTCAAAAGAAGGTACTGTGACGAGGAAGAGCAGGACATAGAGTAATGAAAATCGACTGTAAGTAATCCAAACACATACTTGCCAACATTCTGTGACCAAAAAGATGTAGGATTTTTCAAATTTCAAAAATAATGCTTCGCATAACTATTTCTCTACAGGAAAATACAAAACATACATTGTTGGTACCACTGGAGCATTCTAAAATGCCCAACCCATCAAACAGCACGACATGGGAAGATTATTATTCTGAATGGTAAATGAACACTAAATTCAATTACACAGAAGATAATCCCACAGAGCTGGTAGGCAACGTTTGCCACTGCTCTGTAGCAGCAGCCTGGGTAATACATATGTATTCCTGCAGTGCAAGTTGAACACCGAATGACATGGAGACTGATACCCCCCTCACTCTGCCAGGCAGATGCTGTGTGATGGTGTTACGCTCTGCCACTTGCCTTCACTGGTGGTTCACCTAAGGGTTGTACTGGCAAGAATGCAGGACAGAGTGACATAGATGTCAGGTCAGTGGATTGATCTGAGCCCAATCAAAGTAATCACCTACCAGCCCACTGTACAGATAGACTAATAAATGTTTTGCATGCTTTGTCCTGGGTTTAGCCTCAAGCAGCCTGCCTTAGAGTCACATAAATTACCTGCCACTGTAAAAAGCAGTAGGATCTGTCGCCGAAATCTGTAGGTGATAGGACTGCTTAAAAAGCAGTAGCCTACTGCCTAAATCTGTAGGGTTGGCAAGTATGCAAACATACCTAATGTGACTGCACATTCCAAGGTTGTAAGGGTAGGGATTGGCCCTGGGCCAGACAGGACCAAGTGCTTTTGCTGCAGGATAGTGCAATCGTGGCAAAGCATATTTACCAGAAAGGTACAGTGGCAGTAAGCAATTCCACAGGTCTTCAAATGTCATCAATAGGTCTGAAGTTCAGAAAAAAGTGTGGGGGATCATTAACATACATACAGTGACAGAGTGTATCCTGAAGTGAAATACGCAAATGTAAATCAACTATTTCCTAATAGAAGAACCTTCAAAATAGAAACGAGCCGTGTCTTTTACAAAATGAATCAATACCCGGAAAAAAAACAGCTAGAGGTGATTTTCCTAGAACCCTGCTGGCAAAGAATAAAAGGTATGCACCTTTTTTTAACCCAAAAATCTACATTGAAATGTTCTATGGAAAGCAAAATACCAATACAAAACGTGTGCTTTGAAGACACTTTCATGCAATTTTGAGTGTTAGTGGGTTCAAATCTTGGTGGTTGAAACTTTGAGCAAACAAGCTTTTCTGCATGCTGGCCTCAAAAACACTTGTACCCTGAAAAGCAGCACATGGCCAGGTAGAACATCTTCATTCAGTCCAGCAACCTCTCTTCCCACATCCATGGACTTGGTCAATTTGCCCTCTGATCCTTCCCCCTCCTGACCACAACACGTGGTTTTCAACAACACTTTCAGGGTAATTCATAGAAAATCGCACAAAAGTGGCGCACGTGGCTGGCGCACAGTGTCCCCGTGCAATACACTGTGCCAGCCGCGTGCGAAAAAATCCTTTTCATCGCACAGCATATTCATGGATTTTAGCCTCTGAAACCAGCCCTCGCGCAAAGAAAAGCCTTCAAAATCCCCAAATCATCGCAAAGCGCTGTGCTAACCCTGGACCAGTTCACAGGGCTGCCAAACAGCAAACGCCAAGCGGGGAACGTGTATTTCAGTGGTTCGTGGGAAGTTTCACACGCGATTGTCCTGGGTACGTGTACATCAGGGGGTGCGTGGGAAGTAACACATGCGATTCCATCAGGGCATGTGTATTCCAGGGGTGCGCGGGAAGTATCACACGCATAAGCAGCAGGGTACGTGTATTTCAGGGGTGCGCGGGAAGTATCACACGCGATTCCATCAGGGTACGTGTATTCCAGGGGTGCGCGGGAAGTATCACACGCAAAAGCAGCAGGGTACCTGTATTCCAGGGGTGCGCGTGAAGTATCACACGCAAAAGCAGCAGGGTACGTGTATTTCAGGGGTGCGCAGGAAGTATCACACGCGATTCCATCAGGGTACGTGTATTCCAGGGGTGCGCGGGGAGCACCACACGTGAATTGCATGTGTGGGTCCTCCCAGGTGTTCCCTCTACACCCTCCACGGCCCCTGCAGGTGGCCCACACCACAGGGGCCTACCCTGCACATGTCCCGCAGGCACCCCATCCACCATGGCCATGCCCCCCAGTCAACCCACAAGTCACCTTGCACTACTGCCCACCAACGCATGCCCCCCTGCACCCCCAGCCACCAGCATCCAGGGGCACCCTCCACCAGGCCCCCACACATGTCCCCCTGCACCCCAACCCCACAGCATCCAGGGGCAGCCTCCACCAGGCCCCCACTCATGTCTCCCACCACCCCCACCCCCCAGCAGTGCAGGGGAAGCCTCCACCAGGCCCCCACTCATGTCTCCCATCACCCCACCCCCCAGCGGTGCAGGGGCAGCCTCCACCAGGCCCCCACTCATGTCTCCCATCACCCTCACCCCCCAGCAGTGCAGGGGCAGCCTCCACCAGGCCCCCCACTCATGTCTACCACCACCCCCACCCCCCAGCATCCAGGGGCAGCCTCCACCAGGCCCCCACTCATGTCTACCATCACCCCCACCCCCCAGCAGTGCAAGGGCAACCTCCACCAGGCCCCCACTCATGTCCCCCTGCACCCCCACCCCCCAGCATCCAGGGGCACCCTCCACCAGGCCCCCACTCATGTCCAACTCATGTCTCCCACCACCCCCACCCCCCAGCATCCAGGGGCACCCTCCACCAGGCCCCCACTCATGTCTACCACCACCCCCACCCCCGAGCATCCAGGGGCACCCTCCACCAGGACCCACTCATGTCTACCATCACCCCCACCCCCCAGCAGTGCAGGGCCAGCCTCCACCAGGCCCCGACTTATGTCTCCCATCGCCCCCACCCCCCAGCAGTGCAGGGGCAGCCTCCACCAGGCCCCCACTCATGTCTCCCATCACCCCCACCCCTCAGCAGTGCAGGGGCAGCCTCCACCAGGCCCCCCACTCATGTCTACCACCACCCCCACCCCCCAGCATCCAGGGGCAGCCTCCACCAGGCCCCCACTCATGTCTACCATCACCCCCACCCCCCAGCAGTGCAGGGGCAACCTCCACCAGGCCCCCACTCATGTCCCCCTGCACCCCCACCCCCCAACATCCAGGGGCACCCTCCACCAGGCCCCCACTCATGTCCAACTCATGTCTCCCACCACCCCCACCCCCCAGCATCCAGGGGCACCCTCCACCAGGCCCCCACTCATGTCTACCACCACCCCCACCCCCGAGCTTCCAGGGGCACCCTCCACCAGGACCCACTCATGTCTACCATCACCCCCACCCCCCAGCAGTGCAGGGCCAGCCTCCACCAGGCTCCCACTCATGTCTCCCATCGCCCCCACCCCCCAGCAGTGCAGGGGCAGCCTCCACCAGGCCCCCACTCATGTCTCCCATCACCCCCACCCCCCAGCAGTGCAGGGGCAGCCTCCACCAGGCCCCCAATCATGTCTCCCATCACCCCCACCCCCCAGCAGTGCAGGGGCAGCCTCCACCAGGCCCCCACTCATGTCCCCCTGCACCCCCACCCCCCAGCATCCAGGCGCACCCTCCACCAGGACCCCACTCATGTACAACTCATGTCTCCACCACCCCCACCCCCCAGCATCCAGGGACACCCTCCACCAGGCCCCCACTCATGTCCAACTCATGTCTCCCTGCACCCCCACCCCCAGTAGTGCAGGGACAGCCTCCACCAGGCCCCCACACCTGTCTCCCACCACCCCCCAGCAGTGCAGGGGCAGCCTCCACCAGGCCCCCACTCATGTCCCCCTGCACCCCCACCCCCCAGCATCCAGGGGCACCCTCCACCAGGCCCCCACTCATGTCTACCACCACCCCACCCCCGAGCATCCAGGGGCACCCTCCACCAGGCCCCCACTCATGTCTACCATCACCCCACTCCCCAGCAGTGCAGGGGCAGCCTCCACCAGGCCCCCACTCATGTCTCCCATCGCCCCCACCCCCCAGCAGTGCAGGGGCAGCCTCCACCAGGCCCCCACTCATGTCTCCCATCACCCCACCCTCCAGCAGTGCAGGGGCAGCCTCCACCAGGCCCCCAATCATGTCTCCCATCACCCCCACCCCCAGCAGTGCAGGGGCAGCCTCCACAAGGCCCCCACTCATGTCCCCCTGCACCCCCACCCCCCAGCATCCAGGGGCACCCTCCACCAGGCCCCCACTCATGTACAACTCATGTCTCCCACCACCCCCACCCCCCAGCATCCAGGGGCACCCTCCACCAGGCCCCCACTCATGTCCAACTCATGTCTCCCTGCACTCCCACCCGCCAGTAGTGCAGGGGCAGCCTCCACCAGGCCCCCACACATGTCTCCCACCATCCCCACCCCCCAGCAGTGCAGGGGCAGCCTCCACCAGGCCCCCGCTCATGTCCTCCTGCACCCCCACCCCCCAGCATCCAGGGGCACCCTCCACCAGGCCCCCACTCATGTCTACCATCACCCCACCCCCCAGCAGTGCAGGGACAGCCTCCACCAGGCCCCCACTCATGTCTCCCACCACCCCACCCCGCAGCATCCAGGGGCACCCTCCACCAGGCCCCCACTCATGTCCCCCTGCAACCCCATCCCCCAGCAGTGCAGGGCACCCTCCACCAGGCCCCCACACATGTCTCCCACCACCCCCACCCCCCAGCAGTGCAGGGGCAGCCTCCACCCGGCCCCCACTCATGTCTACCACCACCCCCACCCCCCAGCATCCAGGGGCACCCTCCACCAGGCCCCCACTCATGTCTACCATCACCCCCACCCCCCAGCAGTACAGGGGCAGCCTCCACCAGGCCCCGACTCATGTCTCCCATCACCCCCACCCCCCAGCAGTGCAGGGGCAGGCTCCACCAGGCCCCCACTCATGTCCCCCATCACCCCACCCCCCAGCAGTGCAGAGGCAGCCTCCACCAGGCCCCCACTAATGTCTCCCATCATCACCCCCACCCCCCAGCAGTGCGGGGCACCCTCCACCAGGCCCCCACACATGTCTCCCATCACCCCCACCCCCCAGCAGTGCAGGGGCAGCCTCCACCAGGCCTCCACTCATGTCCCCCTGCAACCCCACCCCCCAGCATCCAGGGACACCCTCCACCAGGCCCCCACTCATGTCTCCCATCACCCCCACCCTCCAGCAGTGCAGGGGCACCCTCCACCAGGCCCCCACCCATGTCCCCCTGCACCCCCACCCCCAGCAGTGCAGGGCACCCTCCACCAGGCCCCCACACATGTCTCCCACCACCCCCACCCCCAAGCAGTGCAGGGGCAGCCTCCACCAGGCCCCCACTCATGTCTACCACCACCCCCACCCCCCCAGCATCCAGGGGCACCCTCCACCAGGCCCCCACTCATGTCTACCATCACCCCCACCCCCCAGCAGTGCAGGGGCAGCCTCCACCAGGCCCCCACTCATGTCTCCCATCACGCCCACCCCCCAGCAGTGCAGGGGCACCCTCCACCAGGCCCCCACTCATGTCTCCCATCACCCCCACCCCCCAGCAGTGCAGGGGCAGCCTCCACCAGGCCCCCACTCATATCTCCCATCACCCCCACCCCCCAGCAGTGCAGGGGCAGCCTCCACCAGGACCCCACTCATGTCCCCCTGCACCCCCACCCCCCAGCATCCAGAAGCACCCTCCACCAGGCCCCCACTCATGTCCAACTCATGTCTCCCTGCACCCCCACCCCCAGCAGTGCAGGGGCAGCCTCCACCAGGCCCCCACTCATGTCTCCCATCACCCTCACCCCCCAGCAGTGCAGGGGCAGCCTCCACCAGGCCCCCACTCATGTCTCCCATCACCCCACCCCCCAGCAGTGCAAGTGCAGCCTCCACCAGGCCCCCACTCATGTCCCCCTGCACCCCCACCCCCCAGCATCCAGGGGCACCCTCCACCAGGCCCCCACTCATGTCCAGCTCATGTCTCCCACCACCCCCACCCCCAAGCATCCAGGGGCAGCCTCCGCCAGGCCCCCACTCATGTCTCCCATCACCCCCACCCCCCCAGCAGTGCAGGGGCAGCCTCCACCAGGCCCCCACTCATGTCTCCCATCAGCCCCACCCCCCAGCAGTGCAGGTGCAGCCTCCACCAGGCCCCGACTCATGTCTACCACCACCCCCACCCCCAGCATCCAGGGGAACCCTCCACAAGGCCCCCACTCATGTCTACCATCACCCCCACCCCCAGCAGTGCAGGGGCAGCCTCCACCAGGCCCCCACTCATGTCTCCCATCACCCCCACCCCCCAGCAGTGCAGGGGCAGCCTCCACCAGGCCCCCACTCATGTCTACCACCACCCCCACCCCCCAGCATCCAGGGGCAACCTCCACCAGGCCCCGACTCATGTCTACCATCACCCTCACCCCCCAGCAGTGCAGGGGTAGCCTCCACCAGGCCCCCACTCATGTCTCCCATCTCCCACACCCCCCAGCAGTGCAGGGGCAGCCTCCACCAGGCCCCCACACATGTCTCCCACCACCCCCACCCCCCAGCAGTGCAGGGGCAGCCTCCACCAGGCCCCCACTCATGTCCCCCTGCACCCCCACCCCCCAGCATCCAGGGGCACCCCCCACCAGGACCCCACGCATGTCTACCATCACCCCCACCCCCCAGCAGTGCAGGGGCAGCCTCCAACAGGCCCCCACTCATGTCCCCCTGCACCCCCACCCCCCAGCATCCAGGCGCACCCTCCACCAGGACCCCACTCATGTACAACTCATGTCTCCCACCACCCCCACCCCCCAGCATCCATGGGCACCCTCCACCAGGCCCCCACTCATGTCCAACTCATGTCTCCCTGCACCCCCACCCCCCCAGTAGTGCAGGGACAGCCTCCACCAGGCCCCCACACCTGTCTCCCACCACCCCCCAGCAGTGCAGGGGCAGCCTCCACCAGGCCCCCACTCATGTCCCCCTGCACCCCCACCCCCCAGCATCCAGGGGCACCCTCCACCAGGCCCCCACTCATGTCTACCACCACCCCCACCCCGAGCATCCAGGGGCACCCTCCACCAGGCCCCCACTCATGTCTACCATCACCCCCACCCCCAGCAGTGCAGGGGCAGCCTCCACCAGGCCCCCACTCATGTCTCCCATCGCCCCCACCCCCCAGCAGTGCAGGGGCATCCTCCACCAGGCCCCCAGTCATGTCCCCCTGCACCCCCACCCCCCAGCAGTGCAGGGCACCCTCCACCAGGCCCCCACACATGTCTCCCACCCCCCCACCCCCCAGCAGTGCAGGGGCAGCCTCCACTAGGCCCCCACTCATGTCTACCACCACCCCCACCCCCCAGCATCCAGGGGCACCCTCCACCAGGCCCCCACTCATGTCTACCATCACCCCCACCCCCCAGCAGTGCAGGGGCAGCCTCCACCAGGCCCCCACTCATGTCTACCATCACCCCCACCCCACAGCAATGCAGGGGCACCCTCCACCAGGCCCCCACTCATGTCTCCCATCACCCCCACCCCCCAGCAGTGCAGGGGCAGCCTCCACCAGGCCCCCACTCATGTCTCCCATCACCCCCACCCCCCAGCAGTGCAGGGGCAGCCTCCACCAGGACCCCACTCATGTCCCCCTGCACCCCCACCCCCCAGCATCCAGGGGCACCCTCCACCAGGCCCCCACTCATGTCCAACTCATGTCTCCCTGCACCCCCAGCAGTGCAGGGGCAGCCTCCACCAGGCCCCCACTCATGTCTCCCATCACCCCCACCCCACAGCAGTGCAGGGGCACCCTCCACCAGGCCCCCACTCATGTCTACCATCACCCCCACCCCCCAGCAGTGCAGGGGCAGCCTCCACCAGGCCCCCACTCATGTCTCCCATCGCCCCCACCCCCCAGCAGTGCAGGGGCAGCCTCCACCAGGCCCCCACTCATGTCTCCCATCACCCCACCCTCCAGCAGTGCAGGGGCAGCCTCCACCAGGCCCCCAATCATGTCTCCCATCACCCCCACCCCTCAGCAGTGCAGGGGCAGCCTCCACCAGGCCCCCACTCATGTCCCCCTGCATCCCCACCCCCCAGCATCCAGGGGCACCCTCCACCAGGCCCCCACTCATGTCTCCCACCACCCCCACCCCCCAGCATCCAGGGGCACCCTCCACCAGGCCCCCACTCATGTCCCCCTGCAACCCCATCCCCCAGCAGTGCAGGGCACCCTCCACCAGGCCCCCACACATGTCTCCCACCACCCCCACCCCCCAGCAGTGCAGGGGCAGCCTCCACCCGGCCCCCACTCATGTCTACAACCACCCCCAGCATCCAGGGGCACCCTCCACCAGGCCCCCACTCATGTCTACCATGACCCACACCCCCCAGCAGTACAGGGGCAGCCTCCACCAGGCCCCCACTCATGTCTCCCATCACCCCCACCCCCCAGCAGTGCAGGGACAGGCTCCACCAGGCCCCCACTCATGTCCCCCATCACCCCCACGCCCCAGCAATGCAGAGGCAGCCTCCACCAGGCCCCCACTAATGTCTCCCATCATCACCCCCGCCCCCCAGCAGTGCGGGGCACCCTCCACCAGGCCCCCACACATGTCTCCCACCACCCCCACCCCCCAGCAGTGCAGGGGCAGCCTCCACCAGGCCTCCACTCATGTCCCCCTGCAACCCCACCCCCCAGCATCCAGGGACACCCTCCACCAGGCCCCCACACATGTCTCCAATCACCCCCACCCCCCAGCAGTGCAGGGGCACCCTCCACCAGGCCCCCACCCATGTCCCCCTGCACCCCCACCCCCCAGCAGTGCAGGGCACCCTCCACCAGGCCCCCACACATGTCTCCCACCACCCCCACCCCCCAGCAGTGCAGGGGCAGCCTCCACCAGGCCCCCACTCATGTCTACCACCACCCCCACCCCCCAGCATCCAGGGACACCCTCCACCAGGCCCCCACTCATGTCTACCATCACCCCCACCCCCCAGCAGTGCAGGGGCAGCCTCCACCAGGCCCCCACTCATGTCTCCCATCACCCCCACCCCCAGCAGTGCAGGGGCACCCTCCACCAGGCCCCAACACATGTCTCCCATCACCCCCACCCCCCAGCAGTGCGGGGGCAGCCTCCACCAGGCCCCCACTCATGTCTCCCATCACCCCCACCCCACAGCAGTGCAGGGGCAGCCTCCACCAGGACCCCACTCATGTCCCCCTGCACCCCCACCCCCCAGCATCCAGAAGCACCCTCCACCAGGCCCCCACTCATGTCCAACTCATGTCTCCCTGCACCCCCACCCCCAGCAGTGCAGGGGCAGCCTCCACCAGGCCCCCACTCATGTCATTCATCACCCTCACCCCCCAGCAGTGCAGGGGCAGCCTCCACCAGGCCCCCACTCATGTCTCCCATCACCCCACCCCCCAGCAGTGCAAGTGCAGCCTCCACCAGGCCCCCACTCATGTCCCCCTGCACCCCCACCCACCAGCATCCAGGGGCACCCTCCACCAGGCCCCCACTCATGTCCAACTCATGTCTCCCACCACCCCCACCCCCCAGCATCCAGGGGCAGCCTCCGCCAGGCCCCCACTCATGTCTCCCATCACCCCCACCCCCCAGCAGTGCAGGGGCAGCCTCCACCAGGCCCCCACTCATGTCTCCCATCAGCCCCACCCCCCAGCAGTGCAGGTGCAGCCTCCACCAGGCCCCGACTCATGTCTACCACCACCCCCACCCCCAGCATCCAGGGGAACCCTCCACAAGGCCCCCACTCATGTCTACCATCACCCCCACCCCCAGCAGTGCAGGGGCAGCCTCCACCAGGCCCCCACTCATGTCTCCCATCACCCTCACCCCCCAGCAGTGCAGGGGCAGCCTCCACCAGGCCCCCACTCATGTCTACCACCACCCCCACCCCCCAGCATCCAGGAGCACCCTCCACCAGGCCCCCACTCATGTCTACCATCACCCCCACCCCCCAGCAGTGCAGGGGCAGCCTCCACCAGGACCCCACTCATGTCTCCCATCTACCACACCCCCCAGCAGTGCAGGGGCAGCCTCCACCAGGCCCCCACTCATGTCCCCCTGCACCCCCACCCCCCAGCATCCAGGGGCACCCCCCACCAGGACCCCACTCATGTCTCCCATCACCCCACCCCCCAGCGGTGCAGGGGCAGCCTCCACCAGGCCCCCACTCATGTCTCCCATCACCCTCACCCCCCAGCAGTGCAGGGGCAGGCTCCACCAGGCCCCCCACTCATGTCTACCACCACCCCCACCCCCCAGCATCCAGGGGCAGCCTCCACCAGGCCCCCACTCATGTCTACCATCACCCCCACCCCCCAGCAGTGCAGGGGCAACCTCCACCAGGCCCCCACTCATGTCCCCCTGCACCCCCACCCCCCAGCATCCAGGGGCACCCTCCACCAGGCCCCCACTCATGTCCAACTCATGTCTCCCACCACCCCCACCCCCCAGCATCCAGGGGCACCCTCCACCAGGCCCCCACTCATGTCTACCACCACCCCCACCCCCGAGCATCCAGGGGCACCCTCCACCAGGAGCCACTCATGTCTACCATCACCCCCACCCCCCAGCAGTGCAGGGCCAGCCTCCACCAGGCCCCCACTTATGTCTCCCATCGCCCCCACCCCCCAGCAGTGCAGGGGCAGCCTCCACCAGGCCCCCACTCATGTCTCCCATCACCCCCACCCCCCAGCAGTGCAGGGGCAGCCTCCACCAGGCCCCCCACTCATGTCTACCACCACCCCCACCCCCCAGCATCCAGGGGCAGCCTCCACCAGGCCCCCACTCATGTCTACCATCACCCCCACCCCCCAGCAGTGCAGGGGCAACCTCCACCAGGCCCCCACTCATGTCCCCCTGCACCCCCACCCCCCAGCATCCAGGGGCACCCTCCACCAGGCCCCCACTCATGTCCAACTCATGTCTCCCACCACCCCCACCCCCCAGCATCCAGGGGCACCCTCCACCAGGCCCCCACTCATGTCTACCACGACCCCCACCCCCGAGCTTCCAGGGGCACCCTCCACCAGGACCCACTCATGTCTACCATCACCCCCACCCCCCAGCAGTGCAGGGCCAGCCTCCACCAGGCCCCCACTCATGTCTCCCATCGCCCCCACCCCCCAGCAGTGCAGGGGCAGCCTCCACCAGGCCCCCACTCATGTCTCCCATCACCCCCACCCCCCAGCAGTGCAGGGGCAGCCTCCACCAGGCCCCCAATCATGTCTCCCATCACCCCCACCCCCCAGCAGTGCAGGGGCAGCCTCCACCAGGCCCAAATTCATGTCCCCCTGCACCCCCACCCCCCAGCATCCAGGCGCACCCTCCACCAGGACCCCACTCATGTACAACTCATGTCTCCACCACCCCCACCCCCCAGCATCCAGGGACACCCTCCACCAGGCCCCCACTCATGTCCAACTCATGTCTCCCTGCACCCCCACCCCCAGTAGTGCAGGGACAGCCTCCACCAGGCCCCCACACCTGTCTCCCACCACCCCCCAGCAGTGCAGGGGCAGCCTCCACCAGGCCCCCACTCATGTCCCCCTGCACCCCCACCCCCCAGCATCCAGGGGCACCCTCCACCAGGCCCCCACTCATGTCTACCACCACCCCACCCCCGAGCATCCAGGGGCACCCTCCACCAGGCCCCCACTCATGTCTACCATCGCCCCACTCCCCAGCAGTGCAGGGGCAGCCTCCACCAGGCCCCCACTCATGTCTCCCATCGCCCCCACCCCCCAGCAGTGCAGGGGCAGCCTCCACCAGGCCCCCACTCATGTCTCCCATCACCCCACCCTCCAGCAGTGCAGGGGCAGCCTCCACCAGGCCCCCAATCATGTCTCCCATCACCCCCACCCCCCAGCAGTGCAGGGGCAGCCTCCACAAGGCCCCCACTCATGTCCCCCTGCACCCCCACCCCCCAGCATCCAGGGGCACCCTCCACCAGGCCCCCACTCATGTACAACTCATGTCTCCCACCACCCCCACCCCCCAGCATCCAGGGGCACCCTCCACCAGGCCCCCACTCATGTCCAACTCATGTCTCCCTGCACTCCCACCCGCCAGTAGTGCAGGGGCAGCCTCCACCAGGCCCCCACACATGTCTCCCACCATCCCCACCCCCCAGCAGTGCAGGGGCAGCCTCCACCAGGCCCCCGCTCATGTCCTCCTGCACCCCCACCCCCCAGCATCCAGGGGCACCCTCCACCAGGCCCCCACTCATGTCTACCATCACCCCACCCCCCAGCAGTGCAGGGACAGCCTCCACCAGGCCCCCACTCATGTCTCCCACCACCCCACCCCGCAGCATCCAGGGGCACCCTCCACCAGGCCCCCACTCATGTCCCCCTGCAACCCCATCCCCCAGCAGTGCAGGGCACCCTCCACCAGGCCCCCACACATGTCTCCCCCCACCCCCCAGCAGTGCAGGGGCAGCCTCCACCCGGCCCCCACTCATGTCTACCACCACCCCCACCCCCCAGCATCCAGGGGCACCCTCCACCAGGCCCCCACTCATGTCTACCATCACCCCCACCCCCAGCAGTACAGGGGCAGCCTCCACCAGGCCCCGACTCATGTCTCCCATCACCCCCACCCCCCAGCAGTGCAGGGGCAGGCTCCACCAGGCCCCCACTCATGTCCCCCATCACCCCACCCCCCAGCAGTGCAGAGGCAGCCTCCACCAGGCCCCCACTAATGTCTCCCATCATCACCCCCACCCCCCAGCAGTGCGGGGCACCCTCCACCAGGCCCCCACACATGTCTCCCATCACCCCCACCCCCAGCAGTGCAGGGGCAGCCTCCACCAGGCCTCCACTCATGTCCCCCTGCAACCCCACCCCCCAGCATCCAGGGACACCCTCCACCAGGCCCCCACTCATGTCTCCCATCACCCCCACCCCCCAGCAGTGCAGGGGCACCCTCCACCAGGCCCCCACCCATGTCCCCCTGCACCCCCACGCCCAGCAGTGCAGGGCACCCTCCACCAGGCCCCCACACATGTCTCCCACCACCCCCACCCCCAAGCAGTGCAGGGGCAGCCTCCACCAGGCCCCCACTCATGTCTACCACCACCCCCACCCCCCCAGCATCCAGGGGCACCCTCCACCAGGCCCCCACTCATGTCTACCATCACCCCCACCCCCCAGCAGTGCAGGGGCAGCCTCCACCAGGCCCCCACTCATGTCTCCCATCACCCCCACCCCCCAGCAGTGCAGGGGCACCCTCCACCAGGCCCCCACTCATGTCTCCCATCACCCCCACCCCCCAGCAGTGCAGGGGCAGCCTCCACCAGGCCCCCACTCATATCTCCCATCACCCCCACCCCCCAGCAGTGCAGGGGCAGCCTCCACCAGGACCCCACTCATGTCCCCCTGCACCCCCACCCCCCAGCATCCAGAAGCACCCTCCACCAGGCCCCCACTCATGTCCAACTCATGTCTCCCTGCACCCCCACCCCCAGCAGTGCAGGGGCAGCCTCCACCAGGCCCCCACTCATGTCTCCCATCACCCCACCCCCCAGCAGTGCAAGTGCAGCCTCCACCAGGCCCCCACTCATGTCCCCCTGCACCCCCACCCCCCAGCATCCAGGGGCACCCTCCACCAGGCCCCCACTCATGTCCAACTCATGTCTCCCACCACCCCCACCCCCCAGCAGTGCAGGGGCAGCCTCCACCAGGCCCCCAGTCATGTCTCCCATCAGCCCCACCCCCCAGCAGTGCAGGTGCAGCCTCCACCAGGCCCCGACTCATGTCTACCACCACCCCCACCCCCAGCATCCAGGGGAACCCTCCACAAGGCCCCCACTCATGTCTACCATCACCCCCACCCCCAGCAGAGCAGGGGCAGCCTCCACCAGGCCCCCACTCATGTCTCCCATCACCCCCACCCCCCATCAGTGCAGGGGCAGCCTCCACCAGGCCCCCACTCATGTCTACCACCACCCCCACCCCCCAGCATCCAGGGGCACCCTCCACCAGGCCCCGACTCATGTCTACCATCACCCTCACCCCCCAGCAGTGCAGGGGTAGCCTCCACCAGGCCCCCACTCATGTCTCCCTTCTCCCACACCCCTCAGCAGTGCAGGGGCAGCCTCCACCAGGCCCCCACACATGTCTCCCACCACCCCCACCCCCCAGCAGTGCAGGGGCAGCCTCCACCAGGCCCCCACTCATGTCCCCCTGCACCCCCACCCCCCAGCATCCAGGGGCACCCCCCACCAGGACCCCACGCATGTCTACCATCACCCCCACCCCCCAGCAGTGCAGGGGCAGCCTCCAACAGGCCCCCACTCATGTCCCCCTGCACCCCCACCCCCCAGCATCCAGGCGCACCCTCCACCAGGACCCCACTCATGTACAACTCATGTCTCCCACCACCCCCACCCCCCAGCATCCATGGGCACCCTCCACCAGGCCCCCACTCATGTCCAACTCATGTCTCCCTGCACCCCCACCCCCCCAGTAGTGCAGGGACAGCCTCCACCAGGCCCCCACACCTGTCTCCCACCACCCCCCAGCAGTGCAGGTGCAGCCTCCACCAGGCCCCCACTCATGTCCCCCTGCACCCCCACCCCCCAGCATCCAGGGGCACCCTCCACCAGGACCCCACTCATGTCTACCACCACCCCCACCCCGAGCATCCAGGGGCACCCTCCACCAGGCCCCCACTCATGTCTACCATCACCCCCACCCCCAGCAGTGCAGGGGCAGCCTCCACCAGGCCCCCACTCATGTCTCCCATCGCCCCCACCCCCCAGCAGTGCAGGGGCATACTCCACCAGGCCCCCACTCATGTCCCCCTGCACCCCCACCCCCCAGCAGTGCAGGGCACCCTCCACCAGGCCCCCACACATGTCTCCCACCACCCCACCCCCCAGCAGTGCAGGGGCAGCCTCCACTAGGCCCCCACTCATGTCTACCACCACCCCCACCCCCCAGCATCCAGGGGCACCCTCCACCAGGCCCCCACTCATGTCTACCATCACCCCCACCCCCCAGCAGTGCAGGGGCAGCCTCCACCAGGCCCCCACTCATGTCTCCCATCACCCCCACCCCACAGCAGTGCAGGGGCACCCTCCACCAGGCCCCCACTCATGTCTCCCATCACCCCCACCCCCCAGCAGTGCAGGGGCAGCCTCCACCAGGCCCCCACTCATGTCTCCCATCACCCCCACCCCCCAGCAGTGCAGGGGCACCCTCCACCAGGCCCCCACTCATGTCTCCCATCACCCCCACCCCCCAGCAGTGCAGGGGCAGCCTCCACCAGGCCCCCACTCATATCTCCCATCACCCCCACCCCCCAGCAGTGCAGGGGCAGCCTCCACCAGGACCCCACTCATGTCCCCCTGCACCCCCACCCCCCAGCATTCAGAAGCACCCTCCACCAGGCCCCCACTCATGTCCAACTCATGTCTCCCTGCACCCCCACCCCCAGCAGTGCAGGGGCAGCCTCCACCAGGCCCCCACTCATGTCTCCCATCACCCCACCCCCCAGCAGTGCAAGTGCAGCCTCCACCAGGCCCCCACTCATGTCCCCCTGCACCCCCACCCCCCAGCATCCAGGGGCACCCTCCACCAGGCCCCCACTCATGTCCAACTCATGTCTCCCACCACCCCCACCCCCCAGCAGTGCAGGGGCAGCCTCCACCAGGCCCCCACTCATGTCTCCCATCAGCCCCACCCCCCAGCAGTGCAGGTGCAGCCTCCACCAGGCCCCGACTCATGTCTACCACCACCCCCACCCCCAGCATCCAGGGGAACCCTCCACAAGGCCCCCACTCATGTCTACCATCACCCCCACCCCCAGCAGAGCAGGGGCAGCCTCCACCAGGCCCCCACTCATGTCTCCCATCACCCCCACCCCCCAGCAGTGCAGGGGCAGCCTCCACCAGGCCCCCACTCATGTCTACCACCACCCCCACCCCCCAGCATCCAGGGGCACCCTCCACCAGGCCCCGACTCATGTCTACCATCACCCTCACCCCCCAGCAGTGCAGGGGTAGCCTCCACCAGGCCCCCACTCATGTCTCCCTTCTCCCACACCCCTCAGCAGTGCAGGGGCAGCCTCCACCAGGCCCCCACACATGTCTCCCACCACCCCCACCCCCCAGCAGTGCAGGGGCAGCCTCCACCAGGCCCCCACTCATGTCCCCCTGCACCCCCACCCCCCAGCATCCAGGGGCACCCCCCACCAGGACCCCACGCATGTCTACCATCACCCCCACCCCCCAGCAGTGCAGGGGCAGCCTCCAACAGGCCCCCACTCATGTCCCCCTGCACCCCCACCCCCCAGCATCCAGGCGCACCCTCCACCAGGACCCCACTCATGTACAACTCATGTCTCCCACCACCCCCACCCCCCAGCATCCATGGGCACCCTCCACCAGGCCCCCACTCATGTCCAACTCATGTCTCCCTGCACCCCCACCCCCCCAGTAGTGCAGGGACAGCCTCCACCAGGCCCCCACACCTGTCTCCCACCACCCCCCAGCAGTGCAGGTGCAGCCTCCACCAGGCCCCCACTCATGTCCCCCTGCACCCCCACCCCCCAGCATCCAGGGGCACCCTCCACCAGGACCCCACTCATGTCTACCACCACCCCCACCCCGAGCATCCAGGGGCACCCTCCACCAGGCCCCCACTCATGTCTACCATCACCCCCACCCCCAGCAGTGCAGGGGCAGCCTCCACCAGGCCCCCACTCATGTCTCCCATCGCCCCCACCCCCCAGCAGTGCAGGGGCATACTCCACCAGGCCCCCACTCATGTCCCCCTGCACCCCCACCCCCCAGCAGTGCAGGGCACCCTCCACCAGGCCCCCACACATGTCTCCCACCACCCCACCCCCCAGCAGTGCAGGGGCAGCCTCCACTAGGCCCCCACTCATGTCTACCACCACCCCCACCCCCCAGCATCCAGGGGCACCCTCCACCAGGCCCCCACTCATGTCTACCATCACCCCCACCCCCCAGCAGTGCAGGGGCAGCCTCCACCAGGCCCCCACTCATGTCTCCCATCACCCCCACCCCACAGCAGTGCAGGGGCACCCTCCACCAGGCCCCCACTCATGTCTCCCATCACCCCCACCCCCCAGCAGTGCAGGGGCAGCCTCCACCAGGCCCCCACTCATGTCTCCCATCACCCCCACCCCCCAGCAGTGCAGGGGCAGCCTCCACCAGGACCCCACTCATGTCCCCCTGCACCCCCACCCCCCAGCATCCAGGGGCACCCTCCACCAGGCCCCCACTCATGTCCAACTCATGTCTCCCTGCACCCCCACCCCCAGCAGTGCAGGGGCAGCCTCCATCAGGCCCCCACTCATGTCTCCCATCACCCCCACCCCACAGCAGTGCAGGGGCACCCTCCACCAGGCCCCCACTCATGTCTACCATCACCCCCACCCCCCAGCAGTGCAGGGGCAGCCTCCACCAGGCCCCCACTCATGTCTCCCATCGCCCCCACCCCCCAGCAGTGCAGGGGCAGCCTCCACCAGGCCCCCACTCATGTCTCCCATCACCCCACCCTCCAGCAGTGCAGGGGCAGCCTCCACCAGGCCCCCAATCATGTCTCCCATCACCCCCACCCCTCAGCAGTGCAGGGGCAGCCTCCACCAGGCCCCCACTCATGTCCCCCTGCATCCCCACCCCCCAGCATCCAGGGGCACCCTCCACCAGGTCCCCACTCATGTCTCCCACCACCCCCACCCCCCAGCATCCAGGGGCACCCTCCACCAGGCCCCCACTCATGTCCCCCTGCAACCCCATCCCCCAGCAGTGCAGGGCACCCTCCACCAGGCCCCCACACATGTCTCCCACCACCCCCACCCCCCAGCAGTGCAGGGGGAGCCTCCACCCGGCCCCCACTCATGTCTACAACCACCCCCAGCATCCAGGGGCACCCTCCACCAGGCCCCCACTCATGTCTACCATGACCCCCACCCCCCAGCAGTACAGGGGCAGCCTCCACCAGGCCCCCACTCATGTCTCCCATCACCCCCACCCCCCAGCAGTGCAGGGGCAGGCTCCACCAGGCCCCCACTCATGTCCCCCATCACCCCCACGCCCCAGCAATGCAGAGGCAGCCTCCACCAGGCCCCCACTAATGTCTCCCATCATCACCCCCGCCCCCCAGCAGTGCGGGGCACCCTCCACCAGGCCCCCACACATGTCTCCCACCACCCCCACCCCCCAGCAGTGCAGGGGCAGCCTCCACCAGGCCTCCACTCATGTCCCCCTGCAACCCCACCCCCCAGCATCCAGGGACACCCTCCACCAGGCCCCCACTCATGTCTCCAATCACCCCCACCCCCCAGCAGTGCAGGGGCACCCTCCACCAGGCCCCCACCCATGTCCCCCTGCACCCCCACCCCCCAGCAGTGCAGGGCACCCTCCACCAGGCCCCCACACATGTCTCCCACCACCCCCACCCCCCAGCAGTGCAGGGGCAGCCTCCACCAGGCCCCCACTCATGTCTACCACCACCCCCACCCCCCAGCATCCAGGGACACCCTCCACCAGGCCCCCACTCATGTCTACCATCACCCCCACCCCCCAGCAGTGCAGGGGCAGCCTCCACCAGGCCCCCACTCATGTCTCCCATCACCCCCACCCCCAGCAGTGCAGGGGCACCCTCCACCAGGCCCCAACACATGTCTCCCATCACCCCCACCCCCCAGCAGTGCGGGGGCAGCCTCCACCAGGCCCCCACTCATGTCTCCCATCACCCCCACCCCACAGCAGTGCAGGGGCAGCCTCCACCAGGACCCCACTCATGTCCCCCTGCACCCCCACCCCCCAGCATCCAGAAGCACCCTCCACCAGGCCCCCACTCATGTCCAACTCATGTCTCCCTGCACCCCCACCCCCAGCGGTGCAGGGGCAGCCTCCACCAGGCCCCCACTCATGTCATTCATCACCCTCACCCCCCAGCAGTGCAGGGGCAGCCTCCACCAGGCCCCCACTCATGTCTCCCATCACCCCACCCCCCAGCAGTGCAAGTGCAGCCTCCACCAGGCCCCCACTCATGTCCCCCTGCACCCCCACCCACCAGGATCCAGGGGCACCCTCCACCAGGCCCCCACTCATGTCCAACTCATGTCTCCCACCACACCCACCCCCCAGCATCCAGGGGCAGCCTCCGCCAGGCCCCCACTCATGTCTCCCATCACCCCTACCCCCCAGCAGTGCAGGGGCAGCCTCCACCAGGCCCCCACTCATGTCTCCCATCAGCCCCACCCCCCAGCAGTGCAGGTGCAGCCTCCACCAGGCCCCGACTCATGTCTACCACCAACCCACCCCCAGCATCCAGGGGAACCCTCCACAAGGCCCCCACTCATGTCTACCATCACCCCCACCCCCAGCATTGCAGGGGCATCCTCCACCAGGCCCCCACTCATGTCTCCCATCACCCTCACCCCCCAGCAGTGCAGGGGCAGCCTCCACCAGGCCCCCACTCATGTCTACCACCACCCCCACCCCCCAGCATCCAGGAGCACCCTCCACCAGGCCCCCACTCATGTCTACCATCACCCCCACCCCCCAGCAGTGCAGGGGCAGCCTCCACCAGGACCCCACTCATGTCTCCCATCTCCCACACCCCCCAGCAGTGCAGGGGCAGCCTCCACCAGGCCCCCACACATGTCTCCCACCACCCCCACCCCCCAGCAGTGCAGGGGCAGCCTCCACCAGGCCCCCACTCATGTCCCCCTGCACCCCCACCCCCCAGCATCCAGGGGCACCCCCCACCAGGACCCCACGCATGTCTACCATCACCCCCACCCCCCAGCAGTGCAGGGGCAGCCTCCACCAGGCCCCCACTCATGTCCCCCTGCACCCCCACCCCCCAGCATCCAGGCGCACCCTCCACCAGGACCCCACTCATGTACAACTCATGTCTCATACCACCCCCACCCCCCCAGCATCCATGGGCACCCTCCACCAGGCCCCCACTCATGTCCAACTCATGTCTCCCTGCACCCCCCCAGTAGTGCAGGGACAGCCTCCACCAGGCCCCCACACCTGCTCCCACCACCCCCCAGCAGTGCAGGGGCAGCCTCCACCAGGCCCCCACTCATGTCCCCCTGCACCCCACCCCCCAGCATCCAGGGGCACCCTCCACCAGGCCCCCACTCATGTCTACCACCACCCCCACCCCGAGCATCCAGGGGCACCCTCCACCAGGCCCCCACTCATGTCTACCATCACCCCCACCCCCAGCAGTTCAGGGGCAGCCTCCACCAGGCCCCCACTCATGTCTCCCATCGCCCCCGTCCCCCAGCAGTGCAGGGGCACCCTCCACCAGGCCCCCACTCATGTCCCCCTGCACCCCCACCCCCCAGCAGTGCAGGGCACCCTTCACCAGGCCCCCACTCATGTCTCCCATCACCCCCACCCCCCAGCAGTGCAGGGGCAGCCTGCACTAGGCCCCCACTCATGTCTACCACCACCCCCACCCCCCAGCATCCAGGGGCACCCTCCACCAGGCCCCCACTCATGTCTACCATCACCCCCACCCCCCAGCAGTGCAGGGGCAGCCTCCACCAGGCCCCCACTCATGTCTCCCATCACCCCCACCCCACAGCAGTGCACGGGCACCCTCCACCAGGCCCCCACTCATGTCTCCCATCACCCCCACCCCCCAGCAGTGCAGGGGCAGCCTCCACCAGGCCCCCACTCATGTCTCCCATCACCCCCACCCCCCAGCAGTGCAAGGGCAGCCTCCACCAGGACCCCACTCATGTCCCCCTGCACCCCCACCCCCCAGCATCCAGGGGCACCCTCCACCAGGCCCCCACTCATGTCCAACTCATGTCTCCCTGCACCCCCACCCCCAGCAGTGCAGGGGCAGCCTCCACCAGGCCCCCACTCATGTCTCCCATCACCCCCACCCCCCAGCAGTGCAGGGGCAGCCTCCACCAGGCCCCCACTCATGTCTCTCATCGCCCCACCCCCCCGCAGTGCAAGTGCAGCCTCCACCAGGCCCCCACTCATGTCCCCCTGCACCCCCACCCCCCAGCATCCAGGGGCACCCTCCACCAGGCCCCCACTCATGTCCAACTCATGTCTCCCACCACCCCCACCCCCCCAGCATCCAGGGGCAGCCTCCACCAGGCCTCCACTCATGTCTCCCATCACCCCCACCCCCCAGCAGTGCAGGGGCAGCCTCCACCAGGCCCCCACTCATGTCTCCCATCGCCCCCACCCCCCAGCAGTGCAGGGGCAGCCTCCACCAGGCCCCCACTCATGTCTCCCATCACCCCCACCCCACAGCAGTGCACGGGCACCCTCCACCAGGCCCCCACTCATGTCTCCCATCACCCCCACCCCCCAGCAATGCAGGGGCAGCCTCCACCAGGCCCCCACTCATGTCTCCCATCGCCCCCACCCCCCAGCAGTGCAAGGGCAGCCTCCACCAGGACCCCACTCATGTCCCCCTGCACCCCCACCCCCCAGCATCCAGGGGCACCCTCCACCAGGCCCCCACTCATGTCCAACTCATGTCTCCCTGCACCCCCACCCCCAGCAGTGCAGGGGCAGCCTCCACCAGGCCCCCACTCATGTCTCCCATCACCCCCACCCCCCAGCAGTGCAGGGGCAGCCTCCACCAGGCCCCCACTCATGTCTCTCATCGCCCCACCCCCCCGCAGTGCAAGTGCAGCCTCCACCAGGCCCCCACTCATGTCCCCCTGCACCCCCACCCCCCAGCATCCAGGGGCACCCTCCACCAGGCCCCCACTCATGTCCAACTCATGTCTCCCACCACCCCCACCCCCCCAGCATCCAGGGGCAGCCTCCACCAGGCCTCCACTCATGTCTCCCATCACCCCCACCCCCCAGCAGTGCAGGGGCAGCCTCCACCAGGCCCCCACTCATGTCTCCCATCGCCCCCACCCCCCAGCAGTGCAGGGGCACCCTCCACCAGGCCCCCACTCATGTCTCCCATCGCCCCCACCCCCCAGCAGTGCAGGGGCAGCCTCCACCAGGCCCCCACTCATGTCTCCCATCACCCCCACCCCCCAGCAGTGCAGGGGCAGCCTCCACCAGGACCCCACTCATGTCCCCCTGCACCCCCACCCCCCAGCATCCAGGGGCACCCCCCACCAGGACCCCACGCATGTCTACCATCACCCCCACCCCCCAGCAGTGCAGGGGCAGCCTCCACCAGGCCCCCACTCATGTCATTCATCACCCTCACCCCCCAGCAGTGCAGGGGCAGCCTCCACCAGGCCCCCACTCATGTCTCCCATCCCCCCACCCCCCAGCAGTGCAAGTGCAGCCTCCACCAGGCCCCCACTCATGTCCCCCTGCACCCCCACCCACCAGCATCCAGGGGCACCCTCCACCAGGCCCCCACTCATGTCCAACTCATGTCTCCCACCACCCCCACCCCCCAGCATCCAGGGGCAGCCTCCGGCAGGCCCCCACTCATGTCTCCCATCACCCCCACCCCCCAGCAGTGCAGGGGCAGCCTCCACCAGGCCCCCACTCATGTCTCCCATCAGCCCCACCCCCCAGCAGTGCAGGTGCAGCCTCCACCAGGCCCCGACTCATGTCTACCACCACCCCCACCCCCAGCATCCAGGGGAACCCTCCACAAGGCCCCCACTCATGTCTACCATCACCCCCACCCCCAGTAGTGCAGGGGCAGCCTCCACCAGGCCCCCACTCATGTCTCCCATCACCCTCACCCCCCAGCAGTGCAGGGGCAGCCTCCACCAGGCCCCCACTCATGTCTACCACCACCCCCACCCCCCAGCATCCAGGAGCACCCTCCACCAGGCCCCCACTCATGTCTACCATCACCCCCACCCCCCAGCAGTGCAGGGGCAGCCTCCACCAGGACCCCACTCATGTCTCCCATCTCCCACACCCCCCAGCAGTGCAGGGGCAGCCTCCACCAGGCCCCCACACATGTCTCCCACCACCCCCACCCCCCAGCAGTGCAGGGGCAGCCTCCACCAGGCCCCCACTCATGTCCCCCTGCACCCCCACCCCCCAGCATCCAGGGGCACCCCCCACCAGGACCCCACGCATGTCTACCATCAGCCCCACCCCCCAGCAGTGCAGGGGCAGCCTCCACCAGGCCCCCACTCATGTCCCCCTGCACCCCCACCCCCCAGCATCCAGGCGCACCCTCCACCAGGACCCCACTCATGTACAACTCATGTCTCCCACCACCCCACCCCCCCAGCATCCATGGGCACCCTCCACCAGGCCCCCACTCATGTCCAACTCATGTCTCCCTGCACCCCCCCAGTAGTGCAGGGACAGCCTCCACCAGGCCCCCACACCTGCTCCCACCACCCCCCAGCAGTGCAGGGGCAGCCTCCACCAGGCCCCCACTCATGTCCCCCTGCACCCCCACCCCCCAGCATCCAGGGGCACCCTCCACCAGGCCCCCACTCATGTCTACCACCACCCCCACCCCGAGCATCCAGGGGCACCCTCCACCAGGCCCCCACTCATGTCTACCATCACCCCCACCCCCAGCAGTTCAGGGGCAGCCTCCACCAGGCCCCCACTCATGTCTCCCATCGCCCCCACCCCCCAGCAGTGCAGGGGCACCCTCCACCAGGCCCCCACTCATGTCCCCCTGCACCCCCACCCCCCAGCAGTGCAGGGCACCCTTCAACAGGCCCCCACACATGTCTCCCACCACCCCACCCCCCAGCAGTGCTGGGGCAGCCTCCACTAGGCCCCCACTCATGTCTACCACCACCCCCACCCCCCAGCATCCAGGGGCACCCTCCACCAGGCCCCCACTCATGTCTACCATCACCCCCACCCCCCAGCAGTGCAGGGGCAGCCTCCACCAGGCCCCCACTCATGTCTCCCATCACCCCCACCCCACAGCAGTGCACGGGCACCCTCCACCAGGCCCCCAACCATGTCTCCCATCACCCCCACCCCCCAGCAGTGCAGGGGCAGCCTCCACCAGGCCCCCACTCATGTCTCCCATCACCCCCACCCCCCAGCAGTGCAAGGGCAGCCTCCACCAGGACCCCACTCATGTCCCCCTGCACCCCCACCCCCCAGCATCCAGGGGCACCCTCCACCAGGCCCCCACTCATGTCCAACTCATGTCTCCCTGCACCCCCACCCCCAGCAGTGCAGGGGCAGCCTCCACCAGGCCCCCACTCATGTCTCCCATCACCCCCACCCCCCAGCAGTGCAGGGGCAGCCTCCACCAGGCCCCCACTCATGTCTCTCATCGCCCCACCCCCCCGCAGTGCAAGTGCAGCCTCCACCAGGCCCCCACTCATGTCCCCCTGCACCCCCACCCCCCAGCATCCAGGGGCACCCTCCACCAGGCCCCCACTCATGTCCAACTCATGTCTCCCACCACCCCCACCCCCCCAGCATCCAGGGGCAGCCTCCACCAGGCCCCCACTCATGTCTCCCATCACCCCCACCCCCCAGCAGTGCAGGGGCATCCTCCACCAGGCCCCCACTCATGTCTCCCATCGCCCCCACCCCCCAGCAGTGCAGGGGCACCCTCCACCAGGCCCCCACTCATGTCTCCCATCGCCCCCACCCCCCAGCAGTGCAGGGGCAGCCTCCACCAGGCCCCCACTCATGTCTCCCATCACCCCCACCCCCCAGCAGTGCAGGGGCAGCCTCCACCAGGACCCCACTCATGTCCCCCTGCACCCCCACCCCCCAGCATCCAGAAGCACCCTCCACCAGGCCCCCACTCATGTCCAACTCATGTCTCCCTGCACCCCCACCCCCAGCAGTGCAGGGGCAGCCTCCACCAGGCCCCCATTCATGTCTCCCATCACCCTCACCCCCCAGCAGTGCAGGGGCAGCCTCCACCAGGCCCCCACTCATGTCTCCCATCACCCCACCCCCCAGCAGTGCAGGTGCAGCCTCCACCAGGCCCCCACTCATGTCCCCCTGCACCCCTACCCCCCAGCATCCAGGGGCACCCTCCACCAGGCCCCCACTCATGTCCAACTCATGTCTCCCACCACCCCCACCCCCCAGCATCCAGGGGCAGCCTCCGCCAGGCCCCCACTCATGTCTCCCATCACCCCCACCCCCCAGCAGTGCAGGGGCAGCCTCCACCAGCCCCCCACTCATGTCTCCCATCAGACCCTCCCCCCAGCAGTGCAGGTGCAGCCTCCACCAGGCCCCGACTCATGTCTACCACCACCCCCACCCCCAGCATCCAGGGGAACCCTCCACAAGGCCCCCACTCATGTCTACCATCACCCCCACCCCCAGCAGTGCAGGGGCAGCCTCCACCAGGCCCCCACTCATGTCTCCCATCACCCCCACCCCCCAGCAGTGCAGGGGCAGCCTCCACGAGGCCCCCACTCATGTCTACCACCACCCCCACCCCCCAGCATCCAGGGGCACCCTCCACCAGGCCCCCACTCATGTCTACCATCACCCCCACCCCCCAGCAGTGCAGGGGCAGCCTCCACCAGGCCCCCACTCATGTCTCCCATCTCCCACACCCCCCAGCAGTGCAGGGGCAGCCTCCACCAGGCCCCCACACATGTCTCCCACCACCCCCACCCCCAGCAGTGCAGGGGCAGCCTCCACCAGGCCCTCACTCATGTCCCCCTGCACCCCCACCCCCCAGCATCCAGGGGCACCCCCCACCAGGACCCCACGCATGTCTACCATCACCCCCACCCCCCAGCAGTGCAGGGGCAGCCTCCACCAGGCCCCCACTCATGTTCCCCTGCACCCCCACCCCCCAACATCCAGGCGCACCCTCCACCAGGACCCCACTCATGAACAACTCATGTCTCCCATCACCCCCACCCCCCAGCATCCATGGGCACCCTCCACCAGGCCCCCACTCATGTCCAACTCATGTCTCCCTGCACCCCCACCCCCCCAGTAGTGCAGGGACAGCCTCCACCAGGCCCCCACACCTGTCTCCCACCACCCCCCAGCAGTGCAGGGGCAGCCTCCACCAGGCCCCCACTCATGTCCCCCTGTACCCCCACCCCCCAGCATCCAGGGGCACCCTCCACCAGGCCCCCACTCATGTCTACCACCACCCCCACCCCGAGCATCCAGGGGCACCCTCCACCAGGCCCCCACTCATGTCTACCATCACCCCCACCCCCAGCAGTGCAGGGGCAGCCTCCACCAGGCCCCCACTCATGTCTCCCATCGCCCCCACCCCCCAGCAGTGCAGGGGCACCCTCCACCAGGCCCCCACTCATGTCCCCCTGCACCCCCTCCCCGCAGCAGTGCAGGGCACCCTCCACCAGGCCCCCACACATGTCTCCCACCACCCCACCCCCCAGCAGTGCAGGGGCAGCCTCCACTAGGCCCCCACTCATGTCTACCACCACCCCCACCCCCCAGCATCCAGGGGCACCCTCCACCAGGCCCCCACTCATGTCTACCATCACCCCCACCCCCCAGCAGTGCAGGGGAAGCCTCCACCAGGCCCCCACTCATGTCTCCCATCACCCCCACCCCACAGCAGTGCAGGGGCACCCTCCACCAGGCCCCCACTCATGTCTCCCATCACCCCCACCCCCCAGCAGTGCAGGGGCAGCCTCCACCAGGACCCCACTCATGTCTCCCATCACCCCCACCCCCCAGCAGTGCAGGGGCAGCCTCCACCAGGACCCCACTCATGTCCCCCTGCACCCCCACCCCCCAGCATCCAGGGGCACCCTCCACCAGGCCCCCACTCATGTCCAACTCATGTCTCCCTGCACCCCCACCCCCAGCAGTGCAGGGGCAGCCTCCACCAAGCCCCCACTCATGTCTCCCATCACCCCCAACCCCCAGCAGTGCAGGGGCAGCCTCCACCAGGCCCCCACTCATGTCTCCCATCGCCCCACCCCCCCGCAGTGCAAGTGCAGCCTCCACCAGGCCCCCACTCATGTCTACCACCACCCCCACCCCCAGCATCCAGGGGAACCCTCCACAAGGCCCCCACTCATGTCTACCATCACCCCCACCCCCAGCAGTGCAGGGGCAGCCTCCACCAGGCCCCCACTCATGTCTCCCATCACGCCCACCCCCTAGCATCCAGGGGCACCCTCCACCAGGCCCCCACTCATGTCTACCATCACCCCCACCCCCCAGCAGTGCAGGGCACCCTCCACCAGGCCCCCACACATGTCTCCCACCACCCCCACTCCCCAGCAGTGCAGGGGCATCCTCCACCAGGCCCCAACTCATGTCTACCACCACCACCACCCCCACCCCCCAGCATCAAGGGGCACCCTCAACCAGGCCTCACTCATGTCTACCATCACCCCCACCCCCCAGCAGTGCAGGGGCAGCCTCCACCAGGCCCCCACTCCCGTCTCCCATCGCCCCCACCCCCCAGCAGTGCAGGGCACCCTCCACCAGCCCCCCACACATGTCTCCCACCATCCCCACCCCCCAGCAGTGCAGGGACAGCCTCCACCCGGCCCCCACTCATGTCCCCCTGCACCCCCACCCCCCAGCATCCAGGGGCACCCTCCACCAGGCCCCCACTCATGTCCAAATCATGTCTCCCTGCACACCCACCCCCCAGCAGTGCAGGGGCAGCCTCCACCAGGCCCCCACTCATGTCTCCCATCACCCCCACCCCCCAGCAGTGCAGGGGCAGCTTCCACCAGGCTCCCACTCATGTCTCCCATCACCCCCACCCCCCAGCAGTGCAGGTGCAGCCTCCACCAGGCCCCCACTCATGTCGCCCTGCACCCCCACCCCCCAGCATCCAGGGGCACCCTCCACCAGGCCCCCACTCATGTCCAACTCATGTCTCCCACCACCCCCACCCCCCAGAATCCAGGGACACCCTCCACCAGGCCCCCACTTATGTCCCCATGCACCCCCACCCCCGAGCAGTGCAGGGCACTCTCCACCAGGCCCCACACATGTCTCCCATCACCCCCACCCCCCAGCAGTGCAGGGCACCCTCCACCAGGCCCCCACTCATGTCTCCCATCACCCCCACCCCCTAGCAGTGCAGGGCACCCTCCACCAGGCCCCCACACACATCTCCCACCACCACCACCCCCCAGCAATGCGGGGGCAGCCTCCACCAGGCCCCCACTCATGTCCCTCTGAACCCCCACCCCCCAGCATCCAGGGGCACCTTCCACCATGCCCCCACTCATGCCCAACTCATGTCTCCCTGCACCCCCACCCCCCAGCAGTGCAGGGGCAGCCTTCACCAGGTCCCCACTCATGTCTCCCATCACCCCCACCCCCCAGCAGTGCAGGGGCAGCCTCCACCAGGCCCCCACTCATGTCCCCCTGCACCCCCACCCCCCAGCATCCAGGGGCACCCTCCACCAGACCCCCACTCATGTCCAACTCATGTCTCCCACCACCCCCACCCCCCAGCATCCAGGGGCACCCTCCACCAGGCCCCCACTCATGTCCCCCTGCACCCCCACCCCCCAGCAGTGCAGGGCACCCTCCACCAGGCCCCCACACATGTCTACCACCACCCCCACCCCCCAGCAGTGCAGGGGCAGTCTCCACCAGGCCCCCACTCATGTCTACCACCACCCCACCCCCCAGCATCCAGGGGCACCCTCCACCAGGCCCCCACTCATGTCTACCATCACCCCCACCCCCCAGCAGTGCAGGAGCAGCCTCCACCAGGCCCCCACTCATGTCTCCCATCACCCCCACCCCCCAGCAGTGCAGGGGCAGCCTCCACCAGGCCCCCACTCATGTCTTCCATCACCCCCACCCCCCAGCAGTGCAGGTGCAGCCTCCACCAGGCCCCCACTCATGTCCCCCTGCACCCCCAGCCCCCAGCATCCAGGGGCACCCTCCACCAGACCCCACTCATGTCCAACTCATGTCTCCCACCACCCCCACCCCCCAGCATCCAGGGGCACCCTCCACCAGGCCCCCACTCATGTCCCCCTGCGCCCCCACCCCCCAGCAGTGCAGGGCACCCTCCACCAGGCCCCCACACATGTCTCCCACCACCACCACCACCCCCCAGCAGTGCAGGGGCAGCCTCCACCAGGCCCCCACTCATGTCCCCCTGAACCCCCACCCCCCAGCATCCAGGGGCACCCTCCACCAGGCCCCCACTCATGTCCAACTCATGTCTCCCTGCACCCCCACCCCCCAGCAGTGCAGGGGCAGCCTCCACCAGGCCCCCACTCATGTCTCCCATGACCCCCACCCCCCAGCAGTGCAGGTGCAGCCTCCACCAGGCCCCCACTCATGTCTCCCATCACCCCCACCCCCAGCAGTGCAGGTGCAGCCTCCACCAGGCCCCCACTCATGTCCCCCTGCACCCCCACCCCCCAGCATCCAGGGGCACCCTCCACCAGGCCCCCACTTGTTGAGGCGCCGCTTCTTCCTGAAGCGTCCCCTCGGAGAAGGCCCTGCTTGCGCAGGAATGATACGCGGGAGCCGGGGTGTCATGCAACCTCTTTTATTAAACACATCGGCGGAACTGCCGAACCTGCCCTCGTCCCTCCCCTTCCCCTGACGTCACGTCCGGGACGTCATGTCCTGTGGGACCCAACGGGGGTCCGCCCACACAACGATGTGGGCAACCTGACATCTCCCCCCTTTTTGACATGCGAGCTGAGGGGCTCCCCTCTTACCCTATCTCCTCGATGAGTCGCGTCGGCTTCATGCGACTCCTCTGCAGTCGTGTTGTCTTCATCGGGGTCGGTTCGTCCCTGGCGAGTGTGGGGAGGGGCGCCTCACCTTCTGACTCTTCCCCGTCTCCTTGGTACGCTTCTTTGCGTGGTCTGTCCTCATCGCTATCTCTGTCCCAGGTCCATTGGCCTGCTGGAGTCAGTCTGGCTCGTTTGAAGTGCGAGCTGTTCCTGGTTACCGTTGAGCGGTCATCTCTTTGTGCTGTGACCATAGAGCCCTTCTTGTGTGTCATGACCAGAGGCGTGGGTGCAAAGGTGGCTTCTTCTTTCCGGTTCTTGGGTTGCCTGAGCCATACTTCGTCTCCTGGTTGCATTATGTTCTCCCGAGCTCTCCTTTTCCTGTCTGTGATCTCTTTTGTCTTTGCTTTCCTCGCGGTGTCATTTGCTTGCGCTTCTTGTTCTAGCGGTGTCAGATCTTGTGGTCTCGGGTCTTCAGGTAGTCGCGTGGTGATCGGTCTTCGGAACATCAGGTCTGCGGGGCACACTCCTGTCATGCTGTGGGGCGTGTGCCTGTATTCTCGTAGTAATTGATTGAGGGCCTGTTCGAATGGCTTGTTTTGCAAATGGGCTATTTGGAGGGTCCTTTTTATGTTGGCCATGAACCTCTCGACCATACCGTTGTCCTGTGGCCATCGGGGGTTTATGCGTCGATATTTAAACCCCATGTACTTTGCGAATTGCTGAAAGTCTTGACTTATAAATGTGGGACCGTTGTCGGACTTTATGATCTTGGGGATGCCATAGGCAGAGAGCATCCTGTCAATAGCTGGAATGACACATGCAGTGGCACTGCTCACTACTATTTGGGCGTCCGGGTATCTTGAATGTTCGTCCATAAGTACGACCACGTGTGTCCCGTTGTTCAGTGGTCCAAATAGGTCTACTGCTAGCTCTTCCCACACTTTGTTTGGCAACGATGAAGATTGTAATGGGTTTGGGTGCGGCGGGGGCACCTCTTGCGCACATACGTGGCAATTTCCCACTATGGTTTCCAACAAGCGATCGAGTTGAGGGAACCAGACTTTCTGACAAAGGAGGCGCTTTGTGGCGACTACGCCTCTGTGTCCTTCATGCGCTAGGTGTACTATCCTCTCCCGGAGCGTTCTCGGGATGATGACCTTGCAACCTTTTAGTATGATGTTGTCCTCTACCACGGTCAGCTCTTCCCGGACTTGGTCCAGCCACTTGATGTCTTCCCTCGTAGTGTCCGATTCACCTCTGGCTTGATGTTTCATGAGGGTCGTCTTGTCCATCTGTAGGCAGTGTCGGGCGATTCGCAGCGCTGGGTCTGCCTCTGATTGTATCGATAGCTCCAGCCACCCTACTGGGAGTGGTTGCAAGTGATGTATGATGTAATTTATGTATGCGTCCGCTATGGACGGTTGAGACGCCGTCGTGGACATGGGATGCCGGGAGAGATAATCCGCTGGGTTTTCTTCCTTTCCTGGCCGGTGCTGTCTGTGGAACCTGTAGTCCTGTAAGCGTAGGCCCCATCTGGCAATTCTCGGTGGCATCCTGGCCTTCAGGCTGCCGTATATGGTAAGTAGTGCCTGGTGGTCCGTGATGATGGTGAACTCCTTGCCAAACAGGAAGAGATGAAAATATTCACAAGCCCAGACGACCGCGAGGCTCTCTTTTTCGGCCTGTGAGTATGCCTGTTCTGTGGTCGTCAGGCTCCGGCTGGCGTATGCTACCACATGCGTGATGTGTGGCTCCTTGGGATCTTTCTGGGTCAATATGGCACCGAGTCCCACCGGGCTGGCATCCACTATTAGCTCGGTGTCATGGCTGGCGTCAAAGTATGCCATGTCTTCTGCGTATGCGTTGGCCTTCCTTATCGCTCCTATCGCTGCTTGACACTCCTTCGACCATGTGAATGGCGTGTCCTTCTGGGTGAGTAGGCGCAGGGGATTACTGACTGTGGCGTAGTCTTTCAGGTATCTGGAGCAATAGCTGGCCAGTCCTAGAAACGACCTGAGGTCGGTGGTGTTCACGGGGGGCGTGGCTGAGTTGAGGGCCTCTACTTTTTCTGGGTCAGGTCTCATTCCTTTATCCGAGAAGATGTGCCTGAAAAACCTCAGAGATCCTTTCGAGAACTCGCACTTGGATTTGTTCAAGGTTAGCCCTGTGTCGTCCAGTGCTTGGCATACCCTGTGTAGTGCTAGGTCATGTTCTTCCTGTGATTTCCCGTAGACTAGGACGTCGTCCGAATAGTTCAGACAGTTGGGGACGTGTCTGATGACTTTGTGAATCTCCTCCTGAAAGATCTCGGCGGCCGAGGATATGCCAAAACTGAGTCTTTTGTATTGAAACAGGCCGAGATGAGTGACGAATGTGGTGATGTAACGGGATTCTAGTGCGATTTCAATTTGGTGGTATCCTTTTGTGAGGTCTAACTTGGAGAAAACTCTCGCCCCATGAAGAAGGTGAATCATGACCGTGATCCTGGGCGCTTGATGCCTTTCCCTTTCGATGGCTGTGTTGGCTCTGCACATATCTACGCATAAATGTATGGATCCTTCTGGTGACTTCTTGCGGACGGGGACGATGGGCGATACCCATGGCGTCGGGCCCGATACAGGTTCTATGACGTTCATTTTGATGAGCTTGTCCAACTCCTCTTCCACCTGTCTCTAGATATTGAACTGAATGCCTCGATAGTGTTGGGCAACTGGTTTGACCTGAGGGTTTATGTGGAGGTGTACTTTCCGGTTTCGCAGCTTGCCTAGGCCGGTGAAGAGTTTTGGGAATGATTGTTCGATTGAGTCCGGTTTTGTAAAGTACCTGTGGGCCATCAGCTGGTATAAGATGTGTACTAGTCCCATGTCTACTGCTGTCCGGAAGCTCAGTATACATCCGCTGTTAGCTTCTGTGTCTAGAATGTACAGCGGGATCTTTGCGGAGTGCCCTTTATGTGTGCATCTGGCTGTGATCATGCCTTTGCATGGCAGAGGTGTCGTGGAGCATAGGGGTATATGTCTACCGTGGCCTTTCTGATCTTTGGCTGTGTGGTCAAGGACTGATATGCGCTTTCACTGATAATGTTGACCGTCGCTCCGGTATCCACGAGAAACTTCAGTGGGGTGTCATTCACTTGAAGTGTCAAAATGGGGGGGTGGCCGCCATGTTGTCCTGCAGGGTCCATACGTAACCTTTCCTTCTCTGCTCCTCTTCTGACGAAGGGGTGTCAGTACTGGTGGGGGATCTGGTCTCAACGTATCTTACAAAGCGCCACCTGTGTGATCGTCTCGTGTCCTCTGACGAACGTTTATCTTCGCGTGTGTATCAGCTTCTGCGGTCGCTGTCTTCTTTCCTGGCGCGCCGTCTTTCGCTGTCCACTGCAGGTATGGGCGGGCTCTGGGGGGTGGGCCGGCGCCTTTCTTGGTAGCGATGTTTGGGAGTTGTGTGGGTTGGGGCGTTCTTACACATGGCCCTGTAATGGTCCATTCCCCCACATGCGGCGCACTTTTGCCCTACAGCCGGGCATGTCCCTGTGTGTGGGTATTCATAACCACATTTAAAACATGTGGCATCGGGGTGTTTGTTGGCTTGATTTGGGTGGGTATACAGTTTTTTGATCGACTCTGTGTTGTCACTGGGTTGGTGTATGGACACTTTTCCTAGGCTGTCCAATTGCGAGTCCACCGCTGCTTCCATGCGGGCCAGCGCCAGGATTTCTTCTAGCGATCGTTGTTTCTGTAGGAGCTGCTTACGAAAAGGCTGTGAGAGGCATCCGGCTATTACTTGGGACCTGAGCGCCTCTTCATTGGAGTATCTATGGAATTCGCAATGTTTCAGTTTGATGCGGAGGCGCATCACAAAACTGTCTATTGATTCCCCTTTTTCCTGTCTTGTTGTGTGGAACATGTGGCGCTCATAATCCACGTTTGTATGTGGTGCAAAGTATTCGGACAGCTTGGCGTGGAGCTCCCCGTATGTGACTGTTTCTACATTCAGCAGCTCCCCCGCAATGTCTCTTACCGCTGGTCCCACTGCCATGAACAGTGTATTTTTCAGCCTTGTGTCGTCCTTCAATCCTATGGCACCTGTGTAGAACTTGAAGTCCCGTAGCCATATGTTCCATCTGGGCCCCAGATTGGAGGTATCTCTGATTTCAAATGGGTTGGGCATGTGCATGACTTGGGCTGCTCCCTCCTGGTGTGCATGCTGGCTGTTGTCCTGTGCTGTGTCAGCATTTCCAGGCGCCGGTCCTACCCCGCCCGAGGAGGACGCTGGCGTGGTCGCCGTGTCCGACATGACTGCGTTGCAGTGAAGAGTTTGTGTGTCGATATGCTGTGGCACCTGGGACAGCTGCAGCAGCCCTTCTGCTGTGTGAGGTGAATTACCTTCCCCACCTCACCGCTTCCTTGCGGCGTGGCCTTATTTCTTGGCCTGCGCAGCCTCACTCCACACGTGGGAGGGAGGTTGTTTCCTCTGGTGCCACTCTCCCGTTTCCTGCTGTCACTGGGCGCGCCTGCACGCCTTCACGTGGGCGCCCGTGTGAGGAGTTCGGGCCTTTGTCACGCGGGAGGCGGGGCCGCGCGTAGTCAGAGCTCCCGTGATTCTGGAGCGCCCGTGTGCCGTGGGCGCCCGTGTGAGGAGTACGGGCCTTTGTCACGCGGGAGGCCGGGCCACGCGTAGTCAGTGCTCCCGTGATTCTGGTGCGCCCGTGTGGCGAATCCGGGCCTTTGTCATGCGGGAGGCGGGGCCGTATAGAGTCGGCCGTCGTGCCCGAGGCGCGCCGACGCGCTGAACTGCTCGACCGCAGACCTCGGCACGGTGCCAGCGGGAGTCCGTGCCCGCTCATCGCCAGTGTTGAGGTGCCGCTTCTTCCTGAAGCGTCCCCTCGGAGAAGGCCCTGCTTGCGCAGGAATGATACGCGGGAGCCGGGGTGTCATGCAACCTCTTTTATTAAACACATCGACGGAACTGCCGAACCTGCCCTCGTCCCTCCCCTTCCCCTGACGTCACGTCCGGGACGTCATGTCCTGTGGGACCCAACGGGGGTCCGCCCACACAACGATGTGGGCAACCTGACACCACTCATGTGAAACTCATGTCTCCCACCACCCCTACCCCCCAGCATCCAGGGGCACCATCCACCAGGCCCCCACTCATGTCCCCCTCCATCCCCACCCCCCAGCAGTGCAGGGCACCCTCCACCAGGCCCCCACACATGTCTCCCACCACCCCCACCCCCCAGCAGTGCAGGGGCAGCCTCCACCAGCCCCCCACTCATGTCTACCACCACCCCCACCCCCCAGCATCCAGGGGCACCCTCCACCAGGCCCCCACTCATGTCTACCATCACCCCCACCCCCCAGCAGTGCAGGAGCAGCCTCCACCAGGCCCCCACTCATGTCTCCCATCATCCCCACCCCCCAGCAGTGCAGGTGCAGCCTCCACCAGGCCCCCACTCATGTCCCCCTGCACCCCCAGCCCCCAGCATCCAGGGGCACCCTCCACCAGGCCCCCACTCATGTCCAACTCATGTCTCCCACCACCCCCACCCCCCAGCATCCAGGGGCACCCTCTGCCAGGCCCCCACTCATGTCCCCCTGCACCCTCACCCCCCAGCAGTGCAGGGCACCCTCCACCAGGCCCCCACACATGTCTCCCACCACCCCCACCCCCCAGCAGTGCATGGGCAGCCTCCACCAGGCCCCCACTCATGTCTACCACCACCCCCACCCCCCAGCATCCAGGGGCACCCTCCACCAGGCCCCCACTCATGTCTACCATCACCCCCACCCCCCAGCAGTGCAGGGGCAGCCTCCACCAGGCCCCCACTCATGTCTCCCATCACCCCCACTGCCCCAGCAGTGCAGGGGCAGCCTCCACCAGGCCCCCACTCATGTCCCCCAGCCAACATGTCACCACAATGTAGATCGCTGGCCCTTATGGTCAGCCTCCAAATGCCAAACACCCACCTGAGTATTGCATCCACCCACTTAGAAATGGCAAAAACATGATAGAACCCCAATTGCAAGTTTGGAAATGAACACATGTCCCTCACATACACCGAATGGGTGTCAGTGAATGTCAAAACCCATATCATGATATGCATGAAACCAATGAGATGATACTACACATTGAACTTTGAAGAAAAAATATGTATTAAAAGCAACATAAATTGAATCAAAAATAAACAAACAATAATGGAAATTTAAAAAAAAAAAACAACAGCAGGTACGTGAAATAATGCACAACCACAAATCATAATGCAAAGGAAAGGTGTCCAAAGTCACAGTCCACAAAAGTAAATCCAATGGAAAATTAAAATCGAAAACCATTGCTCCATGTGGAAATCATAAAAAAAAATTAAAAATTCAAAAGTCAACTATATACAGATAAACAATCCAGGGACCATGATCCCGACCGAAGAAATGAAACCTATCTAATAACACTACCTAAAAAAAAAAACTATATACAAAAATGTGGCCCATTGTCCAAAAGGTAAAAAAAAAATGCAAAACCAAAGGAAACCTAACACTAACTACAGAACTATTTACAAGGGCAGCGGGCTAGTCCGACGGCTCACTTCGGGATGTTCCGGGCCAGGGCATCATCGAACTCCTGCTCAATGTCCCGAGGCGGTCCTCCTCCATGGCCCAGAGGGTCCGCAGGGCCGTCCACATGTTCACCCCAAACTCCCTGCGGATTGCCTCGAGGCACTCGGCCCGCCTCAGGGCCCTCTGCATGGAGTTCTCCGCCCTGACCATCGTGAGCCGTGCCTCTTCCGCCCGCTGCCGCTCCGCATCTATCGCATGGCCCAACCGCTGCCACATGGAAGACACTTCCCGTCCTGGGCCCTCCTGCCCTCTGGCCGATGCCTGCCCCTCCGATGTTGAAGGCCCTGAGCCATCATGGCTCCCACCACGTTGCTGCCGCTGCTGCGCCTCTGCCCGTGCACTGCCTCTTGCTGCCTGCACATCCTCCGCTGGCTGGGGTGCAGTCGTTGATGTGGCCACCCCTGCTGGACGTCCGACTCCCGACTGTGGCAGGGATGCCTCCTCCACCAGCCTGGCCGCACCGTCAGAGGCAGCTCCACAGGGCACCCAGGTGACTGATGGGTGGGAAGATGGCACGGAGGATGACTGGCGCATAGGGGGTTCAGTTGAGGAGGGGGTCTGAGCAAGCCCCATCAAACGGAGGAATCCGGCCTGGGTGACCTGTCCCAGTAGGCCGACACGGTCAACGAGCCATTCGAGATGACGTGCAGTCTCCTCATGAAAAGACTGCAGGTCACCTCGCATGGCCCGTTGACGCAACGCCACACCAGTCAGGACAGGCTCAACCCAGACCCGGATAGCCACGTCTGCAGGCAGAGGAAGGCCAGTTGACGTGAGCTCATCCGCTGCCTGAAAACGGGTCTGGACGTAGGCATCCCTGCTGGTGAAGATGATGCAGTGACATGATCAGGGACAGGATTGCACACAGGCACCTCTGCGGCGACCTGTGCTGCCTCCTGTCCCTGGTCCTGCACTGCACCACTAGCACCAGTGGAATCCCCACCTCCAGACCCCGTCTCTGTTGCTTGCACGGCCTCCTCCTCCACCAAACCCCCCATTAACCTGGATGACTCCGTGCCATCTTCCCCCGTTGGGCCCTGTGGGCTCCCAGCTGCCCCTTCTGCTGCCGAGGAGTCCAACTCTGACCTCCGCCTCTTGGACCTCCCCCCGGCAGCTGCGGCCTGGGACGCGGCACCAGACTCCTCAATCCCCGACGAGATCACAACCTGGAAGGGGAGCCGGGCCTTGCGTCTCCGGCTGGTGATGCGATCCCCGCCGCTGTGCTCCACAGCACCTTCTCCGCCCTCTTCATCAGTTGACGCTGCAGACAGGGAGAAATAAAACACAGGCATCAGGGTACTGTACAATGGACACATACACACATGACAGTTGCACATGAGTGGCATTGGCAAACCTCAGACATGGCACATGAGCCATACCACAGCCACATCGCAACTGCTAGCACCATCCATACACATACAACAGCATGAGCAGGCAAAGGTGAGCCAGACATCACATGCAACACAGGGAGTGCACTACACATGCACGCACACCACCACACTTGCATGCATGTGTACACCTCAACCAACTGTCGCAGTGTTCCGATGGGCATCCATGTCACATCTGCCAATCAGGTTTCCACATCCCGCTGTTGCACCCTTGTCAAATACACACACATGCACATGTACACAGTGCTGATACATGCAGCTGAAAACAACATACATGCGTGACATCACGAACATGCCTACTTACATACACATTCATCCAAACATGTGTGCCCGCACAACTGCATTTGGCATGCAAGCCTACACACACAAGCACCATCCATGTCTCACACATGACAGCCCTCGCATGTGTTAGCCTCATGGCCCTGTACACCCCCACCCATACTCGGCCCCATACAAACAGATGTTTGGCAACCGGCACACTACTGGCACATCACCACATGCACAGCTTACAATCATGATGCATGTACACTTACCGCTCGACTCCAGACGGGTCTGCCTCTGAAGGACCTGGACGTGGAGCGCTGGGGATATGCGTTCCAGGACCCTCATCTGATCTTCCGACAAGTGGCCCGGCGCCCCTTAGCATCCGCTGCCTTCAAGAGGCGCCGGGCCTTGTTCAGGGTCCTGGACCTGAAGTCCTCCCAGCGCTTCTTGACATGTTGGAAGTCGCGGACTGCCACCCCCTCCGCGTTGATGGCAGTCACAATGTCCGTCCAGATCCGAGTCCGTCCTTCCTTGTCGGCGCGTACACTTCCGAAGAGGGCATCATACTGCCCCAGGACTTGCTCCACCAGGACACCAACTTCCCTGGCACTGAAGCTGGTGCCCCTCTGCCTCTCTGGCCGGGGGTTGTCAGTGGTGCCAGATGTTGCAGTGCCCGACATGACAACCCCAGAGGCAGGAGTGGGTGGGCAACTGGGTCCTGGGGCTGGGCTGTGGAGCGATGGAATCCCAGTCGGGAGTCTTCGGTTCCAGCATGGGTGGTCACAGCACAGCACCCCTGGCTGATGTGCAGGCAGCAAATGGCCGGGCACGTGGGCAGCAGGCCGTCAGGCAGCAGCAGATGGCAGGTGGGAGCGTGCTCGGTGCTCTGGGGGACAGTAAATCGGCTTTCTGGGCAGGAGCGTGGTCTTCTGTGTGCTTATGCGTGGCCAGCTTGATACGTAGTGATTTGGCACGTGAAAATCCTGCACGTCTGCGTGTAATTCGAGGAAAGGCCCTTAGCGCGTAAGCGCGTCTGCACGCATACGCGATTTCATTGGCCCAAAGGCCCCCATGCGCAGCTATGACGTCACGTGCATGGCCGTAGAGAATGGCGCGTCTAAAAAAAAAAATACACGTCCGAGTATCAAAGCGTGTAATTGGTGGAAATGGCCTCATCGCGTATGCGCGTCTGTGACATGTGTATAAAAGGTACGTGTAGAACGCCATTTCCTTGTATGTGCTTTTCGTGGAGAGCGAGTGGGTGAAATCTGTACTTCTTGTCGGTTCACACGCGATTTACTTCACTGCGTTTCAAGTTCGTACTCCCTGTTACCTCTGACAGCTTTTTCTCTTTTCCTCTTTTCCTCTTTTTCCTGGGCCTGTTTCCTCAAACAGCGTTCCCTTCTACTGTTGTCCTGTCTCCTCAGACAGCGTACAATTCTTCTTTTGGCGGGGGTGTTGCCAACGCGCACACGCGCATATTTTTCATGCTTTTTTTCCTGGCAGACGGTGAGTCGCGCACGTATTTAACATCTGTGCTTGCCCCATGTGTCGCATACCCCTTCAGAGGTAATTCTAGGCTGCGTGTGACACGCATACGTTCATTCTTGTGTTTCTGGGTGCCACAGCGTAGTGCAGGTTTATTTTTCCACACACGTGGTCTAGGAGGGGTTGCGTGCACCTTACTTCCCTTTTTGGGGTACGTGTGCGTTGCGTGAACCGTCATCTTTCCCCAGGGGTGACATACAGCCTTGCTAGAACACTAGGGTACGATGACCCTCTGGTACCCAACCCCTTTGACCCCCAATTGCCCAGAACAATAGTTCACATCGACTCCCATACGCACAATAACATCAGTGCCATGGCTGGGAGGCGAACAAGCCGTAAGGGTGGCAAAGGTGGCCGAGCCCCAAGTGGTGGCCGTGGTGGATCCGGTAGGGGACGTGGCCGTGACTTGCAGGGTGCCCCTAGCCCCCCATGTGTGGAGGAACAGTCAGGGACACCCATGCCCCCCCGCCCGGTTGAGGGTAACGTGGCTGACACCATCCATGTTCAGCCCTTGTTGGACCAGCCCACTGTGGAACCAGATCTGGCACAGGGTGACTCCATGGCTGACTTCCAGGTCAGCAGGTCTAGGCCACGTGCGCCGGTGCACGTTGGTGTCATCAGGCCACGTGGATCAGGGGCAGCTAGGTCATCTGCTGCCCCGCGTAGGCAGGCTGGGGAGGCTGCAGGGGCAGATGCGGCTCCATCCACCCCACCTCTCACACACCCAGCCAGGACAGTGTCGGTCCAAGTCCATCATGCTGACATTCCCCCTGACACCATCACACTTGAGCTAATGCCTTCACCAACTCCCATGCTGAGTGTGCAATCCCACACTCCTAGTACAGAGTCCATCGGGGCTCCTGCCCCTAGTGTCCAGAGCGGCGGAGGACACTCAGGATCCCCACCACCTTCCAAGCGGAAGAGGAAGAGTGCTCGTCCAGTAGAGGCTGATGCCCCAGACACGGCTACACAGTCCGGCCCGTCAAGGAAGCCCAGCTTCAATGAGGCCGAACTGAATGCACTTGTAGAGTATGTGTCCGCACATGACCGCGAAATGGTGATTGTTGCAGGATCCAAGACCACACCTACACAACGTCAGGCACACTGGCAGACCATCGCGGACATCATAAGTGCCCTTGGAATCGTGAGGCGCACAGCTATTGAATGCTTCAAGCGCTGGAATGATCTGAAGCGCAGGGCAAAGAATAAGCTGGCCTCAAGTCATGCCGCAACTCTAGTGACTGGAGGTGGGTCTCCAGCAGAGGACATAGAACTCACTCCACATGAGCAGGTTACTGTGACCTACGTCACGGAGGAACAGATCCAAGGCATGGGAGAACTGCAGATTACGAGGCATTGTCCGGTGAGTGCACATGCATGTGTGTTTCATACATGTGCATGGTGTGTGTGGGAGGGCTTCTGTTTGGGTGCCAGGTGAGGGTGTGTGTGCCTGAGTGGTTTGGGTCACCCATGTGCCTCATCCAATACATTCTGCGCACCAGCATTTGGGTTTAGCAGTATCCCTTCTGCCAACATTAGACATCCAGCCCAACACCACGCCAGTTGCCCTTGAAGTGTCATCTTGCCACAACATTGTTTCTTATTTTCCTCTATTTATTCAGGCAGATTATTTGCATACCACCACTTTTACTCGGCATTTCTCAGTCCTATTGTCACATGTCTGACATGGCTATGGTACAGTCGACTGGCTTTGTTTCCTGGACATGATTTGTTTAGACATGTCCCTGTGCTATAGGACCATTTTGGACTGGCAGCTCCAGGTTAAACATTTGAACAATTTCAATTAAACAAATCAATTTCATGAGCAAACTGGACTGAATGAACAATTGGTGCCCTCCTCTCCCTCTTCGCTTTATGGCTAGGGTACATGCCATCTGTGTGATGGCATGTGTATTTGACCTGCCAATCACTGGCCAATGTGTGATGGCACTGCTAGGCAGCATGCAGCAAATGTGTTCATCTTCCATCTTGGTGTCATCAATGTGTGCCATCTGCCTCCCCTTCACACGCAGTGACGGTGCATGCATGGGAGGGTTTTAGTCATGTGGGACATGTGTCAATCAAGTACTGTTTCTGTAGCCTCTCAGCCCTAATTGTGTGCCATAGTGCTAATGCCTGTTTCCATTTGGTTTCTTTTATGTCTTTGCAGGGGATGACGCACTTGATACTGCTGGGGTTGTGGAGATGGTGCAGACCCAGGAGGGGTCTCAGGCCCGACCAACCACCAATGAGGGACGTGGTGTGGTGGTGGGTGAGAACCCACAACTGCTGCAATTCGTGCTCTCAAGGGGTGTCTCTGGCTGCACCTCCCCCGAGCTGTATTCAGGCATCTGATCCTGTTCCTGGGCCAGCAGATCAGAGGTGGAATGCAGTCCTGCAGCCTCAGGCAGTGCTGGCACAGCAAGGCGCAGTTCGCCTTGCCCCAGACAGGTGTGGTGCCCGCCGATGTGGTGGTCGTACGCCACCTGGCAATACCGCATGGGAGAAATCCATATACGGTATGGCAACCCAACAGGCAGCATCATCAGAGATGATGGCTCAGGCCATGGATAGGGTGGCCACTTCAATTGTCCCCCCCGAAAGGCTGATGGAGCGACTACAGCAGGAAATAGACTCCATCTGCCAGTCACACAGGGAGGACATGTTGGCATCCGACAGGGACAGGCGGGCGGCACTGGCGACTCTGCGGGAAGCCATTTCCATAGAGTCCCAGGGCCACAGAGAAGCCCTGCGGGTGGAACTCCTTCACCTCAGGACAACTCTTGTTGAGCTTGAGGCTTCAACAAACAGAAGGACAGAACAGCAGCTGGAGCGTCTCGCACGTACGCTCTCAGCTGAGATGCAGGCAACTAGGGCGGAGGTCCGGGCATCCCGTGAGTTGTTGCATGGGGACCTACGCACAATCATCCTCCAAATCGAGACCTACCACACCCGCATGCTTGCTGCCATGGAGGAACAGACTAGGGCTTTGCTTGGGCTGCCTCCCATAGTGCCACCACCTCCTGATGCAGCTGCAGAGGGTGAGGAGAGCGACAGCAGTGATTCTCCCACAATAGGGTAGCCGTGTAGGCCATGAGCCCATGAAGGTGTTTTTTTCCGCAAGATCCACACAGGTGGGTTTTGGTGTGCACCCTGTCCTCAGACCTTCCTGGGTGGCCTCCCCACACCCCTAACCCCCCCGCCCCCCCGGGATTTGTTATTTTATTTTTTTTTTGGACAGTGTGTTGCCTTGTGTGGCTCCCGTGGGCATACGCTGCATTGTGGCTGGGCAAATGCAGGCTTGTCATGAATTTGGTTCAGATGCTTGTGTTTGTGTGACACACACCCCTCCTGCTTCATGTTTCCATGGGCTTGCAAAGGGTGTGCCCAAGTAACATTGACGTACATGGTGACGTTGGACTCCCATTCGATGTGTGGGCAGTCTGTAGTCAATACTGTGTATACATTCATAGTGCATATTGTTTTTGTATTTTACACTGCATGGTGTATTGATATGTGCCTCTGCATCCATCTCATCCTCCTAATTTGCAGGTCCATTTCTCATGTCTTCACAAGGCGGTCCACCTTGGAACTGGAGTCCATGTGGCGCTAACACTGTATACTTGGAAGTGTTTGAAGTGTTGGCATCATCAGGTAGTGAGGCTAGCACATTTTTAAGTCTGCAATGTCATGTTTAAGGTAGGTTGGAGGTTGTGTAGGTGATTGGTATTTTTGGTAAGTATTTAGTAATGTGTGTTGTAGGTCCTGCATTACTGTGAGCATTTCATGTGTGGCCATTTTTCCATTAGGGACACTGTAGCTGGTGACACTTGGGGCATGTTGTGGGGATTAATTTGTTTGCTCTCACATTGCATGACATGCCATGGTGTTTTGTGTGGCCGTGCCGGGCAGGGGTTGGGTGACATGGCACTGTTCTCATGTAGTATTTTAAAAGTGGGTATTCATTTCTGCAGCATGGAAGTGTGTCTTTTGATGACACTGCATTGGTGGTGTTTGGGTAGGTAGGGATGCACACATTGTGACACTTCCACATAAACAATCTCAGGCTGCTATGGTTCTGACAGTTCACTGTCCCTTTGTTTGTCATAATTGTTAGGTCGAGTCATCATTGCTTATCAGATGGTATGTGCCAGGGCTGTGTGCACTCCACAGGGGTGTGATTTCTATGTGAAGTAATTAGCCACCAGCTGCGTACGGGCTGCCTCACCCCGTTCCCTTTCCCCTCCCATGCGCAGCGGGCGTGCATGTGGTTGGGGTTGTGGGGGCACCACCATGTCCACAGCCAGGCCACCGGCGTGTTGCAACATTGTGCAGGACACATGCTGCCACTATGATCCTGCACACTACTGGGGGCGCATATAACAGCTGCCCGCCATAACGGTCAAGGGAGCGAAAGCGTGACTTGAGCACTCCGAATGTGCGCTCCACTATGCCCCGGGTTGCAATATGGGCTGTGTTGTATCTTACCTCGGGAGGCATGATGGGGTTCCAAATTGGCGTCATCATGTGGGTGCTCAGAGGGTAGGCACTGTCCCCTGGTGAGGAGGTGATGGGTATCATTAGTGGGGTAGTGACATAACTCTGCATCTGACATGCATGCATGTGCAGTGGTATTCATACTCACCAAGCAGCCATGTATCGCCATGCCGCCCAGCTTCTAGGTCCCGGCTTAGGGTAGACATTCGGTAAATGAAGCTGTCGTGGGTGGACCCTGGATAGTTGGCATATACTGAGGTGATGATTCCCTTGGCATTACATACTACCTGCATGTTGATGGAATGCCAGTGCTTGCGGTTCCTATAGATGTGCTCAGATGCCCTGGGTGGACGTAGTGCCACATGGGTGCAGTCAATGGCACCTAGCACTTTGGGGAATTGCGCCACACCGTAGAAATCGAGGGTGGCAGCCTGCCTTTCTGCAGGTGTCCTGGGCAGGTATATGTGCCTACGGACTGATGGGTGTGCAGTGATGATGGTCAAGACCTGGTGTAGGCAGCGTGACTGCGTGGCCTGTGACACCCCACCCACTATGGCACTTGTCCGCTGAAATGATCCTGTGGCCAAGAAGTGCAGTACATTGAGGACCTTCTCCAGGGGGCTGAGTGCTTGGGAGCACAGGGTGGGTGATGTGAGGTCATCCTCCCACTCACTGACCAGGTGCAGTATTATGTGTGGTGCAAACCTGTACCTCCTATACACCTGGTCATCAGGCATCCCAAAAAGGCTGGTTCTGGGAGTGAAAATTCGGGCCCTCACTATCCTCCTCCTCCTCCTTTGGTAACCCACGGCCACTGCTGCTAGGAACGGTATATTCATCCTGGCGTCTGAGCTTGTTTGTTGTTTGCGCGCACTTTTATGCTGCGCGGGTCGACGTGCGCCTGCTTCATGCTGGCGTACGTGTTTCAGGATTGGACCATTTACTTTTCGGCGTGTTGTAGGCGAACGTGTGAATCTTCCCGCCCACCCCAGGAATACACGTAACACGCTCTCCCAGGCCCAGTCGCGAGTAAATATTCCCGCCCACCCCTGGAATACATGTACCCCACTCTCACAGGCCCAGTCGCGTGTGGAAGTTCACGCGCACCCCGAAATACACACCCAGGGCAATCACGTGTGGAACTTCCCACAAACCCCGTAATACACGTAGCCTGCTGGTATCGCGTGTGGAAGTTTACGCGGACCCATAATACACGTACCCTGATGGTATCACATGGGAGACTACCTGCGCACCCCAGGAATACACGTACCCAGGTAAATCGCACTGCTGGGGGGTGGGGGTGGTGGGAGACATGAGTGGGGGCCTGGTGGAGGGTGCACCTGCACTGCTGGGGGGTGGGGGTGGTGGGAGACATGAGTGGGGCCTGGTGGCGGGTGCCCCTGCACTGCTGGGGGGTGGGGGTGATGGGAGACATGAGTGGGGGCCTGGTGGAGGCTGCCCCTGCACTGCTGGGGGGTGGGGGTGCAGGGAGACATGAGTTGGACATGAGTGGGGGCCTGGTGGAGGGTGCCCCTGGATGCTAGGGGTTGGGGGTGGTGGGAGACATGAGTGGGGGCCTGGTGGAGGGTGCCCCTGCACTGCTGGGGGGTGGGGGTGATGGGAGACATGAGTGGAGGCCTGGTGGAGGCTGCCCCTGCACTGCTGGGGGGTGTGGGTGATGGGAGACATTAGTGGGGGCCTGGTGGAGGCTGCTCCTGCACTGCTGGGGGGTGGGGTGCAGGGGGACATGAGTGGGGGCATGGGGGAGGCTGCCCCTACACTGCTGGGGGTGGGGGTGGTGGGAGACATGTGTGGGGGCCTGGTGGAGGGTGCCCTGCACTGCTGGGGGGTGGGGGTGGTGGGAGACATGAGTGGGGGCCTGGTGGAGGTTGCCCCTGCACTGCTGGGGGGTGGGGGTGGTGGTAGACATGAGTGGGGGCCTGGTGGAGGCTGCCCCTGCACTGCTGTGGGGTGGGGGTGGTGGTAGACACGAGTGGGAGGCTGCCCCTGCACTGCTGTGGGGTGGGGGTGGTGGGAGACATGTGTGGGGGCCTGGTGGAGGCTGCCCCTGCACTGCTGGGGGGTGGGGGTGCAGGGAGACATGAGTTGGACATGAGTGGGGGCCTGGTGGAGGGTGCCCCTGGATGCTGGGGGGTTGGGGGTGGTGGGAGACATGAGTGGGGGCCTGGTGGAGGGTGCCCCTGCACTGCTGGGGGGTGGGGGTGATGGGAGACATGAGTGGGGCCTGGTGGAGGCTGCCCCTGCACTGCTGGGGGGTGAGGGTGGTGGGAGACATGAGTGGGGGCCTGGTGGAGGCTGCCCCTGCACTGCTGGGGGGTGGGGGTGGTGGGAGGCATGTGTGGGGCCTGGTGGAGGGTGCCCTGCACTGCTGGGGGTTGGGGGTGCAGGGGGACATGAGTGGGGGCATGGTGGAGGGTGCCCTGCACTGCTGGGGGGTGGGGTGATGGGAGACATGAGTGGGGGCCTGGTGGAGGCTGCCCCTGCACTGCTGGGGGGTGGGGGTGCTGGGAGATATATGTTGGTGATCAGTAGTGCAAGGTGACATGTGGGTTAGCTGGGGGGCATGGCCATGGTGGATGGGTTGCCTGTGGGACATGAGCAGGGGTGCAGGGTAGTCCCCTGTGGTGTGGGCTGCCTGCAGGGGCCGTGGAGGGTGTAGAGGGAACACCTGGGAGGACCCACACGGCCAAATCACGTGTAGCATTCCCCGGCACCACCGAAATGCACGTACCATGCTGAAATCGCATGTGAATCTTCCCGCGCACCTCGGAATACACGTACCCGGGCCAATCGCGTGTGGAACTTCCCGCGCATCCCGAAGTACACGTACCCAGGCCAATCGCGTGTGGAACTTCCCGCGCACCCCGAAACACACGTACCCAGGCTAATCGCGTGTGGAACTTGCCGCGCGCACCCTGTAGTACACGTACCCAGGCTAATCGCGTGTGGAACTTCCCGCGCACCCCGAAGTACACGTACCCAGGCCAGTCGCGTGTGGAACTTCCCGTGCACCCCGAAGTACACGTACCCAGGCCAATCGCGTGTGGAACTTCCCACGCACCCAGGAACACACGCACACGCTATTTTTCACACAGCGGGTGTCCGTGTTTGTCGGTACCCCTTTGCACCTCATTTGTCCTAGAGGGCCACTGTATGGACCATTCATCATGGCTGTATATGGGTGCTTTTTGTTAGCGCACATTTTGGCGCACATTTTTTTCTGGCGCAGGGACGCTACCGCCTGTTTCTTGTGGCGTACTTGTTTGGCCCTGTGCGCGTCTTTGACCGTGCGCTGGTTTGCCCTATTCGATTCCATAAATACGGGTTGTAGGCGAGCGTGTGGGCGTTCCGCGCACTTGCTCCTGTACTTTGCCCGTGACGCCCATATTTTCACGCGTTGTTCCCCATTCCGAGTGTTACGCCCCGTGTTCCGCCTACTTTTGTGATGTGCGCCGCGCTATGTGCGATTTCGCAGTGGCCGTGGCGCACGCTGTTGGATGACCTGTGTGCCGGCGTGCGCGGCGCACTTTTTCAGCGCACATCCAATGTTTTTCTCGCGCACGGACTTCCATGAACGGATGTGCGCTGGTTTCCCTGCGATTTTCGCACTTGCACTGCGATTTTCGCACTTTTACTGTGAATCCCACGTTTTGGCACCTCTGCGCGGGAATTTTCGGCGCACATTAATTCCATGAATTGACCCCTGAGTTTTCTAAATCGGACTTGAAAAGTACACACATTATAATAAAAGTACTGCAGCAATATAGGAATCATTCAAGAAATGTGTTAAAAAAAAAGAGTTGTGTTATTCTCGCCCCATCCAGAATACTAAAAACACCAGAATGCAATTCAACAAAATGGCTTGTAGGCTGTCTTTCAAGACTTAACATGACAAAAAGATGATGTGAAATGGCAACCTTTTGCATCGTTTGACAAAGGCCTGCTTTATATGATGTGAGTGAAATGTGACATTCCACCCCCAAAAAATGTATTTAACACACCAGATGCAACATAGGAATACTATCGAGACAGTGCGCAACTCTTTTCTGTCAACATATTTTAATTGTCTTCAAAGAAGACAGATTTGGGCGGCAACTCGTTTTTCTGTAAGTGCTTTTAGAATAAAATGTCAATTTTCAACCCCTTGACCAAAACAAGGGTTCTTAAATGGACCATTACTTTAAACAAAGAGCGTGATAAACCCTAACTGTGAGGACCCATGGTTCTGATGAGCTGCTGGGGAGGTGGGCGGGAGGTATTTGTCTCTAGAAGTGCATCACAGGTGGTTGGGAGCTGACAGCACGTCCTCGCTAAAACAGGCACAAAGAAAAGCCCTGTGCTGGGAAGCTGACCAGCCCTCCTTACTTCTTATACTCACGGTAGACGGGTAGCTGCAGGCCCCCCTCCACAGCGTGGCCATGCCTCGGGCCGGCTCTGCCAGCAGTTTACCTGATGCCCTCATATCATTCGAGCTCCGTGGCTTCCACTTTCTGGGTCACTGTTTCTTCTTTAAAACGCAGCTCAGTAGGCTAAGCAACAGCTGCAGGGACCTGCCTGTAACATGTGGGTTAGCAGCCTCACATGCTGGGTTATACAATGAGTACCAGAAGGCAGTCCAGTGATAACACTTATTTTTACAGCACCAACAGCAAGTTATGGGGGGCGGGAAGGAGGGGTGGAGTATAATGGTGAATATTATTATCCTGTATAGCCAGTGACATTGTCCCTTGGTCTGTTCTTGGCAGGAAATCTGGTCTAATAGAATACTGGTTAGCCCTGAACAATCACAAGCAAGTCTGTCACCCCAGAAAACTCATTTCACTAAATGTGTGATCGTGAGCAAATCACTGTACGAGTTACTTTACAGTATGTTAATCACTATTTATACTGTGTCCATCAGCAGTGTAGTGGTCTTACGGCCCCTGTCCTTGTGCAAAGAAGTGGCATATTATGGGCCCACCAGAGTGTTCCCACAACTTAGCCTGTGGAAAGGAAAGAGTAGGGATCTGCAACCGTTTGGAGAACAGAGAACCAGACTGCGGCCAGTACTGAGTGGTGTAGAACTCCTGAAGGCTCTGCATTGGAACAATTAGAACCATGTATTGGGAGGGTTTCATTTATAGACATATATTGTCCACAGGCCAATGTCATATGAGATCCCTGGGTGTTTTGTTATCATTAGTGTCGGATGCCCCCCTTAGGTCTGGACTAAGCTATACAGCCTGCCCTGGTTGTGTCAGGACTAAGCTATACAAACTGCCCTGCTTATGTCTGGAGTAGACTGGACTCCTCTGCCACCTGAACTGGACTATACTCCTCTGCCCTGCGTGTGACTGGACTGAGTTATACTTCAGTACCCTGCTTGTGTCTAGAGTAGTCCAGACTCCTCTCCCTTGCTTGCGTCAGAACTGGACTGTACTCCTCTGTTCTGCTTGTGACTGGAATAAGTTATACTTCAGTGCCCGGCTTGTGTCTGGAGTAGGCAAGACTCCTCTACCTGGCTTGTGTCTGTACTGGACTATACAGCTGTGCCTTGCTTGTGTCTGCCCTGTTTGTGACTGGAATAAATTATACTTCAGTGTCCTGCTTGTGTCTGGAGTAGGCTAAACTCCTCTCCCTTGCTTGTGTCTGAACTGAACTATCCCCCTCTGCCTTGCTTGGGTTTGGACTAAGCTATACTTCAGTGCCCTGCCTGTGTCTGGAGTAGCCTTGACTCCTCTCCCTTGCTTGTTTCTGAACTGGACTATCCTCCTCTGCCTTGCTTGGGTCTGGACTAAGTTATACTTCAGTGCCCTGCTTGTGTCTGGAGTAGCCTTGACTCCTCTCCCTTGCTTGAGTCTGAACTGGACTATCCTCCTCTGCCTTGCTTGGGTCTGGACTAATCTATACTTCAGTGCCCTGCTTGTGTCTGGAGTAGCCTTGACTCCTCTCCCTTGCTTGTGTCTGAACTGAACTATAGTCATCTGCCTTGATTGTGTCTGGACTGAGCTATACTTCAGTGCCCTGCTTGTGTCTGAACTTGACTATACTCCTCTGCCTTGCTTGTGTCTGGACTAAGTTATAGTTCCGTGTCCTGCTTGTGTCTGGAGTAGGCTACACTCCTCTGCCTTGCTTGTGTCTGGACTAAGCTATACTTCAGTGCCCTGCTAGTGTCTGGAGTAGGCTAGACTCCTCGCCCTTGCTTGTGTCTGAACTGGACTATACTCCTCTGCCTTACTTGGATCTGGACTAAGCTGTACTTCAGTGCCCTGCTAGTGTCTGGAGTAGGCTAGATTCCTCTCCCTTCCTTGTGTCTGAACTGGACTATACTCCTCTGTCTTTTTTGTGTCTGGACTAAGCTATACTTCAGTGCCCTGCATGTGTCTTGAGTAGGCTAGACTCATCTGCTTTGCTTGTGTCTGGACTGAGCTATAAACACAGTGCCCTGCTTGTGTCTGGAGTAGGCTAGACTCCTCTCGCTTGCTTGTGTCTGAACTGGACTATACTCCTCTGCCTTGCGTGTGTCTGGACTAAGCTATACTTCAGTGCCCTACTTGTGTCTGGAGTAGGCTAGACTCCTCTCCCTTGCTTGTGGCTGAACTGGACTATACTCCTCTGCCTTGCGTGTGTCTGGACTAAGGTGTACTTCAGTGCCCTGCTAATGTCTGGAGTAGGCTAGATTCCTCTCCCTTGCTTGTGTCTGAACTGGACTATACTCCTCTGTCTTTTTGGTGTCTGGAGTAGGCTACACTCCTCTGCTTTGCTTGTGTCTGGACTGAGCTTTGCTTCCGTGCCCTGCTTGGGTCTGGAGTAGGCTAGACTCCTCTCCCTTGTTTGTGTCTGAACTGGACTATACTCCTCTGCCTTGCTTGGGTCTGGACTGAGCTATACTTCAGTGCCCTGTGTGTGACTGTCTATGGTTATATTCGTGTGATCAGTTCTAATCTTGGGTTTAGGTGGTATTTGACTGAAACCAGAGCCAGAATACTTTTCCTGGAGTAGTAAATGCCTATGTCATTTTCTCAGTCAGCATGGGTGCCAGTGCACTAATTCAATGCTTATCGCATGTGTCAGAGTACACATGTGATAGTGGCTAAGAAGGGTCTCACTCCCAGGGTGTCACTTTTGTGACGGAGCGGCTTGACCTCGAATGTTCTCCAGCAAACTGGACTCCTCTGCAGTCTGAACTGGACTATACTCCTCTGTTCTGCTTGTGACTGGAATAAGTTATACTTCAGTGCCCGGCTTGTGTTTGGAGTAGGCAAGACTCCTCTCCCTGGCTTGTGTCTGTACTGGACTACACAGCTGTGCCTTGCTTGTTTCTGCCCTGTTTGTGACTGGACTAAGTTATTCTTCAGTGTCCTGCCTGTGTCTGGAGTAGGCTAAACTCCTCTCCCTTCCTTGTGTCTGAACTGAACTATCCCCCTCTGCCTTGCTTGGGTCTGGGCTAAGCTATACTTCAGTGCCCTGCTTGTGTCTGGAGTAGCCTTGACTCCTCTCCCTTGCTTTAGTCTGAACTGGACTATCCTCCTCTGCTTTGCTTGGGTTTGGACTAATCTATACTTCAGTGCCCTGCTTGTGTCTGGAGTAGCCTTGACTCCTCTCCCTTGCTTGTGTCTGAACTGGACTATACTCATCTGCCTTGCTTGTGTCTGGACTGAGCTATACTTCAGTGCCCTGCTTGTGTTTGAACTTGACTATACTCCTCTGCCTTGCTTGTGTCTGGACTAAGCTATAGTTCCGTGCCCTGCTTGTGTCTGGAGTACGTTAGACCCCTCTGCCTTGCTTGTGTCTGGACTAAGCTATATTTCAGTGCCCTGCTAGTGTCTGGAGTAGGCTAGACTCCTCTCCCTTGCTTGTGTCTGAACTGGACTATACTCCTCTGCCTTACTTGGGTCTGGACTAAGCTGTACTTCAGTGTCCTGCTAGTGTCTGGAGTAGGCTAGATTCCTCTCCCTTGCTTGTTTCTGAACTGGACTATACTCCTCTGTCTTTTTTGTGTCTGGAATAAGCTATACTTCAGTGACCTGCTTGTGTCGGGAGTAGGCTAGACTCCTCTGCTTTGCTTGTGTCTGGACTGAGCTATAACTCAGTGCCCTGCTTGTGTCTGGAGTAGGCTAGACTACTCTCGCTTGCTTGTGTCTGAACTGGACTATACTTTTCTTTTTTGTGTCTGGAGTAGGCTAGACTACTCTCGCTTGCTTGTGTCTGAACTGGACTATACTCTTCTTTTTTATGTCTGGAGTAGGCTAGACTCCTCTGCTTTGCTTGTGTCTGGACTGAGCTATACTTCAGTGCCCTGCTTGTGTCTGGAGCAGGCTAGACTCCTCTCCCTTGCTTTTGTCTGAACTGGACTATACTCCTCTGCCTTGCTTGGGTCTGGACTAAGCTATACTTCAGTGCCCTGCTTGGGTCTGGAGTAGGCTAGACTCCTCTCCCTTGCTTGTGTCTGAATTGGACTATACTCCTCTGCCTTGCTTGGGTCTAGACTGAGCTATACTTCAGTGCCCTGTTTGTGATTGTATATGGTTATATTCGTGTGATCAGTTCTAATCGTGGGCTTAGGTGGTATTTGACTGAAAACAGAGCCAGAATACTTTTCCTGGAGTAGTAAATGCCTATGTCATGTTCTAGTCAGCATGGGTGCCAGTGCACTAATGCAAGGCTTAACGCATGTGTCAGGGTACAGATCTGAGAGAGGATAAGAAGGGTGTCATTCCCAGGGTGTCACTTTTGTGACTGAGCGGCTTGACGTCGAATGTTCTCCAGCGAACATGGCAATTTACCCAGAGTTCTTTTTACATGTATTTCGTGTTTGTCACATAATTCTAGCACATGATGTGTTTGTACATATGACTTTACCGTCAAAGCAAACCGTATGTGGGCGTCGTTGGAGCGACTAGAACGGCGTCCGCCCGTGCTCGCGTTCACCGGTACTCTCGCAGTGGGGTACACTGGCGCCATGGCAACAGCTGGCATCCAGGATACGGGGTTGGCATTCCAGGACGCAGGCACAATGTCGACTAATAACCCATAGCCGGATGCACAGGAGAGGGGGGCAAATGTTTCCTCAGAGACGTGTTGCGCCCGGCTGTGTGGGCCAAGGTTTGCTCTGCGTCACCCTGGCAAACAGGGCGACGATTGACTGTCAATTGATGGGCCCCGCGATCAAGGTGGGGGCGGGATGGGTTCTCGTAAACCTTTTCAAGTGGGGTCTTTATTTGTAGGACAACTCAGGCCAGCAGAGTGCCTTTCATCCCATGCCTTTGTCTAATCAAATCCACAGAGCAGAGCTCGAGATCACACTGCGCATCCGGGGGCAGTAGGGAGCGCCGAACAGGAGACCAGAAATCCGAACCGGCGCCAGCGTCACCTAAACCTTGCACCGATACTGGCCGACTTTTCACTGCGTTTGCATTGAGGCAAAAAGGACCCCGTGTGAAAATGCGTTTCTCCGATATAGTGCCTCGGGCCAAATTCTGGGGAAAATTGTGCTACAAAAGGAAGGTGATACAGTAAGTGTCCTAGGTCAACTTTCATAGGAAAGACAAGGAAATGGTCCTAACTTATATTTTGAAGTTTGCTAGCGTGGATAAGCTCATCACACTCTCTCATGGTCAGGGGCGGAGCCAGCCTCAACATTTTGGAGTGGGGCTGGATGGCAATTTTGTAAACTGTTAGTGAGATGGAACATTAAACCTATTGCGCTGCTGTTTACCCCAGCCCCCATCCTACCGCCCCCTCCACAAGCCCAGGAGGCTGAGTAGATATCACACCTTCCTTTGGCCATTAGATCTTTCACTCCAACTCCTCAGAGGCGCAGCCAGGATTCTGTAACCAGTGGGGCCTGGAGCTAATGTAGTAGGGCCACACTAAGAAGAGCCTGCAGAAGAAAGGGTACTTATTCTGCTCCCAGCCAAAAGCACAGGTGTGACAGAGAGTAGTGCGGGAGGACGAACCAATCAATTGGGGGTTGTCCCCTTGAGAAAAGTTTTTAAATAATGGGTTAAAATGGTGCATTTTTCAGTACACTTTCTGTGATAAATTAGGTAGAAAGCCACACAGTTTACAATCGGTTTTGCAGGGTAAGACTTAAAAAGTCCATCAGATGCCAACCCACCAGCAATGAACAGGAGCCTTTTTAAACACAATTTCATAATGCCTTGCCCACTGTATGCCAGTACTCTGCAAGTGTGAAAAAGCATTTTCATATTGATTGTGCTCACACATGTCCATTCTGGTGCACGTATATATGCCACTATTCCCACATAGTAAAATACTCATGTTTGCTTTGTCCATAATGCCAGTAAGGCTACAATAAGAAAGCATGTTTATACTGGCGCTGCCAATACATGCCAGTATCTCCATGTGAGAACATACTCCTGTTGGCTTTGCCTTAATGCCAGTGAATAAAAGGCATGCCACAGTAAGAAAACATATCGTGGCTGGCTACAAAAATCCCCCACTCCCCATGTGAGAACTCTCATCATGTAGTTTCTCCCTAATCCCTAACGGCAGTAAAAAGAATGTCATGCCACAGTAAAAAAAAACATCAGCTTTCAGGCTGCACGAATGCCCCCACCCCAATGTAAGAATACTTATGTTACCTTTGGCCTTAACACCAGTAATAAACTGCAATGCCACAGTAAGAAAACATGCTCTTGCTGGCGAGCCGGTAAGATAGCTCAGCGGACTTGGCGCATGCTGTTGTAATCTGAGTGTGATTCGCAGGTTCAAATCCTGGCAAGGCCAAATCAGCCTTTCATGCTTCAAAGTGATCTCTATGGACCTTGTACTATTATGTTCCTTTTGCACCGTTTTACCTCTCTCTCTAACTCTGTACTGTGTTTTCCCTGCTCACCAAGTTGTATCAGCACCGCTATACTTACGGGTTTGGGTGCTGTCAATAAATGCAATAAATAAATAAATAAAGCTCATTAAATGAGTGCAAAGTTTGGTTGGGTGATACATTCATTATATGTAAATGTGTTCTCTGTACGGCACTTTGGCAAACGTGCCATATAAGTAACATATTATCATTACACAAATCGCCCCATATAAGAACACTTGTGTTGCACTCATCATGTTATAATTCCCGATGTAAGGATATTTATGACCCTTTCCTTGTCTTTCGGGGGAAGGTTAACCTAGGACACTTACTGTATCACCTTCCCTTTGTTTATATACTGCCCACGAGGTAGGAATGCTGTGAATCCCCCACGGCGGCGGTAGCCGGTGTGAGGTTAGTCAAAACTGCTACACCGGGACAAAGCGCACGCAATATGGGTCTAGGGTGTTCACGCACTAGACCACGTTTCTTCACTTGTCGCAGAACATGCTCAAAGTGAATTGGGATCTGGAGTGCATTTTTGCTCTTAAGTGGGGTTAAGCCCTATTGGTAGATAATTTTGTCCATGGAAACCATCAGAGTATATATTTTTTAAACATAGGATCTCCAGAGTGTGGTAAGTAGAACAATGACCCTGAAGGTAGGCAGCAAAACGAATGAAAAAACAGTTTTGCACAAATAACCACTGATTCGCTAATTCTGAATGTAGCAGAATCAGTGCACGCCAAATTAGTTCATGCTTTAATAAAGAAAATACTATGCACACGAACCTCAGAAATTGAAACCAGTAGCGTCGCCTGGCGATAAACACCCAATTTAGGACCAGCCAGAGGCTTATAGACACCTCACACAACATGCTAGTAGTAGCAGCAAATATCATATCCCCTTCCCAAATTCCAGGACTATATAGCAATGGTACGGAGCAGAAAGAAGAGCAGGACAAATGCAACAAGAGTAGGTTGTATTAGGATCAAAGCTGCTAAAATGATGGCCCACCAAAAAAAGATGATTGTAGCAACGGGCCACCATCAACACCAACATGGCAGTCAATCAGTAGGAAATGCATTGAACAAAACCTCATCTTTGCCAAACGCACTGTCCTGCAGCTACTAATGGTACTAGGATACATTGAGAACACAGTAGTCATTAACCATGGGTGTTTACAACCTACATGTTATGATATGATCACTTGTTACGCGCAAACCTTCACCAGCTACGGCAGCATGGCGCTGAAAGAAAGACTGAAATGGGATGCAGAGAGAGACACAAGAAAAATTAGGCCAAAACAACAACAGAAAGGTTTTTACCTCACACCAGAATGAGAAATGATCATGGGCACTGCAAAGAGCGAGCGGTAGAGAGTGCCGCAGCTGTGCAGAGGCAACAGAGGAAGATTGACCCCTCCCGCAGGCGGGAGTGCTTGAAATGAGGGACAGAGATACAAAGTGCAGCGGCAGAACGGAGAGATCAAGGGGAAACAGAGTTTGAATTTATTTTGCAGGTACTCGGGGCCAGTTTTATAGAGGGCCGATGTACATTGCAAAGTGTCTTAGATTTGACAAGTTTAGGCACCGGCAGCTAATGTAGAGAACTAACAATGGTGGAGGTTGAGGAAAAGTGAGAAGCCCGAGTGGCCAGCCTGGCCGCAGAGTTTTGCAAGATTTGTAAGCAATGAATAAGATAACCAGGTTGGGCAAAGTGGAGAGAATTGCAGTAATCAAGCGAGTGAGAAGAAACAACTAGGGGACGGAGATGAGAGGGAAGATAATGCAGCACTTTGGGCAAAATCCAAAGGTTAAAGTGAACGGATTGGCATATTGTGCTCACCTGGGCCAGCGTGGTGAGGGATGCAGACAGCTTAGCCCAGAGGTCCTTGAACATTGTAGAAGGCGGTGGCAGGGGGCCAATACCAGCTGGCCAAAAAGCAGCAGACCACAGCACAGAGTCAGGGGGGGCACCAACAATAAGAACCTCCGTCTTATCACCATTAAGACAGAGCTAGTTGTGATCCATCCAGACATGGCTTGCGGATAGGCAACAGTGGCAGCGCTGAGCAGTAGAAGGGAGATCCAAGTTCTGGCTCAAGCATACTCATAGGCATACTCACTCAGGTCATGTTAGTGGACACACTGATTGCTCCAGAGATCATGGGAACATAAATGCAATGAAAGCCAAATAGTATACCATTGTCAAATTCCCAAATGTAGTTGGTGTGCAGGATTGTACACACAGATATCACTCACCATGCAAGTACCAAGGACGATGTGTTATGAAACTGCACCATCAATGTACAAATGGCCTGTGAGGCTGACCTATCCATTACCAATTGTTATGACAGATTCCCTGGGTACAAACAATTATTTAATCAGGCGATATCTAGTTTGGGGAAATTTTCCATCCACCCCTTATCAGGCATACACAGTTTTTATGAACCTGAAGCCAGTTTAACAGTGCCGATTCCCTACTGCCTCCCTCCCTGTTTGGGACAAGAACCACATAGGTTTGCACTGAAGGTCTATTTATTAATTCAACAGAAATTATCAAATCAATTTAAAATATGAACAAATTATACATCTATCATCCAAATATCAATGTTTACTGCAAAGAAGAATGATCAATAAGCTTGTCAATTTCATTGTCAATGCTACATTCAACTTAGTTATAGACTTTTGTAGAAACACACAAAACATATGTACATTTGATTTGCCCTGAGCACACATTCACGATGAGTTGAAAAGTGAATTAGGGCTCAGGCCAAAGCTTTCATTTTATTTTAAAAAAACAAATTAAATCACAACATCTCTGCCTACCTACTGTAAGGTAGGCCCAACTTACAGGGGTGTCCCTAATTATAAGGGCACCCCTAATCATGCTCACACCAGAGTAAAGTACACCCTTCTAGGGAAGTAAGGCCAATAGTCTATCTTGCAAGGATAACAAATGTATTCTTTACAGAAATGAGGATGGGGAAAAGAACTCTGCTCCCTGAAAGGCATTCTGTCCCTCTTCCATTCCTTTACTCCTGCAAACTGGTGCCAGGCAGGAGTTTTTATACTCATGACTCGCTGTAGTGGCATCGCTGGATATGGGCATGGCTTTATCCCAACTCGTCCTGCTTCCATACAAGGGATGCTCCAGTCTTCCTTTCTTCATTGTCAGCGATTTCTGTTAGGATATGCTACTTTACATATTGCTACCTTACATAAACACACACACAACCCTGCAGACTTTTACAAACCTTGAGGCCTAGACCCAGGAAAAACTAAAAATTTCTATAACTAATTTTCATTCATACTCCTCGCATTCTACTCATATTTTTATGTGGTCCTGTAATTTCTTTTAAACCTGTTTTTCCTAATTCTGCATGTTGTGCATTGAGAATGTTACAATCCCCTTTTTTTTAGCATGCATGGCCTTTTGACAGACATCAGACAGCTGCTGAGTTACTTTGTGCTGCTCTGCCAGCCTTAGTGACGCAACACTGCATGAGCCCTGTGATCCATTTTTACCACAGGCTGCATTCTTCCCGGCAGAGAGCTTGCTTCTATAGTGCTTTGAGATTTTAGAACTTCATAGGATTAACATTTACAAATGTATTCGGCTAATAATTATTTGAACCTTATATTTAAATAAAAACGGCCTTCTTTTAGTGCCTGCCCATGTCTGTGTATATGATGTATTTGTACGAGAGAGCTTTCCCAGTGCCCCTCCTCCCCCGTGGTCCCTTGTAGTGCCTAGAAGCAGTAAAAAGAAGTCTTGCCTAATTCTAAATTGCTTGGGGGTGAAGGAAGGTGCTAGCTCTTTCCCAACATTCACCTCTTTCATTACTTCTACAGTAACAAACTCATCCTGACCTGACATATCTACAAACCCAGACATATTAGTTTGAGTTTCATTGTTTATTGTATGCCAAGGTGGTTTAGATCCTGCAATTGATACCATAATCTTTGCACTATTAGGGATTATATTTGCACAACATCAGAGACCCAATTGGCAAGTGCAGGAAAGGACCAAGAAGAATACGATAACAGGCACCAAAAAATGTTACTGCTGCCCCCGCCATGATGGGACCTAATCAAAGGCAAGCGATAGCCAATCCGTGCTCTGAACTCCACCTTCTTTCTTCATTTGAACACCTTGATTGTTCATCGCCTCAATGATGTGGGATACTGACCCATTCTCAGCATCCTCTGGGGGTACAAAAGTGCAGCAGATGCTTACCAACTTTTTACATACTCCTCCTTCTATTGCTGTTGTTAAGGTGTATGTCCCTGGGACGCTGCGTACCTGAGCTTCCAGGAGGTGCCCGTTGAGGTGATGCCAGTCTGTCGGTCGATTGGTGGCATGAAGAAAGGTAACGCAAGGAATCAGCCTCACTCCTGCCCTAATGGCACAGGGTTGAAGGGGGATCAAATCCTGACGCCACAATGAGGCACTTCCCTGGATATTAATGTGGCACCAGAACAGTGCAAGCACTCACAGGGAAGGCCGTTCCAAAGTAGTGCTGAGCCGGTAGATGTCTTTATCTGGGTGTTGAAGCGAGGCAAAGAAGAATATGGGTGTCCAAGAAGAGCAAATACCCAATTCCGGAGGCAGAAGGCAGACAGGATCAGACAGAGGAAGGTCAAAGGAACGGACACCACCTAAGGCAGGATAACTACCAGGGCTTCTAGGAAAACCCAAGGAAGGAACCCAGGACCAGAACAGAAGGCCAGGGGAACAGGTCAAGGACAGACAGGGAAGGAAGGGAAGATGGCCCAGAAAAGGGACCAAACAACTAAAGGCAGGGCTGGGGAGTAGTCAGGGGAACAGGAACCCAACCCCTCAGAAGGGGAGAGGATCAGGGAGATCGGGAGCTGAGCCTAGGAAAGGAGCAGGAATCACAGGAGCGATGTGGAGGGTCGGGAACCAAGCCCCGTTGAGACACGACTAGTTCTTGACCCGACCGCATAATAAGGAAGTCCTGTGAGAATGAGGCTGGGAACGGAACGCCTCTTTCACGCAAAATTCTGGTGCAAAAGCAAGGCTTGTAACGCAAGCCTAACGCTGCTGCCCGATGCGCATGCGCGGAGCCCGGAACGCGGCGAAATGCGCATGCGCGAGGGGTAGTTCCCGACACCCGAGGACCCCACCAACGGTAACGGGGGTAGAGCCTCCAAGATCTAAACCGGCATGAAGACTCCCTCGGCTGCTGAAAAAAGGTAGGTGTCCAAACAGCTGTTAGCAAATCCAACATGTAGCGGTTCTGCACCGTCGCGAGTCTCAATGCATGAAGCTCTACTTTGATGGTGTTGAACCCATTTTCTGTGTCATCAGCCAGTTGGACTAGGTCCCATCGGACTATCTGGACCCACTTGGCGTTAGCAGCTGCCTGTATCCCCAGAGCCAAAAAATATTAAATGAAAGTCTCTGCTGAGCTAAAAAGTTGATACTCGTCAGGTATTCCTCTGGGCAGTGTGGAACAATCTTTTGATATGTAGTTCAATCTCTTCTTGTTTCCCCGCTGTTGAAATTGGCCTTTTTCTAGCAACATACCACATTCTTCAGTGATTTGCAAGTTTCTTTCTGCTTCTTTAGGTGCTGGAGTGGCTGTTGGCACATTGACCGGCATTTCTTCTCCCTTCAGGTGTTCTCCTGGGATTACTAGTAGCACTGAGTGCAGCGTGGCCAGTGAACACTTACCCCTCCAGGAGGGTGGGAGGTGCAAGTAGGCTTGTCAGCCACAAACCCAGTAGTAATCCATCACCGCTGCTGTACCTTTTGTCATATCAGGGATCACAAGAGTGTGGTTGCACTGTGTGTTTGCACCAACAGTAACTGTTCCTTCATTGCTAAACCAATGGTCATAGTCAATGGCTCTATGTATTCACATTGGCTTCTCCATTGTTGCAATCCATGGCAGCCTTGTGCTGCATTGGGACCATATTTGTGCACACAGTCTCTACTCGGGCTATTGTCTCTTTTCTGTACTCGATCAGTCCATCTGCCGGGCACGTCACTCTGATACCTGCCATTTGTCATTGACATGTGAATAACCTCCCAAGGACACATATTGTACTTGTAGACACTTGCGTTATTTCAAACTACCATTGCATAGCACTGGGTCTAGTTCAATGCTCCTCAACTGCATGCTTTGTGCCTGGAATGTGTCCTTTATTCTACATAGAGCAAGATGTATGAGCACTGTGCCTCTGTAATTGGAACTGGATGTGGAACTAAAACCTAAGGAGCCCCTGACGCATGTGCACACACATAATAGCTTTCATTGATCACATTCCTTCCTGCAGTGTGCATATTGGAGTACCAGCTATTAGAGGATTCTGGGTACTCAATGTCATGTCATCCCTGTGCTGAAACTTTGGCATGTCAGACAATGTATTGCTTTTTTTAAAATGCTCTCCTGGAGGTTTGGCACAAACCAGTCCAGTTTTTATTATAATCCAGAAAATAAATTATAATAAAAACACTAAATCTGTAGGAAAAAAGCCACAATAAAAGAATTTGCAATAAGACATAGAACCGAAAAGCTAATGCCACAGAGAGCAATTCTTTGGGCATCACCACCTTCCCAGATCTCTCCAGCCTCCACAATAGATCTGTGGGAGACTGTTTAGATCCACTCTGCAACCATAGCTCCTTTTCCTTCTCAGGTGCTTTCCCGTGCAACTCTATAACCTCTGTTGTAGGCAATGCTGTGTATGGAACTGTGGTCTCACGTTCTACAGGGGTGGTCATTATACACTCTGTTATCATTGTATCTGGGAGATAGGCTGCTAACTTGGCCGCATGGTCTGCAGCGGCGTTGCCTTTAGAAATTTCATCCATGGCATTAGTATGCACAGCACATTTGACGACTGCCACAGCAGAGGGCCATGATAAGGCTTCATTCAGTTCTTCCAACAGTCTTGCATGCTGCACTGGCGAGCCATCTGCCCTGTGAAACCCTCTCCTCTTCTGCAGAGACAGACCAGAATGCACTCTTGTTGTGACATATGCTGAGGCTGAGTAGGTGGTTACACACTACCCTTGAGAGGCTCTCAATGCCTCAATAAGACCAACAAGTTCTCCTGCCTGAGCTGAATAATGCATAGGTAATCTTTTCATGATCAGAACTTCATGCTCCCCCCTTTACTGTGCACCACTGCCGCCCCTGTGTGCCTCCGTCCCGTCTCACGTCAATTATTGATGACCCATCAACATACATTGTCTCTCCTTCTCTCAATGCACTGTCTCTAGCTTTAGATTTACGCTCCTCTTGACCCTCATATGGAGCACAGTCATGCATTTTCAGGTCATCATCAGTGGATGCCTCTGTCAAAAATGTGGTGGGATTCACCATCCTACACCTTACTATATGAGTATGAGACTTGGATATTATAATCTCACATGCATAGGATCTCGGAGTTGTAACAGTCAATTTAGATCTTTCCAAAATGGTGAATAGTGAATGTTCCACAAACAAGATAACAGAGCACCCCATGACAATCGTGGAACCTTTATCTACTGCAAATCCAGCCACTGTGAGTGCTTGTTCGCACACAAATTGTCCCTGCATGACTGAATCGAGCATCCCACTATAATAAGTCAATGATTTGTGGCCCATTGTGCTCTTTTTGGTCAATTCAGCTATCATGACCCGTCCACAAGAGTGGGAAAATAAATAAAACTCCTGTGTGTAATCCGGAGTTGGTAAAACAGGGGCCATGCAAATAGCTTCTTTCAAGTTCACAAATTGTCTAGTCATTTCTTCAGTCCATTACAATTTACCATTTTATGTCTTCTGTCCTTCTCTGAGACTTTGTAACAGCGGCCTTGTGTAGGTTGCGTAGTCTAGGATCCTTGCCTTACAATAACTATAAAAGCCCAAAAACGGCTGCATTTCCTTGACATTACTGGGCCTTGGGGTGGCATGTACTGCCGCCGCCCTATCTGGCAATATTTTTTTCCCATTTGCAAAAATGAGTTGTCCCAAGTACAGTACCTCCTGCTGGCAGTATTGTAGCTTCTTTTTTATCTACCTTGTACCCCTTGTGAGGCAGCAATTGCAATAATGCAACAGAATCCCTCCTGAACTGTGGGATGTATTGACCCACTCTGCTATATTATGCGGCCTCACCCTGCTATCTATGGTGCGAGAAACAACAAAATGGCGGCAAAACCCTTTGTTCACGCCAAAATCTTCAAAACCGGGTTTCAACACACAAACAGATGGCTGCACAACCTGCCACCCACAGTGCATGTGTGGTGGAACAGAGCACATGATGCAGAAAAAGTTCCAGTGGACTCCATGATAAGTAAACATGGAGTACAGAGGGAGACGCAGCACTTTTGCAAATGAAACTTCAAAAATGTGCCTATAAATGGCATTTACTTTGCTGCTGAAACTCCAAAATGCCTGTAGATAACACCTTCTAACATTCAAAATCTTGCTTGGTGCTAAAAGTCATGTAATCTAATGAAGCACTGTGAATTCACAAAGTCCTAAAATTTTAAGAGCAAAACACTTTTTCAGCAAAACTGGATTGCCTGTGAAAGACCGTTCCTGTCAAAAATCTGTGTGCAGCCACCCTGGGCTACATGAGTGACAGCTCCTGTCAAATGGGCTCTCCTGTTTAAAGTTTAAAGTTGCCTAAAACTAAAGATCTGCCGGATTAGCAAATATAAAAGGATTGTTGCTGAAAGGAACACGGATCTCAGCTGTTTTTGATCCCACATGTTTAAATTTAAGAATGTAATTTATCCATGTCATCTGATGCCACACGTTTGTTTTACGCTGGCTGGGCCAGAGTTGAAAAACAGGTTTCCACCAAAGGGGAGGGCATTCCTCTCAGCAGATACTCATTGACACATGATAATTGTGGGTTAGGACAGACTTGGGTCTGCTCCCAAGGAATGAACAATGGAAAAATTTCCAGCCCAGGAAATGGACGTGTGAAACGGTCGTAAACTAGGCCTGCAGAAGGAAATCCCAAAAAGGTGGGGGCTACTCCTTGCTCCAGAGACAAGGCGGACCATTTGCTGCTAAGAATCTGTAATGAACCATTTTTCGAGACTTATAACTCACTGTGAGAAGTGGTGTAAAATATAAAAAGGGCAAAATTGTTACTCTAATGTTTGGCCCAACATTGCAAAACCTAGTGGAACTGTGTAGCATATTCTGAACAGGAATGGCAATATATGTGGGTTTATGGGAACTGTATTTATGCTAGAATTGTTAAACTTTGCACACACATTCCTAGGGTAAACACACATATTTGTGTAAATTTGGAGAAAGTTTGGAAAATGTTTTCACAGAGAAATGGACAAAATGCTGCAACAGGACGACACAAGGTCTCACAGCTGTGGGATTTTGAGGAACATATATTCCATAAAATATGTAATCCTGTACGTGGTTTTCATAGAGGTTACAAATGTGTAAATATGTATTTAGGACAAAATTTGATTTTGATACTAGTGGCTAGGGGAGGTTTCCAAGGATTGTAAAAATCAAAGCATAAATTTGACATCATATGTGTTTGAGCTAATCACCCAAATGCAAGGTGGAGGTGGGGCTCTTATCCAATCCCAGTTCGTAGGGGCAGGATTAGTTAAACCGGCCCATACACCCATTTTTGTGATGTCATTTGAAAGGATAAATAGAGACAGCTGACAACACATACGAAGACTCTCTCTTCTGATTCCAGCGAAGCACTTTGTTCCAGCATTTAACATCCAGTTTTAGCATCCTTCCAGATCCAGATGCCAAGGACCAGGCCAAGCATTAGCTGAACCATTTTCAGCTAGGCCACAATCCTCAAATTATCCTTACAACCCAGTGAAGCGCTGTGGTGTAGGGAAGCATCCTGAAACTATCTGGCTTGCTACCATAAGACTTGCCTGATGAACTCGCAATCCCGTTGATCTGAAATATCCAGAAACAAGAAGGGCAGATCCTGTGCAGTTCCGGTGACCGGCCTAGCTGATCCTGTCCCGTGCTTGATGTGCTGTCCTTCCTTGGTAGACCCGATCCATTGACCAGAATCTTGACAGGCCTAAAATCTTAAATCCCAGTGGATTGTGAGTATTAATAGGACGCTAGAGAACTATTGTATACCTTGCATTATCTTGTCCCACCTATATCTCTGAACTATCCTTACTTTCATAACCAGTAACAGTGTCAAAATCTTAGTGCTGTCTTATTCTGTCTATTTCCTAAAGCATCATTTTCTGAGTCATTTTTAGTTGTGTAACTCTCATCCAGAAATCCCATTTCAAGTGTGTGGACTGGTTCCGTCAGGGAAGGCACTGGGGATCTGTTACTGAAGTCATGAATCAGTCTCAGAGATTACTGTGTCCCAACTTGGTTGTCTAGCTTGCATCCTCTAGTCTTGAGTAAAAGCGTTATCCATATTTTCTGATTTCAAACTGAAATTCTTGTCCAAACCTCGTGTCTTTATTTCCGAAAAACACCTCTCACTAAAACCTCCATTACTCCCTCAGTTTTTATGATAGAAACGATTCCTACTGATACCTAACATCCTTGGCTAAATAGTGTGATTGACCCGTTTTTCTCAAAAATTGCATATTAAAAGTTTGCCACGATTTTCCATTTTGCAAAGGTTTTACACTTGTGAATTACCTTTAAATTATTTCTTACCTTGCGTTTGAGATTTCAAATGTTTTAACTTTTGATTAAATCATTGCTTGTGATTGCTGGCATCTGTAAAAAGCGGCTCCCATATAAATGTATGATATTTTAAGCATTTTTGACCACATTTAGTGTTTTTGCTCAGCCAATTTCAAAGCCATGCTGACAGTTGAAAAGTCAAATCCGTTTTTTTCTTCTGTTTAAAGGGGGAAGGTGGGAGTGATATTCTGTTTAATCTGGATTATTCCTGAGTACCTTCTCTCTCCTCACATCTATTTAAATTGCTTATTGGTGGGTTGAGGAGTGTTGCAGGGGGAACCTCTAACCATAGCGCTATCTGTTCCAAACCAACCCAAAAGTATTATTTTCTGTGCTGCATTCTTTTTTGTGTTCATTACCTAATTCCTAGTGCATTTAAGATATTATTCATTGTTACCTATTAAAATATATTGTGATTTAAATTCTAAATAAATAAATAAATATTTACCTTTGCAAACTAGCCTGATTCCTGGTTCAGTGTGACCTGGGGGGTACCAGGAGAAGGGTGTGATATGAGTGTTATATCATTCAGAATATTCAACTTATAGATCAAAATAAATAAGGGTTTCATTTGCGCACTACATGCTGGGTGAGATGTGGGTGTGGGCCTTATTGAAATCCCTTTACAGCACTGTTGTTCATTTTGACTGCATACCAGCAGATCATCCACATACTGGATGATTATGCTAGGCATCCAAATATATGTCTCGGGAGGATAGCTCAGAGGCAACATACTCGCCTTGGAAGCAAGACAACACGGAGCACCACCGATTCGATCCCCGGGTCTGCGCTTAGAAACCTCTGGGTATTAAGCGTATTATAAATAACCTATCATTTCATATCTTTTCCCAAGTCGGCATGCAGTACTCTATTAAAAATACTTGGACTTTCACAGTACCCTTGAGGCAATCTCAAAGCGCCATTGACCATGTGTAAAGGCAGTGAGCTACCATGAACCAGGGTGAAGTGGGATTGAGAAGAAAGCATTCTTCAGATCCACCACTGTGAAGTATGTTGCTGTCTTGGAAATGCTACATAGGATTGTTGCTGGATTTGGAACTACTGGAATGCCTACCACACCATCTCATTAAGAGGACTTAGATCCTGGCTCATCCTTCAACTACCCCCCGTTGCTTTCTTGACTGGCTATATGGCCGTATTACACAGGGATATGCATTCTACAATGATCCCTTGCTCTAATAGAGCCTGAATAGTGCCTTTTATCCCTTCCTCTGCTTCCCTTGACAAGAGGTAGTTCTGCGCCTTCAGGAGTACTGCTCTTGACTTCAATGTGATCTGTACTGGGGGTCACATAGCTCAGTAACCCAACATCTTGTGGATTAATAGTCCATAATTGTGCTGGCACATATCACATGTCCTCCTAAAAAAATAAAGATGGGGTCACCACTGCCATCAGGGGGGCACTGCACCTTCCTATACTGCACCATGATATCACAGGGGATGCAGATTTCCTAAATAATCTCCCCATTTTGCTCACTGTCTTCGAATAACTCCTCATCAGTCATTTCCTTCAATTGTGTTGTCAGGTCTACACATAGTACTGTGCGCCACTCGAACCCGTCCTGGTCTGTTCCAATCAGGACTGTTATGTCTAACACTACTAGTCCTTGCAAATATAATGAAAATATTGCCTATGCCACCATCTTGGGTGGCACCATGGGGCGGAAAATAAAATCTGTGGGCGCATTCGCCAACCCTTTGTCGCAATTTGAGGCCCTGCTTTTGCCAGTACCTTGATGCCATAGCAAATATGCCTGGGACAACAGGAACCCCACGGACTACTTACTCCTTCGCCATTGCATCAATTATTACCATTGCTTGAGCTACACACATCCCTGGAGTGGAACACACGACCCCTTGATCTGTGAATGATATAGTTATATTTAGTTTACTGAGTAGATCCCTACCCAAAAACTTAACAGGGGAACTCTCTGAATATAACAAGGGGGCTCGAACTACCCTCCCTCCCATTTTTATATCCAGTTCCTCAGTGTATGGAACCATAGAAATAGCCCCAGAGAATCCCTGCTTGGCAAGAGTTTTACCTGAAAATGGAAAGTTCCCCTCCATAATGCATGATTTAGTTGCACCTGAATATACCATAAATATAAATAGATTGTTTCATATTTCCGCCTCCAACAAGGGCTCCTCTTCAGGGTATCAATTTGTCAATAGGACACGCGGGTGCTCTCTGTGGGCTGTCCTAATCAGAATATGCATTTGTCCTGGGGAATGAAAAAGGGCCACCCCCCCATTGTTACTCCTTGCAATGGGGTGTCTGTTCTCCCTGTCATACTGTTGAACTGTGTTCCCCTCACTCCGCTGTGGTTGTTGCCCACGTTGCCCCTGCCTACCAGCCCCATAAGGGAACTGATTTTGACCCCCTCTCCCAAATTGCTGTTATCCCATTCCTTGCAGCCCGTGGAATTCCTGTACTGGAGGTGATGGCCTATAATTAAATCCCATCCCAGGCCTGTACCTGCATTCCCTTGTGAAATGCTCCCATCTCCCGCAATACCAGCACTGTAATGTTCCCAATCCTCTTCCCTGAGGCCCTATCCCACCAAAAGCCTGCTGATCTTGCTCCTCGAAATCCTCCTCTTCCCCCGGTACTCCTTCATACTGCCACTGTGGGTTCGGGTACTGGCCCCCGACCCCATTGTCACTGTCCTCCTTCACCCCATAGTGCTGCAATTGTGGCATTCACAATTTGTTGAGTGTCTCCTGCCCTTTCCCCTGAACCCGTGCCATCTCCGGTGCTTGAATGATAACCTTATTTAATTTCTTTACCATTAATTTTGCCTTGTCCGTTTGCCGCTTCTGGGCTGTCTCCCTGTCCCGCTCCTTGATTCTCTTACAATGGTGGACTATTATATTTTATATCTCTGCCCACCCTTTGGCTTCAATTCCCACAATTATATCTAGTGTCTTCTGGAACTCTTTTGGTAATCCCCTCTTTACGACAAAATAGAAAAATGGTACTGAGTGGTCCCATTACCCTACTGTCTCAGCTCTCCACATTTCCTGTAATTTAAGAATAAACTTAACTGGTTCCTCATCATCACCCATTGGGCACTTCATTAAAGAATGTAAGTCAGTGGTATCTTTGTACATCTTTCTTAGGGAATCCCATACCCTTGCCCTTACTTCATGAAAGGTTGCTCCATCATGTTAATTACCTGCAAAGCTTATTCCAGAGTACCCAGTCCTTGCCCATATGTCCCCAGCCTGGTCCCCAACTATGGCAACCAGTAAACTCTTAAGGTCTCCTAGTGCTATAACTACCCCTGCTGTTTGTTTTTCAAATTCATAGATACATTTACAGGCGCCGGCTGTAAACTAAGGGAGAGCTTTAATCAAATCATTTGTGTCCATGGCACATACTGCGTTATCCCTACTCCTTTATGTATAAGAGGAATCTGTATGTCTATTTTGTTTTCTACCCCTTGTTTAGTATTCTTCTGATCTTGTACTACCACCATTAAATCTGGTCTATTTCTTGGTCTTTCCCTCTTCACTGCCTCCTGTGACAGGGACAGGGTTCTCGCTGCCTCTTCTCCTTGATCTCTTTCTTGCCCCGCCTCTTCATTATTTCTACCACCTTGATCTTCCCCTTCATTTTCCCTTGCTTGGTCTGTTTCTTGCCCCTCTGCCCATCATCTTTTTCAACACAAACATTTCTTATTGCAACAGGCTTAAATCGAAACAAAAAAATCTCCTGACTTCCAATCCCCTATTTTCTGCCCCGTGCCCTTATTTCTGGTGATATTTCTTCAGGTTCTTGTAACCTGACTAACCTTTCCCGCAATGCTCTTAACTAGTCTATATCTATTTGTGGACCCTCTGGGTCCACTGATGCTACAGGCATGTCAATGCTGGTGGATGAGTGTGAAACTGGAAATGCATTGGAGGGATAGGGCCTCCGTATCCTTGTCCTTTACTGCTTTTTATCGTGTGTTCTGTCATGTCTTCTGCGCAGGAGTTCATGTGGGACTCCTGGCGGTGCAGCTCTCTCACTTTTGGTTTGGTGAACAGACCCATGGGATACCCTTATGGCATCCATGGGTAGAGGTGCAACCCTGTGCCCTTAGTGTATGTTTTTGGGCACCTGTGTGTGACCCACAGAGCAGGGTACGGGCTGGTGGCAGCTACGTGCTGAAATGACTGGTACCCTGAGCGTCCTCCATTTTGGGATGCCCAGGCCCTGTCATTGAAATCGGTAGATTCTGGATGGAGACAAAATGGCCCCCATGGCCTCTTGCCTTCCATCACCTGTTACCTTGATCTTCCCGAAGTCCCGGGAAGCCCTGACTCTGTCCTGTGGGATGTATTTACCCATGCATCCGAGCCCTACCTCAAAACTGTGCAGTACTGACATGGAAAACATCATGATGGCCAGAGTTTCCCAGAAAATGCACAGGAAAATCCCATTTTGCCTATATTGTGAGCTCAGAGAGGCAATGCTGATTGCCAAAAGCAAACCCATAACTGTGGGGAATTCATTTTTCTTGAATGTCAAATATGGAAAAATCATGGGCACAGAATTAATTTACTTCAGAAACACACCAATGCCATGTCCTGAACATGGACAATATACTCCATGTAATATCACTTGCTGAAATGAACCAATCTAAAAAAAATCCCAAGGATGGATGCAGTAATCACAAAATCCTGAGGGTGGCGCTAGCGGTCTAAACTCTGACAGGAGAGCTGTCTTGCAAAACTGTCTAGTGCAAAGAAAGGGGTCTTATTCAATTGAAAGTTCAAAGGGGTTGCCTGTCCTGAGAACTCTTGACACTTCAGAACTCAACACAAGAAGCCAGGAAATCACAGGGTTCTGTTAATTAAATGCAAAGTGGCTCCCTGGCCTCCTGATCTCAGCTTCCCAGAGACCACACAATGGCCCCTCTCCTCTGAAAGGAATATGTTGATTTTTACTGTTTCCTGTCAACAAAGGCCTGCCTGCCCCGAGGACACATGTGACTGACCCACCCAAGTCTTGGAGGCGGACTCCAACACTCTGAGGACTGAATTGAAAGTAAAATATATATTTTAGAAAAACACTGATAACTCTTTGTAATCAAATGACAGAAATGTATAACTTTAAGAGCCTTAATTTAAAAAATGTACCTTCAATTCAAGCCCAAACTCCAATTTGTGTGATGTTCTGGGGCAAAACCCTGCTACTTGTTAATATTACAGACACTGTGTTTAAGTTAGACAAATGAAAATTCATTGGTATAAGTATGGACAGGCTGTGTACATATGTATGAAGTTGGAAGAAAATCCGATAGTGGGAACCAGCTTAAAACGCGCAAAATATTGCCATTTCTGGATGCAAGCTCCTAGAAACGCCAGAGTCAGAACAGGGGCTAACATCAGTAATGCCTCATGTGTGTATGTCATTTTAAACAAATGTGTACCTGTGCAAATATGTCTTTTGTTATCAAATATAGAATGTGTGCAATTTGACAGGGCAGTGTCCTCTCTGCAAGCCATAAAATGACATCGCTCTGACTCACAGTTCCTTCCCCAATCAAGTGAGAAATTGAAATTTGACCAATGGCAAGTGGAGAGGGGTAGGGTCTAGTGATGCTGCATACACACCCACTTTCAAAACACATAAAAGCAGAGAGTGCAAGCCAAATAGACATTCATTTTCCACTTGCAGCTGGAAGCTCTGCCAAAATTCCATACTTTACCTCCATCAAACTTCAAAGAGCCAAACTAGAGACTTCAATCTCCAGAATCCAGAAGCAGTGCTGTACCCAGAGAGAGAGAGCAGAGCTGACCCAGGCCAATGAGAGCTGAACTAGAGAGCTGAACCGGAGTCCAGTCCAAAACCTGACCAGATCCGTGATGAGGCCCATTTAATTCAAGAATATAGTGTGAGTACCTAGTAGAACTGTGCAGAACCAATCTCTTAGTTACAATAATATAATTCAATCTATTTAATCTAAGTAGAACTGCCTCCTAACTGTCACCTGTCATTTCTAGTTGCAAACTGTCACTTGTCTTTTTGAACTTTAAAATTTCAAATCTGAAAAACGACCTTCACAAAATCGCTCATATCTCCGCGACCGTTTGTCTTAGAGACTTGCAGTAACTTTCCTCTGGAAGCTGAGATCCTAGGCTTTCCTAGGACCCCGAAACGATAGTGCTAGTACTTGTAGTTCCTCTGTAATCGTGCCAGACGCATTCGCTAATTTTGCCGCGATTTGCAAATTTCTCCACGTGTAAAAAACTGCTGCTGCTTGCCTTCCATTTGCCAGAAATTCGTTTAACCTGCTAGTTATCCCTGAATCATTGCAAGAGTGAGCCTGGACTAATATTAACTAGATACCACTCACCCTGAACCTCTAAAGGGAATTAAAAGCATTTTAGCATATTTTTTACTTAATTGCCAGCACATATAAAAGCATTTTGCCTGTGTTTTAAACTTCTGTAGTCTAAGCTGCTGGGGTGAACTGAATCACATTTGATTGCATTTCTGAGAACTGTGTGCTTTCCTTCCATTTCCTTGCATTGCATAAAAGGGGGGGGGGTGAATTGTACAAGAAAGTGATTACATTGTCTTTGCTGAAATCCTATCAAGTTATTTTCTTTACTGCATTTCATTCCACATTGCATCCATCTGAAACCATAAAAGTATTGTTGCTATCTTATCCATTTCATGTCAACACCTTAGTGATTATAAAGAAGTGTGCTAGTGCCAGATTCTCCGTTGTTAATCTTTATCATATCAGATTAAGTGTGATAGTCAATTATTAATTTATTATAAGGTGTGATATATATATCTATTGTTTAAATTATCAAATAAACCTTTTAAACTTGCAAAACAGAACTACTTCTTGGCTCAGTGGGGTCAGGAGGATTCCAAGAGGGGTGTTATATAGGGGTAGTCATCCAGAACGCATGAACTGGACATAAAGATATATCAATAAGGGTTTTCATTCAGTATTATAGACTAGGCGTTGACTTAGCTGTAGTGTTGAATTGAATCCTCTTACAAATTGGGGGCTCGTGCCGGACGTTTGGGTTAGATCTACCATTTGTGCAGATTAATACAGTGTGCCAGCTGACCAGATACACATATCCGGTCGGATCACCACGCTGTGTTACGCTGTAAAGCACTCCTCAAAGCAACGCTCTAAGGAAAAGGTCTGTTTTGCAAAAATAAAATACAAATTTCTGTAAGTCAGGACAGAGACCAATCTCTAGAATGACGACCTTAGTAGACATGAAAATAGCCAGAGAGCACTTCTTACATAAACTATTTGTGAGAGGTGAATGGGCTGAGCAGGGCCAGGATGCCTGGTTGCAGGCCATTACGCGACAGGTCACTGAAACAGGGTCAGACTTATGGAGAGATCAGGGTCCATTACATGTGGCCCTGAGTGAACTATATATGGCCTCTAAGGCCAAAGATGAACACGACAAGATTGTTAGGATAGCGGCATACCTGTACCTATATGTGGGAGACATGCAGGATAGATGTGCTGAAAGCCAAAATCTGGCAAATAGGCAACAGATGGCGTTAGAGAAGGTCCAATCTGACCTGGTCTCTTCTGAGCAGAGGCTGCAGGGGAGCCAGGAGTCAGAAAATGATAGTAGGCAGTATATCATTAAAATAAAAGAGGATATGGATATACTGCAACAGGAAAAGACAGACCAGGATGCCAGAATTATGGCTTTGCAGAAGGAACGCCAAGACAGTTTGGACTCCCTACTGCAGAGCCAGAAAAAGCTGGAGCAACAGATCAATTTCAACAGGGCATGCACAGAGCAGGTAGCCACCCTGCAAATCCAACTAGACAGAGAGAAAGAGGAGAGCAATAAACTGATCCTGAAAGACCTGGATACCCAGGCAGAGTTTGATCAGGAGCGCCAGAAAGCCGGTGCTTTCCAAAGGCAAAGGGACGACCTGGCGTCACAAATTCAAGCTCTTGGTCAGGAAAGGGACACCTTAGGCCAGGAAGTCTGCCACTTCAGAAGAAAAATGGAAGAAAATCACCTGGCCCACCAGGGACTAGGTGACCTCCAAAAAGAACACCAGGACTTGCTAGAGCACACCAGGAGGGTGGAGGAGGCTCTGGCAAGACAGGAGCAGGCCAGTAGGGATGGGACTCAGGAGGTAACCCTCCTGCAGCAAAGACTGGCCCAGTGCTCCAGGACCAATCAGGAAACGCAGAGAGAGAATGAGGCTCTCTGCCAGCACAATGATAGGCTCCAACAACAGGTAGCGATGCAGGAGAGACTGATAGAGTCTAGTAAGGCCTTAACTGAGGAACTGAAGGCACAAATGCAGGCTCTTGCATTGCAACAGGGAGCAGGGGCGGATAGAGATGAGGTTCGCTGGGAAAGGGAAGCTCCGGAGCATAACCTCAGGAGCCCTAGTACCAGAGGCCCTCATACCTCTCAGTCCCTGGACTCTGCCACCCCCATGTTCCCTGGCGCACATGAGCACCGGGCCACAGGGATGGCAGACTACTATCCAGACAAAAGTATGGGGCTCATAGGCCAGTACCACCCAGGTATGGAGGGGCGGGCATCCGGGTATGGGCACCCAAGTACAGTACAGTTCAATGGGGAACCCCAGGAGAGTAGGCTCCTTAAGGGCATCCTGAAAACCTCTGCCCAGTTAGGTCAGTGGAGGGGGTACCCATCAAATCCTGGCAGCAAGGAGGAATCTGAAGACTCCTCTGAACTGCGCAGGACACAGGAGACCAGGTCCCCACATTCTGCCAGCCATTCCCAGGCTCGCAGAATCCGGGAAAACCTGGAAGAGCAGACAGGAACCTCTGGGAGCAGTGCCTCTGAGTCAGAGGAGGAATGGACAAGGGTTACCCGAACCAAAAAGGCCAATAAGGCAAAAAGGGCCTTGCTTAAGGACCCCTTAAAGCAGATTAAGGCGATCAGGAGCGTCATCACGCCTTACCATAAGAACGCTAAGTATTCTGTTTGGGAGCACTTAGAGTTGTTTGAGCAAATGATGGCGACTTTCCATTTGAAGGACAGCCAAAGCTGTATTCAATATGTAAAGTGGACCTTCTCCCCGGAATACTCCAGTTTCTTTGCGGGGCTGGAGGACCAAAATCATTTAAGATGGTCCACCTATAAGGCGGCCATCTTGAAACATTTTTCTGTTCACAGAAATCCTCAAGAGGCTCGCAAGGCAGCCTACAATTTACAATGTGGGGAGGATCAGGCCCCACAAGAATTTGTGCAGGAGTTAAAGCGTGCTTTTGCGCAGACCACCAGAAGGGTGCGCACAGACAGTAGAGAATTCATTAATACATTTTTTCATGCCTTGCCCAAATACATAATGACCCAGCTCGTGAGGGATTTTCACGAGAAAAGATCTTTAGACTGGGTCATTGAACAGGCTACCCGGATCTATGAGGTGCAGAAACCGGTAGATAGCAAAAGTAATGCCCAGAAAAACCCCAAAGCCAACAGCATCCCTGCTGCTGCCAAGGTGGCAGAGGTAAAGGTCACCCCCGTTTTGGATTTGGAGATGGGGGGGCCTAAAAACCTACCTGCACCTAATAATGCTAGGCCCAGGAGGTCCTCGGGCCAGTCACAGACAGGGAGCCAGGGAGGCAGCCCCACAAATGGGGTCCCTCGCTCTCCTGATTATGTAAGTCCCCGTTACAAGGGAAATCGACCCATCCTGGGTTATGTGTGGACTCCTCCAGCCCAAGGGGGGGGATCCGGCCAAGCACCTAACCCAGGGAACCTCCCTCCTAACTTCCCACCGGAGGGCAGAAATTCTCCAAACCCTGGGCAGAACTTTTTCCCCAGATATCCACCCGACTTTCAGCCCCAAAACCATCCATCCTTCTTTCCCCAATTCCCTGAGCCCAGACCACTGAATCCGGGAGAGGGGAGGCCAAGGGTGGAGGGGTACCCAAATCTTCCCAACCCGGGGTATTACCAGAGGAGGGACAGCTACCCTTCCCGGGATCAGCCCAGGGGAGAAAACAGGGCCCTGTATCAGCCTGAGCGGGTTTCCCAGTTAGAGCGCCAGGTTCAAAACATGGCGCGGGATATGGGTCACATACTGAGGGCTCAGCAGAACCCTCAGATCGGCATGCCGGCGCAGAACATACCCAACTCTGGACCTGGTGCTCCAGAACAATGACGGGGGCAGCACCCCGACAACTCACCGGTTCCCAGGGAGGAGGCACAAAGGGAAGGGGGGTGTAAAGCCTTGGAGGAAGCTTCCTTCCTCACTTGTAAACAGCCCCTGGAAACCCAGGAACCGGAAACAAAATCTCTTGCCCCTGAAAGTCTGCCTCCTAAGGAGCAGAGGGGGGGTAGGAGAAACAAAAGACCCAAACAGACTCAGTTTGAGGAGGAGGTACAGATCTTCCAATTTGAGGGAGAGGGATCCTCAGAGGATCCTGGGAAAAGGATCTTCTCCTTCAGGGAGGGGGGAACTCCTCCCAAAGAAAAATGGGTCCCTAGGGATGCAAATCCAGACTGGGGAGATGTGGAGACTGAGCTACCGCCGCCCACCCTCTCATCCCAGAACCAACAGCAAGAAAATCCCCTGGTTCAAACCCATCCTGGTGACTGCCTCCAAAAAGGGGGGGGCGGCCCAGAACCGGAGCCAGGGGAACCCACAATGGCTCTGATCTCCAGTTGCCAACTTTTTCTTTCAGATTCCCAAGGCTCTCCACAGAATTCTGCCCAAATCTCTTCGCTAGCGATGTCCAAAACCAGAAAATTAGCCCACCAGTTGTCCAAAAATGTACATTATCTGTGCCCCCTTGAGGAGAAGGAGGGAAGATACTATGCCCCGGTACATGTACATGGGCAGGGTACAATTTTGGCACTGGTGGACACTGGATCTCAAGCTACCCTTCTGTCCAGAAGGGCCTTTGACGAACTGAATGCAGGAAGGGGAGGGAATTACCAAATTCCTCTCACCTCTCTTCCTTGACAACTGCAGAACTTTGACGGGAAGGAAATTCCCGTTGAGGGGACTGCAGACTTGGACATTAAAATTGGGCGACACAAGTTGAAACACCCGGTCATAGTTGTGACCCCAGAGGGCACCCCTTGTTTACTATGGAATGACCTCCTGAGAAGGTTGTCACCCCTAATAGATTGCGTAAACAAGGTCCTCTGGACCCAGACTAGCCGACCAATAAAATTAAAACAGAGTGTCAACCATGTTAGTTTAAACGGCACCTGCCACATGGTTGAACAAAAATCTGACCAAGTAGAATTTCACTTCCAGAACAACCAAATTCCAGACGTGACAGTAATAGAAGTAGGACAACAGACTGGTGATGGGGGGTCCTCTCTATTTCTGAAAATCAACCTTCCTTCCAGTTTAAGGTGGTATTCCACACTGGAAGGAAACACTCTGAAATTCTATACTAATCCACAATCAGAAACTACCACTTCTATAGTCCAGGAAGATGTGAAATCAGCTCATAGCCTGGCTGATATTCAGCAAATTGGAGAGCAGTTGTTCATCCCTGTTCAGTTAAATGATGGGAAGGACTCTGTTCTCGCTCGAGTGTGTGTGAACAACGGTAAGAGCTTCATCAGCGAAGCCATGTTTCGCCAACTCCCAAAAGATCCAGCCATTCCCACCTTCAAACTGATAGACAAATGGGAAATGGACCTGGAAGCACCTAATTCCAAACATCTCCTGCCAAACAGGTGTATGCTCAAAATCTCCATTGGCAACAAGAGCATAGTCCATAATTGTTGGGTCGTGCGAGACGTCACTGCCGCCTTTTACTTAGGCAGTGACATTCTCAATCGCTTTGCCATTAGTTTGGACCTAATAAACTTCAAGGCTTGGTCCCGATTAGCGGATAATCCCATGGGCTTTGATGATCCAGAAAAAGCATTTAGGTCAGCTCAATTGCTACCTTATGCAGTTGAAATTCAGGTTAAAGAGGAAGTCACCATCCCAGAAAGGACCCGACAATTCTCCCTGGAAGTGAAAGTTAAAAGGGGACAAGAGTTGAAAAACCCTGATGCTTACATACATCTAAACGCTTCTCTCCAACAGCAAGGGTTGGGGGTAAACCCAACTCCATTAGTCAACATAGAACATGACACCATTCCAATAGAGGTGAATAACAGCGACTTAAAGAGTATTACTCTAGCCGCAGGCACCATTATTGGAATGGCGGTTGATGACCGACATTTTTCCATCGACTTAGTAAATGAACTGTTAGGACCAATCCCCAAGGACTGTTTTGACAGTGACAGTGATGACAACGCAACACCAGACAGGATCTTTACCCGGCATGGGGGGAACTTCCTGGTGTACTCTTCCTGCCCCTATGGTAAGGAAGATGTGACTTGTGACTTCAGGAGGGATGAGGTGATTTTCCAGGTCCATGAGGGCTGCCTTTCCCACCTGAAGCCTCCAGTCCAAATCAGCACTCTGACCAGGGACTTCTCCACCCAGCTGGAGGAGGCCGCTGAAATAGCCAAACCAGAAGTCTTTCCAGGCTTCAGGCAGATGGTGGAAGAGAGAGTCAACCTAGCTGATGCCTGTGTGACTCTGGAACAAAAGCAAAAGTTGAAACAAGTTTTCTTGGATTTGCAAGATCTCTTTGCGGTAGACTCATATGACTGTGGTCGCACTGACATCCACACAACAACAATCCCCACGGACCCTGGCATGACTCCTGTGTTTGTGAAGCAATATCGCTTGCCTCTCGCATCAATGGAGTCCCTTACTGAAATAATTAAGAACCTTGAGTCCCGGGGAATAATCCGTCCAGTCCACAGCACCTTCAATAATCCGGTGCTGGGAATATTGAAGCCAAACGGCCAGTGGAGACTCTGCGCCGACCTCAGGGAGCTCAACAAACGGGTCCATACTTCCCGATGGCCTCTGCCCTACATTGACCAAGGGCTGGCCCAGATCCAGGGGTCACAGATATTCACTGCAATAGACCTGACCAATGGATACTGGACCGTGCCTGTCAGCAGGGAGGACCAATACAAACTGGCTTTTACCTTTGGGGGCCAGCAATACACATGGACCCGGACTCACTTCGGATACCTCAACTCCGGCAATGAATTCAACATTTTTCTACACAAGGCCTTGCCCGACTTGGGTGCAAGGGGTAACCTGGCTTATGTAGATGATGTCCTCATCAAAAGTTCATCTGTGGAGGAACACATAGCGGAGATCCGTTATGTTCTGACGCAGTTGAGGGCCGCCGGAGCAAAACTTTCCTTTCAGAAAGCACAGTGGTGTAGAACCCGTGTTAATTTCTTGGGGCATGAGATTACTCCTCAGGGTCTCTGTCCCCAGGAAAAGAAAGTGGAAGCACTTCAGAAACTGAAAGACCCCACAACTCTGCGGGAACTAAGGAGCCTCCTTGGACTGACTAATTACAGCAGAAAGTTCATTGAGGGCTACGCAGAGATCACCAGACCCCTGATTCATCTCCTGAAGGGGGGGGTCAAGTGGGAATGAGGTCCAGAACAAGCCGAGGCAGTAAAACAACTCAAAAGAAGCCTCTCACAAGCGCCCTGCCTAGCTTACCCTGTCAGAAACAAGGAGTTCTTCCTGGAGACGGGGTTTTCTAATACGTGCTTGACGGCAGTATTATACCAAAAGCATGACAAGGTCAATAAAGTAATCTCCTATGCGAGCAAAACTTTATCCTCTGTGGAGGAAAAATTCAACGATTGTGAGAAGGCACTCCTGGCAACGGTGTGGGCATTGAAGAATTACCGCCCGTTTATCCAGGGGGAACACATCATGGTGGAGACTCCACACCAGCCTCTGCAATATCTCCAAAGTGATAGAATCCGGGCCGGAAATGTGAGTAATTCCCGAATTACTTCCTGGATTCTATCAATGCAAGGCTTTCCTGTGGAGGTCCGATATGGCCAAAACAAGAAGAGTCCCCTTGCGCAAGGTCTGGCTGACTTGCATGATTGTGCCAGAGAAAACTGTCTCGAGGACGAAAGTCTAAAAATCAAGGACAACACGGAGGCATACCTTAATTCCCCACACAAAGTCTTTGAAGAAGACAAGTGTGAGGGAATGCCCACTGTGTATGTGGATGGATGCTCTTACCATGTTGACAACGACGGGGAGAAAGAACTGGTGGCTGGCGTAGGGAATGCATGGGTGAATGAGTCCCCAGAACCCTCCACTGGATACAAAATTGGTCCCCGAAGTAGTCAGGTGGCAGAATTGATGGCTGTGCATCAGGCCATCCTCACTGCTGTCCAGCATCAACTCCACGAACTGGTCATAATCACAGATTCGGATTATGTACGGAACGGGTTCGTGGAGCACCTGGTTAATTGGAAAACCAGAGGCATGTTATGTGCTAACAACAAACCCTTGAAACATGGGAAGTTGATCCAAAACATTGATGATCTGGTCACATCGAATGGGATGACCATCTACTGGAAAAAGATCAAGGGTCATTTCAAAGTAGAGGGACCAGACAAAACTGGAAATGACTTAGCTGATCAGCTGGCCAAAACCGGGGCCATCCAAGGGGATCTAATTGAGATTGAGTCCCTGTTGGGGGAAATCCAGGTCATTGCTATCACTAGGTCCCAGACAAATGCTCACAGCGACCTTTCAATTGCACAATGGAGTAAGGAGACCCCTGATGCTGATTTGATTACTGCTCAGAAGGGGGATCCAATAATTGGTAAATTTTACCAGCACCTTGAGGACCCTGAGAACTTTCCCCTGATGGATACCGATTACATTGGGAAAGAGGACCTAAGAGTGTTGATGAAATGTCCAAAAATGTTCCGGATCCAAGACGGTTTGCTGGTAAGGAAATCCAAAGCTGGCCACGATCAGTGGGTGGTTCCTACCTCATTCCGAAGCCTGATGTTAAGTCACGCCCATGATGCGGCCACCGCCGGTCATAGGGGGTTTCACACAACACTGGAAATCTTAAGAGAGGTTGCATACTGGCCACACATGGGGCAGGACCTCGACCAATACTTGAAGGGGTGTCTTGTGTGTGCACAATTTCAGCCATCATCCCTCACGCACCGCGCGCCTCTCCAAAAGCGGGGGATGACACTGCCATGGTCAGATTTACAAATCGACTTTGTAGGCCCTGTGATTCGCTCTGCTAGAGGGAATAAGTACATGTTGACTGTGACATGCTTGTTTACCAAGTGGGTGGAATGTCTCCCAGCCCCAAATTGCAAGGCAGAAACTGCAGCTGCCTTGATGATTAACCACATCTTTTCCCGTTTTGGTCTACCTCAAAGGATTGAGTCAGACAGAGGTAGCCACTTCACCAGTGAAGTAATGACAAAGATGTGGGAGATACTGGGGGTCAAGAGAAAGCTGCATATTGCTTATAGACCAGCTTCTTCTGGGGCAGTAGAGAGATATAACCGGACAATTGTGAGCATATTAAAGAAGTTTGTGGCAGATTCTGGGCCAAGTTGGGATATCCGATTACCTCTGGTCCTAATGGCCATCAGATCTACCCCTTCATCTGCAACCAAAATGTCACCATTTGAGTTGATGACTGGACGCAAGATGGTGCTTCCTCAGCATTTGCTCTATAGGACCCAAGAGCAGACACTGATAAATGCCTCCACTACTCATGAGTATGTGGAGAATTTAAGGAAACACCTCCAACATGCTTTTGCTTACGCTCAGCGGAATCTAGAAAGATCGGCTGATAGCATGAAGACCCATTATGACCTGAAAACTTCCAGGAAGGAATATCAGGTGGGAGACCGGGTCTATCTATACAATTTCCAAAGGAACCAAGCCAAGCAGCGCAAATTTTTGCCTACATGGAAGGGACCCTTTGAGATCATCGACAAAATCTCCCCAGTGGCCTACAAAATCCACATCCCCAAAGGTCCTTTGGCAGCGGGGGAAGACAAGTGGGTCCACATGAACCAGTTGAAATGTTGCCATCCCAGGCACACTCTGCAACAACTGGAGGAATCCTCTGGAATCCTAGCGGGTACTGTCTCAGACTAATTCAGTTCCCATCATAAAACATACCACATCTAGTCTCTAAAATATTGTGATTTGCATGAAACTGTCTCTTAGTTATACTGTTTTTTTTTTCAAAATAAGAATGTAATGTTTCATTATGATGAAATGAATATGCTGCCCCACTATCTCAACAGTGGTGAAAAACGTCTATGAGTAGGTATTGCCGCTTTTGCTTTATCATCCTAGGAGAGATGAAACCATGGAGAATGACCAAGGAGGATGATCCGGAGACGGGAACGAAGATCCAATGGGCCCGGGGTACCGCCCAATATTCCCATCAGGACTGGCGAGGATGACCGATCGATCCACCGGATGAAGGAAGAGATGCTGAACTGTGCCATCTATTGGAAGAAGATGAGGAAACATCCCAGATCTTGCGAGTCCCATCAGTGAAACCGAATGGCCATCGCAAGAGGGGGGCTTGTGGGATGTATTTACCCATGCATCCGAGCCCTACCTCAAAACTGTGCAGTACTGACATGGAAAACATCATGATGGCCAGAGTTTCCCAGAAAATGCACAGGAAAATCCCATTTTGCCTATATTGTGAGCTCAGAGAGGCAATGCTGATTGCCAAAAGCAAACCCATAACTGTGGGGAATTCATTTTTCTTGAATGTCAAATATGGAAAAATCATGGGCACAGAATTAATTTACTTCAGAAACACACCAATGCCATGTCCTGAACATGGACAATATACTCCATGTAATATCACTTGCTGAAATGAACCAATCTAAAAAAAATCCCAAGGATGGATGCAGTAACCACAAAATCCTGAGGGTGGCGCTAGCGGTCTAAACTCTGACAGGAGAGCTGTCTTGCAAAACTGTCTAGTGCAAAGAAAGGGGTCTTATTCAATTGAAAGTTCAAAGGGGTTGCCTGTCCTGAGAACTCTTGACACTTCAGAACTCAACACAAGAAGCCAGGAAATCACAGGGTTCTGTTAATTAAATGCAAAGTGGCTCCCTGGCCTCCTGATCTCAGCTTCCCAGGGACCACACAATGGCCCCTCTCCTCTGAAAGGAATATGTTGATTTTTACTGTTTCCTGTCAACAAAGGCCTGCCTGCCCCGAGGACACATGTGACTGACCCACCCAAGTCTTGGAGGCGGACTCCAACACTCTGAGGACTGAATTGAAAGTAAAATATATATTTTACAAAAACACTGATAACTCTTTGTAATCAAATGACAGAAATGTATAACTTTAAGAGCCTTAATTTAAAAAATGTACCTTCAATTCAAGCCCAAACTCCAATTTGTGTGATGTTCTGGGGCAAAACCCTGCTAATTGTTAATATTACAGACACTGTGTTTAAGTTAGACAAATGAAAATTCATTGGTATAAGTATGGACAGGCTGTGTACATATGTATGAAGTTGGAAGAAAATCCGATAGTGGGAACCAGCTTAAAACGCGCAAAATATTGCCATTTCTGGATGCAAGCTCCTAGAAACGCCAGAGTCAGAACAGGGGCTAACATCAGTAATGCCTCATGTGTGTATGTCATTTTAAACAAATGTGTACCTGTGCAAATATGTCTTTTGTTATCAAATATAGAATGTGTGCAATTTGACAGGGGAGTGTCCTCTCTGCAAGCCATAAAATGACATCGCTCTGACTCACAGTTCCTTCCCCAATCAAGTGAGAAATTGAAATTTGACCAATGGCAAGTGGAGAGGGGTAGGGTCTAGTGATGCTGCATACACACCCACTTTCAAAACACATAAAAGCAGAGAGTGCAAGCCAAATAGACATTCATTTTCCACTTGCAGCTGGAAGCTCTGCCAAAATTCCATACTTTACCTCCATCAAACTTCAAAGAGCCAAACTAGAGACTTCAATCTCCAGAATCCAGAAGCAGTGCTGTACCCAGAGAGAGAGAGCAGAGCTGACCCAGGCCAATGAGAGCTGAACCAGAGAGCTGAACCGGAGTCCAGTCCAAAACCTGACCAGATCCGTGATGAGGCCCATTTAATTCAAGAATATAGTGTGAGTACCTAGTAGAACTGTGCAGAACCAATCTCTTAGTTACAATAATATAATTCAATCTATTTAATCTAAGTAGAACTGCCTCCTAACTGTCACCTGTCATTTCTAGTTGCAAACTGTCACTTGTCTTTTTGAACTTTAAAATTTCAAATCTGAAAAACGACCTTCACAAAATCACTCATATCTCCGCGACCGTTTGTCTTAGAGACTTGCAGTAACTTTCCTCTGGAAGCTGAGATCCTAGGCTTTCCTAGGACCCCAAAACGATAGTGCTAGTACTTTTAGTTCCTCTGTAATCGTGCCAGACGCATTCGCGAATTTTGCCGCGATTTGCAAATTTCTCCACGTGTAAAAAATCTGCTGCTGCTTGCCTTCCATTTGCCAGAAATTCGTTTAACCTGCTAATTATCCCTGAATCATTGCAAGAGTGAGCCTGGACTAATATTAACTAGATACCACTCACCCTGAACCTCTAAAGGGAATTAAAAGCATTTTAGCATATTTTTTACTTAATTGCCAGCACATATAAAAGCATTTTGCCTGTGTTTTAAACTTCTGTAGTCTAAGCTGCTGGGGTGAACTGAATCACATTTGATTGCATTTCTGAGAACTGTGTGCTTTCCTTCCATTTCCTTGCATTGCATAAAAGGGGGGGGTGAATTGTACAAGAAAGTGATTACATTGTCTTTGCTGAAATCCTATCAAGTTATTTTCTTTACTGCATTTCATTCCACATTGCATCCATCTGAAACCATAAAAGTATTGTTGCTATCTTATCCATTTCATGTCAACTCCTTAGTGATTATAAAGAAGTGTGCTAGTGCCAGATTCTCCGTTGTTAATCTTTATCATATCAGATTAAGTGTGATAGTCAATTATTAATTTATTATAAGGTGTGATATATATATCTATTGTTTAAATTATCAAATAAACCTTTTAAACTTGCAAAACAGAACTACTTCTTGGCTCAGTGGGGTCAGGAGGATTCCAAGAGGGGTGTTATATAGGGGTAGTCATCCAGAACGCATGAACTGGACATAAAGATATATCAATAAGGGTTTTCATTCAGTATTATAGACTAGGCGTTGACTTAGCTGTAGTGTTGAATATGTTCCTCTTACAGTCCCTTCCCCCTGACTGGCTGTTGGGTGGAAGTTCCATATATGGTAGTGTGGGGAAGTGCTGACCAGACTGGCTGGAGCCTTCTCAACAACCGTATGTTGTGGGTACGCCTGTGGGTGGGACCTGGGTGAATGGAGTGTGTGACGAATACGCATTCTATGTTGTGGATGTCTAGTATCTGGTGGTTGACACAATGACTGAGACAACCCTGCCCGAAACCGGTATGAATGCAGCTTGGAGTGTTGAATGGCTCGGTACTTGTACCAATACACATAACTTGTTGTGAGTGTCTGGAGAGAAGTGAATGGCCTGAATGTCCCATGTGCCTGATTGGCTGCCTGCCGGCATGAATGACCGTAGTCGTGATTGGATGCTTGAGTGTGACCCAGCGGAATGAATGGGAGATCAACAGTATATCTGGGGACCTCTCACTGCTAGGAATCGTGTTCAGGAGCTAAAGTCCACTACGACGAGGAACTGGAGTAACTGAAGCTTGATCTTGAAACCCTGCTGGACGAGAAGAATTGCTGTTGCTCTCCTTCACAATCTGAAAGCTGCTGTGCTTGAAGAACTGACCCAGAGAGGACCTGGCAAGGCACCCTCTTCCCGAGCTACGAGGGACCATCGTGCACCAGCAGATCTTTGCCAAAGCTCCCTGGTAGACAGACCTTCGACAGGCTGCCAACCCGATATGGGGATTGCTGCGGAACTCCAAAGAGAAGCGCCCGGACTGTTGTCCGCCACTGTCGATGACTGCCATCGCCGATTGGAGCCGTCGTGCTCCTGTTTTGCCTAAGAACTTCATTGATCCAAGGACGCTCTCGTCTGCATCGTCGCTGCTGTATCCCGCTGGAGAAGGCCTGACCGTCGACGCGCCAAGGAGCATCCACCGGTGGGTTTCCCGCCACCCAAAGACCAAAGAGACGCCGACGACTCAATGCCCTTGCTGGGCCACAGTTCTTCAAACTCTTTGCGGTCCAGAACTATCGACACCGAGGTGCCCCAACGTTTACGCTTCCCCGTCAATGAGCACTGCTAGCGACAACGCGGCCACTTCAACGTCGTAGCTCGACCTGTTCCCCGTCGGACGTTCAACGACCCGTGACTCCTGCCTGAAAGGGAGGACACTCAAGAAGGGCCGTCGATTGCCCGACGAGGAACGCTACAACGCCAAGGTACTGTGGGGTTGCAGAACTATTGGATAGTCTAGTGTGAACGATATATGGACTGGGCTTGTGATACATCTTTGCTTTACAAGTTGCCCAGATGGGGGGATCTCCACACAGAACTGTGTCTAGTGGTCGGGCCAGTATTCTGCCAATTGTTCAAACATCTTGCTTTCCTTCCCCTCTCTACTGCTGGTTTCCTCTTTATCCTGATCTGTGTGTCATTCGGACCGTATGCACTTTAATGAGATCTGATAACGTTAGTGGTACCACTTTAGAACTGTATATATTTACCATTGTTGATTTTCGGAGTACAAAGTGAGTTATCGTGATATTGTATATACCTTTGAATATTAATTATATAAAGACTGTGTTGTAACCTATACAGTGTGTGGCCATTCCTTTGTGGGTGCTTGGGGACTACACTGTACTTAAGAACCAGCCCACATCACCTTCCGAGAACCTAGACCTTGATTGCTCGACCATAGCTACCGAATAGAGAATCTTGGCAGGGGTCCTCTGTGCCTCTACTCTACCATATAGAGAGCGGAAGTACAGACGCCCCCACCAGTGGTTTCTTTACAATGGGTTATATGGCGGTGGAGGTGCAAAAGTTCTTGAGTCCCCTTGCCCTCCTTAGTGGCTAATCCTGATAATCCTGTTGACACTCTCTCTATCACTGGAGGCCTATAGACTGGGTTTGTATACACTACTGTAAGTTTAGGCATTACGGGGTATTTAACCTTACATTGGTTCTCTTTTTCACCCTCCTGATTATGATGCTGGAAATGCATCGGAAGAACAGGGCATCCGCATCCTTGTCCTTTAATGTTTTTATCGTGTGTTCTGACATGTTTCCACGCAGGAGTTCATGTGGGACTCCTGGCGGTGCAGCTTTGTTTTGGTTTGGTGTACAGACCCATGGGATACACTTATGGCACCCATGGGTGGGGTGCAACTTGTGCCCCTAGTGTATGTTTTTGGAATTGGAATCAGTTGATTCCTGATAGGAAATAAGATGGCCCCTGTGGCCTCTTCCTTTCTATTACCTGTTACCTTGTTTTCCCATGGGAAGCCCTGACTCTGTCCCTTCCCCCTGACTGGCTGTTGGGTGGAATTTCCATATATGGTGTTGTTGTGAAGTCCATGCCAGACTGTCTGGAGCCTTCCCAGTGACTGTATGTTGTGGGTACACCTTGTGGGTGGGACCTGAGTGAATGGAGTGTGTGACCAATATGCACTTCTTGTTGTGGATGTCTGGTTTCTGGTGTTTGACAAAATGAATGAGACAGCCCTGCCCGAAACTTGTATGAATGCAGTGTGGAGTGTTGAATAGCTAGATACTTGTCCCAATACACATAACTTGTGAGTGTCTGGAGAGAAGTGAATGGCCTGAATGCACTATGCACCTGATTGGCTGCCTGCCTGCATGACTACCTTTCTGACTGATTTGTTGCCTGAGTGTGGCCCACCAGAATGAATGGGAGATCAACTAGTATATCTGGGTGGCTCTCACTGCTAGAATTCGTGTTCAGAAACTGAAGAGAAAATGGAGCTGAAACTGAAGCTTAACCTTGAAGCCCTGCTGGAAGAGAAGAATTGCCATTGCTCTTCTTCACCAATCTGAAAGCTGCTGTGTCTCCAAGGACTGACTTGCCTGCACCGTCGACCGCTTTGTCCCGCCGGAGAAAGTCAAGGCCGCTGACACACTGAGGAGCATCCGCCGGTCAGTTTCCTGCCACCTGACGACTGTAGAGACGCCGGACGACTTGACGCCCTTGCTGGGCCATAGTTCTTCACAATCTCTTTGGGGTCCTGAACTATCATCACTGAGGTGCCCCGCACGCCTCTTCCTTGCAAGTCGCCAACGCTCCGTCGTCGATGAGCACCGCTAGGAACGAAGCTGCCACCTCACCGTCGTCGTTCAACCCTTTTTCCTCATGGGATCTCGATGATCTGTGGCTCCTGCCTTAAAGGGAGCCGCTCAAGAATGATCTGTCGAAGACTCGACGACAAACTCTGCCAATCCAGGTATGAAGGGGTTTTAGAACTATTTTAGACTGAACTAAGACTTCTAGAACAATATATGTACTGGGCGTGTGATATATCTTTATTTTACAGGTTGCCCAGGTGGGGGGATCTCCACACAGAACTGTGTCTAGTGGTAGGGACCAGTATTCTGCCTATTATTCTAACCAACTGCTTTCCTCTTATATCTATTTTTGGTTTCCTTTACAAACTGATTTGTGTGAGATTTAACCGTACAGTTGATGCACTTTAATGAGATCTAATAGAACTGTATATTTGCCATTGTAGATAACGGAGTACAAAGTGAGTTATCATGATATTGTACATAACCTTGAACATTAATTATATAAAGACTATGTTTTAACTAATAAAATGTGTGGACATTCCTTTGTGGGACTTGGGGACTACACTGTACTTAAGAACCAGACTGCATCACCTCCTGAGAAGCTAGGCCTTGATTGCTCACCCACGTTTACCAATAATAGAGAATCTTGGCTGGGGCCCTCTGTGCCTCTCCTCTACCATATAGAGAGCAGAAGTACAGACCCCCCCCTCCAGTCTTTACATTGATCTTCCATATCCTCGAATAATCGCCAGAGATCTAGAATCTATTTTCTTTTTTGGAATTTTCTCCCCTTATATTTTGCTGCTAAAAAGATGGACATTTTTTCTAGCATATTTCTGTAATGGGAGCCCTGCTCTGGCCAGGAGCAGGACATCCCCCTTCCTTTGTTACCACTACCCATTGTTTGTGATATTTATCTATCCTGTCACAATACAGTGGCAAGAGCCTATGCATGTATTTTATTGGAGTTTCCTCCCCCATAATGTTGTGTGTGGCCCTAATGCTTCACTTAAACCTTACTGCTATGCTGTGCATGCTGCCGCTTGTTACACAAAAGTACAGATCAACCTACATTTTCCCCCACCCCTTTTATTTTTTTCCACTTTTATTGCGCACACACGCACACACACACAGCGACTCATCCACCTTCTTTCCTTTTTTACCACAAAAGAGAGCAACAGAAAATATATTAAAATAATTGACTAGAATCCAGGCCCATTCCTCATACCGAGCTACTACTTGTTTTTCCTTATATCCTTGTAATACCACCTTGCCAGCTTTTTTAATATGCTGAGGATCCCATTGCTTTTATCGTCATAAAAGAATAATCCATGGTACTACCATCTCAACCTATTATGGATGAGGATCCCTTACCTCTCAGCCTTTGTACACTGAGGCTCCCTTTCCTCTCAGTCTTTATACGCAGAGGCTCCCTTTTTCCATTATAAAAGGTAGAAAAAGAGAAAAATGTGACAATTTCAATCCACAACCCACCCCCTATCCAATCTACTCCTTAACACATCACCTGAAATCCTATCCAATCTATACCATAACAGATCACCAAACGTCATATTCAATCTATTCCATATCACATTACCAAAAGTCCTATTCAATCTATTCGATTGACCTTGTACTTCATCCACATCACCACACTATCATTTATACGTACATACATATCCCCTTGTTGTGATCACTTGCAAGAGTATACTGACATGTGCATGTTCACTCGAGTTTCCTCCGTTTACAAAGTCCCAATGCTGACCTGTCTTTCTTTCTGGAGCCCCGTCCCACTTTAGTGAGCAGAGAGGATTTCTATTAAAATGGCTCCTTCTAAAACCTCCCACAAAACACATGTTATTTTGATTTAAGGCACTGGTCGCTATAGATGGGCGTGGCTCTTTCCTGATGACTGGCCTGGGTCTTGGCAAAGTACAGGGGGCACAAAACTGAGATCACGTCGGGTCGTCACCACTCTGAGGGTAGCCCAACTTACAGAGGTATCCCTAATTAGAAGGGTGCCCCCAATCACACTCAGACCAGAGTAAAGTACACCTCTATAGGGAAGTAAGGCCAAGAGTCTATCTTGCAAGGATAACAAATGTAATATTTACAGAAATGGGGATGGGCAAAAGAACTCTGCTCCCTGAATGGCCTTCTGTCCCTCTTCCGTTCCTTTTCTCCTACAAATCGGTGCCAGGCAGGAGCTTTTATACGCATGACTTGCTATAGTGGCATTGCTGGATAAAGCCGTGGCTTTATCCCAACTCATCCTGCATCCATACAAGGGATGCTCCAGTCTTCCTTTCTTCATTGTCATCGATTTCTGTTAGGACATGCTACTTTAGATATTTCTACCTTACATAGACACACACCGCAGCCCTGCAGACTTTTACAAACCTTGAGGCCTAGCCCCAGGAAAAACTAAAGATTTATGTTGCTAATTTTCATTCATACTATACTCATTCCACTCATTTTTATGTGGTCCTGTAATTTCTTTTAAACCTGGTTTCATAATTCAGCATGTTGTGCATTGAACATGTTAAAATCCCTTTTTAGCATGCATGGGCTTTTGACAGACAGCAGACAGATGCTGAGTTACTTCTGCTGCTCTGCCAGCCTAAGGTGACGCAACACTGCATGAACCCTGCAATCAATTTTTAGCACAGGCAGCATTCTTTCCTGCAGAGAACGTGCTTCTATCGTGCTTTGAGATTTTAGAACTACATAGGATTAACATTTACAAACATATTCAGCTAATAATTATTTGCACCTTATATTTAAATAATAACTGCCTTCTTTTTGTGCATGACCATGTCTGTGTATATGATTACATTTGCACGAGAGAGCTTTCCCAGGGCCCCTCTTCCCCACTGGTCACTTGTAGTGCCTAGAAGCAGTCAAAAGAAGTCTTGTCTAATTCTAAACCACTTGGGGGTGAAGGAAGGTGCTAGCTCCTTCCCAACACTACATTCCTCTATTTTTCATTTATTGGAAATAAACACCTTCCCTTTAATCAACAGACCTATCAGTATTTCAAACAGTACTCAAGAAAACTCAATTTAAAATGTACTTGACATTTTTTCATGTAAATCACTTGCAAAAAGAAAAATATATATTTAATGTGTATGTTTGTTAGGTACCCTTCAACAGTGCTTCTATTGCATTCATGTGTAAAAACGTTTACTTTGTCATTTTCAATGGGCAACTAGCAGTGGTAAAAATGGGTGACATTTAAAATCCCTTTCCCTTTTTCCATGAGTGATTCAGGGACAGTAGCAGGGGATCACTTCAATTACATTATTTTTCTAGGCATATGCAAAGTGAAATATCATTGGGTTCCAAGTCGGTACTTGGCCATTGCACAGAGAAGAAGTCAGTGATCTCCCAATATGCATACCCTTTTGCTCTGTTTTTAACAAAATGAAAGTTTGCAGAGGCACTTACACTTCTGACATATTTATTTACTTCCCAGGATGTACAGTCAATGTATATCCACCCTCAGTACTTCCACAAGTAAAAAAGGGCTGGGAATTATTACATTCCCCCTTAGAGTATACTCCTTCTCAGAATTATATTTCACTTTAACATACTTAAATTGGAATATATTTTTGGCTGTCTCAGAGACAGGTGGTCACCCTCTTAAGGAATGATTCAACTCTGCCCCTCTAGCAACAGGTGGGAATCAGTCAGCAACATGGGTCAGTTTTCCTCCACAGCCTGGTTTATTTCCTTCTGCATTGTGCCAGTCTGCTTCCTTTTCCAATGAGGAAGGCCTAGGTTGGAACTCCATACAAGCCACTTTCACTTCAATCCAAAATTAGTCCAAAGGAAATCAAGCAATTCTATTCTACTTTTCTGTTGTTGTCAATTCTTCTTTCCATCTCCTCCCAGTCAGTCAGTTTTCTTAAATATTTGGGTTTGGATTTTTGTAGATTAAAACCACTCCCTTTAGAAGCATAATTTTTCTATTCAATCGGTCAGTCTATATTATTGAATTATGATCCAAAACAGACATCACACTAAACCATCCCTTTTGTACTCATTGGGCATATTAGTGAAGAGGGCAGTCTAATGGGATCAACTTCTAAACCGAGTTTCCCTCCCAATTGATGAGATTTCTACATTAAAAAATTGTGATTTTCTAAAACAATATGTTCCACACATGTAATTAAGTTACTAATTAGTTTACCGAATTGCTCTCACTCAGATTAAACAAATAATGTGGGTTTCATCAAAGGACAACATATGATGTGTGCTTGACCGATTTTATTCCCTTTATTCTCTGATGCTTTCACTCAAATATTTGATTCCCATCTCAGGATAACGCCCTTGTCGGCACAGACAGTAGGGTATATGATTTGTCTGTGCATAAAAATATATGTTAACATAATTTACATAATTAAACAACAGATACATATAATTTTACATCAAGCTAACAGAGCTTTTCGCCATCAACAATTAAAGAAAAGTAAGTTGCTACAACATTACTATCAAAAGATATTCAAGAACATATGCTCCATATGTAAAGTGAGCAATGCATTTTTTTCCATCCAATATGTTTTTGACAAAATATTAAATAGCATCCCCTTTTCCTGGCCTGGCAATGACAATATGGTGTCAGATCCTTTGAGACATCAGAGATGGGCTATTAATGATGCCTGCAAGGGCTGCTTTCATGAAGGTTCTTTGAAGTTCAGTTACTCAGAGTGATTACACCACTTGGATGTCACAAATGTCAGACCTCATGTCTGAGAAAGTGTGAATTGCATTGTTAATGGGAGACCTGTTTGATGAGAATTTCTGAATACATGGGGCAAGACTACTGCAGGCCCACTTCTCAGAATGTATTCTTTTATCTTATGGAATTTGTGGAGAGGACCAGTGATAAATGGAAATTGTTAATGGGCACCATTTGTTTTCCTCACAAGGCCTGTTTTTGGAAACAAATAGTACATTTGGCCCTTTGGTAAATCCAGGCAGTGTCATAACGTTTATAAACCAGCATCAAAGGACAGGATTTAATTTCCTTGGGAAAACATCTCCCAGCACTGTGGCTGGAGTCACTTCTAGTCCAAAGTTGCTAGTTTCATTCATAAATGTAGCATTTACAGTGACTTCCTTTTCCACATTTACATGTTATAATTAGTTCTTTAAAAAGGGGCAACATCAGAACATTTTTGCAATAACACTCCCTTCAAAGATTTACACTTGAAGTCTCTGTAGGTTTCTCAGTCCTGTAAAGAGGAAAGCAAAAACAACGTAGGCCTCAATTCGATTTTCCCTTTTCTATAACATGCAGTGCTTTTTCATCCCAGATTTCATTGTCTCCCCTTGATAAAGGTTGCTGGATATCTTCATATAACTGAAAAGATATATTTCTCATTCATTTATTTATTTAGACATTCATAAAGCGCAGCAAACCCATAGGCATCTGGGTGCTAGATTACATAGGCTTGGAAATTCCAATTGTAGTTTACATAGGAGAAGAGAGTGTAGTTGGTTAATGACATAATTGGTAATTAAGTAAGTGATAAACATGAGCATAAAGAATGGAGTTAATTTCAACATAAGTGTTACTTAGCAAGTCATTTCTTTGAGACAGATTGCCAGGTGCAGAAAAAAAAGAAATTGAACAATTTTATTTCCTCTGGATTTCTTGGGAGAGGAGCCAGGCTTTGAGGCCTTTGCAGAAGGACCAGAAGGATGGATCTGATCGTAGCACTAGGGGCATGGCATTCCCTTGGTTTGCCGCAATCACAGAGAAACTGCTACCTCCAGCTTTCTGATGCCTGAATCTGGGGATGACGAGAAGGTGCAAATAGGCAGACCACGTAGGTCTGTTAGATTGGGCCTTGGTAATTTGTCTGGGGGGATAAATCAGGGCACTAATCGATAAACATTTGTGGGTTAGGGATCGTGTTTTGAACATGATAAGTTCTCGGAGAGGGAGCCACTCGACATTTCTTCTAGCTGAGGAGATTTGGTCTTTTATAGGGATGTTGGGTGGTGCTCTTATGGCATTATTCTAGTTGATTTGTAGTTTGTTTATATTACGTGAGTTGGAACCTGCATAGAGGGAGTTACAGTAGACAATCCTGGACAGTGAGGGCTCGGGCAAGTGTGATGCAGTTGTCAGTGGTCAGGAAGGGCCAGCAGGCATTGATCAGTTCAGCAATGCATGCTGCAGCCGATGTGATTGCATTTACCTGTCTCATTAGGGAGTGTGTGGAGTCTAGGTATACTCCTAGAGTTTATAACTTTTTGGCTACAGTGATGATGTTTCCAGAGATCTTCGACCTACTCGATGACAATGGCATTCACATCCTGTTCATCACAGAAACATGGCTGGACGACAACTACAAAATCACACTCCAAAACTGCCTTCCGACCGACTTCAAATGCCTACAAATAAACAGGAAAAACAAAAAAGGAGGAGGCATCGCTATAGCATTCAAAGAACACCTGAAAATAAAAACTGACAAACCATTCAACATCCTCAACTGCGAAACCATAGTAATACACCTAACAGCGAGCCTAAAAATCAACATCACATTCATCCTGGTATGCAGATCGCCAACATATTATGCAACATTCGTCGATAACTTCATAGAAGCCATCACCAATTTAGCTATCAACCACGAACACCTAATCATCCTGGGGGACTTTAACATCTGGTTTGAAGACAGCCACACCAACTCCCAAAACTCACTAATTGAACAACTCAGCACCATGAAACTACGACAACTAGTCAAAGGAGCAACGCACTCAGCAGGACACACTCTAGACGCAATTTTCACCAAAGAAAAACTCATCACCACGGCACCTCTGATACAAATACTGTGGAGCGACCATCTCATCATCCCATTCGTGATCACTCTGCCTACCCAAGCCTACATCCAACATCCGAAAATCACAACCACCACCAAAAGAAACTGGAAACACGTCAAAGAAAGCAACCTATTTGAACAACTGGAATTAACGAAACCCTCAACTACAGAACTGGAGCTAGCTGACCTGACCTTGACGGGAAAGCAGAGATACTGCACAAATGGATCGCAGATACAATAGACCAGATCGCCCCAGAAAAACCGTTCACCCCATCAAAAAAAAAGAGCAATGTCAAAATGGTTCACCCCACTATTAAACGACATGAAAAAGGAAAACGAAAGATGGAATTGGAATGGAGGAAAGAATACAACCAAGGGAAAAAACACTGTACCAGAAACAAATCCACGCATACAAGAAGGAAATTCAAAAGGCAAAGAGAACATATTACGATGACAGAATCAATAATGCCACCAACACACAAAAAGAAATGTTTAGCATCATTGAAGAAATGAGAAACCCACCAGGCTGCGATAACACCCCAACCGCCTCAGAAAAACTATGCAACGACCTGGCAGAACACTTAAAAAAAAAAAAGAAATCAATGACATCCGACAAACCATACAAAAGCGACCAACCAACCACAACATACAACCCAACAAACCTGACACGGAACCACAGCACAAACTCTAAAGCTTTCCTGAAATATCAGCAGAGCCATTTGCAATGCTGGTAAAACGAAGCAAGAAAGCGGGATCACCCATGGACCCCTATCCCCCAGACATCTACAAATCAATCCTCGCGCAGGGATCACCAGCAGAACACTACAGAAACCTTCTAAATCTATCACTATCAACCGGGACTGTACCGAAGATCTTCAAAACAGCATACATCATGCCACTCATGAAAAACACAAGTGGTGACATAGATGACCTTTCCAACTACAGGCCGATCTCTAACATCCCCTACCCAGCAAAAATTCTAGAAACCTACGTATATAAACTAACACGTAGAAAAACACCACCTGCTGGACCAAGTTCAAATCGCTTTCAGACCAGCGAGAGGAACGGACACAGCACTACTATCCATCTGGGGTGACCTCAAAACTAACGCAGACTCAAACAATACCTCAACCCTTATTCTGCTTGACCTCTCCGCAGCCTTTGACACAGTTAGCCACGACACCCTGACCAAAAGACTAGAAGACATAGGCATAACAGACACAGCACTACGCTGGACCAAATCATTCCTAGCAGATGGAACAGAAACCGTATGGATAAAACCTTTCAAATCCACTCCACAAATTAACGACTGTGGAGTGCCTCAAGGATCCTCACTATCTACACTATATTTAAACATCTATCAGACTCGGGTCATCAGAATCTTCAAAAAATACAACATTACATGTTTCAACTACGCAGATGATACTCAGATCATCTACAAAATCAAAGACACTGATGCCGACCACTCAGCCCTAACCGACTGTCTAAAAGAGGTCTTCGACTGGATGGATGCCAACAACCTGAAAATCAACCCAGGAAAGACAGAAATCATGATCGTATCCAAAGACCAAGAGAACGAAACCACCATCCCATGGCCTACGAAAATGGGAAATGCACCAACACCATTGAAGGTAGTAAAAAATCTGGGAGTCCTAATGGACAACTCCCTAACCCTGGAACCACAAATAAATGCAACAGTGAAGAAATGCTTTTTCCTTCTCCACACGGCAAGAAGAATTCTACCTTTCCTCTCCTTCGCACACAAAACATTCACTATCATCGCCTTAATCATGTCAAAAATCAAATATGCAAACAGCCTCTACCTCGGAATACCAGAATACCTCCTGAAGAAACTGCAACGGATCCAAAATGCAGCAGCAAGACTACTCCTCAAGCTATCCAGAAGAGACCACATCACTCCAGCCCTAAAAACACACTACACTGGCTCCCAGTAAAACATTGCATCACCTTCAAAACAATGTGCATAACGCACAGGGCAATCAGCGGACAAAGAGCAGAATTCCTACAAAAGAAAATTACAGTCTACAAACCAACGAGACCCCTCCGATCAAGCAATGAAATACGTCTGGAACTCAAACCATACCTTGAGAAAAAACTTGGAGGCACCTCCTTCTACCACTTAGCCGCAAAAATCTGGAACAACATCCCAAAAGAAATAAGAAACACTGAAGATCACCTAAAATTCAGGAAATCACTAAAAACCTGGCTCTTCAACATCACAGACTAAATCTGGAAAGCAAAACCGGAAAAGTTAGAGGTGGGGGTCAGAGGAGTAAGGAACCTGTATGCCAGTCGGACCCAGATCAGGACAGAGCCGCATCAGGGGAGACTGCGCAAGCTGAGCGCCTCAATTCTGGATAGAGACGCAAACTTACCAACCCTACTAACAATTGCCCTTTCTGCATACACCTCTCAAACTCCAAACCAAACACAACCAAACCTACAGCACAACAAACCGCACAAACTTCACTACATTGTAATAACAAAACAAAAACACACATAGTCTTGCACAACAGTACACAACAACTACCGGCCACAAACACCCCAGGCCCAGCCAACGGACCCACCGGGCCGAGGCCGCCAACAGCACATCACTGCTCTCTTGCACTTTTCCTGCTTCCTCCCACTAACTCAACTTCCCCTCCTCTTTCAGAGCCGCCAGAACGCCAGGGGACCACTCCGGTGGTGATAGTGCGCGGTACAAATGTCCTTTAACATTAACATTAACATCGATGGTAAAGTGTCACACTTTGCCTGGAATCTCACCTGTTTATCTTTCGAAGTCTTGGTCAGGTGTTTTTCCTTATTCCGGACAGCTCAGGTCTTGTAGAGACACTGTCACGTATCCTCCGTCGTCAGCGTGCAGGTGAATCCGACCGAGGTGAGTGTACGTTCAGCTCCAGGGAGGAAGGAAGATTTCTTTTGTCTCGGGAAAAGGGAAGCTAGGAAGGAACCAGGACAAGAACAAGGTGGTAAGGAAATAGCGCTAAGTGCAGCAAAGGCCCAGGGAAGGGCGAGCGCTAGTGAGCTAAGAGGAAATGGGGGATTGAATAAAACCTGGAAGGAGGAAAGTACTAAGCGCAAGGGAAAGTACAACCACACTTGTCAAAGTTCGGAAAGTTAGCGTTGAGATGTGCAGCGCCGCGGGGGCGTGTCCCTTTTGAAGGACCTGGCGAACTCCTGGAAACACTAGAGCGGTAGTGATGATCTAGCGTCGGCCATGTTGGGTGTACTTTGGAGGGAATGTAGCAGTGTTTTATGGATCACGTAGTCCAAAAGGGACTGAAACGTTGAATCATGACATAAAGGCTTTGTAGGAGTCAGAGAGTTTGTTTTTCCGAGAACGTGCGCCAATAAGGAGCAATTCTGTTTTCTCATCATTTAGGCAAAGCTTGTGCTGTGCCATCCAGGCCTGAATGGTTTGGTATATCTCTCTCAGTACGATACAATCCATGCCATAGTTGCCGGCTATGGGTAGACTGGTTTGGGTGCCATCCGCGTAGTTGGTGTAGGTGACACTCAATGTGTCAAGGAGGTCAAAAAGTGGCTTGGTGAAGATATTGTAAAGTGTTGGTGAAAAACATGAGCCTTGAGGCGCACCACGGGTGGCTGGGGCTGGTGCGCTGCAGAGGTTGTGTGGAGCACTCTCATTGTGCAGTTGGACAAGAAGTACTCTATCCATGTTATGGTTTTGGTTGAGAAGCGGGCAGCTATGGCAAGGTGTTAGCAGAGTATTTTGTGATTTACCAAGTCAAAGGCTGCTCAGAGGTCGAGTAAGAGGACTTCAGGCCTTGTCATTTATTGTGGACAAACACACTCTCGTTGTAGATGAACTGCTGACATGATAATATTTACTCATGTGTGTTTCTTTCAAATGCAGGGTGCAGTCCATACATTTATTTTTAAATGTAGAGTTTTATTTTGCATCCTTTCCTTTATTAGATATTTCCCTTCAAAAGCTTCTAAATGATCCTTCGATGCAGGGGCTCCCATATAGCACAGAGGCCCAATTGTCTTGTGGGACATAAATGAACACATTGCATTCCATTCTATAGTAGTGAAATTCGTATTGCTGCATATCTATTGTACCTGCAACCTACCCGACTATGCCTTGTAGCCTTGCACTGCTTATGTATGATCGATCAGCCTGGCACTGTACCTGGAACTGTATTATATATGTAACCCACCTACTATGACCCATCAACACAGCGCTGTATTTGTTACCATGATAGGTGGTAACAAATACAGCACTGTGCTGTATTTTTTACCACCTATCATGACCTAACAATCTTGTGCTGCCCATGTACTGTAATAAGTATGTAATCCACCTATTACACCTATTGTACACCTGATGTAGTCCCTGTAACGTGAGACGTGGCTTTGCCATACTGTGCACCCACCCTATTTTGTCTTTGGCATATCTGTATACCAGATGTAGCCCTGCGCATGAGGTGTGGCTTTGCCAGTCTGTGCATGTACCCTTAACATATCTCTTTCATAGCTATATACCTGTGTTTTGCATCTGTTTGGCCATGTGAAGGGAGCACTTACACTTATGCCTCCCCGGCCCCCTAGCAAAAGCGAGTTATTGGAATCAGACGAGCAAAAACACCACACAGACTATGCATGAGAGATATATATATATATATATATATATATATATATATATATATATATATATATATATATATATACAGATAAACAAACATGCACTTAGATATATAAAGAAAGGGGTATAAGAAACATCACCGTCAAACATGAAGCAGAAGAAACCTTCATCTTGGCCACCACAACACTGCTTAGTCCCTCAGCAGGTAGGCAAAGAGATCAATGGTTCTATCGGGATCGGAGGCGGAGTGTCCTCCCTCTCAGTGAGACTGGATCACCCGGGGGTCCAAATTCCAACTAACTTGCCATGCAATCTGCTCTCCTTTATGGGGGCATTTCCCTGCCCTTCTCAGTTGTGTCTGCCCTCGGCCGAAGAGCAGATCACAAGTCGAAGGGACAGAGGGTGGAAAAAAACAGTTAGAAGTGGGAAAACCCAGCGCCCCTCTCCTCGCATTCATTCCCAGAACACCTTATCATACACCCGCAGGAAGCTCCGACTCCCTTTCTGTATTCGTCTTTCAGTGCACAATACAATAACTATTCTCCACAGCAAGTCCACTCGGCAATAATATTTATGTGACCGTGCTCTGTTCTTGCTGCTGCTCGTTTGTTTGCGTAAATGCAGGTTTTATTACTGTAATGGGAGATAAGTGTCCAAAAAGGCTGCACATCGACGCCATGTTCTGGCTCGCATTTTCGCACGAGCATTACAACCTGATGTAGCCCCATACCATGAGGCGTGGCTTTGCCAGACTGTTCAACTATCCTATTTTGTCTTTTGCGTATCTGTATACCTGATGTAGCCCCCGTACCATGAGGCGTGGCTTTGCCAGACTGTGCACCTACCATATTTTGTCTTTTGCGTATCTGTGTTCCTGATATAGCCCCCGTACCATGAGGCGTGGCTTTGCCAGACTGTGCACCTACCGTATTTTGTCTTTTGCGTATCTGTATACCTGATGTAGCCCCCGTACCATGAGGCGTGGCTTTGCTAGACTGTGTTTCTCATGGTCCGCCTGCATCTTGTAACCCTCATGTGTGGTCTTGCACTTTGTAGAATGTCACTTCGCACTTTCTGTAATTAGCGCCTAGATGCCTGTGTGCTGCTATAAATACATAATAAAATAAAAAATAAAAAAGCTTGACATAAGCAGCTTTCACATTAATTCTTTAGATAAACACCAACACTTTGAGGGAGGAGACAGTTGCATCATGCCACTGCACTAATGAGAGTTCAACAAAGTAACAGTTCTTGTAAAGTTTTACGATCTTTTCAAATGTTGCTTGTGGCTAATTGGGTGCTTTGTCCAGTTTCCTTGCAGGCTACCATGTGGCAAAGCATCACAACGTCAGAATGGCCATGGACTAAAGCTGAAGAAGATAAGGCCCAATCCTTTCCAGACTCATTTGGCTCCTGATGGTTCAAGAATAAAGTTCAAATTCGTATGCCTTGCGCAGAGATTGCGCACCGGGACATCCTCCGTGATTTTCAGAAATGAGATCATTTTCCACACTTGAACTATCCAACTCTAAGGCTCCTAAACACCCTCAAATCCAATCGCACAAGAAAGAGAGGCCGGCACGTCTCTGTTCAAGCACCAACCTTCTAGAACAGCCTCATACAGGATAAATGTGTCCAACTGTGTAAAAGCCACAGAAAGGTAATCTTTCCCAACCTGGGCACCAAATGAAACGTGCACAGTCCTCGTCCATCTCGGGCCAATTGACAGTCAGTGCCGGATTAAAACCTGTGGAGGCCACTATGCAGTCGAAATGTCAGCCCCCGCCCCTGCAAATTATCTCCTAATACGTTTTTAATTTTCTGCACCGCTGTTGTTTGTGGTTATGCACCATCGCTCTTCATCACAAATCTTGAGACAATGATAAACATGCAAAAATAAAATGCAAACATTGCAGCAGTGCCTCTGTATGGATTGTACATGCACAGTGATCCAGAGAGAGAAATACCGGGGAAGTTTGCATGCCATGCGTGTCAGCGTGATAGCGTACACACTCCAGTACTCTCTGCTTTATACGCCTGATTTGTAAATGCATCCATGTAACAACATGGCTGCTGCTCTTCACGAGTTCAGAGGTGAACAGTCGCTAAAGCGTCCACTCAGCCCCACACTACAACCAAACCAACAGAGATCCAGATCAAGAAGGGGAACTAGAGCTCAGCATACATGATGCACCTCCTTTGCCTCTTTCTGGAGTGGCCTGATGACAAGCTATACTCTTCAGGAGGGGTGTGAGCTGGCAGAGAAGCAACACAAACCAGAATGGTGCAGTCATGCCAAAATAAAAGCAATGTTCAGTCCAAGTTCAATACAAATGTGACTTCAATTGGACTCAAAATGCACACAACTAATAACAAACACGAATAGCCCACCCCTGTGAAAGAAAGCGCAAAGAGTGCAGACTTTGGAATAAAGGGACACTCTGGGTTGGGAGACAGGGAGTAGGCAGTCAAGAATTTGAATAGCAAATGTTATAGTTCAAGTGAAGTTGTCTTTTAAAGGGGGAAGAGTGAGTGAGGGTTTACAAGTCACACGGATCCTTTGAGGCAGGCAAGGGAGAAAGGGACACTTCAGACACCCGTAGTTCCTGATTTGGGGGTTCAGCAGTGTTGAGCCAGGCTTCTGGGAGCCTCCTGTGGTGTTGCTTCGGCATTCGGTTGCTGAGCTGAATGACTGGGTCCAGCACATGGTGCGGTCCAAGCAACAATGGCACGTGGTACGAAGAAGCTGGGACAGAGGGAGATGTCTGGGCCGGTGTAGCTCACAAGCAGTTTAAGGCGGTAACCAGGGCCCAGGTCTGTTCCTTGACTTCTGGGTTGCTGGGAGGCCCTACCCAGGGTCTCCAGGGGCAGGGGTCAAACTTTTTCTGTGCTTCCATGCAGGGAAGGTTACCATAAAGCACCTGCAGGAACTGCTACTTCCAATTAGCAGGATCTTGGTTCCAGTATTCAGGCAACAGACAAGGCATTGGTACACACAGCAGCTTCACCTTAAATAGGCCCTGAGATGGGTGACGACAAGAGCTTGCCTCTTGTTTTGAAGTCTATGGTCTTCTCGGGCAGAGGACTTTGGAGTGGGCAGTGCTCCCAATAAAGTTCCAGGTGAACACTACTTCCTTAGTCCAATGATGAATCAATTCCTGCAGAGGGTCACCTCCCAACTACCCCACCCCCCAGGCAAAAAGCAAGAGTGGATTTGTCCACAACATGCCTGTTGTTAAGGGTTTAATCCTGAAAATTGTAGAAAGTTTCTGCAGCCCGCTGATGTCACACCTAGAGTTCCTTGACTGTGGGAGTGGGCCAAGAGGTTTGGGATCAATAGAAGAATCCAAGTGGGTTAGACCTCTCTCTGAATTGAAGCTCACTGCTGGGATATATTAACTCTGCCCTCCTCCTGTTCCTCCTTCAAAAGGACTCCAATAATCAGCTCCCTGGAGGAAGGTAGCCATTGAAGTGACCGCCATCTTTAAAGCACTGGTTACCATGGGACCGCCCAAGGAGTGCTCCTGTTCCCTGCAAGAAGGTGACAAGACTACACAGGGGCTTCAAAGAGAGGGCTTACTGGGCTGGACCCAACATAGCTTGCGTGGGTGCACCCAACCCAGATAGCTTAATGCACAGCAAACATTGTCATGAATGAGTCACTGTCCACCAATCTCACAATACTATGACATCAATTGCTTGTGGCTGTATAATTGTGCAATCCCAGCCGCCAATATGTCAAAACCTATATATGGCTTCTATCTGTCTATCATAAACTGACACCAGAAGGCTTGAGTGCATACAATTATGCAATTCTAAACTGCTTGCTCACTTTCAAAGGTGTTCCAGTTTTTCTTGCAAAATTAGCCAATGTCAACATTAGAATACCTTCGATTCTGAAGATGCCAGGGAATAATCGTTTGTTTGCACTTTCTAGGATATGCATAAATGATCCCTTAAAATTGTAGAGACCTATCACTTTAGTAGCAGTTTTGGCAACCATGATCGTGTTGAACTTTTTAGTGAACAAACCGACTTGGCACTTTGTAACAGCTACACTTCCTGCTGGCAATCCAAATAAGCATGGCCAGTAGCGGGTACACAGGGGGTGTCTTCTACGTGGATATTGGTAACTTCAATAATGCACCCAATGGACAAAAGGCATGTCTGGCTACAAACCCACCAACACCAGTTTGTAAAACACAGAGCGCTCTCTGAAAGTGAGACTGTTTAGCAAATGTGACTTTCACTGCAGAATCCATTTACTACAGATCCTAAAATTAAAATAAATTGAAGATGCCCCCTCGTATATTGAAATCTGTCCCAATCGCAAGGACGTGTAGCTTCTTCTGAAGTTTGAATCGTCAATTCTCCTTCAGAGTGCTGGGCACTCACTGGGATTGCTGACTGCGATGGCATAATAGTTTGGTCGCTACTGCTCAGGATAGAGAACAGGTGTCAGCTCCATGCACCAGAAACATTCTACTTATGATTGAATCCAAAAAGAGGGTGTGCAACAGAAATCCCAATACTTCTTCTGAAGTCTGGTCATGACAGCTGGAAACTCTACTGTTTGCGTCTGGCTCTCTTGATGGCCAATTACCTGTTTTGCAGCATGTGCTTGTTCCCATTCCTGCTTTGCAATCTTTCCTGGCTGTGTTGTTTTTTTTTGTTTTTTTTTGTGCTGCTTTTCTGTTTCTTTTTTCCCCAGCTGTATTTAAAATGTTCACTAAGCAGGGGACTCCTCTAAAATCGCTTCTGAAGTCATAAAATATACTCCTTTTTATAAGAACAAGTTATACTATCACCAACCCACAGAAACGCCCCGCCTGTCAGGACTGTCCGGTTAATCAGTCAATAAAAAAACAGAGACAGTAAATGCGCCTACATGTGTTAAATTAGTTTAATAAGAAGAGTAACACATTTAATATTCTATATACATCCTTGCATTTTATGTTTAATATCTACACCATCCAAATGACAGAGTATCCTTTGATATGATATGGTATAAGACATGGCATTTATAACTCGCCTGTAGACCCGTCTTTTGCATCACACACAATGTCAGAATACTGCCAATGGCAGGTGGGCCTTCTCCTACTCAAGAATGAGTATTATTCATTCATTCCTTATGGTGTAAAAACTTTACACAGTTACATAGCGGGTGCCGAAACTGCAGAAAATACAAGCGCATTAGTGAAAATGGAATCTAGAAAGCCTGTTCTACACACAGGGTAACTAGATTAAACATAACAACATTTGGCTTAATTTGTCAACCCACATACCGGGTCTGGGTGTCAATAATATGCATCGCCAGCACCCCAAAATCCTGCATGTTATATCGAATTATACATTCTAAAATGTTGAAGACGAGGTGACCAACAGAACATCGCCACGCTGACACCTTTGTGTATTTGTGTGGGGTGAACTCAACTAGGAGACAAGGCTCACCTCCTCTTGTATTCCCTGTCTTTCGGGTGATCTGCCTAAGAATCAGCAACTATCATGAACGCAGTCATGCTGGACCACTAAGAGGAAGGGATGTAAACAGAACTTAACCAGGGGCCAGTGGTCCCTTTTGAATCCTTGGCCCAATACATAGTCTTTGGGATTTAGCACCCAATCGTTTGAAAACTCGCAGTCACCGGGATTTAGTGCCGGGCGCACTTCCTTACTTCTCGGTCCCAGCACATAGTTCCTCCCCCTTGCCTCGGGTCACTGGAAGGTTGCCTTATTTCAAACGACCAGCCTAGAGTCAGCCTCCTGGGCCAAACAAAGATGCTAGCCCTTAACAGGCTCGGGATGTTCATTTGGGTCTCCGTCTCCTTTCGGGGCCTGTGTATGGACACACTCCTTCCAATATCAAAGCTGATGCCTGCGGGCTACGGCGCATTGCAAATAAAGGAAGAAAGAAAGCTCGGACTCAATGGCAGCAGCGCCCTGGTCCACTCGGAGCGCATTTACGATATGCACTGCAGGTCCCTGCAGTAAACGAACTCCTCTGTTACAGCAGCTAAATACTGGAATGCATTTGCAGCAAGCATTCGCTGCAGCAAAACGTCTCTTCTTTAGAAACAAAACTTAAACATATATTCTGAGTCTTCCTCCCCCTCCACGCTCCCCTCCCGCCCCCCACAAGGTCTGTCCCTATTTCCCCCATTTTCTGGGACATTAGCTATTGTGAGTCAAGTGCCGAGAAACCTCTGGTTTGGTAGCGCCCCGCCCAAATAATACCAATGCCCTTCTCGCTCCTCAGCCAATGCTCACCCGGGCCCGTCTCCGCCCCTCGTCTGCTCTGCATCGTGCACTCCATGCACACTTCTTCCTGCGTTCGACATAGCCCCCAGGTATTACTCGCTTCCGGCTCCAATACGAAGAATGCCATCTAGCGCTTCATGTCGGATCCCCTCGCTTCTAAGAGCTGCAGTAATAGATGCGGCCTTCCAATATATGGAGCTCAGTTTAACTTCGGGAGGATGAATACCGAGCTATCTTTTCTTATCCCAGCTCCCCCCGCCCTCCACCTCCCCCCGCCCCCAATGGATCCATGGCGGCTTCCAGTTCTTGTAATGTATGCAATGTGTACACAGCACAGGCTCATCGATAGGCTGTATACAGGCAGATTCATTTAATTACACCTGGGCGTCTTGTATAGCGGAAGCATGCGGAGATGCTCACTTCGGAGCGCTATACAGAGAGAAAGAAAGGTCTGCAGACTTGCCTAGAGAGAAACCAGCAGACACACATTTCTCGGTATGTCTTTGTGTTTCTCCCCCGTCAGCCCTCCACTCCACCCTCAGAGATGAGTTCCTGGCAGCCTGGCTCAGATAAGTGTGTGTTCTGCTTTATTAAAAAGCGGATCTGATCCAGCAGCAGCAGCTCCCCCCTCCCCCTTGTCACTTCCCGATGTGATGCTCATGAAAGGGAGGGGGTAGGGGGCATGTTTGGCCTCTGTGTTCGGACCATGCCATTGTCCCGTGGTAAGCTGGGACATCCGGGTGGTTGGGATGGAAACCCAGCAGGCGGGCAGGAGGGCAGCAGGCAGAGGAGGGGGCTTCGATGCTGACAGTTTGCCTTGGGATGGGGTGGCCAGAGTCTCCGTTCCACTAGCCCTGGCCCTGGTGGTTGCTCGCCCCTTGCGCCCCTTGGTCCGCTCCACCATTTCCTGGGTGCTGCGGGAACAGCAGGCGACATCCAGGTAGACCAGCCTCACTCCCACTGAGCTGGCATTATCCGGCCTCTCACTGACCTCCATCGCTCGGCTGCCGAGGCAGGATGTCGGTGCACAGGGCCCAGCCTTCCCCCTTTGGGCACCTGAGGCGCGAAAGGCACATCTCGCGGAACGAGTGGAGGGTCTTGGCATCGCAGAGACCTCAGGATGGAAGGAGGTCGCCCACCTCTGGAGGCTGGAGCACAGAGGCCCCTCACAAATGCACCATGTTTACTGAGGTCCCTGCACCCAAGGGTGCTGTCAGGGCTGCGGCGAATGGTTGTGCACCCAACGGACGGGCAGATGTTGGAAAGCAGCCGAACGAGGTGGGAGGTCCAGGCCCCCAGGCTGCTCCACAATCACTGCCAGAAAGGGTAGGAGGGAGGAGAGGAAGCCCGGCCTTGGGGAAGAGCACGGAGCTGGACCAGGAGGTAGGAGACGCTCTGGGGGTCGGACTGCAGCTATTGGCCGGAGTGGACCAACTCTGCATCACCTCAAGAGACACGGCCCGGGGTAAGTCCAGCACCTTCTCCAGGAACCTGCTATTCTCCACACAAGCAGCTGTCTGCCACTCTGCCACACAGGCACCTGCCACTCTCCCCCAGCGGCTGCCTGCCACTGACACAGGTATCTGACACTCTCCTCCCAGCATCTGTCTGCCACTGTGCCCGAGGCACCTGCCACTCTCCCGCAGCGGCTGCCTGCCACACACACAGGCACCAGCCACTCTCCCCTATCAGCTGTCTCCCACTGTGCCATAGATACCTGACACTTTCCTCCCAGCATCTGTCTGCCACTCTGCCACACACACACACAAGCACCTGCCACTCTCACCCAGCAGCTGCCTTCCAGTGTGCCACACACACACAAGCAATGGCCACTCTCCCTCAGCTGCTGCCTTCCACTGTGCCACACACACAAGCACCTGCCACTCTCCCCCAGAAGCTGCCTTCCACTGTGCCACACACACAAACACCGGCCAGTCTCCCCCAGTAGCTGCCTTCCACTGTGCCACACACACACAAGCACTGGCCACTCTCCCCCAGCTGCTGCCTTTCACTGTGCCACAAACACAAGCACCAGCCACACTCCCCCAGCAGCTGCCTTCCACTGTGCCACACACACAAGCACCGGCCACTCCCCCCCAGCAGCTGCCTTCCACTGTGCCACACACATAAGCACCGGCCACTGTCCCCCAGCAGCTGCCTTCCACTGTGCCACACACAGAAACACACAAGCACCAGCCACTCTCCCCCAGCAGCTGCCTTCCACTGTGCCACACATACACACAAACACTGGCCACTCTCCCCCAGTAGCTGCCTTCCACTGTGACAAACACACAAGCACCGCCCACTCTCCCCCAGCAGCTGCCTTCCACTGTGCCACACACACAAGCACCGGCCACTCTCCCCCAGCAGCTGCCTTCCACTGTGCCACACACACAAGCACCTGCCACTCTCCCCCAGAAGCTGCCTTCCACTGTGCCACACACACAAGCACCGGCCAGTCTCCCCCAGCAGCTGCCTTCCACTGTGCCACACACACACAAGCACTGGCCACTCTCCCCCAGCAGCTGCCTTCCACTGTTCCACACACATAAGCACTGGCCACTCTCACCCAGCAGCTGCCTTCCACTGTGCCACACACACAAGCACCGGCCAGTCTCCCCCAGCAGCTGCCTTCCACTGTGCCACACACACACAAGCACTGGCCACTCTCCCCCAGCAGCTGCCTTCAACTGTGCCACACACACAAGCACCTGCCACACTCACCCAGCAGCTGCCTTCGACTGTGCCACACACACAAGCACCGGCCACTCTCCACCAGCAACTGCCTTCCACTGTGCCACAAACACAAGCACCTGCCACACTCCCCCAGCAGCTGCCTTCCACTGTGCCACACTCATAAGCACCAGCCACTCTCACGCAGCAGCTGCCTTCCACTGTGCCACACACACAAGCACCGGCCACTCTCCCCCAGCAGCTGCCTTTCATTGTGCCACACACATAAGCACTGGCCACTGTCCCCCAGCAGCTGCCTTCCACTGTGCCACACACATAAGCAATGGCCACTCTCCCCCAGCAGCTGCCTTCCACTGTGCCACACGCACAAGCACTGGCCACTCTCCCCCAGCAGCTGCCTTCCACTGTGCACACACACAAGCAACGGCCACTCTCCCCCAGCAGCTGCCTTCCACTGTGCCACACATACACACAAGCACCGGCCACTCTCGCCCAGTACCTGCCTTCCACTGTGCAAAACACACAAGCACTGCCCACTCTCCCCCGGCAGCTGCGTTCCACTGTGCCACACAACCAAGCACCGGCCACTCTCCCCCAGCAGCTGCCTTCCACTGTGCCACACACACACAAGCACCGGCCACTCTCCCCCAGCAGCTGCTTTCCACAGTGCCACACACACAAGCACCTGCCACTCTCCCCCAGAAGCTGCCTTCCACTGTGCCACACACACAAGCACTGGCCACTCTCCCCCAGCAGCTGCCTTCCACTGTGCCACACACACACAAGCACCAGCCACTCTACCCCAACAGCTGCCTTCCACTGTGCCAAACACACAAGCATTGCTCACTATCCCCCAGCAGCTGCCTTCCACTGTGCCACACACACAAGTACCGCCCACTCTCGCCCAGCAGCTGTCGACCACTGTGCCACACACACAAGCACCGGCCACTCTCACCCAGCAGCTGCCTTCCACTGTGCCACACACACACAAGCAACAGCCACTCTCCCCCAGCAGCTGCCTTCCACTGTGCCAAACACACAAGCACCGCCCACTCTCCCCCAGCAGCTGTGTTCCACTGTGCCACACACACAAGCACCGGCCACTCTCCCCCAGCAGCTGCCTCCCACTGTGCCACACACACAAACACCGGCCACTCTCCCCAGCAGCTGCTTTCCACTGTGCCACACAAACAAGCACCTGTCACTCTCCCCCAGAAGTTGCATTCCGCTGTGCCACACACACAAGCACCGGCCACTCTCCCCCAGCAGCTGCCTTCCACTGTGCCACAGACATAAGCACCGGCCACTCTCACCCAGCAGCTGCCTTCCACTGTGCCACACACACACAAGCACCAGACACTCTCCCCCAGCAGCTGCCTTCCACTGTGCCAAACACACAAGCACCAGCCACTCTCCCCCAGCAACTGCTTTCCACCGTGCCACACACACAAGCACTGGCCACTCTCCCCCAGCAGCTGCCTTCCACTGTACCACACATACACACAAGCACCGGCCACTCTCCCCCAGTAGCTGCCTTCCACTGTGCCACACACACAAGCACTGGCCACTCTCCCCCGGCAGCTGCCTTCCACTGCGCCACACACACAAGCACCGTCCACTCTCCCCCAGCAGATGCTTTCCACTGTGCCACACACACAAGCACCGGCCACTCTCCCCAGCTGCTGGTTCCACTGTGCCACACACACAAGCACCTGCCCCTCTCCCTCAGAAGCTGCCTTCCACTGTGCCAAACACACAAGCACCGGCCACTCTCCCCAGCAGCTGCCTTCCACTGTGCCACACACATAAGCACCGGCCACTCTCACCCAGCAGCTGCCTTCCACTGTGCCACACACACACAAGCACCAGACACTCTCCCCCAGCAGCTGCCTTCCACTGTGCCACACACACAAGCACCGGCCACTCTCCCCCAGCAGCTGCCTTCCACTGTGCCCCACACACAAGCGCCGGCCACTCTCCCCCAGCAGCTGCCTTCCACTGTGCCACACATACACACAAGCACCGGCCACTCTCCCCCAGTAGCTGCCTTCCACTGTGCCACACACACAAGCACTGGCCACTTTCCCCCAGCAGCTGCCTTCCACTGTGCCACACACACACAAGCACCGGCCACTCTCCCCAGCAGCTGCCTTCCACTGTGCCACACATACACAAAAGCACCGGCCACTCTCCCCAGTAGCTTTCTTCCACTGTGCCACACACACAAGCACCGGCCACTCTCCCCCAGCAGCTGCCTTCCACTGTGCCACACACATAAGCACTGGCCACTGTCCCCCAGCAGCTGCCTTCCACTGTGCCACACACATAAGCACCGGCCACTCTCACCCAGCAGCTGCCTTCCACTGTGCCACACACACAAGCACCTGCCACTCTCCCCCAGCAGCTGCTTCCACTGTGCCACACACAGAAACACACAAGCACCGGCCACTCTCCCCGAGCCGCTGCCTTCTACTGTGCCACACACACAAGCACCGGCCACTCTCCCCCAGCAGCTGCCTTCCACTGTGCCACATATACACACAAGCACCGGCTACTCTCCCCCAGTAGCTGCCTTCCACTGTGCCACACACACAAGCACTGGCCATTCTCCCCCAGTAGCTGCCTTCCACTGTGCCACACACACAAACACCGGCCACTCTCCCCAGCAGCTGCTTTCCACTGTGCCACACAAACAAGCACCTGTCACTCTCCCCCAGAAGTTGCATTCCGCTGTGCCACACACACAAGCACCGGCCACTCTCCCCCAGCAGCTGCCTTCCACTGTGCCACAGACATAAGCACCGGCCACTCTCACCCAGCAGCTGCCTTCCACTGTGCCACACACACACAAGCACCAGACACTCTCCCCCAGCAGCTGCCTTCCACTGTGCCAAACACACAAGCACCAGCCACTCTCCCCCAGCAACTGCTTTCCACCGTGCCACACACACAAGCACTGGCCACTCTCCCCCAGCAGCTGCCTTCCACTGTACCACACATACACACAAGCACCGGCCACTCTCCCCCAGTAGCTGCCTTCCACTGTGCCACACACACAAGCACTGGCCACTCTCCCCCGGCAGCTGCCTTCCACTGCGCCACACACACAAGCACCGTCCACTCTCCCCCAGCAGATGCTTTCCACTGTGCCACACACACAAGCACCGGCCACTCTCCCCAGCTGCTGGTTCCACTGTGCCACACACACAAGCACCTGCCCCTCTCCCTCAGAAGCTGCCTTCCACTGTGCCAAACACACAAGCACCGGCCACTCTCCCCAGCAGCTGCCTTCCACTGTGCCACACACATAAGCACCGGCCACTCTCACCCAGCAGCTGCCTTCCACTGTGCCACACACACACAAGCACCAGACACTCTCCCCCAGCAGCTGCCTTCCACTGTGCCACACACACAAGCACCGGCCACTCTCCCCCAGCAGCTGCCTTCCACTGTGCCACATATACACACAAGCACCGGCTACTCTCCCCCAGTAGCTGCCTTCCACTGTGCCACACATACACAAAAGCACCGGCCATTCTCCCCCAGTAGCTGCCTTCCACTGTGCCACACACACAAGCACCGGCCACTCTCCCCCAGCAGCTGCCTTCCAATGTGCCACACACACAAGCACCTGCCACTCGCCCCCAGAAGCTGCCTTCCACTGTGCCACACACACAAGCACCGGCCACTCTCCCCCAGCAGCTGCCTTCCACTGTGCCACACACACAAGCACCAGCCACTCTCCCCCAGCAGCTGCCTTCCACTGTGCCACACACATAAGCACCGGCCACTCTCACCCAGCAGCTGCCTTCCACTGTGCCACACACACAAGCACCAGCCACTCTCCCCCAGCAGCTGCCTTCCACTGTGCCACACACATAAGCACCGGCCACTCTCCCCGAGCCGCTGCCTTCTACTGTGCCACACACACAAGCACCGGCCACTCTCCCCCAGCAGCTGCCTTCCACTGTGCCACATATACACACAAGCACCGGCTACTCTCCCCCAGTAGCTGCCTTCCACTGTGCCACACATACACAAAAGCACCGGCCATTCTCCCCCAGTAGCTGCCTTCCACTGTGCCACACACACAAGCACCGGCCACTCTCCCCCAGCAGCTGCCTTCCAATGTGCCACACACACAAGCACCTGCCACTCGCCCCCAGAAGCTGCCTTCCACTGTGCCACACACACAAGCACCGGCCACTCTCCCCCAGCAGCTGCCTTCCACTGTGCCACACACACAAGCACCAGCCACTCTCCCCCAGCAGCTGCCTTCCACTGTGCCACACACATAAGCACCGGCCACTCTCACCCAGCAGCTGCCTTCCACTGTGCCACACACACACAAGCACCAGCCACTCTCCCCCAGCAGCTGCCTTCCACTGTGCCAAACACACAAGCAAGGCCCACTATCCCCCAGCAGCTGCCTTCCACTGTGCCCCACACACACAAGCACCGCCCACTCTCCCCCTGCAGCTGCCTTCCACTGTGCCACACACACAAGCACCGGCCACTCTCCCCAGCAGATGCTTTCCACTGTGCCACACACACAAGCACCGGCCACTCTCCCCCAGCAGCTGGTTCCACTGTGCCACACACACAAGCACCTGCCCCTCTCCCTCAGAAGCTGCCTTCCACTGTGCCAAACACACAAGCACCGGCCACTCTCCCCCAGCAGCTGCCTTCCACTGTGCCACACACATAAGCACTGGCCACTCTCACCCAGCAGCTGCCTTCCACTGTGCCACACAAACACAAGCAGCAGACACTCTCCCCCAGCAGCTGCCTTCCACTGTGCCACACACACAAGCATCGGCCACTCTCCCCCAGCAGCTGCTTTCCACTGTGCCACACACACAAGCACCGGCCACTCTCCCCCAGCAGCTGCCTTCCACTGCGCCACAAACACAAGCACCGTCCACTCTCCCCCAGCAGCTGCTTTCCACTGTACCACACATACACACAAGCACCGGCCACTCTCCCCCAGTAGCTGCCTTCCACTGTGCCACACACACAAGCACTGGCCACTCTCCCCCAGCAGCTGCCTTCCACTGCGCCACAAACACAAGCACCGTCCACTCTCCCCCAGCAGATGCTTTCCACTGTGCCACACACACAAGCACCGGCCACTCTCCCCCAGCAGCTGGTTCCACTGTGCCACACACACAAGCACCCGCCCCTCTCCCTCAGAAGCTGCCTTCCACTGTACCAAACACACAAGCACCGGCCACTCTCCCCCAGCAGCTGCCTTCCACTGTGCCACACACATAAGCACCGGCCACTCTCCCCCAGCAGCTGCCTTCCACTGTGCCACACATACACACAAGCACCGGACACTCTCCCCCAGTAGCTGCCTTCCACTGTGCCACACACACAAGCACTGGCCACTTTCCCCCAGCAGCTGCCTTCCACTGTGCCACACACACAAGCACCGGCCACTCTCCCCAGCAGCTGCCTTCCACTGTGCCACACATACACAAAAGCACCGGCCACTCTCCCCAGTAGCTTTCTTCCACTGTGCCACACACACAAGCACCGGCCACTCTCCCCCAGCAGCTGCCTTCCACTGTGCCACACACATAAGACTGGCCACTGTCCCCCAGCAGCTGCCTTCCACTGTGCCACACACACAAGCACCGGCCACTCTCCCCAGCAGCTGCCTTCCACTGTGCCACACATACACAAAAGCACCGGCCACTCTCCCCAGTAGCTTTCTTCCACTGTGCCACATACACAAGCACCGGCCACTCTCCCCCAGCAGCTGCCTTCCACTGTGCCACACACATAAGCACTGGCCACTGTCCCCCAGCAGCTGCCTTCCACTGTGCCACACACACAAGCACCGGCCACTCTCCCCAGCAGCTGCCTTCCACTGTGCCACACATACACAAAAGCACCGGCCACTCTCCCCAGTAGCTTTCTTCCACTGTGCCACACACACAAGCACCGGCCACTCTCCCCCAGCAGCTGCCTTCCACTGTGCCACACACATAAGACTGGCCACTGTCCCCCAGCAGCTGCCTTCCACTGTGCCACACACACAAGCACCGGCCACTCTCCCCAGCAGCTGCCTTCCACTGTGCCACACATACACAAAAGCACCGGCCACTCTCCCCAGTAGCTTTCTTCCACTGTGCCACACACACAAGCACCGGCCACTCTCCCCCATCAGCTGCTTCCACTGTGCCACACACGGAAACACACAAGCACCGGCCACTCTCCCCCAGCAGCTGCCTTCCACTGTGCCACACACATAAGCACCGGCCACTCTCACCCAGCAGCTGCCTTCCACTGTGCCACACACACACAAGCACCAGCCACTCTCCCCCAGCAGCTGCCTTCCACTGTGCCAAACACACAAGCACCGGCCACTCTCACCCAGCAGCTGCCTTCCACTGTGCCACACACACACAAGCACCAGCCACTCTCCCCCAGCAGCTGCCTTCTACTGTGCCACACATACACACAAGCACTGGCCACTCTCCCCCAGCAGCTGCCTTCCACTGTGCCACACATACACACAAGAACCGGCCACTCTCCCCCAGTAGCTGCCTTCCACTGTGCCACACACACAAGCACTGGCCACTCTCCCCCTGCAGCTGCCTTCCACTGTGCCACACATACACACAAGCACCGGCCACTCTCCCCCAGCAGCTGCCTTCCACTGTGCCACACACACACAAGCACTGGCCACTCTCCCCCTGCAGCTGCCTTCCACTGTGCCACACATACACAAAAGCACCGGCCATTCTCCCCCAGTAGCTGCCTTCCACTGTGCCACACACACAAGCACCGGCCACTCTCCCCCAGCAGCTGCCTTCCACTGTGCCACACACACAAGCACCTGCCACTCGCCCCCAGAAGCTGCCTTCGACTGTGCCACACACACAAGCACCGGCCACTCTCCCCCAGCAGCTGCCTTCCACTGTGCCACACACACAAGCACCAGCCACTCTCCCCCAGCAGCTGCCTTCCACTGTGCCACACACATAAGCACCGGCCACTCTCACCCAGCAGCTGCCTTCCACTGTGCCACACACACACAAGCACCAGCCACTCTCCCCCAGCAGCTGCCTTCCACTGTGCCAAACACACAAGCAAGGCCCACTATCCCCCAGCAGCTGCCTTCCCCTGTGCCCCACACACACAAGCACCGCCCACTCTCCCCCAGCAGCTGCCTTCCACTGTGCCACACACACAAGCACCGGCCACTCTCCCCCAGCAGCTGTTTGCCACACACACAAGCACCGTCCATTCCCCCTAAGTAGCTGTTGACCACTGTGCCACACACACAAGCACAGGCCACTCTCACCCAGCAGCTGCCTTCTACTGTGCCACAAACACAAGCACCGGCCACTCTCCCCCAGCAGCTGCCTTCCACTCTGCCACACACACAAGCACCGGCCACTCTCCCCCAGCAGCTGCCTTCCACTGTGCCACACACACACAAGCACCGGCCACTCTCCCCAGCAGCTGCCTTCCACTGTGCCACACATACACAAAAGCACCGGCCACTCTCCCCCAGTGGCTTTCTTCCACTGTGCCACACACACAAGCACCGGCCACTCTCCCCCAGCAGCTGCCTTCCACTGTGCCACACACATAAGCACTGACCACTGTCCCCCAGCAGCTGCCTTCCACTGTGCCACACACATAAGCACCGGCCACTCTCACCCAGCAGCTGCCTTCCACTGTGCCACACACACAAGCACCTGCCACTCTCCCCCAGCAGCTGCCTTCCACTGTGCCACACACAGAAACACCAGCCACTCTCCCCCAGCAGCTGCCTTCCACTGTTCCACACATACACATAAGCACCGGCCACTCTCCCCCAGTAGCTGCCTTCCACTGTGCCACACACACAAGCACTGGCCACTCTCCCCCAGCAGCTGCCTTCCACTGTGCCACACACACACAAGCACTGGCCACTCTCCCCCAGCAGCTGCCTTCCACTGTGCCACACATACACAAAAGCACCGGCCATTCTCCCCCAGAAGCTGCCTTCCACTGTGCCACACACACAAGCACCGGCCACTCTCCCCCAGCAGCTGCCTTCCACTGTGCCACAAACACAAGCACCTGCCACTCGCCCCCAGAAGCTGCCTTCCACTGTGCCACACACACAAGCACCGGCCTCTCTCCCCCAGCAGCTGCCTTCCACTGTGCCACACACACAAGCACCAGCCACTCTCTCTCAGCAGCTGCCTTCCACTGTGCCAAACACATAAGCACCGGCCACTCTCACCCAGCAGCTGCCTTCCACTGTGCCACACACACACAAGCACCAGTCACTCTCCCCCAGCAGCTGCCTTCCACTGTGCCAAACACACAAGCAAGGCCCACTATCCCCCAGCAGCTGCATTCCACTGTGCCCCACACACACAAGCACCGCCCACTCTCCCCCAGCAGCTGCCTTCCACTGTGCCACACACACAAGCACCGGCCACTATCCCCCAGCAGCTGCTTGCCACACACACAAGCACCGTCCATTCCCTCTAAGTAGCTGTTGACCACTGTGCCACACACACAAGCACCGGCCACTCTCACCCAGCAGCTGCCTTCTACTGTGCCACACACACAAGCACCGGCCACTCTCCCACAGCAGCTGCCTTCCACTGTGCCACACACACAAGCACCGGCCACTCTCCCCCAGCAGCTGCCTTCCACTGTGCCACACACATAAGCACTGGCCACTCTCACCCAGCAGTTGCCTTCCACTGTGCCACACACACACAAGCACCAGCCACTCTAACGCAGCAGCTGCCTTCCACTGTGCCAAACACACAAGCAAGGCCCACTATCCCCCAGCAGCTGCCTTCCACTGTGCCCCACACACACAAGCACCGCCCACTCTCCCCCAGCAGCTGCCTTCCACTGTGCCACACACACAAGCACCGGCCACTATCCCCCAGCAGCTGTTTGCCACACACACAAGCACCGTCCATTCCTCCTAAGTAGCTGTTGACCACTGTGCCACACACACAAGCACCGGCCACTCTCCCCCAGCAGCTGCCTTCCACTGTGCCACACACACAAGCACCGGCCACTCTCCCCCAGCAGCTGCCTTCCACTGTGCCACACACATAAGCACTGGCCACTCTCACCCAGCAGCTGCCTTCCACTGTGCCACACACACAAGCACCGGCCACTCTCCCCCAGCAGCTGCCTTCCACTGTGCCACACACATAAGCACTGGCCACTCTCACCCAGCAGCTGCCTTCCACTGTGCCACACACACACACAAGGAACGGCCACTCTCCCCCAGCAGCTGCCTTCTACTCTGCTACACATACAAACAAGCACCGGCCACTCTCTCCCAGTAGCTGCCTTCCACTGTGCCAAACACACAAGCACCGCCCACTCTCCCCCAGCAGCTGCGTTCCACTGTGCCACACACACAAGCACCGGCCACTCTCCCCCAGCAGCTGCTTTCCACTGTGCCACACACACAAGCACCTGTCACTCTCCCCCAGAAGCTGCCTTTCACTGTGCCACACACACAAGCACCGGCCACTCTCCCCCAGCAGCTGCCTTCCACTGTGCCACACACATAAGCACTGGCCACTCTCACCCAGCAGCTGCCTTCCACTGTGCCACACACACACAAGCACCAGACACTCTCCCCCAGCATCTGCATTCCACTGTGCCACACACACAAGCACTGGCCACTCTCCCCCAGCAGCTGCTTTAAACTGTGTCACACACACAAGCACTGGCCACTCTCCCCAGCAGCTGCCTTCCACTGTGCCACATATACACACAAGCACCGGCCACTCTCCCCCAGTAGCTTTCTTCCACTGTGCCACACACACAAGCACCGGCCACTCTCCCCCAGCAGCTGCCTTCCACTCTGCCACACACATAAGCACTGGCCACTGTCCCCCAGCAGCTGCCTTCCACTGTGCCACACACATAAGCACCGGCCACTCTCACCCAGCAGCTGCCTTCCACTGTGCCACACACACAAGCATCTGCCACTCTCCTGCAGCAGCTGCCTTCCACTGTGCCACACACAGAAACACACAAGCACCGGCCACTCTCACCCAGCAGCTGCCTTCCACTGTGCCACACACACAAGCAAGGCCCACTATCCCCCAGCAGCTGCATTCCACTGTGCCCCACAAACACAAGCACCGCCCACTCTCCCCCAGCAGCTGCCTTCCACTGTGCCACACACACAAGCACCGGCCACTATCCCCCAGCAGCTGCTTGCCACACACACAAGCACCGTCCATTCCCCCTAAGTAGCTGTTGACCACTGTGCCACACACACAAGCACCGGCCACTCTCACCCAGCAGCTGCCTTCTACTGTGCCACACACACAAGCACCGGCCACTCTCCCACAGCAGCTGCCTTCCACTGTGCCACACACACAAGCACCGGCCACTCTCCCCCAGCAGCTGCCTTCCACTGTGCCACACACATAAGCACTGGCCACTCTCACCCAGCAGCTGCCTTCCACTGTGCCACACACACACAAGCACCAGCCACTCTAACCCAGCAGCTGCCTTCCACTGTGCCAAACACACAAGCAAGGCCCACTATCCCCCAGCAGCTGCCTTCCACTGTGCCCCACACACACAAGCACCGCCCACTCTCCCCCAGCAGCTGCCTTCCACTGTGCCACACACACAAGCACCGGCCACTATCCCCCAGCAGCTGTTTGCCACACACACAAGCACCGTCCATTCCCCCTAAGTAGCTGTTGACAACTGTGCCACACACACAAGCACTGCCCACTCTCCCCCAGCAGCTGCCTTCCACTGTTCCACACACACAAGCACCGGCCACTCTCCCCCAGCAGCTGCCTTCCACTGTGCCACACACATAAGCACTGGCCACTCTCACCCAGCAGCTGCCTTCCACTGTGCCACACACACAAGCACCGGCCACTCTCCCCCAGCAGCTGCCTTCCACTGTGCCACACACATAAGCACTGGCCACTCTCACCCAGCAGCTGCCTTCCACTGTGCCACACACACACACACACACACACAAGGAACGGCCACTCTCCCCCAGCAGCTGCCTTCTACTCTGCTACACATACAAACAAGCACCGGCCACTCTCTCCCAGTAGCTGCCTTCCACTGTGCCAAACACACAAGCACCGCCCACACTCCCCCAGCAGCTGCGTTCCACTGTGCCACACACACAAGCACCGGCCACTCTCCCCCAGCAGCTGCTTTCCACTGTGCCACACACACAAGCACCTGTCACTCTCCCCCAGAAGCTGCCTTCCACTGTGCCACACACACAAGCACCGGCCACTCTCCCCCAGCAGCTGCCTTCCACTGTGCCACACACATAAGCACTGGCCACTCTCACCCAGCAGCTGCCTTCCACTGTGCCACACACACACAAGCACCAGACACTCTCCCCCAGCAGCTGCATTCCACTGTGCCACACACACAAGCACTGGCCACTCTCCCCCAGCAGCTGCTTCACACTGTGCCACACACACAAGCACCCGCCACTTTCCCCAGCAGCTGCCTTCCACTGTGCCACATATACACACAAGCACCGGCCACTCTCCCCCAGTAGCTTTCTTCCACTGTGCCACACACACAAGCACCGGCCACTCTCCCCCAGCAGCTGCCTTTCACTCTGCCACACACATAAGCACTGGCCACTGTCCCCCAGCAGCTGCCTTCCACTGTGCCACACACATAAGCACCGGCCACTCTCACCCAGCAGCTGCCTTCCACTGTGCCACACACACAAGCATCTGCCACTCTCCTGCAGCAGCTGCCTTCCACTGTGCCACACACAGAAACACACAAGCACGGGCCACTCTCCCCCAGCAGCTGCCTTCTACTGTGCCACACACACAAGCACCGGCCAATCTCCCCCAGCAGCTGCCTTCTACTGTGCCACACACACAAGCACCGGCCACTCTCCCCCAGCAGCTGCCTTCCACTGTGCCACACATACACACAAGCACCGGCCACTCTCCCCCAGCAGCTGCCTTCCACTGTGCCACACACACACAAGCACTGGCCACTCTTTCCCAGCAGCTGCCTTCCACTGTGCCACACATACACAAAAGCACCGGCCATTCTCCCCCAGTAGCTGCCTTCCACTGTACCACACACACAAGCACCGGCCACTCTCCCCCAGCAGCTGCCTTCCACTGTGCCACACACACAAGCACCTGCCACTCGCCCCCAGAAGCTGCCTTCCACTATGCCACACACACAAGCACCGGCCACTCTCCCCCAGCAGTTGCCTTCCACTGTGCCACACACATAAGCACCGGCCACTCTCACCCAGCAGCTGCCTTCCACTGTGCCACACACACACAAGCACCAGCCACTCTCCCCCAGCAGCTGCCTTCCACTGTGCCAAACACACAAGCACTGCCCACTATCCCCCAGCAGCTGCCTTCCACTGTGACCCACACACACAAGCACCGCCCACTCTCCCCCAGCAGCTGCCTTCCACTGTGCCACACACACAAGCACCGGCCACTCTCCCCCAGCAGCTGTTTGCCACACACACAAGCACCGTCCATTCCCCCTAAGGAGCTGTTGACCACTGTGCCACACACACAAGCATCGGCCACTCTCGCCCAGCAGCTGCCTTCTACTGTGCCACACACACAAGCAAGGCCCACTATCCCCCAGCAGCTGCATTCCACTGTGCCCCACAAACACAAGCACCGCCCACTCTCCCCCAGCAGCTGCCTTCCACTGTGCCACACACACAAGCACCGGCCACTATCCCCCAGCAGCTGCTTGCCACACACACAAGCACCGTCCATTCCCCCTAAGTAGCTGTTGACCACTGTGCCACACACACAAGCACCGGCCACTCTCACCCAGCAGCTGCCTTCTACTGTGCCACACACACAAGCACCGGCCACTCTCCCACAGCAGCTGCCTTCCACTGTGCCACACACACAAGCACCGGCCACTCTCCCCCAGCAGCTGCCTTCCACTGTGCCACACACATAAGCACTGGCCACTCTCACCCAGCAGCTGCCTTCCACTGTGCCACACACACACAAGCACCAGCCACTCTAACCCAGCAGCTGCCTTCCACTGTGCCAAACACACAAGCAAGGCCCACTATCCCCCAGCAGCTGCCTTCCACTGTGCCCCACACACACAAGCACCGCCCACTCTCCCCCAGCAGCTGCCTTCCACTGTGCCACACACACAAGCACCGGCCACTATCCCCCAGCAGCTGTTTGCCACACACACAAGCACCGTCCATTCCCCCTAAGTAGCTGTTGACAACTGTGCCACACACACAAGCACTGCCCACTCTCCCCCAGCAGCTGCCTTCCACTGTGCCACACACACAAGCACCGGCCACTCTCCCCCAGCAGCTGCCTTCCACTGTGCCACACACATAAGCACTGGCCACTCTCACCCAGCAGCTGCCTTCCACTGTGCCACACACACAAGCACCGGCCACTCTCCCCCAGCAGCTGCCTTCCACTGTGCCACACACATAAGCACTGGCCACTCTCACCCAGCAGCTGCCTTCCACTGTGCCACACACACACACAAGGAACGGCCACTCTCCCCCAGCAGCTGCCTTCTACTCTGCTACACATACAAACAAGCACCGGCCACTCTCTCCCAGTAGCTGCCTTCCACTGTGCCAAACACACAAGCACCGCCCACACTCCCCCAGCAGCTGCGTTCCACTGTGCCACACACACAAGCACCGGCCACTCTCCCCCAGCAGCTGCTTTCCACTGTGCCACACACACAAGCACCTGTCACTCTCCCCCAGAAGCTGCCTTCCACTGTGCCACACACACAAGCACCGGCCACTCTCCCCCAGCAGCTGCCTTCCACTGTGCCACACACATAAGCACTGGCCACTCTCACCCAGCAGCTGCCTTCCACTGTGCCACACACACACAAGCACCAGACACTCTCCCCCAGCAGCTGCATTCCACTGTGCCACACACACAAGCACTGGCCACTCTCCCCCAGCAGCTGGTTTACACTGTGCCACACACACAAGCACCCGCCACTCTCCCCAGCAGCTGCCTTCCACTGTGCCACATATACACACAAGCACCGGCCACTCTCCCCCAGTAGCTTTCTTCCACTGTGCCACACACACAAGCACCGGCCACTCTCCCCCAGCAGCTGCCTTTCACTCTGCCACACACATAAGCACTGGCCACTGTCCCCCAGCAGCTGCCTTCCACTGTGCCACACACATAAGCACCGGCCACTCTCACCCAGCAGCTGCCTTCCACTGTGCCACACACACAAGCATCTGCCACTCTCCTGCAGCAGCTGCCTTCCACTGTGCCACACACAGAAACACACAAGCACGGGCCACTCTCCCCCAGCAGCTGCCTTCTACTGTGCCACACACACAAGCACCGGCCAATCTCCCCCAGCAGCTGCCTTCTACTGTGCCACACACACAAGCACCGGCCACTCTCCCCCAGCAGCTGCCTTCCATTGTGCCACACATACACACAAGCACCGGCCACTCTCCCCCAGCAGCTGCCTTCCACTGTGCCACACACACACAAGCACTGGCCACTCTCTCCCAGCAGCTGCCTTCCACTGTGCCACACATACACAAAAGCACCGGCCATTCTCCCCCAGTAGCTGCCTTCCACTGTACCACACACACAAGCACCGGCCACTCTCCCCCAGCAGCTGCCTTCCACTGTGCCACACACACAAGCACCTGCCACTCGCTCCCAGAAGCTGCCTTCCACTATGCCACACACACAAGCACCGGCCACTCTCCCCCAGCAGTTGCCTTCCACTGTGCCACACACATAAGCACCGGCCACTCTCACCCAGCAGCTGCCTTCCACTGTGCCACACACACACAAGCACCAGCCACTCTCCCCCAGCAGCTGCCTTCCACTGTGCCAAACACACAAGCACTGCCCACTATCCCCCAGCAGCTGCCTTCCACTGTGACCCACACACACAAGCACCGCCCACTCTCCCCCAGCAGCTGCCTTCCACTGTGCCACACACACAAGCACCGGCCACTCTCCCCCAGCAGCTGTTTGCCACACACACAAGCACCGTCCATTCCCCCTAAGGAGCTGTTGACCACTGTGCCACACACACAAGCATCGGCCACTCTCGCCCAGCAGCTGCCTTCTACTGTGCCACACACACAAGCACCGGCCACTCTCCCCCAGCAGCTGCCTTCCACTCTGCCACACACACAAGCACTGGTCACTCTCCCCCAGCAGCTGCCTTCCACTGTGCTACACATACAAACAAGCACCGGCCACTCTCACCCAGCAGCTGCCTTCTACTGTGCCACACACACAAGCACCGGCCACTCTCCCACAGCAGCTGCCTTCCACTGTGCCACACACACAAGCACCGGCCACTCTCCCCCAGCAGCTGCCTTCCACTGTGCCACACACATAAGCACTGGCCACTCTCACCCAGCAGCTGCCTTCCACTGTGCCACACACACACAAGCACCAGCCACTCTAACCCAGCAGCTGCCTTCCACTGTGCCAAACACACAAGCAAGGCCCACTATCCCCCAGCAGCTGCCTTCCACTGTGCCCCACACACACAAGCACCGCCCACTCTCCCCCAGCAGCTGCCTTCCACTGTGCCACACACACAAGCACCGGCCACTATCCCCCAGCAGCTGTTTGCCACACACACAAGCACCGTCCATTCCCCCTAAGTAGCTGTTGACAACTGTGCCACACACACAAGCACTGCCCACTCTCCCCCAGCAGCTGCCTTCCACTGTGCCACACACACAAGCACCGGCCACTCTCCCCCAGCAGCTGCCTTCCACTGTGCCACACACATAAGCACTGGCCACTCTCACCCAGCAGCTGCCTTCCACTGTGCCACACACACAAGCACCGGCCACTCTCCCCCAGCAGCTGCCTTCCACTGTGCCACACACATAAGCACTGGCCACTCTCACCCAGCAGCTGCCTTCCACTGTGCCACACACACACACAAGGAACGGCCACTCTCCCCCAGCAGCTGCCTTCTACTCTGCTACACATACAAACAAGCACCGGCCACTCTCTCCCAGTAGCTGCCTTCCACTGTGCCAAACACACAAGCACCGCCCACACTCCCCCAGCAGCTGCGTTCCACTGTGCCACACACACAAGCACCGGCCACTCTCCCCCAGCAGCTGCTTTCCACTGTGCCACACACACAAGCACCTGTCACTCTCCCCCAGAAGCTGCCTTCCACTGTGCCACACACACAAGCACCGGCCACTCTCCCCCAGCAGCTGCCTTCCACTGTGCCACACACATAAGCACTGGCCACTCTCACCCAGCAGCTGCCTTCCACTGTGCCACACACACACAAGCACCAGACACTCTCCCCCAGCAGCTGCATTCCACTGTGCCACACACACAAGCACTGGCCACTCTCCCCCAGCAGCTGGTTTACACTGTGCCACACACACAAGCACCCGCCACTCTCCCCAGCAGCTGCCTTCCACTGTGCCACATATACACACAAGCACCGGCCACTCTCCCCCAGTAGCTTTCTTCCACTGTGCCACACACACAAGCACCGGCCACTCTCCCCCAGCAGCTGCCTTTCACTCTGCCACACACATAAGCACTGGCCACTGTCCCCCAGCAGCTGCCTTCCACTGTGCCACACACATAAGCACCGGCCACTCTCACCCAGCAGCTGCCTTCCACTGTGCCACACACACAAGCATCTGCCACTCTCCTGCAGCAGCTGCCTTCCACTGTGCCACACACAGAAACACACAAGCACGGGCCACTCTCCCCCAGCAGCTGCCTTCTACTGTGCCACACACACAAGCACCGGCCAATCTCCCCCAGCAGCTGCCTTCTACTGTGCCACACACACAAGCACCGGCCACTCTCCCCCAGCAGCTGCCTTCCATTGTGCCACACATACACACAAGCACCGGCCACTCTCCCCCAGCAGCTGCCTTCCACTGTGCCACACACACACAAGCACTGGCCACTCTCTCCCAGCAGCTGCCTTCCACTGTGCCACACATACACAAAAGCACCGGCCATTCTCCCCCAGTAGCTGCCTTCCACTGTACCACACACACAAGCACCGGCCACTCTCCCCCAGCAGCTGCCTTCCACTGTGCCACACACACAAGCACCTGCCACTCGCTCCCAGAAGCTGCCTTCCACTATGCCACACACACAAGCACCGGCCACTCTCCCCCAGCAGTTGCCTTCCACTGTGCCACACACATAAGCACCGGCCACTCTCACCCAGCAGCTGCCTTCCACTGTGCCACACACACACAAGCACCAGCCACTCTCCCCCAGCAGCTGCCTTCCACTGTGCCAAACACACAAGCACTGCCCACTATCCCCCAGCAGCTGCCTTCCACTGTGACCCACACACACAAGCACCGCCCACTCTCCCCCAGCAGCTGCCTTCCACTGTGCCACACACACAAGCACCGGCCACTCTCCCCCAGCAGCTGTTTGCCACACACACAAGCACCGTCCATTCCCCCTAAGGAGCTGTTGACCACTGTGCCACACACACAAGCATCGGCCACTCTCGCCCAGCAGCTGCCTTCTACTGTGCCACACACACAAGCACCGGCCACTCTCCCCCAGCAGCTGCCTTCCACTCTGCCACACACACAAGCACTGGTCACTCTCCCCCAGCAGCTGCCTTCCACTGTGCTACACATACAAACAAGCACCGGCCACTCTCCCCCAGTAGCTGCCTTCCACTGTGCCAAACACACAAGCACTGCCCACTCTCCCCAGCAGCTGCGTTCCACTGTGCCACACACACAAGCACCGGCCACTCTCCCCCAGCAGCTGCTTTCCACTGTGCCACACACACAAGCACCTGTCACTCTCCCCCAGAAGCTGCCTTCCACTGTACCACACACACAAGCACAGGCCACTCTCCCCCAGCAGCTGCCTTCCACTGTGCCACACACATAAGCACTGGCCACTCTCACCCAGCAGCTGCCTTCCACTGTGCCACACACACACAAGCACCAGACACTCTCCTCCAGCAGCTGCCTTCCACTGTGCCACACACACAAGCACTGGCCACTCTCCCCCAGCAGCTGCTTTACACTGTGCCACAAACACAAGCACCAGCCACTCTCCCCCAGTATCTGCCTTCCACTGTGCCACACACACAAGCACTGGCCACTCTCCCCCAGCAGCTGCCCTCCACTCTGCCACACACACAAGCACCGGCCACTCTCCCCCAGCAGCTGGTTCCACTGTGCCACACACACAAGCACCTGCCATTCTCCCCCAGAAGCTGCTTTCCACTGTGCCAAACACACAAGCACCGGCCACTCTCCCCCAGCAGCTGCCTTCCACTGTGCCACACACATAAGCACCAGCCACACTCACCCAGCAGCTGCCTTCCACTGTGCCACACACACACAAGCACCGGCCACTCTCCCCCAGCAGCTGCCTTCCACTGTGCCACACACACAAGCACTGGCCACTCTCCCCAGCAGCTGCCTTCCACTGTGCCACACATACACATAAGCACCGGCCACTCTCCCCCCGTAGCTGCCTTCCACTGTGCCACACACAAAAGCACTGGCCATTCTCCCCCAGCGGCTCTCTTCCACTTTGCCACACACACACAAGCACCGGCCACTCTCCCCCAGCAGCTGCCTTCCACTGTGCCACACACACAAGCACCTGCCACTCGCCCCCAGAAGCTGCCTTCCACTGTGCCACACACACAAGCACCGGCCACTCTCCCCCAGCAGCTGCCTTCCACTGTGCCACACACACAAGCACCAGCCACTCTCCCCCAGCAGCTGCCTTCCACTGTGCCACACACATAAGCACCGGCCACTTTCACCCAGCAGCTGCCTTCCACTGTGCCACACACACACAAGCACCAGCCACTCTCCCCCAGCAGCTGCCTTCCACTGTGCCAAACACACAAGCACTGCCCACTATCCCCCAGCAGCTGCCTTCCACTGTGCCCCACACACACAAGCACCGCCCACTCTCCCCCAGCAGCTGCCTTCCACTGTGCCACACACACAAGCACCGGCCACTCTCCCCCAGCAGCTGTTTGCCACACACACAAGCACCGTCCATTCCCCCTAAGGAGCTGTTGACCACTGTGCCACACACACAAGCATCGGCCACTCTCGCCCAGCAGCTGCCTTCTACTGTGCCCCACACACAAGCACCGGCCACTCTCCCCCAGCAGCTGCCTTCCACTCTGCCACACACACAAGCACTGGCCACTCTCCCCCAGCAGCTGCCTTCCACTGTGCTACACATACAAACAAGCACCGGCCACTCTCCCCCAGTAGCTGCTTCCACTTTGCCAAACACACGAGCACTGCCCACTCTCCCCCAGCAGCTGCGTTACACTGTGCCACACACACAAGCACCGGCCACTCTCCCCCAGCAGCTGCTTTCCACTGTGCCACACACACAAGCACCTGTCACTCTCCCCCAGAAGCTGCCTTCCACTGTACCACACACACAAGCACCGGCCACTCTCCCCCAGCAGCTGCCTTCCACTGTGCCACACACATAAGCACTGGCCACTCTCACCCAGCAGCTGCCTTCCACTGTGCCACACACACACACGCACCAGACACTCTCCCCCAGCAGCTGCTTTACACTGTGCCACACACACAAGCACCAGCCACTCTCCCCCAGCAGCTGCCTTCCACTGTGCCACACATACACACAAGCACCAGCCACTCTCCCCCAGTATCTGCCTTCCACTGTGCCACACACACAAGCACTGGCCACTCTCCCCCAGCAGCTGCCCTCCACTCTGCCACACACACAAGCACCGGCCACTCTCCCCCAGCAGCTGGTTCCACTGTGCCACACACACAAGCACCTGCCATTCTCCCCCAGAAGCTGCCTTCCACTGTGCCAAACACACAAGCACCGGCCACTCTCCCCCAGCAGCTGCCTTCCACTGTGCCACACACATAAGCACCAGCCACTCTCACCCAGCAGCTCCTTCCACTGTGCCACACACACACAAGCACTGGCCACTCTCCCCCAGCAGCTGCCTTCCACTGTGCCACACACACAAGCACTGGCCACTCTCCCCCAGCAGCTGCCTTCCACTGTGCCACACATACACATAAGCACCGGCCACTCTCCCCCCCGTAGCTGCCTTCCACTGTGCCACACACAAAAGCAACGGCCATTCTCCCCCAGCGGCTGTCTTCCACTTTGCCACACACATACAAGCACCGGCCACTCTCCCCCAGCAGCAGCCTTCCACTGTGCCACACATACACAAAAGCACCGGCCACTCTCCCCCAGTAGCTGCATTCCACTGTGCCAAACACACAAGCACTGCCCACTCTCCCCCAGCAGCTGCCTTCCACTGTGCCACCTACACAAGCCCGCCCACTCTCCCCCAGCAGCTGCCTTCCACTGGGCCACACACACAAGCACTAGCCACTCTCCCCCAGCAGCTGCCTTCCACTGTGCCACACACACACACACAAGCAACGGCCACTCTCCCCAGCAGCTGCCTTCCACTGTGCCACACATACACACAAGCACCGGCCACTCTCCCCCAGTAGCTGCATTCCACTGTGCCAAACACACAAGCACCGCCCACTCTCCCCCAGCAGCTGCCTTCCACTGTGCCACATACACAAGCACCGGCCACTCTCCCCCAGCAGCTGCCTTCCACTGTGCCACACACACAAGCACCGACCACTCTCCCCCAGCAGCTGCTTTCCACTGTGCCACACACACAAGCACCTGCCACTCTCCCCCAGAAGCTGCCTTCCACTGTGCCACACACAAGCACCGGCCACTATCCCCCAGCAGCTGCCTTCCACTGTGCCACACACATAAGCACCGGCCACTCTCACCCAGCAGCTGTCTTCCACTGTGCCACACACACACAAGCACCGGTCACTCTCCCCCAGCAGCTGGCTTCCACTGTGCCACACACATAAGCACCGGCCACTCTCCCCCAGCAGCTGCCTTCCACTGTGCCACACACACAAGCACCAGCCTGTCTCCCCCAGCAGCTGCCTTCCACTTTGCCACACAGGCACCTGCCACTCTCTCCCAGCAGCTGTCTACCATTGTGACACAGGCACCTGCCACTCTCACCCAGCAGCTGCTTTCCACTGTGCCACAAACACAAGCACCGGCCACACTCCCCCAGCAGCTGCATGCCATTCTGCCACACACACAAGCTTCGACCACTCTCCTGCAGCAGCTGCCGTCCACACTGCCACACACACAAGTACCTACCACTCTCCCCCAGCAGCTGTTTACCACTATGACAGAGGTACCTGCCACTCTCCTCCCAGCATCTGTCTGCCACTGGGCCACAGGCACCTTCCACTCTTCCCCAGCAGCTGTCTGACACTGTGCCATTGGTATCGGTCACTGTCCTCCCAGAATCTGAATGCCACTCTGTCACACACAAGCACCGGCCACACTCCCCCCAGCAGCTGGCTGACCGTGTGCCACAGGCACCTGCCACTCTTCTCCCAGAGTCTGACACTGTGCCATGGGCACCTGCCACTCTCCCCCCAGCAGCTGTCTGACACTGTGTCACAGGCACCCGCCACTCTCCCCAGCAGCTGTCTGACACTGTACCACACGTACCTGCCACTTTTCTCCCAGAGTCTGACACTGCGCCATGGGCACCTGCCACTCTCCCCCAGCAGCTGTCTGACACTGTGTCACAGGCACCCGCCACTCTCCCCAGCAGCTGTCTGACACTGTACCACACGTACCTGCCACTCAACTCTCGGCAGCTCTCTGACACTGTGCCACAGGCACCTGCCTCTCTACCCCAGCAGCTGTCTGACACTGTGCCACAGGCACCTGCCACTCTTCTCCCAGAGTCTGACACTGTGCCACAGGCACCTGCCTCTCTACCCCAGCAGCTGTCTGACACTGTGCCACAGGCACCTGCCACTCTTCTCCCAGAGTCTGACACTGTGCCACAGGCACCTGCCTCTCTACCCCAGCAGCTGTCTGACACTGTGCCACAGGCACCTGCCACTCTTCTCCCAGAGTCCGACACTGTTCCATGGGCACCTGCACCTCTCCTCCCAGCATTTACCTGCCAGAGTGCCACAGAACCGGCTCACATATACATTTATAAGCAGAGCGGGGGTGAGACCTAAGGGGTCCTATAGCCATCAGAAGATTGTGCTGGTATCCGGGGACAGCACAAAGTCAGAGGCCGAGTCCCTGCCAAAGTCACCAATGCCCTCAGATGGCCCAAGTCCCCACAATATTGTCATTAACCTGTGCAGGGCACGGCAGACTTTAACTGGTGAGCTTTACAGACACGAATTACAAAAAAGTTGTTGCCATTGGACAAACAAAACTATCTATAAATCAATTATTTATTTATCACTTTTTTCATTTCATATTTTTAATCGAGGTCACATAGACATTTCTAAAATGATCCTCCTGAGGCCTGTTAAACACCTGGAGAAGGAGGCTCGAGCCCAAACACAGCAGGACTCACCTAGCCCTGAACTATTGATCAGCCCCACCCCTGATACCCACTTGTCTACATATATGTCTGTGTACCATGTTGATGTTATAATGTGAAAATGCCTTATAAAATGTTTTGTTGAAAAAAAACACACCATTGCATACATATAAGCATCTGAAAACATTTGTTAGAGTACATCCAAAAGAGCAAAAAACTAAAATTACATAAATTATGAATCACCAGAAATCAAGCAAAGAAGCCCCCGGCCGGGATCCCTATCGGGGTTACACCCGAGGATGTGTAAAAGCAACACATCTCGACATACAAATACTAACTATTCATAAAATAATCTGCAGTCTACTTCCGGTATCGGAGGCGTAGGCAGGGTAGGGCCTGAGGGGCAAGGCCCACTCAGCAGCGCTGTGTGGGCATTTACAGATATTTTTGTCAGTGCAGTGGGTCCAACTGCATCAGCTTCAGGCCCCATTTGCCAGACAATCCTGGCTACGCCTCTGATCATGGGACTTCTCCCCGTGATCCACTCACTAAACATCCCACTGTTCCGCGCTTAAGACGATATTAGGAAGCATTAATGGGCGGCGACCTTTCTGATAAGAGAGGCTCGCGGCGGCAGCGCCCCAGGCAGTGAAACTAAAATGTGCCTCCTCTCTTCCCACAACCCCTGCACCACCCTGGTCAAGGTGGGAGTAAGGAGGTTTTTTTTGTTTATTTCCCCGCACTGCGGCAGGGAGATAATCACTGGAATAGGGCGCTGATGCTAATGAAAAACGTCTGCTCCCATGCCGGAGCAGGGAGGTAATCCTTACTGTTATTAAATGCACCCCGCTCACATGCTGGAAAGCCCGTCGCCAGCACAAGAGCGGACCGTATTTCATTTCAATATTGCGCTTGTTGCACCTTCTCCCACCACGCCACCTCGGGGGAGCCCTTGAAAGACTCCCCCGAGCTGGCGTAGTGCCCTGCTCGTGCACCCCTTCCATGTCTCCTAATCATAAATGCAAAAATAGACGCAATTTTAGAAACAATATGGTTGTGTTCAGGTGACACTTACAAAACACTCTGGGCCTCATTGCGAGTTTGGCAGCAGCCATGGAGCTATTAGCTCCATGGCTGCTGCCAAACCGGGCTCCTTTACCGGGTTCCCAGAATGGGGAATTACCGGGCCATTCCAAGTTCGGAGGGCCCGGTAATTCCTCCCTCTAGGAACCCGGGTCCAGACTTTCCCCATTCCCATCTGACCCCCCATAGGGCTCAACGGGAATGGGAGAGGGAGCTACCAACGGGTCGATTGCGACTGGCCTGTTAGCTCCCACTTCCCCTCGCGGGACCCGGTAACGATGCCTGGTTTTACCAGGCGTCTTTACCGGGTCCCTCGAGGGGACCTCGTAATTTCACAGAACGGGTTCAACGGGTCCACCTCCATTTGCGGAGCCCGTTAACTCGTCCCGCGAACGTCGTAATGAGGCCCTCTGATTTATGGTTGATCAGAAGCCCCCCGCCCACTCCCGATGGCGGTTAGCATTGTTGCTGTGTGGTTATGGCTGCCATTTTTGGTTAACCCTTTTTTTTGCCATGTGCTTCATTGAGAGAGCAATGGCTCTTATAGCGCGCACGTCAAAGGCATTTTATTTACGTGGCCGCCCAGACTCTCTGCATAATCCGGGAATCGCTGCCCATTGCTTGTTTCTGCGCCTCCTCGTAATGTTCGATTGCCCGGGAAACACATATCACTTCTTGCCTTCGACGCAGGGAGCAGCTCCAGCTGTCGGGCAAGCTCCAATTAGTCTGTACCAACGGATTGCTAAACCTTCTAGGCTAGCCTGCCCCTTGCCAGGGCCGTGAAGAGGCGAGGAGCTCCTGATGGTACATCACTATACACTGGACTGCCTCGAAGCGCTATAATAAAAGATGGCATTATGAACCGATTCCATGATGCTAAGTTTCACCCACTCGCTTGGAGGAAGGGTTGAGTTGGCTTTTGTATAGCCTTTAATGGCGTGGCCTAGCCTGTTTATAGTGCTTCTTTTTTGGTGGGTAAGGGAACAGAAGCACCTGGAAGGCGGCTTGGCCGCTCAAGCACCTCGCAGCTGGGTCATGATGGCAGGGCGCGATTTTAATTATTTAAGAAGCAGATTAAACGTATCTGTTCAACCTCAATGCAGGTTAAATCCCGTCCTCCCCGTCTTCCTGCCTGATTCCCCTGCCTGACAAATGACTTTTGTTGTCTCGTTCCTGTCTGTTCTTCATGTGCGCTCTGAGGCCTGTGGGGCGTAATAAATATAAAAATAAATACATTCAGTACATTGGCACCGTAACCCAAGTTTCCCAGGTCTAGGGCTGGCTCCTTAATCACCAGAGACTCTACCCCCTGATTAAGCTTACCAAGCCCACCATTCTGATTTTCCGGAAAGTAAATGGAGCCATATGCGAGCTTTGCACGCGGGTAGGTAGTAGGTAATTTGGGGACAGAGAGGGTGCGGTAGTGTGGGTGGGGCAGAGATGGGAGGGGGTAGGTGGGCCGGGGATAGAGTGTGGTGGGGTAGTGTTGGCAGAAGAAAAGAGCCAAGTGGTCTTGAGAGCTGCAAGGTCATATGCTGTTTTCCCTTTTTAAAGAAGGCACAACAACCTGCCCTCTATTAGGGTGACCAGACAACCCGGCTTTGCTGGACCATCCCAGAATTAGGCCCCCTGTCCCATGTCCCAAGAGTTTAAAACCCCGTCCCGGTTTTAGGAAAGGGTTGGTGACCCCTGCAGAGATGCAATATATCAAGGTGATATCCGTTGATAATAAACAGGTCTCTTGCTCTGTTATCACGTGTGTACATCTCTTCCACCCAGGGCTTTAAGTGGACCGGGGCCTGCCGGGGTTGGACCCGGCAGTCTCCGAAATCTCGTTTTGAGGCAAGGTCCTGCCAGGGCCCACTAATCTCCTCCTGCAGCCCCAGCCACTACACGAAAAGGTTTATTTTCCCACCATTGAGGCTGAATAGGCAAGGCACTGTCCCCTGCCAGGCGAGCCTATAGAAAGTAAATGCTTAGATCAGCACCCTCTCCCACATGGGGTCAGGGTGTGGATCTCTACAAAAGTCTGCCTGGCAGGGGTGCCAGTAGCCCATTGAGCAGGGGCTCATCGGTGGGTCGTGGCCTAATGGGCCAGCAGGACCCCTGCCGTTAGGCCACACCACCTTGATGAGCCCCGGCTCATTTGTTAGTGCCACTTAAGGCACTGATTTCTACCCCGGGTAGACTCGAACCCCCAACCTCCCTGTATTTACTGATTGCGCCACCGGGGTGCATAAGAAGCACTCATTGCAAAGCCTGTAATAACAAACAAAGGAAAAGCCCCTTTTGTTTTTAACATGCTTAGTGTCGCAGCCGAATCTGCAGTGTGTATGGCCGTAGAGAAAGAAGGGCTGGGAATTGCATTTGTTTTAATGTGCGATCCTACCCAGTTGTTGGGGGTGGAGGGGGCGGGGGGAGTGTAATCCTTTGGCACAATGGCTACGGGAAGAGCTCACTCAGAATTCCAATGCTCCAAGCATCCAGGGAATCCATGGTAGTGGCGGGAGACCCTTTCCCTGCACGAAGTGATGGGGAGCTTTATTGAGCCAAGATTCTCTCCCAGCCCCAAAAAGGTCCCCGCCAGGACAGGACTCTTCATGCCAGCCAAGCACATGGAAGAAAAACGTTCAAAAATGACCGTCGTCTCATCAACGATGGGGGTGTGCGCCATATAAGAGACTAATAATATAAAACAGCCCACACCATTGATTAATCAATAAATGAGAGGCTATACAGAGTAGGGCCTGAGCCAGCAAGGCCCACCCAAAAGCTGTAAATGCGCTGTGCGGGCATTTAGAGATGTTAATGTCACTGTGGGGGGCCCAACTACATTAGCTTCAGGCCCCACTAGTTGGGCAACCTTGGCTACGCCTCCGGGTAGTGTGGCCACAGAGCACCTAACTGGTCTCAAATAGCGGTGTCCCCTCCAAACCACCCTGCTATGACGACAGAAGGCATTTTACAGACCCTCTCTATTGAAACTATTAGTATCAGTAATCGAGGGCCAGAAGATGCGACAATAGATAACGCATGCAAGTGGTCAACCTCTCTGATAGAGCTCTAAGTTCGACAGAAAATGAAGTTTTAAGGAAAGGAGTTTCCTATTGACTAACATGCATAGCATGTACAAATATATTAAGATATTTCACCTTAACTGAGAGACACCCTGTTCCCGATATTATGTTTACCACGTTCCAAAATGGTGAATTGCTTTGACCAGGATCACACATGGGGATGAATGCTGTCATGAACAACAAAGAGGGACATTGCTGCATTTAAAAATGGGCATTTGCAGAACTTTACTGCACAATCTGACGAAGCCCACAAGGGTGAAACGCGTTGTTGTTTGCTTACCTGGATGTCCACATTTAATACATTAAAGGATTGAAATGAAGCCAGTTGGAGGTAGTGTACTTCATTTGACTTGATTGGAGCAAGTGCCTACGCCTCTTACAGGCAAAGAAAACTTTCTTCTGCCCGCTCTCTTGTTTTCATAATTATTCATATGTATATGTACATATTCAGCTCATTTTCAGGCTCCCTTCAGCCACCTCCTCTCATTCTCTCATCTCTAACTGTTCACTATCCAGAAGTGGTGTGCTGCCAATGACCGGCACACCTGCTCCCTCCTTTCCTGTCTCTCTCTGGTCGGCCTCTCTTGGCGCTCTTCCTTCTCCCACCTGTGAGGCTAAAAACCTTGGGGTCATCTTCGACTCCACACTCTCCTTCTCTCCTCACATCTCTGAGGTCTCTAAGAAGTCCCATTACAAGCTGCACCTCCTTAAAGGTATTCTTCCTTTCCTCTCCTTCCTCCAGAAGCTCACTGTCTCCAGAGCTCTGGTTCTCTCTAGGCTGGACTACTGCAACAGCCTCTTTCTAAATCTGCCTGCTTCTACTCTCCACCCTCTGCAACTCATCCAGAACAGGACTGCAAGATTTGTCCTTGGCCTCAAGCCCAGGGATTCTATCTCTCCAGGACTGAAATCTCTGCACTGACTCCCAGTGGCTGCGAGGATTAAGTTCAAAACCCTCTGTATTGTCCACAAGACCTTCTGGTGCCTGGGGCCTCAATACCTTCAACTCTCTCTTCCTAGATATTTTTCTTCTCGAGCTCTTCGCTCATCTGCCTCCAACTCGCTCATGGTCATTCGCTTGTCCAAGCAACAGGTTGGTGGTAGATCTCTTTCGTCAGCTCGGGCCTCCCTCTGGAAGAACCTCCCTGAAACTTGAGAACCATCTCTGGTTCCGGAAGCACCTCAAGACCTTCCTCTTTGCTTCTGCTTTCGCTCCTCCTCTCCCCTGTTGAACCCCTGATTGAACCTGCACTGGCCGAGGTCCCCTCCCCCGCAAGCTGCACACCTGCACTGCCTCCCAGGTATGCCCTGCACTTGGGGGCTGTCTCTGTATCCCTACAGTCCCCACCAGCTCCTGACACTTGATGTCTTCACTTAGCCATGCACTTGCCATTAGCCCGCAGCACTTTTTACCTATTGTTTTTATTTATTCTATTTATTTTTTACTGTTGATCCTATGTCCTGCACTGCCCTCTCCCCCTCCACACCTTTCCTTTCCCCCCTCCCCTGTCTCCTGGCCTAGTAAGATCGCTGTCTATGTCATCCCTCTGTTCCCCCTCCCTTGCCTCGTCGCGCCTTGAAACACTTGTGTATAGGCGCGTTATAAATTGCCATATCATATATGTATATATAGTTAAGTAGATGGTATGAAGCTATTTGATCTGGTGTAAGGATTAAGGTGGGGGTGTTATTGCCTTGAGTATTAGGGGGTGTTTGTTGTCAGTATCTGGGAGGTAAGGGATTTAGGGATTAGCTTGGCGTGAGGTGGTGAGTTTAGCTGGAGGCTTGCCTACGGCCGTCATGTGAAGAGGGGTTGCCCAAAATTAATATGCTTTAGCCCCACCTCCAGGAGTGTTGCTAGGTCTGGAAAAGATCTGGGGCTACACTAATGTCGGGACTCGGGGCTAGCTAGCCTTTTGGCTGTAGCCCCTGAGCTTCTATCCGGGGCTACAACCAAAAGACCTGGGGCTTTAGACCCATCAACCTCGCCCAAGCAACATCTCTGACCACCTCTATTTGGGTGGCACAGGATAGGAAAAAGGGGACTGTTCGTCTGCTCACCCTAGAGGTGCCTCATGACTACTTTCAGAGGGGCGGGCTGACGGAGCAGGACTGAGAGGGGAGGATTATGCCAGGGCTGGGAAGTGGGAACCTTAGTGAGCTATATTTAGAAATAAAAAGTGGGATATGAATGTTTGTTTATTGTTATTGTTAATTGTTTTGGATTAAAATAGAAGTTCCCGTTAAGGCATGACACAATCCACCCCAGTGACATTTATGGAAGGTTGGTGTAACATTGCTGCACATAGAGGAACCCCGGAAGTAGCCCATCTCCTGTTTGATGCGCCATCTATCATTTCCATGTTGTCCAACATCCATTTCCTTTACAGCTGGACTGTGGGGGAGAGGGTGTAGTGGACCCACCCTGGCCTAGTGGCGATGGCTGTGCCATTGGTCCACAACCCAAATAAGTCCAGGTCTACAACCCCAATAGCACAAAAGTGAAAATGAAGATGAAGGAACACCACATCTATAATTAATGTAAAAGAAAAACTGGTTTCCATCCGTTGTCGTTTCATTTTGCCTCCCTCACTCCCACACTTGTGTTTGTTACCTTGGGCCATCAGCACCGTCCCTTCTCAGTCAGTCGACTGCAGCGTAATTGCTGCCTTCCTACTTCCATGAAAAATATAATGACCCACGAGTAAAGTAAAGAAAGGGGACTGGAAGAAAGAATGGAAGAACCCCTCTAGACCATGCAATTGCACGACCCCTGAAACACTTGTGTATAGGCGCATTATAAATACCATATCATATCATATAAATAAAAAGGCCTGCAGCATCTTGGACCTGTTGAGAAGTAGTGAATCAGAAGTCCCACCCTAGATTCCCATTGTTTGCACCCTGTTCTCCAGCTACCCTTCCTGTGCCTGTGTGCACCCCAAAGTAAGGACACCCCAATGAAGGAATGGTGAAGACAGATGAAGAGGGAAGGTCGACATGTACCCCTACTTCCCCTTCCCCCAGACACATGAACATAAAGAAGAGCAGAAAGAATCACGAGCGCTCTCACCATTCTGCACCAGTTCCCAGTGTGCCCCTGAGTGACAAGTATGCTGAAAGATACCCACTCCGCCAACCTTACAGCCCAAAAGCAACACAAACCTTGCCCAGAGTAAATGAAGAGCCCCTGGATGCTGTTAAAGACACCTCAACTAAAGCGCCAAGAAGACGTGCCTAATGTCGTTAGAGACCCCATGACATAGCAGCGTTAGACATGAAGTACATGTGCCATCTGCACATCGGGACACAATCGCACATCCAGACACATGAAGAACACATGCGTCAGTTCTGTGAGTTAAAGGACAGATACATTTACACCCTGCCATTGCTTTATTATTTTGTCATTAGTTTGACTGCAGCAGTGCAGAAATCACAAGATGCAAGAGATGCTGTTTAAAAGCTTGCAGATGTTTACATGCAAATAACCAACCCTATGGAAAAACAGGAGCACTCGAGGGACCTGACAGAGCCATAAGAAACTACCCAATGGATACTCTATGGAGGAATGTGGACAGTAATGCTTTGGTTTAAGGGAAATTACAGCAGGCTGCAGCTGTTTGAGTGGCGCTGGATTAAGCGCGAACAAAAGGAGTAAACATTGTGAGCCAGGCTCGCTGCCACATTGTGAGCCAGGCTCGCTGCCAACGACCTTTGTTGCAGATAACTTACTATTCCCTGAACTTCAGTAAACTCCAGCGCAGAAAATATTGATGATCCCTCATACAATGCAGCTAATTCAAAGCTGCAGACGTTTAGAAGCATGGTGGCTGAACACGTGGTCCAGCAGAGCTGACAGGGAGCCAAGACTGGCAGCTGGGAGCGAAGGACAGTCTCATGAGCCAGACATGGCTTGCAACAAATGTTACAGAAGAGCCTGCATGTTGAATGGTGAGAGTGAGCGCTCTCAGAGGCATTGGTGGTTCACACAAGATTATAATGCAGACACATAATTATCCTTTTTACCTTAAAAAGGTACATTTAGAGCTTAGAACAGATTCTGTCCCAGGCCTGGGGGCACCAGCTCTAACCAATCACAGTTCAGGATCCTAGGGGTGGGTAGCTATGGGCACTAACCAATGAGAAGACCCTCACACTGCAATATTGTAGAAAACTAGCTACTTGGGGACAAGCCAGGCCAGCCATCTGACATGGAAGGACCAATTAAATACAGCCTAAGGGGGGAGCTATAGGTGGACTACTACTGAGCGCACAATCCCAGGGTGTGATAGGTGTTCTGGGAACCAGCCCAAGATGTGATGTCAGTATGATGTAGTTGTACTACAAAACTGGCCTGCAAGCCAGAGCTCTGAAAGAGAGTGCCTGGACCCTCCCTCCGTGCACGGATCCCTGTGGACTTTTGGCCATAATAAACCACAGTTTCAATTTGCTGTTTGTCTGGTCCTGCGTTCCTTTTGGCAAAGGGATGGCGTTGGGCCTTCCATGAGTTCTGGATCCATGAACTCCTAGTAGCCCAAACCTAACTGGGAGTTTGTTCTCTAACCCAACACAGACACACGTTGATATCAGTTCTACTCTGTTAATATGTTTGCATTTTTCAAACAGCATACGAGTACTGTAAGGAAAACAGGACTTGACAAGGGCAACAGTGTGAGGTTTTATATAGGCATTGTATAGACTTTTGCCAGGCATTCACCAGTTGACAGCTTTTGGCATCACAATATCACATCATTGGCCATGCATTGTAAAGATGCATTGGGAATCGACGGAATGCCCTCACAACTGTGTCACACTGCCATCCTTCAAGCTGTTAGGGTAAAACCAGCATCACAGGAGTGGGAAGGTGAAGTCCTGTTTCCCCTACCCCTGTGGGGGCGGGGTGCAATGGTCATCCGGTTATCCCTCTTGCTTGCTGTTTGTGCCCAAAACAGATCATCATGCCTGTTTCAACAATAGATGCCAGGATTGCCAGTGTAAAGCACAACTTCATGCTGCTAGTGCCCAAGGAAAGCATGAGCCCTGTCTCAAGAATATATGCCCCACTAACGTTGGCTGTGCCCAAAGAACATCATGGGGTGTGTCTCAACAATCTATAAGCACGATGCCTTGTGCAATTCTCAGTGCTTTGTCCCCCACATATGCCCATCAACACACACCTGTATTTTCACAAACATGCATGCAAGCAAAAACATTGTTTGTACCCTTTTCCCCCCATTCCTCTGGTTCCAATGGTCCTGCAGACAACAGTGAGAACTCAGATTTGAAGCTCCAGCCTACAATCTTTTGCACATGCTTGGACCCCAACCTAGATGGCTTCATAGTCTTCCATGAGCCGGGACTCTTAGGATCTAGGTAGCGCCTGCACGGACAGAAGACCATGCAGCGCCCCTGCTGGGACAGCAACGCATCTCACACAGTGCCCTTCATGGGCATCCGCCCCTGCGGGCACAAGGTGGCGTGCCATGCAGAGTGGTCGTCTGCCAAGTTGCAGAATAGAGGGCACCCACCCCTAGCACCAGATATCCAGCCATCTCGCGCCTTGAAACACTTGTGTATAGGCACGTTATAAATGCCATATCATATCAGACCATATCACTGTGACTGGTCTATGGGTGACTTGGCACAATGAGTAAGCTGGGCGGTATCACACTGAGTGCCACCTAGCTTCACAGCAGTGTAGACATATAAGAGATGTTATTACAACAGTAAATGCGCCTTTTATCGACAACATAAGGATAAAAGGCAGAGACAGTGCTGCCAGAATCCCAACATATACATATGTGCAAAGATATCAGAAGATCTATAGATAGTTGTACCGGACACCATGGGATGGACCCACGTACATGGCAAAGGGAAGCATTTTCTTTCCTGCCACACAAGTAATCTACAAGCACCCACAATTACTTCTTGAACTTTCTGACTTTGCGAGTCAGGATTGTGTCTTCAACAACAGAAAGAGTGAGAGTGTTGTAAATATGCACGTTCAGGATTGGAACAAAAGAACAGATTTCCCTACGCGTGTTTGTGATGCTGTTCTTATTGTGATCCTCCCTGGCATAGGATGTGTGATGCTGTTCTTATTGTGATCCTCCCTGGCATAGGATGTGTGATGCTGTTCTTATTGTGATCCTCCCTGGCATAGGATGTGTGATGCCGTTCTTATTGTGATCCTCCCTGGCATAGGATGTGTGATGCCGTTCTTATTGTGATCCTCCCTGGCATAGGATGTGTGATGCCGTTCTTATTGTGATCCTCCCTGGCATAGGATGTGTGATGCCGTTCTTATTGTGATCCTCCCTGGCATAATGTGTGTGATGCCGCCGTTCTTATTGTGATCCTCCCTGGCATAGGATGTGTGATGCCGTTCTTATTGTGATCCTCCCTGGCATAGGATGTGTGATGCTATTCTTATTGTGATCCTCCCTGGCATAGGATGTGTGATGCCGTTCTTATTGTGATCCTCCCTGGCATAGGATGTGTGATGCTGTTCTTATTGTGATTCTCCCTGGCATAGGATGTGTGATGCTGTTCTTATGGCAGGCAGGAGCAGCACCACTGAAGCATTCTGATGATTCTGCAGAGAGTTCTCAGCCGAATTCTCTCCTATACTTGAATCCACAGCTGTTTAGGCATGACCCCTTTTTCTGCATTCAGAAATCAATCCATTTTGAACCCCCTGCAGTCTGCTAATAGGTTCCATTGAAATGACCCCCAGGAGTACATTGCGATGGTTAAGAGACAAGTCACAAAGGCTCCTACTGTAGTGGCACACTTGTCCATTGGCATAAGGGAACACATCTTACATAGCCGCTGAATGATACAATAGCAATCCTTGCAATAACCTGGACATTCATCAACTATCAACTTGCTGCATCATCTATAAGGCAGTCGCCCTCAAGTCACCCAGCTACCTCGCAGAGGAACTCTGCATCTCTGGCAAACAGCGCACCACCAGAAGCCAGGACACGTGCAGACTTGAAATCTGCCACGGAAAAAAGGAAAGAACCAGAAAACAAGTCTTCTCTGCCTACGCCCCAAGACTATGGCACCTCCTCCCTGTCAGCATCAGACTCGCTCCAATGCTCCTACAATTCAGAAAAGAACTCAAGACCCGCCCCTTCAAGGAATCATTCCTCGACAACACCTAGGCCATCACATCACCCCTCACGCCACCTGACTCATTAGATGCTGCCCACCCCTCTGCTCCCCGCCACCCAGTACAGCTGTAGCCCTACTATGTACCCCGCTGTAGCCTAGCCCCCACTGTATATCTGTTCTGTTATTACCTCTGAAAAGCGCTCCATTATGCATCAGTACAGTGTGAAGGCATCATGAAGACGGACACAGACAACAGACTTAAAGTTCAAAGATATTCATTAACTTAAATGTCAGGATGGTTGAAGGCCTAACTTGCCCTATGCGAAGGTGGGATATCCATACTTGAACAAAACTAAGGAAAGTCTGAGTCAAAGAGTTCAACTTAAAGTCTGTGTCCAAAACCTATTCTTGCCCTCACAACTGAAGCTAAACAACGTCTAGAGATAGTACTAACAAAATGAACAGTACTTAACTCAAAGTCTGAGCTCCTTCCAGCTCTCAGCTTATTTTCAGCATCCCTTCCCCAAGTTCAAGAAAGTTCCATATAAATTCTCAAGATGCCCTTTTTCACATTAAAAACCACGCAGTTCCAAATAATCATTGGGGTTCCCTTCCCCGAGCTCCAAGCAACACAGTTCACAAAGTAAAGGGGTCTTGAGGCTTTCCCTCAAGACAACATGTGCCGTTCCTCAAGTCTCTGGGTGCCCTTCCCCATGACTTCAAATCGGCCAGGTTTATATTCAGTCTTTTCAAAAGTGCAAAAAAGACTGAGGTCTACTTGATTGTCATGCATGCTGGACATATCTCTGGACCTGGAACAACCTCTCCATACAGAATGAGTTACGCCCATAGAACCGCTAGACCGTTCTATTCTAAATGGAGGTCGTTTGATGCATTGCCAGGAAAACGACGTCTGCATTTTTCACATTGTTAAATTCACGTGATTTAGTTCCGTTACGTATGTTACGGCAGTACGTACATAAGCAGCGTGGAAACGTCGCTCGCTGCTTCTGATTGAATCATTTTGGCGTTTTGTAGCTGAACTCTTGACCTGCGTCCTCGCATTCCCTTCAGCTACTTCTTTGGCCTTTTGTAGCGTGTTTTCCTCCACACGCTAATTCCTGGAGCCGTGTATCCTGTTTGCGTTCATATCCACACGCGAACGCTGTCTCCAAGCGCGGCTGTCCTGGGCTGCGTGTATCCTGTTTGCATGCCAAATCTCCACGTGAACGCTGTCTCCAAGCGCGGCTGTCCTGGGCTGCGTGTATCCTGTTCGCATGCCAAATCTCCACGTGGACGCTGTCTTCAAGCGCGGCTGTCCTGGGCTGCGTGTATCCTGTTTGCATGCCAAATCTCCACGTGGACGCTGTCTTCAAGCGCGACTGTCCTGGGCTGCGTGCACTCTGTTCTGTTCGAGTGCAAATCCACACACGGATGCTGTTTCCAAGAGCGGCTGTCCTAGGCTGCGTGTACTCTGTTCGTGTGCAAAATCCACACGCGTGCGCTTTCTCCAAGCGCGGCTGTCCTAGGCTGCGTGTACTCTGTTCGCGTGCAAAATCCACACGCGGGCGCTGTCTCCAAGCGCGGCTGTCCTAGGCTGCGTGTACTCTGTTAGCGTGCAAATCCACACGCGGACGCTTTCTTCAAGCGTGGCTGTCTTGGGCTGCGTGAACCTTGTCGTGTGCACTCCTGCACGTGGATTTCTGAACTATTTAAACATATATTCGACTAGCAAGGACTGTTTTGCTTTGGAGTGAACCTCTGGCACTTGTGATAGTTAACAGGTGAACTTTCTATTTTCTGTTCTTCGTGGGATAGGAAGTATTTCATTAACTATTGGAAGGTGATTGTGCACAGTACTTCGGACATTATCCTGTGGTGCACCAACCTGGTATTTAGCGTGAGCCTTGTGCCGTTCGGGGTAAAGTCTCCCTTACTAATCTTCCCCTCCTTTGTCGTTGGTTCAACTCCTGGTTTTCTTCAAGAGACTTTTGTTGGATACTTCAGTTCTCGCTATAAGGTCAGTGTTTTGAATTAATGCTAATACTGTGCTATCATAGTGAGTTGAGTTGGGGCAGTTTCTTATGATACTTTATCTATCCTACGGCCGTCATGTGAAGAGGGGTTGCCCAAAATTAATATGCTTTAGCCCCACCTCCAGGAGTGTTGCTAGGTCTGGAAAAGATCTGGGGCTACACTAATGTCGGGACTCGGGGCTAGCTAGCCTTTTGGCTGTAGCCCCTGAGCTTCTATCCGGGGCTACAACCAAAAGACCTGGGGCTTTAGACCCATCAACCTCGCCCAAGCAACATCTCTGACCACCTCTATTTGGGTGGCACAGGATAGGAAAAAGGGGACTGTTCGTCTGCTCACCCTAGAGGTGCCTCATGACTACTTTCAGAGGGGCGGGCTGACGGAGCAGGACTGAGAGGGGAGGATTATGCCAGGGCTGGGAAGTGGGAACCTTAGTGAGCTATATTTAGAAATAAAAAGTGGGATATGAATGTTTGTTTATTGTTATTGTTAATTGTTTTGGATTAAAATAGAAGTTCCCGTTAAGGCATGACACAATCCACCCCAGTGACATTTATGGAAGGTTGGTGTAACATTGCTGCACATAGAGGAACCCCGGAAGTAGCCCATCTCCTGTTTGATGCGCCATCTATCATTTCCATGTTGTCCAACATCCATTTCCTTTACAGCTGGACTGTGGGGGAGAGGGTGTAGTGGACCCACCCTGGCCTAGTGGCGATGGCTGTGCCATTGGTCCACAACCCAAATAAGTCCAGGTCTACAACCCCAATAGCACAAAAGTGAAAATGAAGATGAAGGAACACCACATCTATAATTAATGTAAAAGAAAAACTGGTTTCCATCCGTTGTCGTTTCATTTTGCCTCCCTCACTCCCACACTTGTGTTTGTTACCTTGGGCCATCAGCACCGTCCCTTCTCAGTCAGTCGACTGCAGCGTAATTGCTGCCTTCCTACTTCCATGAAAAATATAATGACCCACGAGTAAAGTAAAGAAAGGGGACTGGAAGAAAGAATGGAAGAACCCCTCTAGACCATGCAATTGCACGACCCCTGAAACACTTGTGTATAGGCGCATTATAAATACCATATCATATCATATAAATAAAAAGGCCTGCAGCATCTTGGACCTGTTGAGAAGTAGTGAATCAGAAGTCCCACCCTAGATTCCCATTGTTTGCACCCTGTTCTCCAGCTACCCTTCCTGTGCCTGTGTGCACCCCAAAGTAAGGACACCCCAATGAAGGAATGGTGAAGACAGATGAAGAGGGAAGGTCGACATGTACCCCTACTTCCCCTTCCCCCAGACACATGAACATAAAGAAGAGCAGAAAGAATCACGAGCGCTCTCACCATTCTGCACCAGTTCCCAGTGTGCCCCTGAGTGACAAGTATGCTGAAAGATACCCACTCCGCCAACCTTACAGCCCAAAAGCAACACAAACCTTGCCCAGAGTAAATGAAGAGCCCCTGGATGCTGTTAAAGACACCTCAACTAAAGCGCCAAGAAGACGTGCCTAATGTCGTTAGAGACCCCATGACATAGCAGCGTTAGACATGAAGTACATGTGCCATCTGCACATCGGGACACAATCGCACATCCAGACACATGAAGAACACATGCGTCAGTTCTGTGAGTTAAAGGACAGATACATTTACACCCTGCCATTGCTTTATTATTTTGTCATTAGTTTGACTGCAGCAGTGCAGAAATCACAAGATGCAAGAGATGCTGTTTAAAAGCTTGCAGATGTTTACATGCAAATAACCAACCCTATGGAAAAACAGGAGCACTCGAGGGACCTGACAGAGCCATAAGAAACTACCCAATGGATACTCTATGGAGGAATGTGGACAGTAATGCTTTGGTTTAAGGGAAATTACAGCAGGCTGCAGCTGTTTGAGTGGCGCTGGATTAAGCGCGAACAAAAGGAGTAAACATTGTGAGCCAGGCTCGCTGCCACATTGTGAGCCAGGCTCGCTGCCAACGACCTTTGTTGCAGATAACTTACTATTCCCTGAACTTCAGTAAACTCCAGCGCAGAAAATATTGATGATCCCTCATACAATGCAGCTAATTCAAAGCTGCAGACGTTTAGAAGCATGGTGGCTGAACACGTGGTCCAGCAGAGTTGACAGGGAGCCAAGACTGGCAGCTGGGAGCGAAGGACAGTCTCATGAGCCAGACATGGCTTGCAACAAATGTTACAGAAGAGCCTGCATGTTGAATGGTGAGAGTGAGCGCTCTCAGAGGCATTGGTGGTTCACACAAGATTATAATGCAGACACATAATTATCCTTTTTACCTTAAAAAGGTACATTTAGAGCTTAGAACAGATTCTGTCCCAGGCCTGGGGGCACCAGCTCTAACCAATCACAGTTCAGGATCCTAGGGGTGGGTAGCTATGGGCACTAACCAATGAGAAGACCCTCACACTGCAATATTGTAGAAAACTAGCTACTTGGGGACAAGCCAGGCCAGCCATCTGACATGGAAGGACCAATTAAATACAGCCTAAGGGGGGAGCTATAGGTGGACTACTACTGAGCGCACAATCCCAGGGTGTGATAGGTGTTCTGGGAACCAGCCCAAGATGTGATGTCAGTATGATGTAGTTGTACTACAAAACTGGCCTGCAAGCCAGAGCTCTGAAAGAGAGTGCCTGGACCCTCCCTCCGTGCACGGATCCCTGTGGACTTTTGGCCATAATAAACCACAGTTTCAATTTGCTGTTTGTCTGGTCCTGCGTTCCTTTTGGCAAAGGGATGGCGTTGGGCCTTCCATGAGTTCTGGATCCATGAACTCCTAGTAGCCCAAACCTAACTGGGAGTTTGTTCTCTAACCCAACACAGACACACGTTGATATCAGTTCTACTCTGTTAATATGTTTGCATTTTTCAAACAGCATACGAGTACTGTAAGGAAAACAGGACTTGACAAGGGCAACAGTGTGAGGTTTTATATAGGCATTGTATAGACTTTTGCCAGGCATTCACCAGTTGACAGCTTTTGGCATCACAATATCACATCATTGGCCATGCATTGTAAAGATGCATTGGGAATCGACGGAATGCCCTCACAACTGTGTCACACTGCCATCCTTCAAGCTGTTAGGGTAAAACCAGCATCACAGGAGTGGGAAGGTGAAGTCCTGTTTCCCCTACCCCTGTGGGGGCGGGGTGCAATGGTCATCCGGTTATCCCTCTTGCTTGCTGTTTGTGCCCAAAACAGATCATCATGCCTGTTTCAACAATAGATGCCAGGATTGCCAGTGTAAAGCACAACTTCATGCTGCTAGTGCCCAAGGAAAGCATGAGCCCTGTCTCAAGAATATATGCCCCACTAACGTTGGCTGTGCCCAAAGAACATCATGGGGTGTGTCTCAACAATCTATAAGCACGATGCCTTGTGCAATTCTCAGTGCTTTGTCCCCCACATATGCCCATCAACACACACCTGTATTTTCACAAACATGCATGCAAGCAAAAACATTGTTTGTACCCTTTTCCCCCCATTCCTCTGGTTCCAATGGTCCTGCAGACAACAGTGAGAACTCAGATTTGAAGCTCCAGCCTACAATCTTTTGCACATGCTTGGACCCCAACCTAGATGGCTTCATAGTCTTCCATGAGCCGGGACTCTTAGGATCTAGGTAGCGCCTGCACGGACAGAAGACCATGCAGCGCCCCTGCTGGGACAGCAACGCATCTCACACAGTGCCCTTCATGGGCATCCGCCCCTGCGGGCACAAGGTGGCGTGCCATGCAGAGTGGTCGTCTGCCAAGTTGCAGAATAGAGGGCACCCACCCCTAGCACCAGATATCCAGCCATCTCGCGCCTTGAAACACTTGTGTATAGGCACGTTATAAATGCCATATCATATCAGACCATATCACTGTGACTGGTCTATGGGTGACTTGGCACAATGAGTAAGCTGGGCGGTATCACACTGAGTGCCACCTAGCTTCACAGCAGTGTAGACATATAAGAGATGTTATTACAACAGTAAATGCGCCTTTTATCGACAACATAAGGATAAAAGGCAGAGACAGTGCTGCCAGAATCCCAACATATACATATGTGCAAAGATATCAGAAGATCTATAGATAGTTGTACCGGACACCATGGGATGGACCCACGTACATGGCAAAGGGAAGCATTTTCTTTCCTGCCACACAAGTAATCTACAAGCACCCACAATTACTTCTTGAACTTTCTGACTTTGCGAGTCAGGATTGTGTCTTCAACAACAGAAAGAGTGAGAGTGTTGTAAATATGCACGTTCAGGATTGGAACAAAAGAACAGATTTCCCTACGCGTGTTTGTGATGCTGTTCTTATTGTGATCCTCCCTGGCATAGGATGTGTGATGCTGTTCTTATTGTGATCCTCCCTGGCATAGGATGTGTGATGCTGTTCTTATTGTGATCCTCCCTGGCATAGGATGTGTGATGCCGTTCTTATTGTGATCCTCCCTGGCATAGGATGTGTGATGCCGTTCTTATTGTGATCCTCCCTGGCATAGGATGTGTGATGCCGTTCTTATTGTGATCCTCCCTGGCATAGGATGTGTGATGCCGTTCTTATTGTGATCCTCCCTGGCATAATGTGTGTGATGCCGCCGTTCTTATTGTGATCCTCCCTGGCATAGGATGTGTGATGCCGTTCTTATTGTGATCCTCCCTGGCATAGGATGTGTGATGCTATTCTTATTGTGATCCTCCCTGGCATAGGATGTGTGATGCCGTTCTTATTGTGATCCTCCCTGGCATAGGATGTGTGATGCTGTTCTTATTGTGATTCTCCCTGGCATAGGATGTGTGATGCTGTTCTTATGGCAGGCAGGAGCAGCACCACTGAAGCATTCTGATGATTCTGCAGAGAGTTCTCAGCCGAATTCTCTCCTATACTTGAATCCACAGCTGTTTAGGCATGACCCCTTTTTCTGCATTCAGAAATCAATCCATTTTGAACCCCCTGCAGTCTGCTAATAGGTTCCATTGAAATGACCCCCAGGAGTACATTGCGATGGTTAAGAGACAAGTCACAAAGGCTCCTACTGTAGTGGCACACTTGTCCATTGGCATAAGGGAACACATCTTACATAGCCGCTGAATGATACAATAGCAATCCTTGCAATAACCTGGACATTCATCAACTATCAACTTGCTGCATCATCTATAAGGCAGTCGCCCTCAAGTCACCCAGCTACCTCGCAGAGGAACTCTGCATCTCTGGCAAACAGCGCACCACCAGAAGCCAGGACACGTGCAGACTTGAAATCTGCCACGGAAAAAAGGAAAGAACCAGAAAACAAGTCTTCTCTGCCTACGCCCCAAGACTATGGCACCTCCTCCCTGTCAGCATCAGACTCGCTCCAATGCTCCTACAATTCAGAAAAGAACTCAAGACCCGCCCCTTCAAGGAATCATTCCTCGACAACACCTAGGCCATCACATCACCCCTCACGCCACCTGACTCATTAGATGCTGCCCACCCCTCTGCTCCCCGCCACCCAGTACAGCTGTAGCCCTACTATGTACCCCGCTGTAGCCTAGCCCCCACTGTATATCTGTTCTGTTATTACCTCTGAAAAGCGCTCCATTATGCATCAGTACAGTGTGAAGGCATCATGAAGACGGACACAGACAACAGACTTAAAGTTCAAAGATATTCATTAACTTAAATGTCAGGATGGTTGAAGGCCTAACTTGCCCTATGCGAAGGTGGGATATCCATACTTGAACAAAACTAAGGAAAGTCTGAGTCAAAGAGTTCAACTTAAAGTCTGTGTCCAAAACCTATTCTTGCCCTCACAACTGAAGCTAAACAACGTCTAGAGATAGTACTAACAAAATGAACAGTACTTAACTCAAAGTCTGAGCTCCTTCCAGCTCTCAGCTTATTTTCAGCATCCCTTCCCCAAGTTCAAGAAAGTTCCATATAAATTCTCAAGATGCCCTTTTTCACATTAAAAACCACGCAGTTCCAAATAATCATTGGGGTTCCCTTCCCCGAGCTCCAAGCAACACAGTTCACAAAGTAAAGGGGTCTTGAGGCTTTCCCTCAAGACAACATGTGCCGTTCCTCAAGTCTCTGGGTGCCCTTCCCCATGACTTCAAATCGGCCAGGTTTATATTCAGTCTTTTCAAAAGTGCAAAAAAGACTGAGGTCTACTTGATTGTCATGCATGCTGGACATATCTCTGGACCTGGAACAACCTCTCCATACAGAATGAGTTACGCCCATAGAACCGCTAGACCGTTCTATTCTAAATGGAGGTCGTTTGATGCATTGCCAGGAAAACGACGTCTGCATTTTTCACATTGTTAAATTCACGTGATTTAGTTCCGTTACGTATGTTACGGCAGTACGTACATAAGCAGCGTGGAAACGTCGCTCGCTGCTTCTGATTGAATCATTTTGGCGTTTTGTAGCTGAACTCTTGACCTGCGTCCTCGCATTCCCTTCAGCTACTTCTTTGGCCTTTTGTAGCGTGTTTTCCTCCACACGCTAATTCCTGGAGCCGTGTATCCTGTTTGCGTTCATATCCACACGCGAACGCTGTCTCCAAGCGCGGCTGTCCTGGGCTGCGTGTATCCTGTTTGCATGCCAAATCTCCACGTGAACGCTGTCTCCAAGCGCGGCTGTCCTGGGCTGCGTGTATCCTGTTCGCATGCCAAATCTCCACGTGGACGCTGTCTTCAAGCGCAGCTGTCCTGGGCTGCGTGTATCCTGTTTGCATGCCAAATCTCCACGTGGACGCTGTCTTCAAGCGCGACTGTCCTGGGCTGCGTGCACTCTGTTCTGTTCGAGTGCAAATCCACACACGGATGCTGTTTCCAAGAGCGGCTGTCCTAGGCTGCGTGTACTCTGTTCGTGTGCAAAATCCACACGCGTGCGCTTTCTCCAAGCGCGGCTGTCCTAGGCTGCGTGTACTCTGTTCGCGTGCAAAATCCACACGCGGGCGCTGTCTCCAAGCGCGGCTGTCCTAGGCTGCGTGTACTCTGTTAGCGTGCAAATCCACACGCGGACGCTTTCTTCAAGCGTGGCTGTCTTGGGCTGCGTGAACCTTGTCGTGTGCACTCCTGCACGTGGATTTCTGAACTATTTAAACATATATTCGACTAGCAAGGACTGTTTTGCTTTGGAGTGAACCTCTGGCACTTGTGATAGTTAACAGGTGAACTTTCTATTTTCTGTTCTTCGTGGGATAGGAAGTATTTCATTAACTATTGGAAGGTGATTGTGCACAGTACTTCGGACATTATCCTGTGGTGCACCAACCTGGTATTTAGCGTGAGCCTTGTGCCGTTCGGGGTAAAGTCTCCCTTACTAATCTTCCCCTCCTTTGTCGTTGGTTCAACTCCTGGTTTTCTTCAAGAGACTTTTGTTGGATACTTCAGTTCTCGCTATAAGGTCAGTGTTTTGAATTAATGCTAATACTGTGCTATCATAGTGAGTTGAGTTGGGGCAGTTTCTTATGATACTTTATCTATCCTACGGCCGTCATGTGAAGAGGGGTTGCCCAAAATTAATATGCTTTAGCCCCACCTCCAGGAGTGTTGCTAGGTCTGGAAAAGATCTGGGGCTACACTAATGTCGGGACTCGGGGCTAGCTAGCCTTTTGGCTGTAGCCCCTGAGCTTCTATCCGGGGCTACAACCAAAAGACCTGGGGCTTTAGACCCATCAACCTCGCCCAAGCAACATCTCTGACCACCTCTATTTGGGTGGCACAGGATAGGAAAAAGGGGACTGTTCGTCTGCTCACCCTAGAGGTGCCTCATGACTACTTTCAGAGGGGCGGGCTGACGGAGCAGGACTGAGAGGGGAGGATTATGCCAGGGCTGGGAAGTGGGAACCTTAGTGAGCTATATTTAGAAATAAAAAGTGGGATATGAATGTTTGTTTATTGTTATTGTTAATTGTTTTGGATTAAAATAGAAGTTCCCGTTAAGGCATGACACAATCCACCCCAGTGACATTTATGGAAGGTTGGTGTAACATTGCTGCACATAGAGGAACCCCGGAAGTAGCCCATCTCCTGTTTGATGCGCCATCTATCATTTCCATGTTGTCCAACATCCATTTCCTTTACAGCTGGACTGTGGGGGAGAGGGTGTAGTGGACCCACCCTGGCCTAGTGGCGATGGCTGTGCCATTGGTCCACAACCCAAATAAGTCCAGGTCTACAACCCCAATAGCACAAAAGTGAAAATGAAGATGAAGGAACACCACATCTATAATTAATGTAAAAGAAAAACTGGTTTCCATCCGTTGTCGTTTCATTTTGCCTCCCTCACTCCCACACTTGTGTTTGTTACCTTGGGCCATCAGCACCGTCCCTTCTCAGTCAGTCGACTGCAGCGTAATTGCTGCCTTCCTACTTCCATGAAAAATATAATGACCCACGAGTAAAGTAAAGAAAGGGGACTGGAAGAAAGAATGGAAGAACCCCTCTAGACCATGCAATTGCACGACCCCTGAAACACTTGTGTATAGGCGCATTATAAATACCATATCATATCATATAAATAAAAAGGCCTGCAGCATCTTGGACCTGTTGAGAAGTAGTGAATCAGAAGTCCCACCCTAGATTCCCATTGTTTGCACCCTGTTCTCCAGCTACCCTTCCTGTGCCTGTGTGCACCCCAAAGTAAGGACACCCCAATGAAGGAATGGTGAAGACAGATGAAGAGGGAAGGTCGACATGTACCCCTACTTCCCCTTCCCCCAGACACATGAACATAAAGAAGAGCAGAAAGAATCACGAGCGCTCTCACCATTCTGCACCAGTTCCCAGTGTGCCCCTGAGTGACAAGTATGCTGAAAGATACCCACTCCGCCAACCTTACAGCCCAAAAGCAACACAAACCTTGCCCAGAGTAAATGAAGAGCCCCTGGATGCTGTTAAAGACACCTCAACTAAAGCGCCAAGAAGACGTGCCTAATGTCGTTAGAGACCCCATGACATAGCAGCGTTAGACATGAAGTACATGTGCCATCTGCACATCGGGACACAATCGCACATCCAGACACATGAAGAACACATGCGTCAGTTCTGTGAGTTAAAGGACAGATACATTTACACCCTGCCATTGCTTTATTATTTTGTCATTAGTTTGACTGCAGCAGTGCAGAAATCACAAGATGCAAGAGATGCTGTTTAAAAGCTTGCAGATGTTTACATGCAAATAACCAACCCTATGGAAAAACAGGAGCACTCGAGGGACCTGACAGAGCCATAAGAAACTACCCAATGGATACTCTATGGAGGAATGTGGACAGTAATGCTTTGGTTTAAGGGAAATTACAGCAGGCTGCAGCTGTTTGAGTGGCGCTGGATTAAGCGCGAACAAAAGGAGTAAACATTGTGAGCCAGGCTCGCTGCCACATTGTGAGCCAGGCTCGCTGCCAACGACCTTTGTTGCAGATAACTTACTATTCCCTGAACTTCAGTAAACTCCAGCGCAGAAAATATTGATGATCCCTCATACAATGCAGCTAATTCAAAGCTGCAGACGTTTAGAAGCATGGTGGCTGAACACGTGGTCCAGCAGAGCTGACAGGGAGCCAAGACTGGCAGCTGGGAGCGAAGGACAGTCTCATGAGCCAGACATGGCTTGCAACAAATGTTACAGAAGAGCCTGCATGTTGAATGGTGAGAGTGAGCGCTCTCAGAGGCATTGGTGGTTCACACAAGATTATAATGCAGACACATAATTATCCTTTTTACCTTAAAAAGGTACATTTAGAGCTTAGAACAGATTCTGTCCCAGGCCTGGGGGCACCAGCTCTAACCAATCACAGTTCAGGATCCTAGGGGTGGGTAGCTATGGGCACTAACCAATGAGAAGACCCTCACACTGCAATATTGTAGAAAACTAGCTACTTGGGGACAAGCCAGGCCAGCCATCTGACATGGAAGGACCAATTAAATACAGCCTAAGGGGGGAGCTATAGGTGGACTACTACTGAGCGCACAATCCCAGGGTGTGATAGGTGTTCTGGGAACCAGCCCAAGATGTGATGTCAGTATGATGTAGTTGTACTACAAAACTGGCCTGCAAGCCAGAGCTCTGAAAGAGAGTGCCTGGACCCTCCCTCCGTGCACGGATCCCTGTGGACTTTTGGCCATAATAAACCACAGTTTCAATTTGCTGTTTGTCTGGTCCTGCGTTCCTTTTGGCAAAGGGATGGCGTTGGGCCTTCCATGAGTTCTGGATCCATGAACTCCTAGTAGCCCAAACCTAACTGGGAGTTTGTTCTCTAACCCAACACAGACACACGTTGATATCAGTTCTACTCTGTTAATATGTTTGCATTTTTCAAACAGCATACGAGTACTGTAAGGAAAACAGGACTTGACAAGGGCAACAGTGTGAGGTTTTATATAGGCATTGTATAGACTTTTGCCAGGCATTCACCAGTTGACAGCTTTTGGCATCACAATATCACATCATTGGCCATGCATTGTAAAGATGCATTGGGAATCGACGGAATGCCCTCACAACTGTGTCACACTGCCATCCTTCAAGCTGTTAGGGTAAAACCAGCATCACAGGAGTGGGAAGGTGAAGTCCTGTTTCCCCTACCCCTGTGGGGGCGGGGTGCAATGGTCATCCGGTTATCCCTCTTGCTTGCTGTTTGTGCCCAAAACAGATCATCATGCCTGTTTCAACAATAGATGCCAGGATTGCCAGTGTAAAGCACAACTTCATGCTGCTAGTGCCCAAGGAAAGCATGAGCCCTGTCTCAAGAATATATGCCCCACTAACGTTGGCTGTGCCCAAAGAACATCATGGGGTGTGTCTCAACAATCTATAAGCACGATGCCTTGTGCAATTCTCAGTGCTTTGTCCCCCACATATGCCCATCAACACACACCTGTATTTTCACAAACATGCATGCAAGCAAAAACATTGTTTGTACCCTTTTCCCCCCATTCCTCTGGTTCCAATGGTCCTGCAGACAACAGTGAGAACTCAGATTTGAAGCTCCAGCCTACAATCTTTTGCACATGCTTGGACCCCAACCTAGATGGCTTCATAGTCTTCCATGAGCCGGGACTCTTAGGATCTAGGTAGCGCCTGCACGGACAGAAGACCATGCAGCGCCCCTGCTGGGACAGCAACGCATCTCACACAGTGCCCTTCATGGGCATCCGCCCCTGCGGGCACAAGGTGGCGTGCCATGCAGAGTGGTCGTCTGCCAAGTTGCAGAATAGAGGGCACCCACCCCTAGCACCAGATATCCAGCCATCTCGCGCCTTGAAACACTTGTGTATAGGCACGTTATAAATGCCATATCATATCAGACCATATCACTGTGACTGGTCTATGGGTGACTTGGCACAATGAGTAAGCTGGGCGGTATCACACTGAGTGCCACCTAGCTTCACAGCAGTGTAGACATATAAGAGATGTTATTACAACAGTAAATGCGCCTTTTATCGACAACATAAGGATAAAAGGCAGAGACAGTGCTGCCAGAATCCCAACATATACATATGTGCAAAGATATCAGAAGATCTATAGATAGTTGTACCGGACACCATGGGATGGACCCACGTACATGGCAAAGGGAAGCATTTTCTTTCCTGCCACACAAGTAATCTACAAGCACCCACAATTACTTCTTGAACTTTCTGACTTTGCGAGTCAGGATTGTGTCTTCAACAACAGAAAGAGTGAGAGTGTTGTAAATATGCACGTTCAGGATTGGAACAAAAGAACAGATTTCCCTACGCGTGTTTGTGATGCTGTTCTTATTGTGATCCTCCCTGGCATAGGATGTGTGATGCTGTTCTTATTGTGATCCTCCCTGGCATAGGATGTGTGATGCTGTTCTTATTGTGATCCTCCCTGGCATAGGATGTGTGATGCCGTTCTTATTGTGATCCTCCCTGGCATAGGATGTGTGATGCCGTTCTTATTGTGATCCTCCCTGGCATAGGATGTGTGATGCCGTTCTTATTGTGATCCTCCCTGGCATAGGATGTGTGATGCCGTTCTTATTGTGATCCTCCCTGGCATAATGTGTGTGATGCCGCCGTTCTTATTGTGATCCTCCCTGGCATAGGATGTGTGATGCCGTTCTTATTGTGATCCTCCCTGGCATAGGATGTGTGATGCTATTCTTATTGTGATCCTCCCTGGCATAGGATGTGTGATGCCGTTCTTATTGTGATCCTCCCTGGCATAGGATGTGTGATGCTGTTCTTATTGTGATTCTCCCTGGCATAGGATGTGTGATGCTGTTCTTATGGCAGGCAGGAGCAGCACCACTGAAGCATTCTGATGATTCTGCAGAGAGTTCTCAGCCGAATTCTCTCCTATACTTGAATCCACAGCTGTTTAGGCATGACCCCTTTTTCTGCATTCAGAAATCAATCCATTTTGAACCCCCTGCAGTCTGCTAATAGGTTCCATTGAAATGACCCCCAGGAGTACATTGCGATGGTTAAGAGACAAGTCACAAAGGCTCCTACTGTAGTGGCACACTTGTCCATTGGCATAAGGGAACACATCTTACATAGCCGCTGAATGATACAATAGCAATCCTTGCAATAACCTGGACATTCATCAACTATCAACTTGCTGCATCATCTATAAGGCAGTCGCCCTCAAGTCACCCAGCTACCTCGCAGAGGAACTCTGCATCTCTGGCAAACAGCGCACCACCAGAAGCCAGGACACGTGCAGACTTGAAATCTGCCACGGAAAAAAGGAAAGAACCAGAAAACAAGTCTTCTCTGCCTACGCCCCAAGACTATGGCACCTCCTCCCTGTCAGCATCAGACTCGCTCCAATGCTCCTACAATTCAGAAAAGAACTCAAGACCCGCCCCTTCAAGGAATCATTCCTCGACAACACCTAGGCCATCACATCACCCCTCACGCCACCTGACTCATTAGATGCTGCCCACCCCTCTGCTCCCCGCCACCCAGTACAGCTGTAGCCCTACTATGTACCCCGCTGTAGCCTAGCCCCCACTGTATATCTGTTCTGTTATTACCTCTGAAAAGCGCTCCATTATGCATCAGTACAGTGTGAAGGCATCATGAAGACGGACACAGACAACAGACTTAAAGTTCAAAGATATTCATTAACTTAAATGTCAGGATGGTTGAAGGCCTAACTTGCCCTATGCGAAGGTGGGATATCCATACTTGAACAAAACTAAGGAAAGTCTGAGTCAAAGAGTTCAACTTAAAGTCTGTGTCCAAAACCTATTCTTGCCCTCACAACTGAAGCTAAACAACGTCTAGAGATAGTACTAACAAAATGAACAGTACTTAACTCAAAGTCTGAGCTCCTTCCAGCTCTCAGCTTATTTTCAGCATCCCTTCCCCAAGTTCAAGAAAGTTCCATATAAATTCTCAAGATGCCCTTTTTCACATTAAAAACCACGCAGTTCCAAATAATCATTGGGGTTCCCTTCCCCGAGCTCCAAGCAACACAGTTCACAAAGTAAAGGGGTCTTGAGGCTTTCCCTCAAGACAACATGTGCCGTTCCTCAAGTCTCTGGGTGCCCTTCCCCATGACTTCAAATCGGCCAGGTTTATATTCAGTCTTTTCAAAAGTGCAAAAAAGACTGAGGTCTACTTGATTGTCATGCATGCTGGACATATCTCTGGACCTGGAACAACCTCTCCATACAGAATGAGTTACGCCCATAGAACCGCTAGACCGTTCTATTCTAAATGGAGGTCGTTTGATGCATTGCCAGGAAAACGACGTCTGCATTTTTCACATTGTTAAATTCACGTGATTTAGTTCCGTTACGTATGTTACGGCAGTACGTACATAAGCAGCGTGGAAACGTCGCTCGCTGCTTCTGATTGAATCATTTTGGCGTTTTGTAGCTGAACTCTTGACCTGCGTCCTCGCATTCCCTTCAGCTACTTCTTTGGCCTTTTGTAGCGTGTTTTCCTCCACACGCTAATTCCTGGAGCCGTGTATCCTGTTTGCGTTCATATCCACACGCGAACGCTGTCTCCAAGCGCGGCTGTCCTGGGCTGCGTGTATCCTGTTTGCATGCCAAATCTCCACGTGAACGCTGTCTCCAAGCGCGGCTGTCCTGGGCTGCGTGTATCCTGTTCGCATGCCAAATCTCCACGTGGACGCTGTCTTCAAGCGCGGCTGTCCTGGGCTGCGTGTATCCTGTTTGCATGCCAAATCTCCACGTGGACGCTGTCTTCAAGCGCGACTGTCCTGGGCTGCGTGCACTCTGTTCTGTTCGAGTGCAAATCCACACACGGATGCTGTTTCCAAGAGCGGCTGTCCTAGGCTGCGTGTACTCTGTTCGTGTGCAAAATCCACACGCGTGCGCTTTCTCCAAGCGCGGCTGTCCTAGGCTGCGTGTACTCTGTTCGCGTGCAAAATCCACACGCGGGCGCTGTCTCCAAGCGCGGCTGTCCTAGGCTGCGTGTACTCTGTTAGCGTGCAAATCCACACGCGGACGCTTTCTTCAAGCGTGGCTGTCTTGGGCTGCGTGAACCTTGTCGTGTGCACTCCTGCACGTGGATTTCTGAACTATTTAAACATATATTCGACTAGCAAGGACTGTTTTGCTTTGGAGTGAACCTCTGGCACTTGTGATAGTTAACAGGTGAACTTTCTATTTTCTGTTCTTCGTGGGATAGGAAGTATTTCATTAACTATTGGAAGGTGATTGTGCACAGTACTTCGGACATTATCCTGTGGTGCACCAACCTGGTATTTAGCGTGAGCCTTGTGCCGTTCGGGGTAAAGTCTCCCTTACTAATCTTCCCCTCCTTTGTCGTTGGTTCAACTCCTGGTTTTCTTCAAGAGACTTTTGTTGGATACTTCAGTTCTCGCTATAAGGTCAGTGTTTTGAATTAATGCTAATACTGTGCTATCATAGTGAGTTGAGTTGGGGCAGTTTCTTATGATACTTTATCTATCCTAGGCTGACTTCTTATACAATACCCACGCCCTTTCCAGTGATCCATCTCTCTGCCTGTATCATCAGTCAGAGAGTTGTATCATTTGGAAGGTCTAATTTGGCTTCACTACTATCAAGTCGTGTGAACAAGGATCCGGAAGAGCCCTACCAACTGTATCCTTTTTTGGTTACCGTATCCTTTTCAATTGATACATTGGTGATTTATGACATTGATCCTCCTACTGGTTTGCTTCACCAGTGCATTCACAATGTTTCTCCTTGGTTTGTTTAACAATTCATTCAGATCTCACTGGTCGAGGCGCAGTTGTCAGACCACACGGTCCACCCATCATAGGTCGCGCAACCAGGATCCCTAGGTTCTGGGCTGGCTCCTGCAATGTGTACCAAGTCACTTTCACTTAATTCCAATTCGTTGGCCTCTTGGCTTTATGTGCAAGTTGACACTTCTTTGGTTTCTCCTTCTCAACCTCTTGATTCTGCTACCATGTGTCACACACCTCTTGCCCGTCTGTGGCCTTGTCGCATTGCATTCACTCATAAAAGTTTGCTTTTGTGGGGTTTTATTCCTATCCCACCTTCTGTGGCACTCTTTCACACTTATGCCCTTTTTCCATCATTTTTTTTCAGGCTGCGTGAATGTACAGTCCGACATATTTCAGTTCAGCTGTAAGTGCTATAGGGTGGTCAAATATGCAGGCTCTCAAAAATAGAGGTTCTCAAAAGGAACAGCTGGGAATGCCACACAATTTGCTGGTATGTGCATCCTTTGGCGTTGTACTGCCTTGCATGCAGACAGGCAGAGACACACACTCTGAAACGCTTGATCTGCAGTACTTGGGCCAGTCAAACTTCTCAGCACTGTTCCACTCACATGAAGAGTTTGCAATCGGTGGCGGCACCGCCAATGGGCCAAAACTACATATCAAGAACAAAATGATGCAACAAAAAGCACATCTGGCTGAACTGCGAAGGATTCAGCGGCTCCGCTCCAGGAATCCAGATCCACCTCTTACCTGTGTTCACTTTAAAGGCGCTTTGACAATGGAAACCACCACCAAGCGAAGGCAGATGGGGGGGAAATACAAATCACTAAACCCCGAACGTGCATTGTAGCTGTGAAAGGGTGCACTCCCTGTGCCACATGCATGTATGCAAATAGCTTGCTGCCAGCACAGTCTTTGTGATGGGTGACCCTCACATGTGCATGGCCCCTTTAAGGGGATGTGTCCCTCCCACGTGTATTGCCCCTTTAAGATGGGCCATGACTGTGTCATGGCCTGAGCTAATAAAAGGAGCTCCTGCAGGCACGTGCAGACTCCCAAAGAGGAACGACTGAGTCCGTGTCTCATTATTGATGTAGGCCGCAGGCCTACACGTGGAGGTACAGGCCTGCATGCCCTGATGCCGTGGGACCCGCATGCCAGGATGGCAGCCGATGTCCGCACGGTCAGAGGCCTGGCAGGCTGTGACCCCACCTCATGGTGCTGATGTCCCATAGCACCAAGGGCCCTGCCGGATGTCCAGGGCAGGCCCCAAACCCCACAGATAGTGGGCCTGCGTCGTGCTCGCAGAGATAGCACCCAGGGGCGCCTGCCGGACGACCATGGCAGGCGACCCCCAACAGTCTTCATGCCTGCTTAGCCGTTGGCGGCTAGCTGTTTTGGGCTGGCACTGGGAAGCTGGCATTTTGGAGCCCACAGATGCTGCCAGCCTACAGTGGCTGAGCTGAGGAGGGCAATTCCTTGCGTGCCCACTTTGAAATGCTTGCTCTCATATTGGAGCATCTACGGATTTTAAACGTTTGCAAACGCTGCCCATCACGACAGCATGCCAGGGCGCTCTGGCTGGTGACGGGGCCGCTTCTCATCGCTCAGGTATTTGGGCAATGGTCTGCAGAAATTCCAAAACGAGGAACAATTCATACTCAGGTAAAAGAAATGGAATGTTCCGCCTCCTCGCCTGCATCTCTTGGTCAATCGGTGGGGCAGGAACAAGGCACGTGACAGGAAGAATGGGCGTGTCGCTGTGCGCAGGTTCGATACTGGTGCGGGTCTCTAATGTGCATTGAGATGAGTGAAGTGCATTTATATAGGAGTTTGTGCAACTCGTGTGTGTGTTTAGCACACACCATCACTGCAATGGTGGGTTAAATATACCAACAAAAAACCCTTCTACCAAAAATGGGAGTGGGCAATAGGCCAACACGTGCCTCCTATCAATCCGTGGGCGTCGACCTCTACTTCCGAGCCACCGAGCAATCCATTGTGGCTTATGCACATTTGCGCAAATGATGTTTTCCTGTGGCTGGATCAGTGCACATCTTCTAATCTCCATACCAGCCCGATGGCAGTTTCGCGTGCCAATTTCTTGACACTCACACACTTATTTCACTGTTTACAAACTGCAATCTTCGTTCGCACAACATGCACGCTTTTAAATTGGCTTATCTTTGTAACTTTGTAATATTTGTCTACTTGAGAGTTTTGTGATCGGCACATGCGCATTTTTCATTTTGCACAAAATTGGTGGTTGCGTAATCCCCCCCCCCCATGTGCCTTTGCTTACTGTGTCTGCTCCCACCTCTTCTTCCACTGTTCTCTATCCCTGAAATTCTCCGACTGCTCCTTCTGCACCCCCTTTCCCCTTCCGTCACCCCCATTCCTGCAGTGAGCGTGCTCCCCCAAGCACGGTGAGCCTTTACAGTAGAAAGGGTGACGGCGCACTGCAGCCCTGGACTCATTTGGTTCACTTCTCATTCCAGCCCCAAAGCACCATTCCTAGGCAGTTCATGGCAATCACTGGCAATGTGAGCACCTGGGCTCTCCATGGCAATAGCAATACCTTTCATTACACGAGTGCCAGAACCAATGGTGGGAGTAACCGAGCATATGACCGAAACTGGAGGCAAATGGTGAATGCCTGGCAAATACCCATACAATGCCCATACAAAAGTCAAAACTGTTGTCTTTGTCAATGCTCGTTACTTTTCGAAGTTTTTAGGTTTGGCATCAGATGTCTTACAACACTATATTTAAAAGTAAATATAAATATCCTAGGATATCAACAATCTTCACAGTCATAAAAGACCAGTGCTGGTGCGGTGGTGTGGTACCACTAGAAGCAGTGGAATGTGGTGAATACGATCATAAAAGCTCCATTTTTTCTTTCAGGGCTCTCCTGCCACCCTGGACGCTCATACGCCATCTGTACCCGAAAGGCCAAAAAGCTGTTTGCGGCTGTGGAAGGTAACCATTCCTTAATATACCGGTCTGCTCCCCTCCGACCCCTCGAGACCAGCACCTGGCTCATCACAATGTGTGTTCCTCGCGCTGCTCTCAGGACGTGGAGTCGCACCACAACCAACTGGGGTGCGTGGCTCTTGAGCCGGACGCTTGGTAGGAAGGCTTGTTTGCAAAGGATAACAGTATTTTGGGGGTGCTCTTCTCTGTACATGGTTTTAAAGTATATAATGACTAGAGCCGGGAGAAACTCAATCCAAGCCTATATTAAAAATTAGGTTCTGATCCGTTCCAATGATTCAAACCATTTGGAGCTGAAACTCAAAATGGCAGAAAAGAAAGCTAAACTCCCCAAATGAATGGGAGTACCTCTTGGCTCGAATTGTCTGGAATGTTTGGAAATGTTTAGTGTGTTTCCTTCATTGAATTTCTTTGGAGTGTGAGTGAGAGAGAGAGAGAGAGAGACACTACCTTGGCCACGCCCCCTCTATGGCCACGCCCCCTCTATGGATGAAGTCGGATGGTGCTTGCACGTGAGCCACCAGCCATCAACCCAGGGAAAGTCTGTACCTAGGTTACGGCACCACAGTACCTCTCTCAGAGATTCTCCGCGCCCCCCTCGAACAGACCCACTCATTCCAGTTACTCCAACCACCTCGCTATCCCCAAAAGCCTCAAAGCCCGGGCAGGTGGCTCAAGCTTCCCGGTGCTAGCAGCCACCAACTGGAACCTACTCCCCCCCGCCCCCCACAATCAGAAGCATCAAATCCCACACTGCCTTCAGAAAAGCAATCAACACTACACTGTTTGTATAACCTCACACAGGATCTCACTGCTAGGCATTTACCACCAGTAACCCCGGCAGTGCCTTCTACTTCTTGTAACTAAGACAATTTCTTGAAACAGCGCCTCGATGCCTCTGGGCTGCTAGGCGCTTTACAAATACAAAAATCATATAAATAAAAAATAGGTTGGTCTGCATGGAAAAGTTTGTCAATACCCAGGTGAATGTCCATATTGGTTGTGTATGTTCCAGTTGCACACTATCTTTCTTATTGCTGGAAGGTTGAAGATTTGGTGCACACGTGTTCAACGACTTCAAAGATATAAAGTGTGAAACAAAAAGCTGTGGGTTTTACTTTTTGCATTGGTTTTCCCATAGGGAAACATGAGCAGTCAGTGAACAGAAGCACAGCCTCAACCGCTGAACTGTTTGCATTATTTTGCGTTTGGTGCAGCACAAAGTGATGCAAATGCACCTTTTATTGGTTTGGTGGAAATGCATCCAGTTGTGGTTTAATTTTATTTGGCAGAGAGCCGAGCACCAGACTCTCTTCTGTATCTTCCACAATGCACTTGTTGTGAGGACCTTAGACTGTTCATAAATGAAGGTCCACTGGTTTATTTGCATGTTTTTTTAGTTGTGGAGGTCTGGGAAAAACTAGCAGAACTATCCGACCTCATTGAGCCCTGATCCGGTCAAGACAAGCACAAGGTCCCACTGAGCAGTTGCTGTGGCTGGGCTATGGCACCATGAGGTTGGATACCTCTGGCCCTCTGCAACCCTTCCACAGCAAAATCCTCCAGGCAGTTCAAGGTGCTTGGTGTGGCCTACCTGTTTTGACAGGTTCCCAAACCCGTGCCACCACTCATCTTGCAAAGGGGTTGGCCAGACATACCGAGCTTCACCTGGACTGCACATAGCATGACTGATCCTAACCCATCCCCTCCTGCCTCCCTCAGAGCACTCTAAAAGGGTGCGCTTAGTATTGTATTTTGTTGCCCTTCCTTTCAGTTCAACTGATCTCTGCTCCACTTCCTCTACGACTACAATTCATTTCCTAAATGATGTTTTTGAGGGTTACCTCTTTTTAATTTTGATCTGCAGATGGTGCAAATTACTTCTGTTACATTTTGCACATCATCTGGTTCAGGAGTTCCAATATAGTCCCAAATCCAAGATTTTAATTTGCCAAATGGTATTGTTCCAGAGGTATTCATATTTTTGGGATGTTGCTTTTTGATCTACTATTAGTTGTGCTTGAAATGCTTTTACTGCTGTCAGTACTACAGACATTTAGTTGTGATTTTTGTTCAGTTGTTGAACTTTCTGATGTATAAGTTAAAGGAGTAGTACTAATTGGAAAATGATATTTTGTTGTGTGGCCCACGCCAGTTTTCCTTTTAAAATACTACTACTTGAAAGTGAAGGAGTTTGCTGACGTTATAGGAGTTGCTTTGGGCACATTTATTGTTTTACTTTTAGTTATGTCAGAAATGTTATTTTTTTAAATAGAGGTAGTCGAAGTGCAACAATGTAGTTATTTTTGTTTAATAAAATAATTTTGCACCCTTTGAAATAGTACTAGCAGTAGTACTAGTAATAGGGAATGTTTTTGTGTTTTTTGGTGGATTTGTGGACCTTGAACTTTTGAAATAGTAGTATGTTTATTATAATGTGTTATTTGTGATGTATCAGCACTTTTAATTCCAGTCTAGAACTAGTAATAGGCACTAAAGCTCCCATTTCTATTTCAATAGGCGAAGTTTGTACTGTAGAAATGCATTTAATTTATTTTGACTATTTTACTTTGTTAACTTTAGTTGTATCGCATGGTGAATGTAATTCATGAGGTGTGGTACAGGTAGCCACAGGTGGTAACATTGGGAGCATTAAAACGTGTATTACTATTTTCAGTGGTTTCTTTTAAAATGTGTAAAGGACTTGTGAATACAGATGGCAAGACTTCATACGGTGCAATACATGTGGTTGTTTCTGTTGTAAGCTATTTTAAAAATATATTTTCGTTGATTGGAGGAGACTTCAACCTCACCCCCGACCCCCGCATCGACAAAACACTACCACCCACCAAATCGGACTACGCCCGATCCCTGGGGTTCACAGAATTCCTGAGGGGTGCGGGCACGAACAATGGGGCCCGAGACTACTACTCCTTTTCACACGTCGATAGGGGCTTCTCACGCAAAGATCTTCTGTTGGTGTCCAGCGCACTGTTCCCATGTATTGAAGACATTCAAATTGGTTCGAGGGTACTCTCTGACATGCTCCAATAGTAATCCGGCTCCAGACGGTTGGCCTACTGCTGCCCCCGCAGAGGCCCTGAAAGTTGCAAGACTACATTCTGTCGGATGCAGCATCGAGCTGGGAACTGTCAGAAGCCCTTACACACTAGTTTGCTGAAAATGCTTGGAGGGGGTCTTCTGAATCCATGGTATGGGATGCGATGAAGCCAGTGATCCGGGGTATAGCCATCGACTGCACAGCGGCACACAAACGCAGACACCATCTTCAACTCTCCAAGCTGGAGGCTGAAGTGGTGGGGAAAGAGGTGATTTACAAATGCGGCCAGTCGGCTAGAGCGGGGAGAGACCTCAGAAGGGCCAAAGCAGCACTCGAAATGCACCTGGCAGACAGAACGGCACGAGCACTGGCGTACACGAAACAGTACTATTATCTCAATAGTAACAAGGCCAACTGTCTGCGAGTGCACAAACTCAAGAAACTGCACTCCAGGAACAACATTCTAGACCTCCGGGACGGGGAGGGCAAACCCCCGCTGTTCGAAGGCGGAAAAGCTGGACATTATGACCAAACACCATAGAGGAGTTATGTCCGGAGACCCTACGAATAAGGAAGCTCAACTCTGCTACCTGCAAACTATTCAAAGACCCCCTCTCCATCCGCAGCTGGACTCTTGAAATCCCTATCGCCACTGAAGAAGTGACTGAAGTCATACGCTCCCTGAAAAACACAGGCTCAGGCCCAGGTGTCAACACCTTCTTGGTGACAGGCTGCACGACCCCGTCCATGGAGGACTCCCTCACAGTCCTGATACTAAAGCCTGGGAAGGACCACGAACTCTGCTCATCGTACCGCCCCATTGCACTGCTGAACGTTGACCTGAAAACCTTCTCTAAGCTCCTAGCATGCATGGTGGTGAAAATCCTCCTGGACCTGATCCACCCGTACCAGGCAGGATTCATACCAGGCCGCAATGCCTTAGACAACACCAGGCGCACTCTGAACATCGAGTCACCTAATAGGATGGGGGAGAAGGTGGCGATCCTGTCGCTCGACGCTCACAAAGCCTTCGATATGCTCAACTGGTGTTATATGGTGGAAACACTGAAGCACTTTGGCTTTGGGCAGAAATTCTTAAGATGGACGCTGCCGAACTACCAACACCCCACCACGGCCCTTCGTATAAATGGTAGCAAATCCCTCAAGATTGTAATAACCAGAGGCACTCGGCAGGGCTGCCCCCTGTCCCTGCTCATTTTTTATTATCCAGGGAGCCATTTGCCGCCAGAGTTCATCAAAACCAGCTGATCCGGGGTCTTGAATTTAAGGGTGAAACCTATAAAGCAGCCTTATGTGCCAACGATGTGCTGTCGACCCTGACCCAACCAGAGGCCTCTCTCAGCAACCTATGGGAGGAATTAGACAGCTTTAAAACAGCATCAGGCTTCACTATTAACCTCATGAAATCCAAAGCCCTGGGAATCAACATCCCAAAGCCCTTGGTGGACTCCTTGGCGGCCAACTTCCCGATCCCATGAGCAAAATCCCACCTTGACTATCTGGGTAGGCGACTCCCTAAATCCATAGAGCGAACTTACAAGGTGAACTTTCCAGCACTGCTTAATGACCTACAGTCAGATCTCTCTCGCTGGCAGAAACAGGAGATCTCCTGGACCGGGAGGATCACAGCCGTCAAAATGAATCTGGTACCCAGACTACTATACCACTGCCAGGCCCTCCCAGTTCCTATTACCAAAAAAGATAGGCAGAAACTGCAGGAAAACATCCTGAAATTTGTTGGGGGGCCACGCACACCAGGAGAGTCATGCTCCGGAGCCCGGGGAATCGGTGGAATGGGGGTCCCGGAGGTGAACAGATACTACCTAGCGGCCCATCTCTCAGCAACATTCATGTGGCAATCCGGCACTAACAGACCCCGCTCGTGGAAGTTGGAGGAAGCCTGAAGCAGCTACCCAATGGCGTCCCTCCCGCACATCCCCTGTCCTAGGACTCCGACAAATGCGGGGCCCCTGCTGGCAACCAGAACTACGGTGGAGAGCTGGAGAATGGCAGCTCAGAGGTGGGGTTGCCATAGTACGCTGGGCCCGCTGTCCCCGATACGGACTTCACCCCCGGACTGGAGCCAAATGATTTCACCAGGTGAAAGCCAGGCGGGCTGAAATGTATCATAGACTTCTTAACGGACGGCACCCTGCTCATCTTTGAGGGCTGTAAAGAGAAGTTCCAGGTACCAGAAAGCAAGCGCTTTCATTACGCCCAACTGCACCACTGGTTATCCCACAACTTGGTCAGGACACACTGGGGATGAGACTTAATGGCATTGGAACGAACCCTGACAGCATCCCTGCGCAGGGGGAACATTTCAACCCTGTACAAGCTATTGGAAGAGGTGCCCTTGGTGTAAAGGAGCCCTACATGGAACGATGGAGTTTGACCTTGGCAAAGAACTGGATGAGGCAAGCTGGAACCGGATCTGGACGAGGGCTCACGGGAGCTCCAAGTGCGTCACAAACAAGGAAGGGGCAATCAAGGTCTGCTACAGGTGGTACTTGACACCGGAGGTCCTGGATAAGAGCAACCCAGCAATCCCATCGCACTGCTGGAGGGTTTGCCTTGACAAAGGTTCCCTATTGCAACTCCTGTGGTCTGCCCGAAAGCGACCCAGTTCTGGAGAGAGGTCCTGGAACAGATCAAACTAATCACTGGTCTCTCAATTGCATGGGTCCCGGGGATAATTATGCTGGGTGACACTGGTGAGGGCCAATTTCCTCTAATGGGGCACCTGGCTATCCTCTGCATGCATCTGCTCACAGCTGCAAAAATCTCTTTAGCTAGGCTGTGGAAACACCCAGGGGGCCCAGCGATTCTTATGTGGTGGACCAAGTGTTGGGACATTGCGGCCGCAGAAAAGATTACGGCCCTCCAATTTGGGAACAGAAGCAAGTTCGACAGCATTTGGGCCCCCTTCTTGGAGGTTCATAGACATAATTTCGAATACAAAATATTCGAAAGTCAAAAAGTCGAAAAAAAAACGTCGAAAAAAAAAATGTCGAATTTTTTTTTAATGACGTTTTTTTTTCGAAATGGGGGGGTTCCCCCCCCAACCCCCCTTTTTTTTTATTTTTACCTATTTTTTTCACAGAAACTAGAGCCCAAAAAAAAATATCGAAAAAAAAAACAATTCGACATTTTTTTTTTCGACATTTTTGATTCGACTTTTTTGACTTTCGAAATTATGTTTTCGAAATTATGACTGGACACCCTTCTTGGATTACGCACAATTCCCCGGAGTGGTCAGTCAGCCACCGTCCCTCCACTGGATGGCAAAATATGACTGATCTGACTCACATCCCCGCCAGCGGCACCTGGGTGGCCCTATGCAGGACCACCTTTAACTGAAGTGCTCCGTGCCCCAATATCCCGCTCCCTATACCGAGTCGAACTGGAGGGCTGCGGCCCACCGCGGACCCCTTAAGACAGCTTCCGATGTCTAGGATCGTGACTTGAAGCTATCCCTGCCCCCTGAAATTTTGTGGTACTCTTGCGAGTTGAAGCTTGGTTTTGTTTAGTTTGTTGTTTTCCTTAATTGACAGCATTATGAATGACTTGAATAATGTACACAGCATTGTTATGTCAGTAAATGTTTAATAAAAAGCCTTGTTGAAAAAAAAGAAAATATATATATTTTCATCTAGCTCTTCTGTGAGAATACCAACACTTGGAATAGTTGTAATTTCTTCAGTGGGAATGTTTATTTGAATATCCTGGTGGCTAGTTATATATGTGCTTTTATGTTCTTTTTGTGTTCCTTTTTTGAGGAATATTTGTGCTATTTTTATTTGTTTTATTTACCACTTTATTTCCCTGCTTGTGTTTTCCTGCTGCAATTAAATTACAAAGGATACATTGTTTATTAAAAGACTATTGTTAATGTATTTTTACATTTTAGGTTTAATGTACAATTGTGTTTTTGACTTTTGTGAAAAACGTAAATTTGGTGAATGATTTTGTTTTTTATAATAAATGATACAAGAATTATGTTTGTGTTCTTTTTTCTCATCTTGTCATCTCTTAATCTATACAAAAAAGGCATGTTAAAATATAAAATGGTGTACTGTTTACTATATACACCTGTATGTTATAACTGTACAGACATTTGATGCTAGTGCCTTCATTTGTATGAACATTTTGTATGTAGTGCTATGTATGGTACGCTATTAACAGTATTGTGCTATCTACAGGACGCTAGTGGCTTTATGCGTATTAATTCTTATCTAGCATTACAAGCATAACTGAATGTTGTGTACACATTTGTTGAAGCTATGTAGCATATGAAGCATATTAACTCATCCAACTGTTTAGTGTACACACCTCTATGTTATGAAATTAAGGGTTTTAGAGGGTACTGCTTATGTTTGTCTTAACATTTTCTATTTAGTACTATTTATAGTATGCTGTTGCCTATATACATATTGACCTGTTGTATATAGTGCTCATAATAGTACGTTAGTGTGTACATTTGTATTGACATTTTGTGTACCGTGCTATTAACAATACTCTAGTGGGTACATTTGTATTGATTTTTAATTAGCATGACAAACATAACTGAATATATCTGTATGTTATAATTGTAAGGACATTTGATGCTAGTGCTTACATTCATTTTTAACATTTTCTATATAGTGCCATTAACACTACGGTATTGGCTACATTCATATTAATTTTTGCTAGCATTACACACATAACTGAATTGTGCGTACACACTTGTCGAAGCTATACAACACATGAAGCGTATCAACTCGTCCAACTGTTTACTGTACACACCTGTACATTATAATTGCAAGGACACTGTTTGCTACCTACATTTGTATTGTCATTTTCTATCCAAGACTATTCATTGTACACTAGTACCTACAATTTTATTGACCTTTTTTTATATTATGATATATCTCATTTATTGCACGCCCATAGACAGGTGTTTCAAAGCGGGGAACAAAGGGGAGACAAGACATTAATCGTACTAGGCCCAGTGACATTGAGAATGCGCAAGTGCAGGGGAGAGGAAAGGAGAAAGGTGCCGAGGGGAGGAGGAGCAAGTGCAGGACATAGAATCTTAACATCAAGAAACATGAAGTGAGGGCAACAGGTGGCAGTGCAAGGTTAAGTGCAGGGCAGCAAGTGATGGATAGTGCAGGTAGGGGACCGTAGGGTTACAGATACAGCCCCAAGTGTGCAGGGTTGCCAGGAGGCAGTGCAGGTGTGCAGCTGAGGCGGCAGGGACTTGGGCCCGTGGTTTAGAGGGGAGCCAGGTAACCATTGCAGTATCAGCCAGGAGATCAGCAGAGAAGAGGAAGAGAGAAGGCAGAAGCAAAAAGGAGAGTCTTGAGCTGCTTCTGGAACTGAGGTTGGTTCTGCTCAAGTTTCAGAGAGGCAGGGAGGCTGTTCCAGAGGGAGGCTTGGAGGCTGTTCCAGAGGGAGGTGCCCACAGAAGAGAGCGATCTGCCCCCAGCTCGTTGCTTGGAAAAGCGTCTGACCCTCACTGACTATAATGCTATCAATAGTCTGCTAGTGCCTCCATTTGTATTGAAATTGTGTACCTATTGCTATAAAAAGTACTCTAGGGGCTACAACCATTTTGTTATCTATTCTTATCGTTCATGTTTCACCTATACAAAAGAAGACATGTTAAAATCTAAAATGTACTGTTTACTGTAAAGACATGTGTTATAATTGTAAGGACATTCGATACTACTGCTTACATTTGTATTCACATTTTCTATGTAGTACTAATTATAGGACGCTAGTGCCTACATTAGTATTGAACTTTTGTATATAGTTCTGTTAATAGTGCGCTTTTGTGTACACTTGTATTGACATTTTGTGTATAACAGAATGCTAGTGGCTACATTCATATTAATTTTCATCAAGCACTACAAACATAACTGAATTTTGCGTAAACGCTTGTTGAAGCTATGCTGAATTTGAAGTATATTGACTAGTCGAAAAAAGTAGATCAAGCTACTGTTTAAAGTTGTTTTTGTAGTTTAGATCTATTGCTGTATTGCATTACAAAAGGAGTAACTTAAAAGGGTAGGTATTATTTACAATATTAACATTTAAACAATAATTGCATTCACTGGTAAAGAGTGATTTAATAAAAAATAATTCACTAACCTGGCTCGGTTGAAGGTGAGTTTATATGTTATGGGAGCGTGTGTGTGTTGTGTGTGGCTATGATAATGGAGTGAGTGCCTATGTTGTGTGTGGTTATGATAATGAGGCGAGTGTGTATGTTGTCTGTTAACATAATGTGGGCTGCATATTGTTGCTTGAACTTTATTATAATGCATGTTTCTAATATGTACGCCTTGAGGGTGAATGTGTATGCTTGGCGTGGTTATAGCTGACGTGCGTATGCCTGTCGTGTTTACTAAGCCGTGTGGTTTGAGTCATTTCATATTTTTTCCATGAAAACATTGTTTGTCACAGTGCATGCGTTATATATTGATACATTGTCAATTGTTAATAGCTCAAAAAGTCGATTTGTGAGTGTGTGAGCGCTCTGAGCTTGGGCCGGCAGGAAAGCGCAGGGCTGCTGTGCAGACTGGGGACCCTCTCCACAGAACAAACGGCGTGGCACTGTCCATCCCGGCTTCCGCTCAGATGGGGCAGACTCCGGAGACTCCAAGCAGCACTGTCCAGACTGTAAGAAACCTGAAGGTGTCTCACTCGCTAGTCCCCGGGGATCTGTCATCCAGGTGGCCAGGACACGGCCATCGCTATTGGATTCAGTTCCTGGGGTTGGACCAGTGTGGGAGGATCACCTGGATGGGGCATCTTCAGGGAGTGGAAGTGGGACACTGATGGGTGAGACGCGGTACCCTCTTCCTTATGACACCTTTTCTCCATCCTACCCAGTAGGATATCTAGAAACTCACCCCCCTTCTTGACACAAACACTTTCTCACAAACCGATTACCATGAAAGACAATTAACTAACACCAGAGCTGTATACCTGACATGCCCCAACACAACAGTCAGGCAGAGTCAGGCAATTACTGATAACCACACACACCTGACTTTCCTTCCCCTTCCCCATAGGGATAAAAGGCGGAGCACGAAAGCACACTCTGAGCAAGGCCAAACGTACAAGGAAGCAGCTATCCCGAGACAGCAGTTCAAACAGGGGAGAAAGGCGGCGAGACCTGAAAGGACACCAAGGAGGGAATAGCCCTTGCCGTTTCAACACATACACCCGAAACATCTAAGAAGGGAAACGTAAGACCGGGACTCACGGCTGGAAAATGGTGTGACAGATGTCAGCTGTACATGGGACCCTCCCGCACCGATAGCCAGGGTGGGGAGAAGTGGTTACCATTGTGGTACCGTCCTTGACTTTAGTGGCAACAAACGCCAACAAGTTCAGCACAGCCGGTGAGTCGGAAAGAACTGATAGTATACCGGACTGTGTTAAGCTCAAGGTTGCAGAAGCAACTTTGTGTGAAGAAAGAAGATTAAAGCACAAAGATCATTTGTAAGCCAAATTGGTATCAGAGTTAGAGGGGTCCAGCGCCACACAGGCGCTCATTCTAAAGGACTCGAACTGGTGCCATACTCCTGAACAAGAAGAATGTGTTGAACTGGGAAATCGAAGTGGTCCTGTACCAGGTTATGTTGAATCCCGTGCATAGTCAAAAATCTTTGGTTGTTGTAGAAACTACAAGTACCAAGACGCCTTGGGGGAGGCCAGCGTAAGGTGTCAAAGTGGCCATATGAGGGTCAAACGAATCCCCTTGTACAGTCGAAAGTCTATGACCCATTGTGGAGGCAAATGTGAACCCGAATGAGGGATGCCAAGAGAAAGCTAAGTAAGGTGAACTGTGTTATTGGGGCAGATGTGAACCCAACTGAGGGTGCCTGCAAATTAGGGTGAACAGTAACACACCCAAGAACATTGTGATGATAGAACTGTGTAAACTGACTGGAGGCTTTTGGAAAAAGGAAAGCTTTTGGGAAAGCTTTCGGCTGAGACCCGGACTTAGGTAAAGGAAGAACCTAAGGGGTCTAGGGGTCTAGAATGCCATTTCTTTTAACTGTGTTCAATGGCAATGTGAACCCGACAGAGGGATGCCCAAAGAAAGCCAAGGGGAGTGAATCCTGCATGGTGTTAAAACTAAGTGAACTGTGATAATTGGCAAATGTGAACCCGGCTGAGGGATGCCTGCGAATTAGGGTGAGCAGCAAAACACTTGTGAACATTGTGATGACAAGTGTGAAACCGACTGAGGGATGTCCACATAGGGTGGTTGGTCTGAGCCCGACTGAGGGAAGCTAACTTTGAGAGAAGGATCAGAGCCCAGCTGAGGGGGATCCATGGGTGAAGAGTAAGCGCCCGACGTGAAGAAAAATAGAAGGACCTTTTGTTTTGTTGTTAATGGCATATCAGGCCCTCTGAAGCAAGAGACTTTGCATGAAAGAGACTTGGGCACAGAAGGCCTTGATATTTATAAAAGGTACTTTAACCTCGTGCTGGAGAAGCCCAGGAGTGCCATGTGCTCAAGAGTCCCACCTTGTCCTGTGCTATAAACGTGGGGATGGGAGACCCCAGCCATAATATCCTGATTTATCATTTTGTGAACACTTCTTTCTTTTCTTGTGAACATTATCCCACACTCTTTTGTAGCATAGTGGTAAGGATTGGCAATAGGTTCTCTTCGTACAGGCCCTTTTATTTGACTAGACTCCAGTAGGACTGTATTATTATTATTTCATGGTCGTAGCTTGCTCCCATCTTAGATTGAAGTTTAGATTAGGTGTTTATCTCACCCATTTTTACAGTTTAATAAACACCCTTGAACTGTGATCACTTGTGTCCATCTCACTTTGATACCATGCCTTCCTTACAAGACCCAGAAAACGTCCACACAGCATATCTTTTAAAAACCAAGGTTTGGACCCTCTGCAGCAAAGCCAGCACAGGACATGGTCGCAGTGTTTGGAGAAGCAGGCATAGCAGCACTAAGTGCAAGCACGCTGCGCAGCCATCGACCAGCAGCTGCCGGAAGGGATCAGCACAGATTGCGAGTACTCTGCACAGCCATCGACCAGCAGCGCCCGGAGGGTATCGACGCAGAATGCGAGTATGCTGCACAGCCGTCGACCAGCAGCGACTGGAAGGAATCAGCACATAGTGCACGTACGTTGCACAGCAGTCGAGCAGCAGCAAGCGTAATGTAAGTAAGGTGCGGGCAGTGAGAGCAGCCACTATTGCTCTCTACTGAATTGCCTGCCATTTTTGCATACTTCCACCTATAGGCCCAACTTATCAAACTCTGTCCATGCACAACCTTAGGGTTCCCCTCCGTTGTGGTTAGCCGTACTTTGTGTTTTCTGAATCCTTGCTGGGTCCCTAGTCTAATGCTGCTAACTGTTGTGTTCTAGGCCTGCCCCTCCCCCGCCCAAGGTTCCTACTCCTCTGACATTGTTGCTACTGTATTACTGTATCCACTAGAGTCTCTCCCACTTCTAGGTTCCCACTCCTCTGCAGTTAATGTTGTTACTGTATCTCTGCTGTTCCACTTGCTCTCTCCCTCTCTGTAGTTCCCCATTCCACTGTGTTTACTGCCTGTTACTGTGTCTTGTTGTCCCACTAGGCTCTCTCCCACTCTCTAGGTTTCTACTGTGGTTACTGTTACTGTGCCACTCTCCCCCTTGTTGTGTGCCCTGCCTTACTTCCTGTTGCGTTGCCGTACTGTTCTGCTCCCCTGTGTGACCTCCCTCCCTCCTCCTCTGCATCCTGTGGTGTGCGGCACTGGGCTGTGCTCCTCTTCCTCCCTCCCTCTCACCTCCTTGCACCCCGTATGGTGCTCTCCATTGCCCCCCCATCTTCTCTAACTGCTACTCTATCGACTATCTTATCCCTCTCACTAAGTCTGGAAGGAAAAGGTTCAAGACGGATGCCCTCGTCTCCAACCCAGGCGTCCTTATCACCCGGTGGGAGGGCCACTTAGCCTCCTTCCACTCCTCCAAAACCATCATTAATGTCCATCTGAATGGGACCGTCTTGGTCCAGGACCCTCAGCCCAATCTCCTCCTTTTCGATAGGCACTTCCTGCGTTTGATCAACTTCCTCTCTTCTCCTGCTACCCCTTCTAACACCTCTCTGGCTCCTTTGCCACCTCCTTCCTCCATCACCTTTCTGGCACATACCACCTCCTCCTCCTCCTCCTCCTCTCTGACCCCCATGCCACCTCTGTCTATTGCCTCTGCCCACTCTAGGGCCCCTCTAAAGTCTCAGCTGGGTGTAACTTCCTCCTGTACACCACCCCAGAAGTCTTTTAAATGTGGCTACCTGCTCCACGTCACTACTCTCAATTGTCGCTCTGCTGTCAAACACTCCTCTGACATCTGTTGCCTCCTTGAAGACCTTGACCTGAACGTCCTCGCTCTCACCGAGACATGGTTCTCGGCTAGCTCTGTCACAAGTGTTGACACTCTCCTCCCAGAGGGCTATAAGATCCACTCTGAGCCCAGAACCTACCAGCCGGCTTGTGGAGTGGCCCTGATCTTTCAGGAGTGGGTCCCTGCTTCTGTCATTCCTACGCAGGCCTACTCCTCCTTTGAATGTCTGGTCTGCAGAATCTCTATCTCTTCTGGCCTCTCTCTGATTGTGGCCACCATCTAGAGGCCACCTGGCCAGGCTGCCCTATTCCTCTCTGAATTGGCTGGCCTCTCCTCTTCTCTCCTGGCCTCTACCTCTCAGTTTCTCCTCCTCAGAGAATTCAACATCCACCTGGATGCTTCTAATCCCACCTATGGTCTCTTCCGTTACCTTTGCGATTCTCCCTCTCTTTCCATTCTTCCCTCTATTCTGACACACTCTGCCGGCCACTCCTTGGATGCTCTCATCTCCTCAGACATCCCCCTCTCTAACCCTCTCATCACTCCTCTCTCGTGGACCGACCACTTTCTGCTCTCCTCCCACCTGACACTGCTTGTCCCACTTGCAAAGCCTACCCCAGCACTGCCACCTTCCTTCTTGGTCATTCGGCCCATGAAGCGAGGGTCAGGGGACGCCTTTGCCTCTACTTTCTCTGCTCCTCCTACTCCTGCGACTGACTCGCACCCCAACACGGCCCTCTCTATCCTACATGTCGATCTCCAGAACTCTGGACATCCTTGCCCCAGTCATGCATTACCCATCACTTCTTGCATAATGCCTTTATATGTGTATCCATCCAACACCATATGCTACTACTGCCATTTTGTAAATATTGTCGTATGTAATTCCAAATACTTACTATGTAACTGTAAATACCTCTTTCTATGTACCTGTAAGAAATGTGCCCAGATGCCCTAGGGCTTGGCGCGCTATATAAATAAATACAATACAATGAGAATCTGCCTGAAGTTTACCCCCAAGTGAAATTCTTGTGATGACTTGGACCTTGCTGCCCTGAAACGCAAGTGAAGGGGGGCTGAGAGGAAATGGAGGGCTTCAGGCTCATCCTCTGACAAACTGGCCTGCCGCCTGCTCCAAAGGCGATACAGACTCTGTCTTCTCCAAGAAGAGAGTCAATATCCAAGCATGCATCAATCTGGCCTCTAACAACATGGCTGAACTCTTTAAAATCTGCAAGGAGCTGGCCAATCCGACTGCTGTCTTCACCTCTCCTGTCCCCTTCCAGGTCCTCTGCACAGCACCGGCTTCTACTTTCATCACTAAAACTCAGGACTTTATGTCCTCACTTTTTTTTTTTTTTTTTTTTTCTCTCTCTCTCTCTCTCTCTCTCTCTCTCTCTCTCTCTCTCTGATTTGAGACAAGTCTGATCTATGGAAGTTTCATCTAAACAGGTGCTCCCCTGCTCTACCAGAACTATCAAGGACCACACTGACACCCTCTTTCCAGCCTGGGCCGATTTCTGCAATCACTCCTTCACCACTGGATCTTTCCCCTCTCTCCTCAAGCACTCCCTTGTGCACCCCCTCCTAAAAAAGCCTTCTGCTGATGCTACCTGTCTAGCAAACTATCGCCGATTTCTATCACTCCTTTCATGGGCAAACTCCTGTAAATGTTGGCCACTGACCGCCCTTTTTTTTCAGATCTGCCAGGGGACCACTCCGGTGGTAATAGTGTACAGTATAAATATCCTTTAAAATTAACATCCCCCAGCTTACTCTCCACAGTGTTGGTTGCCTCCACGACCATCAGTCTGGCTTCAGAGCAGCCAGAGGCAGGGAAACTGCTCTCCCGAACACTTTTGAAGATCTGCCCTCTAATCCTGACTCTAGATCTCCTTTTGTCCTCATGCTCCTTGACCTTTCTTCTGCTTTTGACACCGTCAATCACTCCACCCTGATAAATCAACTTCAAGAGAACCTGGGCATCATGGATCAGCCTCTGCTGTGGCTGACCTCCTTCCTCCTGGGCCGACCCTCCTAGGTCCAATTTAGGTCCTTCCTCTCCACCACCACTCCCTCTACATGTGGTGTCCTCCAGGGATCTATCCTCTCACCCTGGATCTTCAATGTCTTTTTGGCCCCTTTGGCCCACCTGACCACCTCCTTCTGCAACTTTCAGTGTTATGCGGAATGTCATCATAACATAAATCCCTCAGCTGCCTCTCCTGCCTCGCTCACTCCGGACTGTCTAGCCGCGCTTCGGGATTGGTGCACCTACAACGATCTCTGCCTTAATGCCAGTAAGACAGAGATCTTTCTAATTGGGATCCCTACTCCCGCTTTCCCTCTCTCACTCTGGTCACGCACCTTGGACCCTGTACCCTCGCCTACCTGTGAGGCATAAAACCTTGGTGTCATCTTTGACTCCATTCTCTCCTTCTCTCTTCACATCGCGGACCTTGCCAAGGAGGCCCACTTCCAGCTGCACATTCTCAGAGGTATTCTACCTTTTCTCACCTACCCCCAGAAGCTCACTGTCTCCAGAGCCCTGGTGCTCTCCAGGCTGGACTATGGCAACAGCCTCTTTCTCAATTTGCCTGCCTCTACTCTTCACCCTCTGCAACTAATCCAGAACAGGACTGCAAGACTTATCCTTGGCCTCAAGCGCAGGGACCATTTCTTGCCAGCCTTGAAATCTCTCCACTGGCTCCCGGTGGCTGCAAGGATCAAATTCAAGGCCCTCTGCATCGTCCACAAGGCTTTCTGGGGACGTGACCTGCACTACATCCAACTCCCTCAGCCTAAGTACCTTTCGTCTCCAGCCCTTTGCTCAGCTACCTCCAAATCTCTCAGGGTCAGACGCTTATCCAGACCTCGCTCTCCTCTGCAGGTGCTTCCCTCTGCAACAGCCTCCCTGCCCCTCGCAGACTTGAGCTGGACCTCCTGAAGTTCCGGAAGCAGCTCAAGACCCTCTTTTTCTCGTCTACCTTCTCTCTCTCGCTCCCCTGCTAACCTGTCGGACTGATGTGCCGACTGGTTGCTTGGTACCCTCAGAGCCTCACTGGGTACCAGGCTCCTCTACGACCAGTCCCCTTGCACTGCTGCCGGGCATACAGCGCACTTAGGGGCTGTAATCTGTATCCTCTACAGCCCCCCTGCCCACTTGCACTTACTCAGAGCCATGCTGGCCCTGACCGCACTTCCCCTACCCTTTCCCTTGCACTTGCCCCACTCCCTTCCCCCTACACCTCTCATTGCCATACTTGCATGATCTGAATGTCACAAGGCCTAGTAAGATAATTTGTCTTGTGCTCTCTCAGTTTTCCCTCCCTTGACTTGTGGCGCCTAGAAACAGGTGTACAGGCACGTTATAAATGCAGTATCATATCATATTAGGGTGAGTGAGGCACTTCAAAAAGGGTGGATAGTGGCTGCTTTAATAGAAAACATAAGCAGATATGGCATCTGGCGGGCCCAGCAACAATAGGTTTACTCAAGGGGCGGGGAAGTGCAGCAACAAGAGGTTTAGTCAAGGTTGGATAAAAAAGTTTGAATACCACTGATACAGCCTTATAGACTGAAGCAGAGGTCATTATCATGAGATAATGATGCATCCATCGACTCTGGCCATAAATTAGGCAAGTGTCATCATCCCAAGGTATACAGATCCCTCTGAGGTCTTTAAAGCATGTAGCTTATATTTGTAATAGCAATATAGGTTTTAGAATTGTGGTGGTGAAGTAGGAAATGTCAGCTTAATAGTATATTAAGTACGATAAATATGCAAACCATGTAAATCAATTAAATTTGGATTTATTTTGTAACATTTAAACAACAAGAGTGTCAACCATTTTAACTCTCGTTGAACTAGAACATATTTTAAGATATGTTTAAATTAGGTGTGTTGTGAAAGTGAACAATTTCCCCTATACAAAACAAAAGTAAAATCATTGGGCCTCATTCTGTGTCGGCCGGTCTGATAAAAAGTGCTGGTATTGATGTATAGCGGCACTTTACTGACCGGCCGACTATAGTTTTGCCAGTGGGGCACATGTGGAGGTAAGGCAAGCGCCGTGACGGCAAAACAAGGCGCCATTGCCGCTGCCAGTAATGACAGCACATCCCCTCATGGAGTGAATGGGGATTAACGCCGCCACTCCGGCACCCGTAATCTGATGGCAACGGTAACATTGGCCGGTATCCTGGATAACGGCAATGTTATAATGAGGCCCATTGTTCCATCTTTTAGCTTTCACTTTGACATGTTAAATTATATGTTGGCTGTCACATTGTGGGAGCAGTTGAAGGTTTTTGTTGAAATAAATCTTGCTGGGATGTTGCATTGCTATTTCTTGAATGTAGAGAAGGGTTTTATGTGATTTGCCCCTACGAGTCTGAATTCAGAATGTTTGGAATGCAGCCAATACCTGTAGTCATTGGGGTAAGATTTCCATGGAGGTATAAAAAGAAAGGATTCCCAGGAAATCCACTTGAATTTACCACCCGCTAAAAATAAGAGGGGTTCCACAGGAATCCATTTAAAAGGCTGCATGCAAAGCAGGTTACAAAAACAGAATGTAAAATAAAGAGTAAATGCAATTTCACCTGTTTTTACTATTCACCTTTGCACTCTGTCTCGCAAAAGTTGTAAATTGCACAGGGGGGGGGGCAACATCATGTAATTGCTTACAATGTTAGTTGCCTGCAAACGTTGTACAAAATGACCCCCTGCATGTGAATTCAGGAAGGGGCTTACCTGTCATCCTAAAGCTATCAAGCAAACTAATGTGTTTGCCCAGCGAAGGCTGGTGAGAGCCCATGTTGATAATCTGCCCTGGTCATATAGTGATGTGGTTGCCTGGATACCGAGCACCTCCATCTCCTCGCCCTTTTTTTCTAGAAACGGATTGCCTGTGCCTGCACCTGTGCGGCCCTGCCCGCTCCAGCTGCATCCGGCTCCACGACCAGAACGCGCAGGAAGTGCTTCGCCTCTGCCGCCCGTATCGTGTGGATGTCTGCTGTCTGGGCTGCTGCCTGATGGAGATGAGGGCGTTCACGGCAGCGGGCAAACTCCTGGGGACGGTGTGCCAAAGGTGAGCGTCAAGCCGGATTAGTGAATGACCATAACCAATGTATATGTCAACGTGTGACATTGGCGATTTGCCTGAACAATAACATGTGTTGCGCAACGTCTCTTGATTCTGAATAAATAAGGGATCTCAATGTATAATAGAAGTATTCTTGTATATTTTGCAGATTGCCACCATGGTGGTCTCCCAGCATAGAGGCTTGTCCGCCGGTTGGCAAATTGTACCCCTACCAAGGATATCCAGAACAAAGTCTGAGGAGCAAAGGGGAAGTAGGAGGGCAAAGTGGGAGTAGGCACAAATTGAAGATGAACTCTTGATAAAGACAAGGATAGACAGGAGGAGGGGGTTGGGGGTACTTATTTCATCTTGGATGCACTTAGAATAAAATTTGTTGGATCAAACTGTGGGCGGGGTTGAAAATGAGTAAGGCAATAACGAGGCAAAAACACAACCGAATTTGCTTATTAGTGTTTGACTTCTTTGAGGGGCCAATGCACCCGCTTTAATTTCTGAGCCAATACAGAGTGGGGTATCATAAGAATTTCAAAATTGAACACGGTGCTTCTTTGGAGTAGGTGAAAAGCCTACACAATTCTCAATGCAATAGGGCCGCAAACCAACTAACTAAAGTGTTTGGGTTTTCACTCTTAAATATGCAGAAGGGTAAGGAACCTACAACTCAAATGCCATTCTTTGCACTGTACAATGAAGGGCTTCAGTTTGTATATCTGGTGAAGAGTTGTGAGAAACCTGAAGGTGTCTCACCCACTAGTCCCTGGGGATCTGTCATCCAGGGGGCCAGGACACGGCCATTGCTATTGGATCCAGTTCCTGGGGGTGGACTAGTGTGGGAGGATCACCTGAATGAGGGGTCTTCGGGGAGTGTTAGTGGGGCATAGGATACCTAGGAACTCAACCCCCGGCCCCCTCCCCCCAACTCCCTTTGCTGACACAAACACTTTCTCACAGACAGTTCACTGGGAGCAACAACGGTCTAATACAAGAGCCGTATACCCGACATGTCCCAACACCATGGTCAGGCAAGTTCAAGCAATTACAGATCTTTACACACACAGACCTCCAGCACACTTCCCCCACACGGATAAAAGGCAGAGCATGAAAGCACATTCTGAGTGAAGCAAAACACACGAGGAAACAGCAGTTCTAAGATAGCAGTTTAATTCAAGGAGGAATATGGCAAAACCGGAGAGGGTTGCAAGAAGGGAAGCACCCTTGACCTATAAAGACTGTTACTTTCACGAGCCTTGGTTATTTACAGAAACAAAGGCTTATCAAACCTATACAGCGTGTCAGAGGTACATGGGGCTTTCCTGCGTCGATTATCAAGGCGGGGAGGAGCGATTGCTGCTGTGGTACTGTTCTTGGCTCCTACAACAAAGTATCCGAAAGAGCAACACAGCCAGTGAGTCGGAGAGACTGATACCAACCCTGCTTGTGTTTTGAACCAAGATTGCAAGTGGCAACATTGTATAAAGAGAACATTTGTGAAAGTCAGAAAGAATTACTTGAACTTCATAATTGAACACTGGGGAAATTAAGAAAAGATACCATGCACAGAGTGGTCCGGCACCACGTGGGTGCTCATTCGAATGTCTCTATTAGGTATCCAACCAATGGTGAGTGTGAAAGGCACATTGAGATTGAAGTGGTCATGCACCAGGACTTGCTAAACCCTGTGAACATTCGAAAGACTTCGACAGTATAAAGTAAATCCAATTGGTCTGAGCCCGGCTGAGGGAGACTAATTTAATCTTGTATTGGTAAAAGGCATCTGAGCCCAGAAGAGGGGGATCCAACGTGGAACGATCTGAGCAAAGAAGAGAGCATCCAACATTGAACTTTTTGTTTGTTTGTGAAAAGGATCTGTGCCCGGTTGAGGGAAGTCCAGGGTGAATACCCAAGGCGTATACTGTGAATGCTAAAGAGAACATTTGCATGTCGCTTCTGTTACAGCAGGCCCTCTGCGTCAAGAGACTGGTGAGAAGTAAAAAGACTTGAACACAGAAGGTTTTGAGTTCTGTGAACTGTCAAACTGGAACTGTATCCTCGTGCCGCAAAAGTCAGAGTGTGCGCTTTGCTCAACTGAACCGCCTTGCCCCATGCTGAAAACGTGGGGAAGGGAGGCCAACGATCCAAGTATCCTGACAGCATTTTGTGAACGCTTCTTTCTTTCTGCACCCCACACTATGTTTAACTAGTAGTAAGGATTGCAATAGGTTTTTTGAGTATAGGCTCCCATCTTTAGATGGGTGTTTATCACACCCTCCAAAGGTTCAATAAAACACCCTTGAACTGTGGTCACTTGTGTCTGTCTTACTATTGCCACCATGTGTTCCTTACAGAGTGATGTTGGTAAACGGTAAGGTATGGAAACATCCTTAGAATAGTTTTATATTTCTGTGTAATTAAAAAAGTGCACTGAAAATGACATTGACACTATGTTAATGTTAAAGGATATTTATACTGCGTACTATCACCACCGGAGTGGTCCCCTGGCGGCTCTGAAAAAGGGAGAAGGAGGGGTGAGTTAGTGGGAATAAGCTGGAAAAGTGCAAGAGTGCAGTGATGTGCTGTTGGTACCCTCAGACCGGTGGGTCCGTTGGCTGGGCGTGGGGTGTTTTACGGTCGGTAGTCATCGTGTGCTGTTGTGCTAGTCTATGAGTGGTTTGTTTTGTTGTTGCAGTGTAGTGCGGATTGCTGTGTTTTAGGTTCATGGTTGTGTCTGGTTAGAGTTTGAGAGGGTGTCCAGACATTTGGTCGACCTAAAACTGGTCGAATGACATTTGGTCGACGCAATTTGGTCGAAAACCAAATGGTCGATTTTTTTTTTTAATTTTATATTTATTTTTCGGGTTTTCGTTTTTTACAAAAATGGGTTTTTAGAAAAAAAAAAAGTTGCGGGGGGAACCCCCCCCCCCCCCCAAAAAAAAGGGGTGAAAATAAAAAAAATAAAAATTTGACAATTTGGTTTTCGACCAAATTGGTTCGACCATTTGTCTGGTCGACCAATTTTTTTCGACCAAATGTCTGGTAACCGTTTGAGAGGTGTATGCAGAGGGATTAAATTGTTAGTGGATTGGTTAGTTGGTATTGCTGTCCTTGCAATTGTGTCTAGGTGTGATGCTTGCTATCATTCACTATTCCATCCGAGTGTGGCCTTTGCCAATCTTCAATATTCTGGCTAGATGTGAGGCAGGCTAGTGATAACGATTCATAACAAGTGTATTGCAAGTGGCCCGAATCAGAGGGCGTAACCGAGAACAGTGATGTACTTTACCACTCGTTACATCATAATTATATTAGGTTTTGATTAGACATATTGTTGGATCATAGCTCTGCTGCTATTTGGGGCATGAAGGGAATATTCGCTCATTCTGGAGCTACTTGAGAGCATGGTCTATTGTTACAGGTATATAACGTTTAGTTCTCATGGGAAGCAACATTTCCTTCTGCACCATGGGTCTTCCTGAGTCATTCGAGCCGTATCACCTGGTAACTGCTGAGGGCACAAGTTATAGGCGCAAGCGCAGCCATCAGGTGCTATTGCCATTAGCACCCCGGGTTTCCAATCTGGAAACCCGCGGTATTGATAGCAATGTCTTATCTTTGAATGAAGGGGACTGACTTAAGATGGCCACTGGGAAAATGGAAGGCAGGGCTCCATGCAGAGCCCCTCTTCCATTTCCATGTGGCCGGTGGGCCAGGACATAGGTTACTATGAGCAGCAGAGGTGGTGGTAGTGATGAATTGCTGCAGTCGAAAGTCACCATCAAGGAGGACCCCAAGATTGTAAGCTGTGAGCAGGGGAGAAAGAAGGCGAGGCAGAAAGGATATGGGAGACTGGACAGTATGGATGGCGTTGGGAGTCGGGAGGAAAATTACTTGGGAATTTAAAACGTTCAGCATGAGGCAGCTAAAAGACCTCCAGTGATGGATTGGATTGACTCAGTAATCCATTCCGCGTTGGCTGGGTGACTGAAGAAAAGGAGAAAAAGATTAGAATTTAAATCAGCAAAGAAGTGATAGTGAAATCCAAAGGAAGACAGAAGTCTATCTAGGACAAAGGTATAGATGGGGAAGAACAAAGGTCCAAAGTCATTACAGAGCATTTGCAATGAATGTGAAAAAAAACTAGTGAATAGAAATATCCAGGTACAGGGTAGGCAGGAAAAACAACGAAATATATGCAAACTGTAGACAGATGCTGAAGAAGGGTGCTTAATGAGTACTACCTTAAAGGACACATAGGAATGCAAGAAGAGAGAAAATCATGGACCAGAAATCAGAACAGGTATCAGGAACTTAGGAAGAGAGCATGCAAGAAAATGCCACAGGAACTCAGAATCCTAGTGTTCTCGGAATAGCGGAACACTAAATGCACTAGTGACAAACAAGACAGGAGGTTGCTGCCAACTTAGTGAATATGTGGAATTATCAGGAACATGTCACACTCAATAGCAGGTGCATACAACTGTGGACGGAAGTATAGGAGCAAAGCCAGAAAGGAAGAAGTAGGAAACCTTAATACAAAGGTTTGCTGCTCACTCAGCAAATACATGAAATTGGCAAGCAGGAGAAAACGACATTAAAGCAAGAAACTGGGACTGCAGGGAGAAGTAGAGCAAAAATCACTTGCAGAAGCAAGGGGGGGTCTGTGGGAGGGAAGTGCACAGGGAAACAAGTATGTGTTGACAAACGGGCACAGAACCAGTAGGATGTAGTGGAGGCAGGACAGGACGCTGCACAAGAAGCTAATGCAGGGAGGATGCACTTGCAAGGATAGGACCAGCCACAGCAAACAGGATTTCAGTAGCAAGCAGTGGTGGAGTCAGAGGGGACGGGGGGAAGCTGCCCACTCTGGCTCCCCCCTGGGGCACAGTGCGCCCAGCAGCCTCACGCTGGCACCCTAATACCCCCCCTCCCCACCCCCTGCACCAAAAGCTGCCTCGGCTTCTGGTAGCAAGGCTCAAGGCTGTAGATGAATGGGGCCAGACACTGCACAAAGCAGTGACAACCAGGATGCAGAAGCCAAAGCAAAATCTCAAAGACAAGTTCAAAACTGGGAGGCTGTAACAGCACACAGGGCCCAGGAGCATTTCAAGGAAAGAGCCAAATAACCAGACACAGAAGAACATATGTTCAATGTTTAGCTCTATTCAAAAAGCCAAAGCAGACATTTGTGGGTTTTTAGAAATGCGCTATTAGGCAGGCTGGAAAGTGAGGGTCCTTGTCGATCACAAAGGGCGCTGCAGTGCCCCACAATGGGTTTCCTAAGGCATAATATTAGCACCTGTGTCTGCAAAGAAATCCATGATTGTGCCCAGACGGGCTTGACTCTTTCTTGTGCCTTGATGCAGGTGGAGTATGTTCAGTCCTCTTTTGGAGGTTTGTGACTCAGATGGCCAGGGTGTCATGAAGATCCACGGATGCTGGAGCGCCACACGTTGCTACACCGATCAAGAGTTCCAGGTATGGATTGTCAAGGTCCCATCAACTTAAAGTTCCATGCACGTGGAAGCCTTGCTAGTTTACAGGATCAAATGAAGTTTATTTAAAAAACCTGATAGGTGAAAAAGTTGAAGCGATCCAAGGATTACTTTTTTTAACAATAAAAATTACAGGTTGTCTTTCAGAGTTTTGGCACTCTGGAGGGGTTTTGGGTGACATTTTGACTCACAGACTACAAACGTGCTTTGTTTTTAAAATGTTAGCCATAAAACTTGAATTGATCAAATGTATTGACATTGTGTAATGTTGCACATGCAGAGCAAACCATGCCAATGTTCTGCCGGGCAGATGGGAAGAATGGTGGCGAGCAAGGGGGCAGAGGAGCGGGGTTACGGAAAGCATTTCCTTTTGCAGCTGACAGGCCTAGTTCACAATCAAGAAGCCAGGGGTGCAGAAATGACACCCTGCTAAACAGAATGACTCAAAACCTATAATGGAGTGCTCTAAAACAGACTTAGGGACTGTACAAGTCAGTGAGGAAGGTCAGTCTAGGTGTAAGAGGCAAGATCGGCCAGATCTTGCCGCTTCCACCTCTACAATATCCGTAAAATTCATCCCTTCCTAACCTTTCCTGCTACAAAACTTTTAATCTCCTACCTCATCTTCTCCAGACTCTTCTACTGCTCCACTCTTCTCTTTGGACTCCCTTCCTCTCACCTTTCTCCCCTCAAATCCATCACTCCGACATCCGCTCCCTCTCCCTCCTCGCGACTCCATCTCCTCTTCTCTTAACTCACTAGGTTGGCTCCCTTTTCACTCTCAGCTCAAATTAAATTGTCTCTGTCTTGTCTTCAAAGCCCTCTATAATCTTTCTCCTTCCTACCTATCCTCCCTTCTTACTTTCCATACTCATTCTCATTCCCTCCGCTCTGCTGAGCTCTTCCTTCTCTCTCCTCCTCCTCCACCCTGTACCCGCGTCCGCTCCTTCCAACTTCTTGCTCCTTTCCATTGGAATCACCTACCCCTCCCTGTCTGCTTGATCACCTCCTACCCTTCATTTCGCACTTCTCTTAAATCCTATCTCTTCCACTCACCCGCCTAACTTCTCTTTCATCTTCTTCCTTGACTGAATCTACCTCTACTTACCCCTCTTACCCCTTCTCTTACTATTGTTCTTTCCACTAGCATTTAACCACCTCAACTTTGTAAATTGTTCTTTGTACTGTTTTCTGGTTTGCTTCAATTGTCATGTATTGCTTGTTGTAATTGATTGTTCCTTTTGTAAAGTGCTTTGGATTAAAGTGCTATATAAATTCAAATAAATACAAATAGGTTCTTGGTACCTTTTAAAAAGGTCCTGGATGAGCACAGCCATATCACCATTGGGGGATGGGTTGAGGCGGGCATGTACAAGGTGGAGGAGGCTGACGAGAGACAATTAGATTCAGAGCCCCCCACACAAGTCTCAAAATTGGAGAACAGAACAATTTCTATCTTAAAGTTATTATAGAAACGACTCTACCTAGTCTTTTCTTGCAACAGACCATTCCTTATCCGAGTAGGGTTCTCCTCCTTTGCACCCATGCTCTCCTTGCTTCCTCTGCTGAATTTGACCAGCTATGTCATTCAGTACGATTTAATATAAAGCGTCTATCTCAGTGGTCTTTAAATTGTGGGGCTACCCCCTTAAGGGGGCCCAAAGGCGAGGCTCTTCCAAAGGGTACATGGTGACAGCTTTTAATAGAAAATATGAGCAAACATGTATTTCGGGGGCCCTCAGCAACAATATTTTTATTCAAGGGGGACTCAGCAACCACATCTCCACTGAAGGGGGGCTAAGCATTAAAATGTTTGCATATCACTGGTACCTTAAGCTGTTCCCTAAAGTTGTCAACTGTCGATTGCACAGGTTACCTCCAAAGCCGGTTATCCCGTGGCCGTGATATGGAAGAGGTGGCCAGGCTATAACGAGGACTGCAATATGGACCATGACTTCTTTGGACTCGACGGTAAGTTTGAAGTCTTTGAAAGGAAGACTTCCACTCACATATTGAGCAGGTTCTGAACTTTCTTCGCAGGTTGCAATCATTACAATTGCAGTCCTTATGGTGGTTTCATGGGTCTCGGGGTCACAACTTCGAGGTTAACTTCAGCCAGTTTCAAGCCAACTGATGAGGATTGTCCAGAGGAAAGATACCTTTGAGTCCAAAGCATATGGAGACCGCATGTTGCAGACCCTTGCCTAGAGGAATGAAACTGGCTCTATCCATGGACACAATGGACTACTGGTTAATTACTTTAGGAGCTTGTGCAGCCCCTTTTGGCACTAGCTGGCCACCCCAGTATTCTATAGGGTACAACAAGGACATTTACCCCTGAAGTATCTGTCCCCATGCATGCAACAGCAGAGCCTGGCGTGAATAGAACAGTATCTGGTCAATCCATCGAACACCAAAGCATCTAATACCAAACCATTGCATTATATGCAACGAAATTCCATTCCATCGAATAGCTATTTCGTTGTATATAATTTGATGGATCCATCGAAATTAGAGGGGTTAGGGTTGGGCCTAGGGTTGGGGTAGAGTTGGGGCTAGGGTGGGTTAGATTAAGGGCTACATTAGGGTTAGGGTTGGGGTTAGGGCTAGGGTTAGATTAAGGGTTACATTAGGGTTAGGGCTAGGTTTAGATTAAGGGTTACATTAGGGTTAGTGTTGGGGCTAGGGTTAGATTAAGGGTTACATTAGGGTTAGTGTTGGGGCTAGGGTTAGGGTTGGGCCTAGGGTTAGATTAAGGGTTACATTAGGCTTAGGGCTGGGGCTAGGGTTAGATTAAGGGTTACAATAGGGTTAGGGTTGGGGCTAGGGTTATGGTTGGGGCTAGGGATAGTGTTGGGGCTAGGGATAGATTAATGGTTACATTAGGGTTGGGTCTAGGGTTAGATTAAAGGTTACATTAGGGTTAGGGTTGGGTGGGCTGTAAACCGCTCCCTCCCCCCAATATACAATAAAAAATTAAAACGTTACAAGGAGCTGGCCAGTGCTGAAATTTCAGCATTGTACAGCTCCATGTAATGTTTCAAAGTTACAAAAAAAAAAGCATTGTAATGCTATATTTTACATGTAAAAGTGCATTTCCATTGAAACCAGTCCATTTATATTTTCGATGGACTGGTTTAGATAGAAAGGCACTTTTACATGTAAAAGATAGCCTATATGTTTTGGCATTGGATGCTTTTTATTAGATGCTTTGGTTTATAGTTGCTTTTTTCCCGATGGAATCACTATAAACCAATAGAACTGTGCTTGGTAACCCTCCAGGGGAGACCTGGCTGTGTTGGTATGGGAAGAGGAGTACGTTGTGTGCTACCCAACAGTTAACGTGGTGGTGGTGTGGATTGTCTTCGATGTATTCAATCCATAGAAAGATCTATGAGGTGGATGTTTATGCACTATGCCAGCTTTGTGTACAGCTGCAGGGGCAGCAGCGCGCTTTAATACAACGGTAACACACTATTACACATATCAGTATTTAATTAAAGGTGTATTACATTGTGCACTAATGAGGCCCTTGCAATTCGCGATTTCTTCACTAATGTTATTCATGTGAATGTCTCTTGAAAACTGGACTTAGTACTCAGTGTTTTGTGCTCAGCATTTCAAATCATGTGATCAACCTAGGACTCTGCCAAATTTAGTAGCACCTTGACCTTTGGAATGACAAATGTCACATTGAAAATACCATTTTTGGAGGTTCTATTCTGCTTTTTATCCGTCTGATCGACCATTGCATTATGCACTTTAGAGGCAGGCAGGATTAGGTCTCAACTACCATGTCTGCTCTTTTGCTGATTGCGCATGGCATATTGCACATTAGATGAACAAGTTACTCTCTTACCTGGTAACATTATTTTGATGGGATGGTCCGACGACGTATTCCATATCTATGACAGTAATCACCACAGCTGTGCTGCTTCGGAAAATCTTTCGGCATCTGCGTCCTGCGTCGATGACATCGATACGCTGTCTTCGAGGGCCTCCGTCGAGCCGACGTCACCGGATGTTAGAAGTAGGACGCACGACGCCCGTAGCCTCAGTTGTAGTTTTTTCCCAGAACGTGTGGCACTAATCTTCTGCCAGTATGACCACAGAAAGCCTTGTGGAAACGTAAGCTACAATCGCAAAAGAAATTCTGTAGCAGGGAAGGCAGGGAGGGAGCGATATGGAATACATCGGAGGACCCAATCCCCTCGAAGAACAAGTTACTCTCTTACCTGGTAACATTCTTTCGGTGGGATGGTCCGACGACGTATTCCATATCTATGACAGAATCCCATAGCAGTACCAACGTAAGGAGTTGGGAAAAGAATTTAGAATATATAATTTTAGAATGCTCAATCAAGTTGCATAGTAAAGGACCGCGTTGCCAAAGGCCAGATCCTGCCCATGTATAGAATCTAGGGAGTAGTGACATACAAAAGTATGGACCGAAGCCCAAGTGGCTGCTTCACAGATGTTAAGAATAGGAACACCCCTCTGCAGGGCAGTAGAGGCAGCCATACCCCTAGTCGAATGGGCCCTTAAGCCTACTGGAGGGGCCTTACCCGCCAGGCGGTAACATTCAGAAATTGCCAAGATAATCCATCTAGACAAAGTCTGCTTAGTCACAGCTTGTCCCAAACGCCTTCCAGCATAACCAATAAAGAGCTGATTGTCCACTCTGACCCGGGACATGCGTGAAATGTAGAAACTTAAAGCTCGCCTGGGATCTAACCTATGGAGCCTCTCCTCGTCCTTACCAGGATGCGGCGGAGGGTAAAATGCCGGCAGAATGACCTTCTGGCTCAAATGAAAATCCGACACAACTTTCGGAAGAAATGAAGGACGAACTCTAAGGACAACCTTGCCCTTATGAAACACAGTGAAGGGTGGATTAACAGACAGTGCCTGTAACTCAATCACTCTGCGAGCGGAAGTGACCGCAACTAAAAAGACCGTTTTCAGGGTTAACAGTCTAAAAGGACAAGAATGTAAAGGCTCAAATGGAGCACCCATTAGAAACTTGAGAACAAGGTTCAAATCCCACCCACGCACCTGGAAAGGTGACGGAGGGAACACATTAGTGAGCCCTTTCAGAAACTGAGAAATTAAAGGGATTTTAAAATAAGAACACTCCTCAGACGAGCGCTTAAATATGGACAGCGCCACCAGGTAACCTTTAATGGTACCCACTTGCAAGCCCCTGTGGGCTAAAGAAAGCAAAAAAGACAGAACCACAGGAATGTCACATGAAAAAAGGATCCACATTCTTAACCCTGCACCAGTCGCAGTACTTTCTCCAATGGCAACGGTACAGAGACTTTGTTGCCGGCCGTCTGGCCGAAAGCAACACCTCCATCACGTCTTCAGGGAGGTCCCAATCCTTATACCTCAACCTTTTAGAAGCCAAGCGTGAAGGTTGAGGGATCTGACCTCTGGATGGAGAACCTGACCCCCCCCTCCCGTGAGAGCAGATCGTCTCGGTAGGGAAGACGACGTGGAGGGCAGATGGACAAGTCAAGAAGGTCCGGGTACCACGTCCTTCGGGACCATGCCGGAGCAATGAGGATCATCCGGGAACCGAATCTCCGTAACCTCCGCAGCAATTGCGGGATGACAGGGACTGGAGGAAACGCATACAGCAGTGGTAAGGACCACACCACCACAAACGCGTCTCCCAAGGCTCCTCTTGGAGGAAATTCCCATGAGCAGAACCTTTCACACTTCCGGTTGACACTGGAGGTGAAGAGATCCACTTGAGGAGTCCCCCAAAGGGCAGAGATCTCCAGGAGAATCTCCTGAGCCAATCCCACTCGTGAAAGATTGTGCTCTGCCTGCTCAGAGCGTCCGCCGTCTCGTTTTCGTCTCCTGCCGAGATCGAAATTTCCTGCTGGATGGACCAGAACCAGAGCTCCATCACCTACCTGCACAGAGGAAGTGACCCTGCCCCCCCGTTTTGTTGAGGTAGTGCATGTCCACTGTGTTGTACGTCAGAATCAGGACATTCTTTCCTTGCACAGTCGGCAGAATAGCCTTCAGGGCAAGCCTGACGGCCCTCAGCTCCAACAGATTGATATGGAGTCTGGACTCCGACAGAGACCAACGACCGCTGACTGTCAGCTTGTTGGCATGAGCTCCCCACCCCGTGAGGGACGCGTCAGTCACGATAGTCACATCTGGCCAGGGCTGCCAAAACGGAGCCCCCCCCCTCATCAGATTGCCTTCAATTGCCCACCACAGAAGGTCCTGGGCGACCGAGGGCGGCACCTGAACGGGGTCCGACATCCTGCCGGAGGACTGTGACCACTGGAGCTTGAGAGCCCATTGCAAAGATCTCATCCGCAACCTGGCCTCTGGCACCAGAAGAATGCAGGATGCCATGAGGCCGAGCAACCTCAAGAACTCAAACGCTGGAAGACTCTGGGCATGTTGCAACTTGTGCACCATCTGCTGAATGTGGTGAGCCCTCACCTGGGGAGGAAAACACTGCCCCAGGGACGTGTCGAGCACTGCTCCGACATACTGGAGCCGCTGAGTTGGTGTCAAGCCCAGCTTGTGAAGGGAGTGGCAGGTGACGGACAGATGATCCAGGACTTGCTCGGGAGAGTGCGCTCTTATCAACCAATCGTCCAGCTAGGGATAGACATGAATCCCCCCTTTCCTGAAATACACTGCCACCACCACCATGAGCTTGGTGAAAACCCTCGGGGCGGAGGTCAATCCGAACGGCAGGACCCAAAACTGAAAGTGCGAGTCGCCAACCGCAAACCTCAGGTACTTCTTGTGCTTGGGATGGATCGGCACATGAAAATAAGCATCCTTGAGGTCGAGAGACACCAACCACTCCTGAAGTTGAAGGGCCTGGAGGACTTGAGAAAGAGTAACCATCTTGAACTTGTCCTTCCTGAGGAGCTTGTTCAAACCGTGCAAGTCCATGATGGGTCTCAATCCTCCCTCTTTCTTCGAAATCAAAAAATAAGGGGAATACCATCCCTTGTTCCTCTCCGCTACAGGCACCAGTTTTATGGCGCCTTTCTCCAGCAGGGATAGAATTTCCTGCGCAAGGAGCGGATCCGGACTCTTCAAAGAGAGATTCCCTGGTGGATTGTCGTGAGGCCTCTGCCGGAAAAGAAGACAGTAGCCGTGGGCTATGATCTCCAAAACCCACACATCTGAAGTAATGGCACGCCATTATGCAAGATGCTGCGCCAGCCTTCCCCCAACCGGAGAAGCATGGGCCTCATGACTGAGCTGAAGTGGCTGCGGCAGTGCCTGAGGGCAAAGAGGCAACTGCTTGCGCGGCCTTGGCACCTCTAGTACCTTGTTTTCCACCTCTGGCACTCCTACGGTTGCCCCTTTGACTTGCAGCTCCTCTCGATTTACTAAAGGACGAGTAATATCGAAAGGAACCTCCACTCCATTGCTGTCCCCTAGGACGAAAAGGCGGAGGTTGACGAACTGCAGCGTTCAACGACTTCACTGCAGCTTTGGAGGTCTGCAACCTCTCAAGACTCTCGTCAGCCTTGCTGCCAAAATGATGGTCACCATCAAAGGGCATGTTGAGAAGCCGGGCTTGCACATCAGGAGCAAAACCCGACTTCCGCAACCATGAAAACCTGCGTATTTCGGTGTTCGCCACCATGGACCGGCTGACGCAATCAACCATGTCCAGACACGACTGAACGGATTCACACACTGCATCCTTGCCATCCTGCACGATAGCAAGGAAACCATCCCGTTCCTCGCCTTTGGGAATATGATCAGCCGCTAGGGAAATACAGTTCCACAGAGTGTGCGTGAAACGAGACAAAGAAAAAACGGAGTTGGCAGCCTGAAGCGCCATACCCCCAGAAGAAAATACCTTCTTCGCCCAGCCGTCAAAACGTTTGTCGTCCCTATCAGGAGGGATGGTAGGGTACGACGCCTACTTTGCCAGGGCCGTAGCTGCCTGCACCACCAAACTCTCCGGAGTAGGGTGCGTGGTCAAGTAGCAGGGGTCGCCACTGGCTGGGCGATATTTCCTCGGCAAGGACTCTCAAGAGCAGTCCAAGCCGCAGCCACCCTTCTCTGCAAGGCCATATGGAATGGCAGCACCGGGTCAGTTGGAGGACCTTGGTCCAGGATATCAGTCAGGTCATCCTGCTGAAAATCGCCTGGGGGGGGCCAGGCCACCCCAGGTAGTCCGTGACCCTCAACATGAGGCACCGATATGAGGATTCGGCATGCATGCCAGGCTCCGGCCTACCAAATTCCACCTCCGGAGATGTGTCCAGACCACTGGCGTCATGCAGCGACTGACGCAGGTCCTCAAGTTGACTATGACCAGAAACAATGTCATCAGGAACCCCTGCAGGAACCTCACCTTCCTCAGAAACCTCATCCACCTCAGAAATATAATCCAGAGGCTGGAAGGAGGGTACAGAAAAAGGCACAAAGACATGTTTAGCCTTGGCCAGCACCTTTCTGGGGGGTGCCACCGTGCCATGGGGTACCTCCGACAAGGCCGCCTTATAAGGCGGTGAGGGCGTCGACAGTATCGGCGTCAAAGTCGAGCGCGGCACTGACAGCTTCAATGGCGTCGACACATGCCTCGAGGGCGGAGCCCCGAGCGTGTCTCTCGACAGCCTGGGCGCCGATGACTTCCTCAGAGGCGGGGCCTCTAGAGAGCCCGTCGACGACCTCGGGGCCGCCGGCGTCGATGTCGTCCTCGAAGACTTCACAGGTTCTCGAGGTCTCGAGGGCGTTGAGGTCCGGGACCTGGAACAGACATGTCTAGAGTGACCATCCTTGTCCGACCGGGACCTCGAAGGCGCCCGGTCGTCGCGAGGACTGCTCGAGCCCGAAGGCGTACGAGCGGTGTCTCTATCACGGCCACGACCAGCGTCCTCAGACGGCGCGGACGGACTGGAGCCCTGCGATTGAAAAATCACCAACATCTCCTTTCGGAAGGAATTCCATTCCTCAGGAGTAGAATGCGTGTTGGGACAAGCAACCCGCCGACGGGCGGAGTCCTCGAAAGAGGACGCTTCCTGGAATGCCTCGAAGAGGCAGAGGAATGGTGGGACCGACTCCCAGACCGAGAACCCCCGGACTCACGACGACGATGCAGAGAGTCGCCCCCCGAATCGTCCATCGAAAGACCAGTGGAACGTGACTTATGGGGCTTGGCCACCTTACCGACCGACAGCTTCTTCTAACGCTCCCGCAAGTCCTCGAAAGAGGACGGGGAAGGCGACCTATGACAGCGCTTCCTGGAATGCCTCGAAGAGGCAGAGGAATGGTGGGACCGACTCCCAGACCGAGAACCCCCGGACTCACGATGACGATATGGAGGGTCGCCCCCCGAATCGTCCATCGAAAGACCAGTGGAACGCGACGTCCGGGGCTTGGCCACCTTACCGACCGACAGCTTCTTCTTACGCTCCCGCAAGGCCTTCGATGTGAGCGATTGGCAGTCGACACAGTCGTCCGTATCATGGTCCTCCCCGAGGCACCAGAGGCAAGCGTCGTGTGTATCCGTCAGCGACATCTTGGACCCGCACACCCGACACTTCTTAAACCCGGACCGCGGGGTGGAAGAAGCTGAAGACATCATACGATAGCAATGAAGAAACAGGTTCGAAGAACCGAAAGAACAGGATTCAGTAGAATCGAGGCACGCCGAGACCTCCGAAGCGAACACGTTCGCGGAAAAAACGGAAATGAGGCTACGGGCGTCGTGCGTCCTACTTATAACATCCGGTGACATCGGCTCGACGGAGGCCCTCAAGGACCACGCATCGACGCAGGACGCCAAAAGATTTTCCAAAGCAGCACAGTTGTGATGATTACTGTCATAGATATGGAATACGTCGGAGGACCCAATCCCCTCAAAATTGCACTTTGCACTTTAAAGGCTTTTTAGTAATTAAAGGCTGCTATTATAAATGTATTCTGCGTGTGGAATATGAATACCCCATATAATAGCGCATGTGATTTTTAATTGCACTTTGCACTTCGTATTCCAGCTTCTGCAGGTTATGCTTCAGATGCTAGAATGACTATTGCCTTGTTGACTGCACATTGCATATTACAAAATGGCTTCTGCGCTGTGCACTTTCTAGGCGGATAGTGACCCGAGTTGTGAGGCTTACCCAGGCTTTGCCGAGAGCACATTACTAACCTTTACCAGTGAATCTGCCATCCCATCCGCATAATGCAGTTTGGGACATGCAGCATTTATACATGATGCTGTCCATTTGCCCAAAAAAAACAATGTACAATTGTTATTGCCTCAATATAACAAAATCGTAAGCTGCCACAATGTAGCCACTCTGCGTAGTGAAGTGAACCTCTGCATGCAGAGCGAATGGGTTGGCTTAATTGCACTTCGCACCTTAAATCCCAGGCTAGGTATTATGCGCTTTGGTACAGATTTGAATTTCATGCTGCAAGAATGATTCATGTTATGCTAATTGCACAATGTACACTGTATATAGTGGCTCATGCACCTGGCATTTTAGAGGCCAACAGTAACCTGTCATTGCGATACTTATTAAGATGTGTCTAAGCGCGCATTAGTAACTTTTCTCTGCGCATGCGCAACGTAGAAGGATTTGCTGTTCAATCTAGGCGTGGTAGTTTGGGTTAAAGAGAGGGATGTAGAGAATTCAAAAATTGTGTTTGTTATGCTTCGCATTCTTTCTGACAACGTACATTGTTGTGGCCTCCATTTGGATAACGATATAACGGCAACAGGCTTCCTGGGGTGCTCAATGCTACACAGGAGCCGATCCACAATGCAACCGCCTTTATTTCCCTTTACATGGAAACTGCCAGGCTTTGGTAGGCCCTCCTCTTCCTCTCTCATCCCTCGTTCCCCGTCCTTCCGTTTCCTCTCTTAAGGTTGTACCTGGTTTAAGGGGGACCGACCTTGGTTGCTCTCCACATCTCCACCCTGCTTATCTAGGTGAGGCAGTGGCCTTTGCTACATTTCAGTGATGCCTCACAGGGATGGTATCTTCCTGCTGGTTTATGGTGTCATCTCTTTAGTGCCACTCGTTCACATCTCTCTCGTCCGCTCGGTGGCCAAGGGTTTGGACGGTGCTTGTCATTTGGCGGATCATTCCTCCTTTGGTCTTCCCACGGATGAGAGTCTCCTCTCGCCCCTACGTTCCTCGGGTTGCTCGTCATCCCTTGTGATGGGAAGGAGATCCCTTCCCTGCACACCTGTTCAAAGTGATCTCTCTGCCACCATCTGGCACACCAGTCCCTTATCGCTGGACACAGTCCGCTGTGGGGGAACTGCAGCCTACATCAGTAGCACATCCTCTCTTTCCCACCCATCAGCGCCATGGTGTTTTGGGGTTTTCTATTGTAGTTGGCTTGTTCACGTGGCCAGATTGCACGATAAGTGGATATGGCTGCCACCTGCTCACTTCCAGTCGGCTTTTCTATCTCTGCGGCTTGGTGGTCAACCCTTTGGTGTGCTTGGTCTAGATCCAGGATGGCCGCAAGCGGGAGGAGCTCCTTCAGGTGGTGCTTCCTGAATATGGGTGGGGTGCACCCCTCTATCATCCGTCGGGATAAGGCCTCTTCGTCATTGAAGTTCGCAAAGTCACAATGTGTGCTCATCTTTTGTAGCCTGATGACAAAGCAGTCTATTGACTCCTGGGGAAGCTGTTGAAACTTGCATAAAAGGTATCTTTCAAAGTCTTTGTTCGGTTTGGCAAGTAGCTTCTTGTTGAGAGTAGTGATGGCCATCCCATATGTTGTGCTCTCTTTTGATGGGATTGTCTTGAGGATTCCTCTGATCTCACTCCTCGCGATGTTTTTGAAGACCCCCAGCAGTATTGTGGGATCATCTTCTCCTAGTGCTTTCATGTAGTCCTTAAAAAATATTTTTTACTTCACCTCCTTAGAGGTACTCTGCCTTTCCTCTACTTCCCTCAAAAGCACACTGTCTCCCAAGCTCTGGTTCTTTCCAGACTGGATTACTGTAACAGCCTCTTTCTAAATCTGCCTGCCTCCACTCTCCGCCCTCTACAACTAATCCAGAACAAGACTGCAAGACTTGTCCTTGGTCTCAAGCCCTGGGATCGTATCTCTCCAGCCTTGAAATCCCTTCATTGGCTCCCGGTGGATGCAAGGATTGCATTTAAAACCCTCTGCATTGTCCACAAGGCTTTCTGGGCCCTGGGTCCAAAATACCTTCAACTATCCCTCTGTAAATAACTCCCCTCTCGAGCCCTTCGCTCCTCTACTTTTAACGCTCTGAAACACTTGTGTACGAGCGCGATAGAAATAAAATATCAATCAATCAACTCCCTCAGGGTTAGTCGTTTTGCAAAAAAACAAGCTGTGGGTAGATCCCTGTCTTCGGCTGATGCCTCCCTTTGGAACAGCCTGCCGGCCACCTTGAAACTTGAGGAAAAACATCTTTGGTTCCGTAAACTTCTCAAGACCTTCCTCTTTGCCTCTGCCTTCTCTTCTGCTGATCTGTTTCTTCTCATGGCATTGTGCACCTGGTCACCCTCTGTTCTTCCGGGCCCAGGTACCTGCTCACCCTGCCACCCTCCGGCACTGCCTCCAGGCCACCATCTGCACTAAGGTTCTGTATCTGTACCCATACAGTCCCCCTCCCACGTTTCTTCTGCACTTATCAAATATACCTTTCTGACTAACTTTCACCTGCCACTTGCTGGCTGCACTACCATGGTGTTAAGCCCTTATTTATTATTTATTCTATTTAATATTTATTGATGTTTTCTCTCCTCTGCTTTGCACTTTCCACTCCCCCCCCTTTTCCTTGCACTTTCCCCCCATTTTACTTTCCCATTCACTTGCGCTTTCTTAAATGTCACTGGGCCTAGTAAGATCGCTGTTTTTCTGTGGTTTTTTTTCTCCCTTGTACCCCTCCCTTTTTGCCTGATCCCGCTCTGAAACACTTGTGTACGAGCGCGATATAAATAAAATATAATTTCTTTTAATGTAAAGGGAAATAAAGGAGGTTGCATTGCGGATCGGCTCCTGTGTATCATTGAGCACCCCCCATCCCAGGGCCAGCAAGGGCTGGGTAGCCTGTTGCTGTTATATTGTGGTCCAAATGGAGGCCACAAAAACTGCCGATGAGTGGATGATCCAAACCCGCAGTCCGTCTGACCTAGGCTGAGGGACGACGGCAGTCCGCCAAAATCACATGCGCCCACAGTAGAGACGTTGGGTGCCACGGAGGGTAGAGGAGCAGCAGCTGAGCAGGGTTGCCGTGCGCGGACCAGAAGGTGTTCCCCTGCTCCAGGACCACGAGGTGAGCGATCCGCTGCAAACGAGGTGGTCCATGCACCACCATGAGGCGAGCGTCACAGTACCTGGCCGCAACCCAGACCCACACCAGCAGTCCTGTGCTGTGGGGGCCGTGCAGGGTGTGAGGAAGATGGTGGCAGGGTGCCGCCACGCATAAGTGATTGGCAGAGGCCAAGAAGGAAGGGCAACCCGCCCACTAAAATGAAGGAGCAACATCCCACTTCATGGAGAGACTGATCCCAGCCTGCTGTTCAACAGGCTGATCCCAGCCTCAGAGCACCAGCAATCCGCCCAGCACAGGACAGGCTGATCCCAGCCTCAGGATAAGGGCAATCCGCCCGCTGGAGCGGAGGAAGGGTCAATCTGCCCAGTGCAGGGGAGGAAAGGCATTCCGCCTCAAATAAACTGGACAGGCTGATCCCAGCCTCGGAACAAGGGCAATCTGCCCAGTGCCGGACAGAAAGGGCACCACGCCCAACCCGCCAGTGCAGGACAGTCTGATCCCAGCTGCAGGATAAAGGTAGTCCGCCTATTGGAATTGAGGACAAGGGCAATCCGCCCAGTGCAGCTAGGAAGGGCTCTCCGCCCCACAGAGAGGATGACCCTGTGAGCAGGAACAAAGGGGTGGATGACCCACAAGGAAAGGACGGGTGGCACACCCAGAGGACAGGAGCGGAGTAGCCACACAAAGGCACCAGGGGTGCAAGCGTGCACGGGAGCTAACCTCATAAGAAATGCAAAGAGGATAGTGGAACGGGAGAGGAAGCGAGGTAAGCAACACAGAAGTGACAGGGGGTAGACTAGACGCCAGCCAACAACACACAATGGGGGAAGAACAGAGAATCCCAAGAATGAACAGTTGTGCGAGGACAGCCAGAGAAGCGTTCCTCAGACAACCACAACCGTTTCAACTGCAGCCGCATCAGGACCAGGCACCCAGATGGGAAGAGTGGCTAGTCGACTTTAAGGACTACATGAAAGCACTAGGAGAAGATGATCCCACAATGCTGCTGGGGGTCTTCACAAACATCGCGGGGAGTGAGATCAGAGGAATCCTCAAGACAATCCCATCAAAAGAGAGCACAACATATGGGATGGCCATCACTACTCTCAACAAGAAGCTACTTGCCAAACCGAACAAAGACTTTGAAAGATACCTTTTATACAAGTTTCAACAGCTTCCCCAGGAGTCAATAGACTGCTTGGTCATCAGGCTACAAAAGATGAGCACACATTGTGACTTTGCAAACTTCAATGACGAAGAGGCCATATCCCGACGGATGATAGAGGGGTGCACCCCACCCATATTCAGGAAGCACCACCTGAAGGAGCCCCTCCCGCTTGCGGCCATCCTGGATCTAGACCAAGCATACGAAAGGGTTGACCACCAAGCCGCAGAGATAGAAAAGCCAACTGGAAGTGAGCAGGTGGCAGCCATATCCACTCATCGTGCAATCTGGCCACGTGAACAAGCCAACTACAATAGAAAACCCCAAAACACCATGGCGCTGATGGGTGGGAAAGAGAGGATGTGCTACCGATGTGGGCTGCAGTTCCCCCACAGCGGATTGTGCCCAGCGATAAGGGACTGGTGTGCCAGATGTGGGCAGAGAGATCACTTTGAACAAGTGTGCAGGGAAGGGATCCCCTTCCCATCACAAGGGATGACGAGCAACCCGAGGAACGTAGGGGCGAGAGGAGACTCATCCGTGGGAAGACCAAAGGAGGAATGATCCGCCAAATGACAGGCACCGTCCAAACCCTTGGCCACCGAGCGGACGAGAGAGATGCGAACGAGTGACACTAAAGAGATGACACCATAAGCAAGCAGGAAGATACCATCCCTGTGAGGCATCACTGAAATGTAGCAAAGGCCACTGTCTCACCTAGATAAGCAGGGTGGAGATGTGGAGAGCAACCAAGGTCGGTCCCCCTTAAACCAGGTACAACCTTAAGAGAGGAAACGGAAGGACGGGGAACGAGGGATGAGAGAGGAAGAGGAGGGCCTACCAAAGCCTGGCAGTTTCCATGTAAAGGGAAATAAAGGCGGTTGCATTGTGGATCGGCTCCTGTGTAGCATTGAGCACCCCAGGAAGCCTGTTGCCGTTATATCGTTATCCAAATGGAGGCCACAACAATGTACGTTGTCAGAAAGAATGCGAAGCATAACAAACACAATGTTTGAATTCTCTACATCCCTCTCTTTAACCCAAACTACCACGCCTAGATTGAACAGCAAATCCTTCTACGTTGCGCATGCGCAGAGAAAAGTTACTAATGCGCTCTTAGACACATCTTAATAAGTATCGCAATGACAGGTTACTGTTGGCCTCTAAAATGCCAGGTGCATGAGCCACTATATACAGTGTACATTGTGCAATTAGCATAACATGAATCATTCTTGCAGCATGAAATTCAAATCTGTACCAAAGCGCATAATACCTAGCCTGGGATTTAAGGTGCGAAGTGCAATTAAGACATCCCATTCGCTCTGCATGCAGAGGTTCACTTCACTACGCAGAGTAGCTGCATTGTGGCAGCTTACGATTTTGTTATATTGAGGCAATAACAATTGTACATTGTTTTTTTTGGGCAAATGGACAGCATCATGTATAAATGCTGCATGTCCCAAACTGCATTATGCGGATGGGATGGCAGATTCACTGGTAAAGGTTAGTAATGTGCTCTCGGCAAAGCCTGGGTAAGCCTCACAACTCGGGTCACTATCCGCCTAGAAAGTGCACAGCGCAGAAGCCATTGTGTAATATGCAATGTGCAGTCAACAAGGCAATAGTCATTCTAGCATCTGAAGCATAACCTGCAGAAGCTGGAATACGAAGTGCAAAGTGCAATTAAAAATCACATGTGCTATTATATGGGGTATTCATATTCCACACGCAGAATACATTTATAATAGCAGCCTTGAATTATTAAAAAGCCTTTAAAGTGCAAAGTGCAATTTTGAGGGGATTGGGTCCTCCGACGTATTCCATATCTATGACAGTAATCACCACGACTGTGCTGCTTTGGAAAACCTTTTGGCGTCTGCGTCGATGACGTCGATATGTGGTCCTCGAGGGCCTCCGTCGAGCCGATGTCACCGGATGTTATAAGTAGGACGCACGACACCCGTAGCCTCAGTTCCGTTTTTTCCGCGAACGTGTTCGCTTCGGAGGTCTCGGCGTGCCTCGATTCTACTGAATCCTGTTCTTTCGGTTCTTCGAACCTGTTTCTTCATTGCTATCGTATGATGTCTTTGGCTTCTTCCACCCCGCGGTCCGGGTTTAAGAAGTGTCGGGTGTGCAAGTCCAAGATGTCGCTGACGGATACACACGACGCTTGCCTCTGGTGCCTCTGGGAGGACCATGATACGGACGACTGTGTCGACTGCCAATCGCTCACAACGAAGGCCTTGCGGGAGCGTAAGAAGAAGCTGTCGGTCGGTAAGGTGGCCAAGACCCGGAAGTCGCGTTCCACTGGTCTTTCGATGGACGATTCGGGGGGCGACTCTCCGCATCGTCGTCGTGAGTCTGGGGGTTCTCGGTCTGGGAGTCGGTCCCACCATTCCTCTGCCTCTTCGAGGCATTCCAGGAAGCGCTGTCATAGGTCGCCTTCCCCGTCCTCTTTCGAGGACTCCGCCCGTCGGCGGGTTGCTTGTCCCAACAAGCATTCCACTCCTGAGGAATGGGATTCCTTCCGAAAGGAGATGTTGGTGATTTTTCAATCGCAGGGCTCCGGTCCGTCCGCGCCGTCTGAGGACGCTGGTCGTAGCCGTGCTAGAGACACAGCCTGTTCCAAAGGGAGGCACCAGCCGAAGACAGGGATCTACCCCAGCTTGTTTTTTTGCAAAACGACTAACCCTGAGGGAGTTGATTGATTGATATTGTATTTCTATCGCGCTCGTACACAAGTGTTTCGAGCGTTAAAAGTAGAGGAGTGAAGGGCTCGAGAGGGGAGTTATTTACAGAGGGATAGTTGAAGGTATTTTGGACCCGGGGCCCAGAAAGCCTTGTGGACAATGCAGAGGGTTTTAAATGCAATCCTTGCATTCACTGGAGCCAATGAAGGGATTTCAAGGCTGGATGGATACGATCCCAGGGCTTGAGACCAAGGACAAGTCTTGCAGTCTTGTTCTGGATTAGTTGTAGAGGGCGGAGAGTGGAGGCAGGCAGATTTAGAAAGAGGCTGTTACAGTAATCCAGTCTGGAAAGAACCAGAGCTTGGGAGACCGTGAGCTTTTGAGGGAAGGAGAGGAAAGGCAGAGTACATCTAAGGAGGTGAAGTAAAAAATATTTTTTGGAGCCATCAGAGACGTGTGCGGAGAAGGAAAGTGTAGAGTCAAAGATAACCCCAAGGTTCTTAGCCATGCAGGTGGGGGTGGGAGGAGAGCCAAGGGAGGCCAACCAGAGAGTCGAGGAAAGGATGGAGATGGTGTACCAATAAGAGGATCTCAGTCTTGTTGGCATTTAGACATAGATCATTGGCGGCACACCAATTTTGAATGGTGATTAGACAATCGGAGATAAGAGAAGGAGAGGAGGAGACTGAAGGAAGCCTGAAAATGAGTTGGGTGTCGTCAGCATAGCACTGGAAAGTTGACCAGAACTTTGAGATGCAGTAAGCGAGAGTTGCCAGGTATTGGTTGAAAAGCCAGGGTGAGAGGATAGACCCCTGGGGGACACCACATGTGGAGAGGAAGATAGAAGATAGGAAGGGCCCAAGTTGTACCTGGGAGGGTCGATCAGAGAGAAAAGAGGTCAGCCAGGCCAGAGCCTGATCAATGATACCGAGGTTGTCACAAAGACAATTGAGCAGGGTGGTATGGTTGACCGTGTCGAACGCCGAGGAGAGATCAAGTAGGATGAGGACAGAGGGAATGTTAGAATCAAGGTTGGAGAGCAGTTTTTCACGGATGTTCAGGAGAGCAGTTTCCATACTTCTGGCAGCTCTGAAGCCAGATTGGTGGTCATGGAGGGAGCCAACAGAGTCGGAATGGAGATTAAGCTGAGAGATGACCAGCTTTTCCAGGAGCTTGCCCAAATAGGAAGTCATGGAAATTGGGCAGTAGTTCCCGGACATGACGGATCTGCAGTGGATTTCTTGAGGAAAGGATGCACAAGGGAGTGTTTAAGAGGGGTGGGGATAGAGCCAGAGGGAAAGCAGAGGTTGCAGAAATCAGCAAGGGCCAGCGCAAGTGTGTCAATGTGGTCCTTAATGGTTTTAGAGAAACAGGGATGGACCTATTTTGATGCGTTTTACATAGATCAGACTTTTCATAGATGGAAACTGCCCGGCTCTGGTAGCTGCTCTACTTCCTCCCTCATCCCTTGTGCCCCATCCGTCCTTTTCCTCTCTTAAGGTCGTCCCTCGTATAAGGGGCCACGACCTTGTTTGCTCTCCAACATCTATCAACTTGCTTCCGTATGTGAAAGAAGACACAGGGAACATTTCCGCCAAATCACTCTTAGACCTCTGCGACTCCTAAGGATGCCTATAGGTTTTAGTAGTGTCGCAATGGTGCATGCAGGGAACAGAGACAAAGAATTCCCCTACTCCGTTTGTCAAAATTGAGAAGAATTCTGCACACATCAGTTACTGCACCACAATAATAAACAGGTTTCCAAAGGCTGGTTTGTTTTATGTGTTAAGTCTTTAATGTGGCCCTTTAAGATGACACGTGTTTCAGCATTCTTAGTATGCCTTTATCAAATCAGGGCAGTAACTAATCTGCTGTATTCTGAAGTACATAATATCGTAGTGGTAGAAAGAGTCCCTACAGACTCATGAGAAATGCGGGCGCTGCAAACTCCAGTGCTGGTGCTTCACGCGACATTATTGTGGCGCAGTAACTGATGTGTGCAGAATTCTTCTCTGCTTCTGTATGTGGGATAGCATAATGCTCATTTCGAACATTCCCCACTCAAAATGGATGATATAAGGTTAACCTGATCTCTTGTAATCAACACTAATGATCGACCAAGCACTGTGGAGTTTCAGTACTCGGTTAACTCACTAGCTGTTGAGCACCTCTGCCATGTGACATTATGTGTTTTCTTATTTGAATGTGGGGCTACCGGGGATTGGATAATGTGAACAAGCAACAAGTAAGTTGCAAAATGTGTTGTTTTGCTGATGCCGCCACTCTGTGGCATACCATTTCGTACTTTTAACTTGAGTGGAGCACGTATGCTGGTGTAGCATATATATATATATATATATATATATATATATACTCTGAACATATCGATTTCTACCCGTCCCGCTTTATTCATCAATTGGCAACAAGAAAGTGGTTTCCATAAGGGTTGGTGTGCGGGGGTGTGGACCGTGTCTGCGTAAAAAGGGGATTTAACCTACAATTGCTTTGCTTGAAAAGAACTTTTCCTTTGTTGCATTGCAGTTTCAGCAGCACTGAACACCTGCGACCGAGCCCTGCTGTTGGCAGCCGTTTTTCTGCTGGTGAGTAACGAACCAACAAATACATACTTTTAATGCGGTCTGCTTCGAGAGAAGGTTATGGCCGGTCATCCTTTCAGAGATATCCGCCTACACCGTCATGGAGAGGAACCTCTCCAGTCGGTGGATAGCTTTGACTATCTGGCGATCCAAATGTCATCTTATCTTTTATTTGTATAGCGCCTCCTGCCACATTTAATGCCTTAGAAGAGCTTTGCCTGTCAGAGAGGCAAAGGAGTAATATGATAGAACATTCAGTAGTGGTAGGGAGACGCAAAGTCGGGTAGATAGTTGGGATGAGGACGAGGGATAGATAACATGCTCAGGAAGGCACGAGAAGGACATGGTAGAGGAGCTATGTGTACAATTGGACTGAGTTTATTGTGCAATAGATCTACACCGTGGTCAGCTCAGAGAGAGGAAAGCGGCCTGACCTTCTAGAAGAGGTGAAACCATAACCAACCTCTTTGTGGGTAGATCACTCTCACCAGCTTTGGGGGTGTATAAGGACCACGATTTAGCAGCAAGTTCTTATGATGCACATGTGGGGACAATGCAATATTCAAGCACTTGAGCACAAAAAATACCGTTTTTAAAAGATGATCGTATCTTCGATATAGAGCTCCCTCTATTCCAGTCAATATAGAGTGAGTTATTTGGGTATTGTTTTAGTCTTAAACATTTGTACTGGCTTCAAACAGGATCTAGGCTAATTCCCCACAGGCCAATTTCATTGAATCCAGTTTCATCTGGTCCGATATCGGCTCTGCAGGGAATCTTTTTTTTCGATTGTAGTGCCCTTTCCGTCCAGTACCCCAATACGTGGGACAATCCCACATCGCCTGTTCGCTCCCTCAATCTTGTATGATATGATAGATTATTTATAACACGCTTAATACCCAGAGGTTTCTAAGCGCAGAGCAAGGGCTTGAACCCATGTTGCTCTGCATCATCTTGCTTCCAAGGCGAGCGTGTTGCCCCTGAGCTATCCTCCCGAGTACGTGCGGACAATCCGCCACCCCCGACCGCCAAATGCCTATTCCCTTGACCCACCCCCTTTCTTAAAAACATACATGCACACAACATAAACATCTACCCACACACATACATACACATACCTCACCCCCCAAACTCCTTCCTCACCCCCTGCTGCTTTTTCCTGCGACAAATCCACATATTTCCGCTGTGCGCAGTACATGAATGCGCAGTCCCCAACGGGCCACCATCCCATGTCGGGGAATTCTTTGCCATGCTGTCAGCCAGTTCCTTCAAACATGGAATAATAGTGAACTACCTCGCTGATGTTCTGGCCTTTGAAGGAGCCGAGAAATGTCATTGCTTGTGGTGCGTGAAAGCAATGCGAGTATCTCTGAGGTTGGTTCCCCTTTGGAAAGACCCATGGATCTGTAATACCTACTCCAAGAGCCCTTTACTGAATGCTTAATGAAGAGAGGCTTTTGAAGGGCATCCTACATAATGGTAAAGCTCAAATCCCAACTATTCAACATCCTGCCATACACGTTATTATAGCTTCTGAAAAATATTTAGATCTGCTCCGCACCCCAAAAATCCTATTTATAAAGCTGTGCTAGGGAATTTTAGCTCGATTCTCATTCACAGCAACTTGGGATCGCAGCCGTCCTCCATACGGTTTACGCTGTGCATCATGGGAGGAAAGTGTTGCACACTTCCTTTTGCCCCTTCCAGAGGACGCCAAAAAGCATCCGGCTCAAACCTACATTGAGATCTTTCTATATACCGGATCCAGGGGACGCTCTGCCGTCTTCATTCGCATATTTATTTAGACATTTTTATAGCGCACTTAACGCGGAGGCATCTAGGCGCATTTCTTGGAAAAGCATGGAAAATTAGAAATTATTTTTTAGGCATGGCAGATTGATTAATATGGCGGCGGTGTATGCGTTACTTTTAACCCGTTTTAATGTTTATTGTCAATGCTTTGTTGCCTTATTGTGATGTGGATGAAATGTAGTTTTTGTTTGCTCTGTTCCGGGTTTGCATTTGTTCATGTAGCGGTCGTTCCTGGATTTTATTCACTAAAGCTATGAATGAGCATATAACAACTCACAATTTCCATAAAGGATAGAATATAAAATCTTTTACAAAAAACCCACTTGTAGCCAAATATGGTTGGGAGCAAATGAGAAAAGTTAGAAGGGTGTTGATGGTTTCCCCAATTCCGAACCTATACTTTTATAGATGGGTAACGGTAAAAAGAAAAGAAAGGGCGCCGATCTGGGGGGGTTCCATCTTTTTCCTAAAAGACTACTTCTACAAAACGCAGCAGTGCGTTGTCTTGAGTCACTCCAAACCCTTAAATATCATGACCAGCTGTGCATATGGTCTATGCTTTGCCCCCTCCCCATCCTGTTCAGCAGTTTTTAACATCAATGATTTTCTGTCTACTTTATTGTGTGTATTGAATTCTCCTGGACCGCACTCTGACACCAACGTGGATCTTGTACACACTGTATAGACCCTCAAAGTAATTTAATAAAATGAAACTGCTAAATCAATGCCAAACTAATAAAACACCTGACAAAATACAATTTGAGCTGCAATTTGTTTAACAAATCAAAGAAAATTAGTTATTTCCATCTTTTTCCATTCATATTTTTCTATTTCCATTACTTTCAACACAAGCTTCCTTACATGTACCTCTCTGTTTCAATCCATCCAGGCTACTCAGCCGCGTCGGTAGCACATCACTTGAAAATGGTTCTGAGACTTTGATTTCATCCTTAAGAGAATTCAATCATAGAGTGCCATCAAGTCCGGAAGAAGCGTCAGGAATTTCTGAAGTTGGCCATTATTTCTGATGCTTACAGAGAATCTGCATCAAAAGGGATAAACTGCCTTCTACATTTAGCACATGGCCGTTGTGGAGCTTATTCCTGAAGGTCTCCTAGAACTCACATTCCTTTCTCTTAGAAAATGGCTTGTTTTATCTCCCGGAACCTGGTGGCATATTGTAGATGAAATCGGCGTGTCTTGCACATACTGTAGTTTTCACAAATTAATGTTGCTCCTTGCGGTTAATGTTTGATCTCCTACTGATTTCAAACCCAGACTCCCCCTCCCCCACCAATCTATGTAAAATTTTATGTACGCATTTTTTTACGTAACAGCAGTGTATTTTTAAAAAAACTGCCCGCTTCGAGATCTCCAATTTAGAGAGAAACCATGACTAACCGATGGAAGGATCTGAACTAGCCTCCCCTCGCCATTGTAGGCCGGTTGCAGACTAGTGAGACGTGAGCTTGCACTACTCTCTGGAGGACTTCTTCCATGGGACCTCTCCACTCTGCATCTTTCAAGCAATTTGAAGGGTCCTTGAGCGCCTTAAGTAACACCACACAAACCCACCACCACGTCCTATCCTTATTCCAGACAGGATCACCCCAGAAACGAGTGTATCCTGGGCAAAGTGTGGAGCTCTGTGGGGACTCCATTTCTGCAGATTGCCATGTAAAGTTGTTTCCACTGTGCACAATGTGAGTCTGGTAACATCTGTGTTACCATGCGCTCACCCGTGCCCCTGGTCAGATGTGACATAGACGACCAGGGTACCTTGGTTCTAGAAGTTCTGAGAAGGTGCATAGGTAAAGAAATGGTGATGTGATGCTCTGTGCTTGAAACCTTTGTCTAAAACTGAAATATAAATGTGCTAGGGTTGAATTGAACATGCATCGTTTTAGCTGGGGGCTTGTACATCCCACCAAATAATGAACCAGATCAACTGTTTGGAAAATGAAATCTCACTTGAACGTGGGATATCTGTTGAGCTTGGAGCATGTCATGAGAGGAGACTGCATAGTCCATTACAAGGCACAATATTCAGAGTCTAGGTCTTCTTCCATACCCAAGAACATGATCAACTTTATGGGGAACATTCTACTCTGAAAACAAAACTCCAGGAAACTGGTGCTCTTTAAATGTCATTAAGCCACAGTCTAATCACATTATGCAAGACATAGGGTTAGCCTTAGTCACCATACTCAATGGTGACAGATCACGGGAGTTGTAGACCATAACCTCAGGTGACAAACATTGCAGACCCCACTCGTCTTTCCTCTTCTTGCTGACAGATTTTATCCACCAGCGGCGATTTTTGGATACCCAGTCTTGAGCCTTAATACTCCATCTTCTCAGGTTGAGTAGTAGTCGTGTGTTAGGATTCTTCTTGGTCTGTGTGGACTTGTCACAGTAGTGCTGGTTTCACAGAGTCTTCGCCATGATGGGCCATGGGTAGCGGTCAAAAGCGTTTGCAATGCTGGCAGTGAATCTTCTTATCAGAGGGTTCGGATCCAGTCCTTGGCAGAAGTTCTTGTTCCGCTTTGCTAGGTGTTCATCCAACATGTTAATGTCCAGTTCTCTGTACCTCCCTTCACAAGCTCTTCGCTCCTCTACCTTGAACTCCCTCAAGGTCAGTCATTTTTCAAAGAAACGAGCTCGGGGTAGATCTCTGTCTTCGGCTGGTGCCTCCCTCTGGAACAGCCTCCCTGCCACTCTAAAACTTGAGGAGAACCATCTCTGGTTCCGCAAACACCTCAAGACCTTCCTCTTTGCTTGCTTCTTCCTTCGCCCACCCTCTGCCCTGCTGATCTATTCTCTTCTGGCACTGTGCACCTGGCCACCCTCTATCCGCCGGGCCCAGGAACCTGCTCACACTGCCACCTGCACCGCCTCCGGGCCACCCCTTGCACTTGGGCCTGTATCTGTACCCATACAGCCCCCCTTTTTCTTCCTTCACTTATCAGGCCTACCCTGTCTGCTGCCTTAAACCCAGCACTTGCTGGCTGCACTACCACCCTTTGTTGCCTTTATTATTTATGTATTATTATTATTTATCTGTTTCTCCTTAGCTCTGCACTTTCCACTTCTCCCCCCTTCCATGCACTTTTCCTCTCCCCCTCCCATGCACTTGCACGTTCTCAATGTCACTGGGCCTAGTAAGTACGTGGTTTTGTTCTCCCTTGTTCCCCTCCCTTGCCTTGTCGCGCTTTGAAACCCTGTGTGTACAAAATAAAATATATCTGTGAAGGTCAGCTATCCTTGCAAAGAGAGGTGCTCCAGAAGCTATCGGCAGGGCCTTGTTCCGGACTATCTGAAGACTCTTCCGGTGTCACTCATGGCAGGTCATCCATGCTGGGGAGGGATATGTCAGGGTAGGTCTGATGATCACCTTGTAGACCCCAGCCAATACGAACTGTGTTTATACTCTCAGATTCTGTATAAATTAGCTTTCCAAACTTTTAAATAGAAAACGCGAATAAGCATTATAAAAAGCGAATGAATAAATGCCACTTCCCAAAGGCCTGCAGGAGCAGAACAGGAAAAGAACTCCGACCATTACATTCTGCTCCCAGTTGCCACTGTATGCAAGACCCGCAATCTCCTACAGAACTTGCGGAAAGGAGCAGAGATTAGCTACAAACCTCAGTCCCCCATAGCCACAGCTACATGTAAATAGCCTAGCAGTTTGGGGCTGGGCTACTCCTAAGGTTGACAGTACCCACATGATTGACTGATTTACATATGGCTGGACCCCTTTTGCAATGGGCTAAATGGTGTGGAAGGTTGCCTAGAGCAATGCCAGTGGTCCAGATTAATTCAAAACCTTCCACCCATCACTTTTTGGGTTATAGTTTGTCTCCTTATGTAAGAGAGAGTATGTCCAGATATTGGTCCCTTCTCGCCAAAGCAGCACCTCACTGATGAAGCCCAACAAGGCCAAAACATGTCTGGGGTGCTTGTGTTTTCGTGTAAAGGGGACCTGGCCTAACAGTTCAGTACCTGATTGATTTGTATACGGCGGGACCCCTTTTACAATGGTACAGATGGGCTAAAAGCAGTGCCAGTGATTCAGGTTAATTCAAAACCTGGTTATAGCATAGTAGCCAACATTCTCCTATGCATTGGATATCTGCACCCACCTGGAATTAGGCTGGTCGACAAGCCTTAAGGGCTTGCCATTCCAAAGGCACAGTCTACCTTTGTAACACTATTGCAAAATAAATGATAGAATGACACTGCTTGCCCAAGGGGCAGTTGCCGACCAATGTAGAACAGTGTGAAGAGTGCCTTTTCAGAGAGAGCATCACAGTACAGACAATCCCCTCAGTCCAGAGAATTGAGGGCTTGGCCGAGAGCAGCAGGCAATGCGACGGAGTCTAGAGATATTTTTATTTATTTATTTCAATTCTTAGTAACGTGCCAAAATCGCCCGGAGGCCTCACGGCGCACATAAAACAAACAAGACAGTGACATAAAAAGTGTGAAGCGGAAATCTGAAGGAGACCGTTAAGTGATGACTAAGGAGTGCTGAAGAGACGGGTCTTAAGGCTTTTTTTAATTGATCAGTGAGGTGGAACTCTTAAGAGGAAGAGAGTTCCACAGAGCAGGGGCAGCGACACTGAAGATGAAAATTTGACTGAGCAAATGCGAGGCTGAGCTCAGTGGAACTGAGTGATCGACCAGGGACATAGCGATGAATGCACTATGTCAGGTAGATGGGTGCAGAGTCAATCAAGCATTTGAATGTAAGAGGAGTATCTTGAAGGATACCCCATGCTTGATGGGCAACCAGTGCAATTTTTTCCTGGCTTCAGTAATAGAGGAAAGCCTGGGTAAACCAAGCACTGCTCGGACTGCACCATTTTAGGTCGTCTGGAGAGCGGCGATGTTAGCTGCCGACATGCATGCCAGGAGACTATTGCAGTAGTGTAACCTGGAATTGACATGGGCAGATGCAAGAAGGGACATGTTGCTGACAGATAGAAAAGGGCGCATTGTGCAAAGTTGCCTGTTGATCCAACTACAGGTTGCCCTGGTTTTAGCAACACGCAAGTGCATTGAGAGCTCAGCGTCAATGGTGACGCCAAGAGTCTTAACGCTTTGGGCCACTGGAATAGACACATTAGCAATAGTAAATGAGTCATATTCCTTAGGGAGATTTTTTAACATGTGACTTGATCCTGCAATGAGGATTTCGGTTTTATCCGCATTCAGAGCCATGAAATTCTGGCTCATCCACGAATGGATGATGGAATAGATGGCCTTGGAATCTGTGGGGTAGGAGCCAGACAGTTCAAGGACGACCTGGGTGACATCAGCGTAGTTAATATACAGAACACCCAGGTCGTCAAGCATGAGAAGCAAGGGGAGAATATAAATATTAAACAGGGTGGGCGGTAGAGAAGATCCCTGGGGGACACCACGTGTGAGCAGAGAGGGTATAGAGGAAGCATTTTGGATAACCATGCAGGCGTTCCGAGGACAAAGAAAAGAGACTAGCCATTGTGTGGTGAGTTTCGAGCAGCCGACAAGGGATTGTAGCCTAGTTGTCAGGAGCGCATGGTCGACCAAGTCGAACCCAGCGGAGAGATCTAACAGCATCAAAAGTGTAGGATGGCCATGATCGATAATGGATCCTAGACTGGATTTTAAATCCAGCATGGCAGTTTCAGTGCCGTGACAGGCATGAAAGCCAGACTGACGAGGCCCAAGGATTGCATTAGTGATGTTGGTGTTCTTGAGACTGAAGAGGATCAGATGGGAACTAGGAAGTGGACGCATGGCAGAGGAAGCACTGGTCCTAAACAAGGGTGTGTGTGGTGCGGTTTCATGTTGGGGTAAAGCATTAGATTGTGGGAAAAGATTCCAGACCAGGCCAAACTAAAGCTTGGAGGATAAGTTTGATCTCAATAGGATACTCAATGCACAGGACGTTACAAGTATGAGTTAAACATTTGAACATTTCCAAATTACAAAAGTTCTTTTTCTAACCTACAGTTCTATAACAGGACATGTGTAGGGGCACTTACAAGAGTTATGAATAATAGTATTTCCTTCTTTTCTTACAGAACTATATGTTCTTCGAGATGAGTTGAACAAGGAAACCCTTCCCAAAGCCTGATTTCTCTTCAAACGATGCCTCGTCAGGACATTTGTGGCACTGAACATAATGGAAAAAGAGAATGGTTTGCCCTCCAAAACAAAAACATGTTTGGTGAAAAACAAGTGGCACAAGACTTCCTGGCCATGGATCATTCCTGCTAAGTACATATGGCACCTTTGGCAAGTCGACCCCGTTATTCCTGGCAATACTGCAATGGCTGCATGGTCCGGTTAGCCTTTACCTGGTTTGGGCAAAGCTTGGATTGAGCCATCAAATAACAATAAGAGAAGTCATGTCTGAAATTGTGTCCTGGCCATAACAGGTTTACGATAGATAGTTGTTGCCTGCAATTCCTTAAAAAAAGAAAAATTTCTGCAATGTTGGACTGGGAACAGAAAGTGGCTCTGGAAGTATTTTTCAAAGTGGCCCCATATCACACTGTGAAAACAAATAACACGAGCAAGCACAACCCCTTCAAGTAGGACTTTGAGGGTACAATATTAAAATTTAAAGCACATATGTTCTTGTATATGAATTAAAAAGTAGAGAAGCAGAAGAAAAATAGTCATAGAACATCTCTTTGTTAAGAGTAACATACAGAAAGCTTTGTCGCACATTCTCCAAAGGGCTGTAGGGTATGAGGAGATGGGAGGAATTGGAGTCAGTGGGAGGAAGGGTAAGTAGAGTACAAAGGTAAACAGGATCAATCTTAGTTTGCTTAGGCTGCTTCTTAACGCTAAAGGGGAAGACTATGCAGGGGGGTTGAATTGGTACCTTTCCGATTATATGGGGTTGGGGGAAAAAGAGCCTTTGCTGAACTTGCTTGCTGATGTGAATTCTAAGTCTAGTCCTTGTCCTAACCTTCAGGGGGACCCCAAAGAGACACTACCTGTGGTAAAGTCTACCCAAATGTGCAATTGCTGACAAAAGAGAATGAGGACGATGGGTCGGAGATAGAATTCTGAAATAGCCAATCCCTGAAAAATATCTGACCTGAAGCACTGGATATTTGCTCCAAGGCCAGCTTTGAAACAATTAGGCCAGATATGGCATGGTTCATCCTGCATCTTTAAAAGTAACTCAAGTTCATACAACTTCTTTTGACAGTCCTGGAGATCTAAGCCAATTTATTCAGTCTCAAAGATTGGATGAGATGGATAACACCGGTCCTTCTTCAAATAATGCTTCCTAAAACCTTTGAAAGGAATTTTTCTTCGACTCGTCTAGTATAACGGTGCAAGAGTGTTACCTTGGAAGGCCTGGTCTCGCGCTGGGAGCCTGACCCTCATTTTTGATTTTTTATCTTAAACATGAAATGTTTTGGCCGTTTCCTGCTAGCCACACAGTTATCTTACTAAGAGTTATAATCTAATTTTACTCATGTTCATGTTGTTGTTGATCACCCCTCACTCCTTGCGTTTCTCCTTATCCTTTTGTCTCTCCCCCAAGGGTATCGTAGCAGTCATAATTGATTACTATATCAAAATTATATGGAAATCCTTATCTTCATTTTCTCCCCATTCTGGGTTTACCATTTATTTCAAGCTCATATTGTTTACCTTTGAAGCACTAGGTCTATAAATATATCATCTTTGAATGTTCAAGGTCTTACCAATCCCATCAAAAGACAAAGAGTACTCTCTTATCTCAACAGAACAAAACCTGCAATCGTTTGTATTAAAGAAACTCACCTCTCAGCCCGAGAAGCTGCTAAACTTAAGAAGCTCTGGCTGGGTAAAGTATTTGCTAGTGCTGCACAGGATTAAAAAACTGTTATTACACTGGTAAATAAAAATGTGAATTGCAAAATCATTAGATCGGAAACTGATGACACAGGTAGATGTATCCTTCTAAACCATCTCACTAATTCTATTCATTATTCAATTTTAAATATTTATGGTCCTGATGCAGATTCTATTTTCTGTAAACAACTTAGACAGTCTGCTCCGTTCAAATATGCAAAACCTTATTGTATGCAGAGATTGTAATGAAATAGTAGACCCTTTCTTTGATAGAAAATATAAATGTTTTAAAAACTTAAAGTCCCATAATCAATTTCTAAAGTTCATCTCTGAATTAAGCCTAGCTGATGCTTGGCGCTTACATTATCTGTCAGATAAGGAATTTCCCTTTCACTCCATTCCCCATGATTCTTTTTCCAGAATTGATTACATCTTCCTGGCCAACTCATTACTGCTAACCTTATAGCTTGTATATCCTTGTCAGATCATTCCCCTGTACACATTAAACTTATTGATATTAATCCTGCTTCCAAATCAAACAGTTTTAACTCAGCCCTATTAAAAGATGAAAAATTGGCTTCTTTTGTAACAAATGTCCACAATGATTATTATGAACTTAACAAAGCTGAAGATACATCTGTCCTTAATAATTGGGATTGCTATAAAGCAGTACTGAGAGGAGAAATAATGTCTTTTGTTGCAAAAAAGAAGGATATGAAACGCAAATCTAATGAGATCTTAAGAAAACTAAAAATCCTTAAGAAACAATATATTTCTAATCCTTTGCAAGTGATTCATCTTAATATACTACAGCTAAGAATAAAATATAATAAACCTACCTCTGAATACTCTTGCGCTAATATGCGTAAATATAAACCTAAAATCTATTTATTCTCAAATAAAATGAGCAAATCCCTAGCTTCCTACCTTAAAAATCAAACAAAGAAGTAGAATTACAGTAATAAAGGATTCAAATGGCACGAGAAGGTGTGCAGATAAAGAAATTATTAATGCATTCAGTACATTTTATCATCAATTATACTCCTCTGAATCTACACCTAATAATCCAAACATTGTTGCCTTCCTACAAAATATTACACGGTCAAATTGTCCGACTATTAATTTTGAATCACTTAATTCACCCATTAGGCAAAATGAAATTATCTAAGCTATACAAGAGCTTAAAAAAGGTAAGGCACCAGTACCAGATGGATTTTCAATTGATTTCTATGCTCATTTCAAATCATTACTTACTGCAAAACTAAATTAACTTTTCTCTCACTTTGTGTCAAACTCAAAATCTGAAGGCACCTTTACTGAAGCTATGCATCTGGCATTTCCTAAACCTAATAAGGATTGAGAGTAGCCAAAAAGTTATAGACCTATTTCCCTAATCAATACTGACTGCACAATCTTCCCAAATATCTTAGCAAATAGACTTATCCTGTTTTGGGCCAAGTTAATTAAACAAGACCAGGTTGGGTATGTAAAAGGAAGACTTTCAGCATCCAATGTTAGAATCTTTTTAAATGCCTTAAAGGTTGCAACCCTCTCAAGTGATCCATAGGCAGCTGTAGCCTTAGATGCTGAAAAAGCATGTAATAGAGCAGAGTGGGACTACTTGTTTGATGCGCTGCAATGGCATGGGTTTCAGGAGATTTTCATATCCATGGTTAAAGTTCTATAATCTAACCCTAAAACCTCTATTTTTATGAATGGTCAGATGTCTACCTTTTTCCCTTGAGGCAGAGGTACACGGCAAGGTTGTCCCCTTTCTCCCCTGTTATTTATTTTAGTACTTGAACCATTTTTAGAATCTATTAGACTACATCCTTGTATCCAGGGAATATCTTTTGGTGATTTCCATGTCAAACTGGCAGCCTATGCTGATATCATCTTTCTATTCCTTGAGAATCCTCAGATGAGTTTAAGGATTTTGCTTGATATTGTATCAAGTTTTTCTTCAGCCTCAGGTTACAAATTGAACATGGACAAATCAGAAATTCTACCTCTAATATTTATTGTACTAAACATCTTGTTCAACTATATGGCATGAGATGGTGTCCTAAGAACATCAAATATCTAGGACTACACATTTATGCATCTATCCAACATATTATTAAAGAAAATACTAATATTGCATTAACCAAAATTAAAAATTCCATAGATTCTTGGTCCCCACTATATTTATCCTGGTGGGGCCATCTTCAATCCATTAAAATGATGATCCCCAATAATCTTGTAGAATGGATTCATGCTCCCTGTCCCAATTCCCAATAAATTCTTTAAATATGTTGACTCATGTCTTGCCACTTTTTTGTTGTGTAAGAAATAACATAGGATCTCCCTTAATAGACTAAGGGAGAAAGCCACATGGAGTGGTGGTGGGGGGGGGAGGCGGGCAGTGGGTTTCCCAGATTTTATTTCATATCATTCTGCCTTTATATTAAAGCAAGCACCGTGCTGGTTCCGTCAAGCTGAACATCTTTTCACCCCTTCCTGTGTTCGGTCGGAAAGCAATATGTTTGGCCTTTTTCTCTGACTATTATGTATTTAGTACTAAAATAGATTTAGTAAATATAAGAATTATCAATTTACAGCCAAACCGATTAGAAGGTACTTTATTTCTACAAATCCCCCCCAAGTTCATATCACCATTCATATGGCCAAATAATCGTAAACTGATTAATGGCAAAGTTATTTGATGGAAAAATTGGATACTTAAGGAATTAAATGTGTACCTCAACTTTTTAATCAAAAGCCTTCACTGAATTCAGAGAAAAATTCCTCACTCCCAAGTCTTTCTTATCACCTTTCTATTAATGGGTGCTGTTATAGAGAATTTGGAACCCGTGATGGAATCCCTCATACTAACTAACATGTGTGGTCAGACAAAATCATGTGTATAATTATCAGCTATCAGCCTCTCTCTTCTATATAGAACTTACCAATGTCATGGTGGAAAATCCTCAGTGGAAAACTCAGCAAGAATGGCAACAAGACTGCTCTCGTACTTTAAAAGACTATAGCTGGCCATCGTTCTGGAAAAAAACCTTGACCATAACGGTGTCGGCTAATCTTACCAAAACTTTTATTTTTTCATCACAGAATGTTCTATTACCCTGGCTATGCTTTTTAAATGTAAGATATCCTTGGATAACAAATGCTGGAATTGTCACGATGCTAAAGGTTCTTTCAAACATGTTTTCAGAATTTAAGTCTATTGGAAAATGGACTATGGAAAAATATATGGTGCAACATAAAATGTATCTTTAAAGTAGATGAACCTTTTCATTTTAAGATTTGATATCAGGGGAGTGCTCTTTTTCAACATCATTTAGACATATACTCGTCAAATCCATTTGATCTTTTCATTGTGATTGCTGTTCAAGTTATCACAACTAATTGGAAGAAGTTTGACCAAATTAATCATAATGTATGGTGGAATTTCATATGCTCTATACACAGAATTGAGGGATGTATTGCTTCAATCCTATTATTACATCACAAATATGAATTGAATTGGAGAATGTTTTCTGATTTCCTAACGTCAAAAAGATTACATTATTTACTATGATAGCTTTACTTTGGTTTAAAACAGTACCCTTATCACATCTTTTGACCCTGCACCTTGACCCCTCCCACTACCTCACTTTCTTGTTTGTAATATATGTTATATGTTTTCCCCTCTCCCAACTTTAGAACGGCAAGTCCTATTCCTTTCAATTTGACTCATGCAGGGTCCAAACCCAATGCGTCATACCTTATATTGATAATCTATGTTAATAAAATGGATTATTCTACAAAATGTTTGAGCCTTGTTATTTTACTCAGGACTATGCTGTATTTGTATTGTTTGATGCCTTTAATAAAGAATTTGTTGACAAAAGAATAAAAGTACTGGATGTTTCAGGGCAAGTCACATCCGTAGACTTGTGACTGATGTAACGGATCAAACAGACTCCTCCAACATTTGCAAGAACAGAGTGATGGGTCTTAAGTCCTGCATCCATGAGTAAGCTAAACAGGGTCCTCACTTTTCCTCTTCGCAACTTACATGTTCATATCCCAGAACCATGAGTTGCAACATTGGTCACACCTACATTACATACATGGCTCGTCAACTAGGTCTTCATGTGGGCATGAGTGAGATCTGCCAGATTAGTCCAAGCCTAGGCTTTTACAAGGTCACTTTTGAGCGAACGTATCCTGATAACCATTCTTCTCATACCTAGTAATATTGCATCTCATACCAAGGAGGCCTTGAGAACCATGCAATAGCATGCGTTTCTCGTTATTGGGACCCTCAGCTTCCGCATAGAGCACATGTTCACTCTAACAAACAAAGGACTAGAGATGGCTCATTTGTCTTTTGTATCTAATTGTATGTTTATTTACATTTTCCTCTACTATAGTCACACGCACTTTAGAAAAGGGAATCAGCACTGTCGGCAACTACCTGAAAGTCTAACGCAGCGATTCATCACTGTCGCACAAACATTATTTTCCCCTAGAAGGGCAGACTGAGCTTATGCTACACTGCACTGCACTCCACAGTTTCCCTCGTCCAAGCAATCAGCACTGTCTCCATGTTACGAATGTGTTCCTAATGTCCTTGCCTTCTGGCATACCGCTCCTACCATTGCACTTTGGATTTTACATGGTAAAATACGTTTGGATAAATAAACAAGCTAGTATCATGTGGACAGATTTGTTGTGTAGAATGCCATCAATTAGCAAGGATGTGCTACCTAAGCAATATTTTAATGTATTATTTGTCGGGATCGGTCTTCCTTACATACTTCCACACGAACAAGCGGTCTAGAAATAACTGAATGGTCAAATTCTAGTAACTGCATTAAGACATACGAGAATTTCCCCATTTCGTCTGAAAGCATGATATCATAAATCATGAAATCCTGCTCCCTGCCTAACACAAGCCCCACCCAATCACTCCATTAGCTTGCCTCTTACATATCGCTCTCAAAGGAAAGCTGAAAGAGAGACGGTCTACCTTAGCAAGCAGGTCTGGCCTTAGAGGCTGCAGCGCCCCGGGCAGCAAAACAAACATGTGGTGGCCACCCCTCCCCCTGCATGCTCCTGGTCATGCGGGAGGGAAGGGGGCACATTCATCAATAGGCACCAGAGTGCCCTATTGTTATTACATAATCTCAAAAGGACACCTGCTGCACCTTCTATCACCATGCCAGCTCGAAGAAGACCTTGAGAGACTCCACCGATCTTGCGTGGCAGGTGGCTAAAGGCGCCCCAGGTGGTCGGCCCAGTCATAAGTCAATCCCTGTTAGGAAGTCAGGACCCTTCACAAGGAAACTCCTTTCCTTGCAGGGCCGCCCTAATAGGGAGTTCGTACTAGTACCGCAACAAGTGGCCGAGGCCACCTCCTTGGTCTCTTTGAAGTATTCAACAATGTCCATCTATCACTTTCAAGAAACACAGAGAACTCTACAGTTTCCAGCTGCTGCAGGGTACACACAGGTCTGTTGATCTGCGTCAGTGTGCAGAGGATTAGGTTGTAGAGGCCCGCTGGGAAATCTCCAGCATTCCACCTAGTCCAGACCAATGTTAGATTCCTGAAATAGTTACATTAAAGGCACAAAGGCACAATTATATGAACTCCATATGAGTGGTCTGTTCATCTCAATTGTTGAGAAGATATGCACTGCAGTATCAATGGAATTTCATAAAGTAGGACATTGCTTTGCGGAAGGGGATGCAAAAGCCTACATGCCCAAAAACCAATTTTTAGCACAAGGGTATCCCACACAGGCTGTTTATTTTATGTTATCAAGATTTTATAGCGGGCCAATCACCACAGTAGTGGTCTTATGGCACTGGTAACTCGTCAGAGAAAATGGAGCAGTGTGCCCCGCCTTTCCTACACATTTCTTTATGAATGCTCAGCACTAGTATATAATGTAGAGGCAGCAGTCTGAGTGAATAAAGATATATTGTGGGGTGGTCTCCTGCTTTACAGCTTTATCTCTGTAGTTGAATAAATATGTGGATTGCGAGAGAAACCAACTGTCATTCATCTCACCTTATGCCAGTAACCAAATTGATGCTATTTTTCCAAGGGACTGTAATACTACTCTATTCAAGTGGGCACATCTGAGCTGTCGGTCCACATATGGAGGCCTAGATGAATATTGTGGCTTCTGAAAAGAGACTCCCTAAAAGCAAACCCCATGAAGTCAAATATTTTGACCGTGCACCCAGTTCAGGGACGGAAATGAGACATTGCCTACTTTTTCACAGACCGTGCGCTTTTGTCACTAATCCTCCAGACAGTCTTACACTGGACTTATTCTGAACAAGGAAAGAGGAACAGTATATGAAAGAAGGGGTTCAAGCGGGGGTTTAAATGTCCTCATGTAGTAGGCACTGATCGATGCAAGAGGTACAGGACCTTCTGCATGGAACAGATACTTTCTATGTTGTACAGGGGCCAGGGTTATCGTGTGGCTAGGCAAGCTTCTGGCTAGATAAGTTAGGCAAGATCTCGAACTTGAAATGTGCTTTGTACTTAAAAAGAATGGCAAGTTCTGCACATAGAATTATAGATGAGTACCTATCTACTATGGGTATTGTGAGGAACCAGGAAGGAGACACGCACACAGAAGCTTGGTTTTGGCCATAAACCTTTATTGACAAAAGATAAGGGGGTTGGGAAATGCCTTTCTGTCCCTACTTTAAGAGCTGTTTCCCTACCTCAAACGACACTAAGGGTCTGTTGGATGTCAGAATGTCCAAAGCAAAATGTGTCTCCAAAGTGCTATTCTGGCCCTCACATTCTAAAAATCAAATCTAAGATGAAAGGGTAAATGGCTTTGGCCTCGAGTAGTAAACAAATGTTCAAAAGGAAACGCATATCTCCAACACAAAGGTTCCAGAATGATAGAGTTCCTTGTTCCAGAGGGTGCCTCCCTTCCCCTGGATTTCTCTTCACTCGGTTTATACTTCCAAGGCATTAGTTCCTTAAGTTTCTCTTGATCAACAACACAACTGATGCACACTAACAGCCAAGTTGTGTATTTTGGTAGGATACCTGGTGTACTCTCCTGCCAGGTTTCCAGTCCTTTTCAATACGTTTTAACACAGCCTTTTTCTTACTAGTCCTGATGTATCCTCCTCAGGACCTCCTTAGGTGATGTATTTTACACACACTAGCCTGGTATGCTTCCCTACCGGGGATTTGGCATATGAACGCACTTGCAGTTTACATCTGCCTGGTATACTCTGTCAGGCCATTTCTCTTGTAACTTGAATCTGCCTGGCATATGCTCTTGCTAGGGCTTTTCTCCCGGGACTTGAATTTGCCTGGTATATTCTCTTTCTGGGGCTTTTCTCTTGTGACTTTAACCTGCCTGGTATATTCCCTTGCCAGGGATTTTCTTAGAAGTATGTTCTTGTGCCTTGAGTCTGCCTGGTGTACTCTCTTGCTTCTACAAAATGAATTAGAACTGAATATGTTATTCTCTACTCAATATAAACATACTATTGTGAGAAAAAGAAATACAGTATTTACTCACAGTATGACATACGTCTACTTATGCCGCTTTTTCAAAGAATGTGATAGCCTAAAACACGCTGACATATGCCAAAAAGGAAACACACATATCAGAAGCAAGAGATGTGAAGGCAAGCATAGCTACATTCTAGGTGAAAAGCCTTCTTCGCAAAGACACGCAGTAAAAGCTCACCTCGGCATAATGTGCAAGGGTAGTACATACCATTTTCAATTCCAAACTTTCCCCCAAAGTCCCTTCCTATGAGACCTTCACTCCAGTCTCATTATGTACATTTCTAGGGGAACAAACATGTTCCAGCATGTCCTAGCAAATTATTTCTTCAGTAGCATGACAGTACAGCACATCAGCAGTTTGAGAGACGTCAGAACAGGTGTTGCCCAACAGATAATAGAAACACTTACAAATCATTGACAAATAGGAGACTTAGAATTAGGACTAGTGCTAGAGCAAGACCTGACCTATATACGTGCCCAGAGGAGGTCCCAATAGATCTTCAAGCCAAGACCCAAAGGTCCAGGAAGCCTCTGGACTGGTGTGAAGGAGGCTTATTGTGTGATGGGTGTGGGTGACAATTACTAACATTGCTTGAGTAATGTGGAATGAAACTACAGCACTCGCTCTTCACAATTGCGCAGATGCCTCCTTGTCAGGCCAGAACAATATCTAGAGCCATACAATTCTGAACCACCATGGTTCGGATGGCTACTTGTTCTCGAGATAATTGAGTCAAAGAGGACTCAGTGGCATTTGCAATATCCTCCACTGCCCGTGACAACTGGGTAAGGAGATCCTGAGTCATCTTAATTCAAAGGGCTGTGAGAAACCGGATGGTATTCTCCCACCTACTCCTTTCGGGTCCATTCAGGTGGCCAGGCAAGGGCCATCACTTTTGGATCACGACCCTGTGAGTGGACAAGCGAAGGAGGACCACCTGATTGGAGGCTCACGAGGGATTGGGAGGAGGATGCCCAAGGGCGAGACATGGTATTCCCCCAGTCACAGTAATAATCCAACTCACTCTCCCTCAGCCTTTATGGGGTACTTTCAATCTCGCCCCATCTCCCTCTCCCCATTGCCAACAAATACTGAGATGAGGTGGAGGCAACTAAGAGAAGATTACCCATATAAACCACATGGGGGAAAGTAAGAGAAACCTACTGTAGAAAGAACTTAAGTTGTCCCTCTAATAGAGTCAGGAAGGGTCAGGTATTCAATAATGATCACTCACACCTAACTCCACCTGACAGAAGGTAAACAGCATTTAAAGCTGAAAGCGATTGGAAAAGAGTGCAAAAGACACAAAAGTGGAAAAGCATAAAGTGTATAGAGAGCGGAAAGAAAAGGAAAGGTGCAAATGAGCACCGGGAAGACAGAAAGGTGTGGAAAAAGTGTGCAAGTAACTCAACAAAAAGGAGGGTACAAGTGAGCACAGAAAGGACAAGAGAAGGGTACAAGAGGCACAGGAAGTAAAAGGAAAGTGCCTGGGGCACGGAAAAGGTGAAAGCAAGCGAGAGGCAGTGCAAGTGTGCATGAGAAAGCAAGAAGTGTACAAGAAAGCAAGAAAGGTGCCAGTCTGCACAAGAAAAAAAGCAAAATACACAAAGGAGAACAAGAAGGGGTGCAGGAAGCACCTGAAGGTGAAAGAAGAGCATTGAATAAAGAGTGGGGTTACAGATTGGAGTGGCCATGCCTAGGAGTAAAGAACTATGCTGTCTCGAAAGTGTCCCACAAGTGAAGTGTGTATGAAAGTACTGTGTTTAAAAGGAAAGGTACATCCTGATAGGTTGCACTTGTATTTGAAACTGAAAAGGTGCCTAAGCTTGGGGAAGGGAACCCCGAGTGGCCTAGCAAAGTGCATCTGGACAAAACTGTATGTATTGGAAACTGAAAGGGGCCTGAGCTTGGGGGAACCGTGAGAGGCCCAACCAAGTTGGAGATGTATTTTTTGGTAGCGTTGAAAGGATTGAAGCTTGGGGAAGGGAACCCTGAGTTATATTAATTTTGTGGGGTATGGAACTTGAACATGTTGAAACTTGGGAAGGGAACCTTTTAGGCTCTGCAACAAACAGTGAAATGAGTAGTGGTGCAGGGCTCTATGTTGAGCCCTGCCACCTTTCATTATTGCACTGCTAGCATAGACATTGCTGATTGACAGGAGTGTCTCCTTTTCTGTCCGCCAGTGTGTTCACATTGCAGAGAGGAGGGCCATCTGGTCCTCCTCCATCATGGCGAAGACATGTGTGGTGATTGAGCGGCTACAGGTAAACTAAATGTAATTTGTTTTCTAAAAGTGTACATACGTATGCACTGATTTATGTGTGTGTGTGTGTAGGTTAGTTTGTTTTATGAACGCGAGCATGCAAGGAGGAGCTGTCTGAATGATATGTAAATGCATGGATGAAAGAGTTATATGTGAGTGTGTGTATGTGCCAGCCCTCGCACATAAATGTAGCACCATGACAATTTAGGGGTGAGGGCTGCTTATTGCAGAATATTCTTTTTTTGATTGACCCACGGTGCTGTGCGAGGGTAAAGCAAACATAAGTGTTATTACAGGATTAGTCAATGTTCATCAGAATGGGGCCCTACCAGGGTTCAAGCTGCCCGGACTCCAAATGAGTGGAAACGTTCTGCAGAGATCTAAACCCTGGTGTGCTACTAGCCCCCCAAGACCAGAAATATAGAAAGTATTGTAATTAGTTGGTCTAGACCTCAAAGCACTCCAATCAGTCAACAGAATAGAAATCGCTGATGTGGTGCGCCACTGCGCTGTTGGAGTGCTTGAACAAAGTACACAGGATGCTTAATAGAAATCTCTGCAGAGGTGTATTCATAACAAAGAAACTCAAACAGAACAGCTTAACACCTGTTTCAACCACTAATGGTCTTCATCAGTGCAAATGCGTATGCAAAAAGAAATGTCAATCATTGATGATGTCCATTTCAATTTCCATTCTTTTGTTTGATTGGAGTGAATTGAGGTCGAGTCCAGCTCATTACAACTATTACGTGACTAGAGTGGCCTACATTAAATATAGGCCTGTCTAGGCATGTAACAACATGGTAAAACAAACCTGGCAGGTGTTATTACGACTTTCTAGCAAAGTAATGACACTTATCAAGTTGGTTTTACTCTTGATGCACAGGTGTATTCAGCCTGCATGGAGACGTATGGGCACAGCCAGCATGAAAATGTTTTTACATTGGAATATGTTGTAGGCAAAGAGGTCACGGAAATGTGTTGGAAAATGTGCCTTTACATTGTTGATTTGCATCTAATGGATTTTTTGCTACCACACAACACCGATTAGAAACCATCGCTTTTGAACCAAGTTTTCATGAAAGTGCTGTAAAATGCACCACTGAAACCGATAAAAAATTCACCAGCCACCAATGAACATCGCCTTACCTGCCAATGGCCCGCATTATGACTTTGGCAGTAAATCCATCAAGATACCACCAAACTGATTTACTGTTACTGCCACTTGATTATAGTGGCGGTATGGTGGTGGTAGTCCCCATTTATGGTGATTTGTGGCAGAATTACCACTGGCGGTAATTCCGCCAAAATAGCAGTTTCCTGGCAGAATTACCTCAATTTCTCTGGAGGTTTTCCTCCACCTTACCTCCAAACTCATAGTTCGGCAGTGCAGTAACGTGGCGACAATGCAGTGGTAACTGTTACCACTGCATTATCACCATTTTTGGCCACATTGCCAAACATCTAGGGAGGCCCAATGTGTATAATGTTTTTCTTTCCCCAACAAACAATGTCAAGGTGTGCTTTAATGCTGGCATCAAGCATCGCACGAAGCCATGCTGTCTATATATATTTATGTATATGATACAAAACTTACTTAGTCTGGAATAAACCTTTCTTCAGTAGAGAAACATGACCGTTTTAGTTTATTTGCAGTTCTAATAATGAATCATATTCGGGTTCCTCCATATATAAACTAAAAGGGGAGATTTCTTGCATCTCCCCCTTGCGCCACTGCCGCTAGCCCAGAGCAAAATAGTAAGGGGGCCTCACCAAATATTTTGCCTCAGGCCTCACCACACCTTGTGACATCCCTGAATTCGACTTCATGTGCACTGTAAAATGCAGCATTGCATCAATTAAAATAATGATCTTGTACAAAGAACCCCTGCGGACCACCCTGCACAATTCAAGATTGCTCGGCCAACTTTGAGAAAATATTTACGCCCTACACTTGCAATAAAGTCACCAGCTGCCCCTGATCTGAGTGAATGTATGTGAAATCTTTCGAATTGTTTTACTTCATTCTTCTTTCAGGTTAAAACGTGCCAAGCAGCATCCAGGTACTTCTGCGACAATTGCAAAATAGTGACTTTTGCACCCATGGGCTATGAGCCACGCACTAGGTAGGTGTCTGTTCAACTACATTGCACAAGCGTTTAAAAGGAATAGTGCGCTCAAGAATATAATTGTCCAGAGGGTTCGGGCATGTGTTTTTAAGCATATGTTGATCAATCGTACAAACATTTCCTATGCACCTTACTGTAGTTTTCCTCACTTTTACACATGCGAAATCAGGCAGCAGTGCGCAGCCATCTTGTGCTAATCTTATCCGTTGCCTCATTGCCTAAGGTGAACTGCCCTCAAGGCATTACATCATATCGCCCGCCCCTGAGGCTGACATCACTAGAGGCATACCGCCCATTTTACGACGCCAATGCACGTCTCGTGTCAACATTCTCTGCGCTTCAGCTAATGACGTGTCTCCATGGAAATGGCAGGACGCCTCTTTCCTCAATAAGTATAAACGGACCGCTTCTCAGACAACATCAGATGTGCTTTCGAATTGTTTCACTGTTTTTGTGTATCCTGTGGCTCGTTTCTGCTCTGTTCAGCTATCTTTGTTGCTCATATTCCATGTGAACAGAGACTAGTACTATCATTGCTATCTATTTTTATTTTGTCACATAATGGCAACAATACAGCCCTACCAGTACGAGGCAGAATTACTCAAAAAGAGAAATATGCGGAAACGATGGGGTTTTGCATGACAGTTGGGATGACGAATCACCAGATCCAGAGCCTGAGCCTAGTCGCATGGACAACGTCTCCACCTCTTGTACCTGCACCCGGTGCACAGCAATGCCAACCGAGGAGAACTGCTGCTGCCGAGAAAACTCTGGATGCTTCCCCTACATATCGGAAGATGAGACACTGCCGCAATGAGTTACCATGCTGCATGACTTCAAAGCAGTCTGCCTCACACGGTCCGTGTTGAGGATTAGGATGGTGCTTATGCATGAACTTCATGCAACAGTTCACCCTTGCAATCCAAGTAATGAGTAAGTGTACTCTAGAGGTGATGTCACTTAAGCCACTAACATTTCATTTTTGTCTCCTATATTGTCCTAACTTTTATCTATCACTGCCAAACTAATGTAGTCTTGCAATTCTATACATCACTCGCGATTTGGGGGAAACATAGTGGTCATCTTATGTTTATTTCATGTACAACCATGAAACAATATTTCTTTTTGTCCCAATGTAACGGAATGCATAGTTAAAGCCCAAGTGGGTTGATCCGTGAAGTAACATTTGTACTGGCAACAATACCATAGGATACAAGATTGCATTTTCAACCAAGGTTTGATACACTTATCTTGTTCATTTAAAAAGAGTTTGCATCTTTCTCTTCCACAGGTGGTACAGGCTGGTGGCCTATTGTTTGTTTACATGGTGGTCATGGGAGGCTTGGACACCGCGCCTGTGTCGTTGGTGCCACTAGACACATTCCCCAGTGACAGCGGTCAGTAGAGGGGATTTTCCCACACTGTTCTGCAACCCAAAGTATATAATGTGTAGTACATTTGTGCCATCAAGAACAAAATAAAACAGAACTGAACTTTTATAAATGGTTGTTTCAATTTTTCAGTGAATCAAGTGGGTCTGCAAAAGGGGACTGGTAGGGGTGGGTACGGCCAAGGTGCCAAACAGCAAGTACACTTCAAAGTTATCTTCCGCGCAGGGTCCATTGTCCACATGCCCTCCCTAGACCCAGTGTCTCCAGGCATGCTCCCCTGAAGCAGGCCGCGCCCCTGCAATCCACATAAGTATGTCTCCATTCATCAGTGTTCCGGCACTTTTCTGCATGCCTCATGCCCCTCCACCACCCCTCCAGATTCAATGACTGTTCGCACCTGCAACCGTGCCCTCTCAAAGGGGGCTGACAGGGGTGGGAACGGCCAAGGTGCCAAACACCACGTACACTTCAAAGATATCTTCTGCGCAGGGGCCATTTTTCACATGGCCTCCCCAGACCCAGTGTCTTCATGTAGGCTTCCCTGAAGCAGGCCCCGGCCCTGCTATCCACATACAACCACGCCATATACACATCACTCATTCACATAGACACACACTTTTCTAATTCTTTATAAACCCCTTGATATTTACCATGAGAACATCTGTGAGCACTACAAGTCAACTCGTGAAGATGCTACCTGTGAACATCTCTGAGCACTGGAACACAGCTCGTGATCGCACTACCTGTTCTCTTGCTACTAACTACCCTGCTTTCTGAATCTAACTGTTTGTTGGTCAAGGTAAGGGCAGGTCACCTAATCATATCTTCTGGATCTCTACATTTCTATCTATTTCGGAAGGATGTACCCAGTAGTGTAATGTTCATTCATCTCATTGCCATTGACTTGAGTTTAATTTGTTCTGTTCTCGATATATTGTAGTTGTCATCAGTGTCAATTGGGATAGAATTGCATCCTTCACGGACCGTGTCTATAAGCAGGTTTCTTTTTGATGCACGATGGTACATTCAAGGGTCGAGTACCATGTTACGATTTGCGTTGCCTCATTCAATTGTGTATGAAAGTTATCCTCGAATACAGTCAGCTAAACTACACAGGTTTTGCTTCTGTGACCAAAACATACATTGCATAGAAAAATGTATGATATAATTCTATCTTTCTCACACATTCATGCAAAATAATTTAACAGTGTGGACTTTTCTTTTCTCACAGATTTATCAACAATGCCACCTTGTATGGTTTACGGTTGCCATTCTAAGACCCATACAAAACCTAAAGGCACAATAATGCATATATTCCCGAGGAATATATATCTAACAAGAGAATGGGTCAAATATTGCGGATTTGTGCCAGAAGAGCTTGAAAGTAGAACCCAGGATGTCTTGGGGGACTTGAGGGGTGATAGATTCCGCATCTGCAGCCTGCACTTTACCACAAATATGTACAACCAATCGCAGTACACAAAGAAGTATTGACTCAGAACTTCATGAAAATTGCTTCCAAATGTTATTCCAACTCTATTCATGCACACGCTGCGGTGAGTCATGGTTAATGAATTAGCTGTAGGCCTTTCGGTACTGAACAGGTAACTATATGGACGGATTGGTGTTTTTGGTTTAAATGTTCCTTATAATACTTTGCATTTTGACAAGATTGTGTTGCTTTACACCCGATTTTGCTATACATCGGTCCCTGGTTTTAGGAGCCTCATAGAAAACTATTTATAGACACAGAAAACTATACTATAGTGCCCTTGTAAATAAGCATAATCTTTTCATAATTGGTTGCGTTACATGTCTTTCTTTTTTTAGGTTAGCATGTTCACGGAAGCACAGACTATCGGTAGTGACGACATCACCGACACGTCCAGTATACCAATGGTGAGTCATACATACTTGCTGTAAGTTTATATTTTTCAGAGTTGGATCTTTCCACATTTCTAATTTATATCTAATTTTACCTTTACAACTCCATGACAATGCACTGAAATTGAATAAGCAAGATTCTGCATCCATTTCTTTCCCGCAGTCAACAACTTCAAGCGCGTTTTATTTCGCCATTCAATTCCGGAAATGTATTATGCATGGAATTATAGATATGAAAAAGTTGACATATCCTGTCGTTTGTTTACATAATGTTTCATTTATGGGTTTTTATGGATATGTACCACTGTCCGCATCCCATTGTGTGTGTTCAATTTCATTTTTTTCATCCATACTAAACCAAGTACTGTGTTACAGGGTGATGCTGGTATTTCGACTACAATTGCATCATCCTTTGGAGCTGATCCAGAGCCTGAGGTATGCGTACTGACAGTTCCCTTGAATGAAAGAAAATATATCCTACACCGGACACTATTATTGACATTTCTGGGTGCAAAATACCTTCAGCTATCCCTCGGGAAATATACTTCCCCTCTCAAGCTCTTCGCTCCTCTACCTCTAACTCCCTCAGGGTCAGTCCTTTTTCAAAGAAACAGATCTTGGTCTTTGGCTGGGGCCTCCCTCTGGAACAGCTTCCCTGCCACTCTAAAACTTGAGGAGAACCATCTCCGGTTCCAGAAGCACCTCAAGACCATCCTCTTTTCTTCTGCCTTTGCTCCCCCGCTACCCTGCTGATCTGTTCTCTCTTGGCAACGTGCACCTGGCCACCCTCTGTCCTCCGGGCCCAGGTACCTGCTCATCCTGCCACCCTCCCGCACTACCTACGGGCCAACCCTTGCACTGTGGTCTTTATCTGTACCCATAGAGCCCCCCCTTTTTCTTCCTGCACTCATCAGACCTACCCTGTCTGCTGCCTTAAACTTAGCACTTGCAAATTGCTGGCTGCACTACCACACTTTTTGTTGCCTATCTGTTTCTCCTCAGCTTCGCACTTTCCACTTCTCCCCACTTCCATGCACTTTTCCGCTCCCCCTCTCCCATGCACTTGCGCGTTCTCAATGTCACTGGGCCTAGTAAGATCGCTGTTTTGTTCTCCCCTGTTCCCCTCCCTTGCCGCGTTCTGAAACACTTGTGTACGAGCGTGATAGAAATAAAATATCAACATTATTATAAACGAGCATCTTTTGCAAAATGCTTGAGTGCAACATTACAATCAGTGGGCTTCGCACAGGATCTCCGATCGAGTACAGTAGCCTTCAATCAGGTGAAATTCGAAATGTATATTTTCACTAAATGACGTAAACTTTATACGAGGGTATCTATGTAAGCCATGTGTGCGAGGAAAGAATTTGATTTCAAATACGATTTACTTTTTTTTAATGAATATTCTATTCAAGGGATGTATAGAAGATCGGGAAATGGAAGAGGAGCCCCATGCATCCGAGGTGGCGGACCAGCTTGCTGGTTTAGTCTTTACAGTGAAGACACAGTTTCACAGAAAATCAAGAAAGCAAGGGTAACAAACAATTTCGATTACAAAAAGTGCTTTGGGTAGGTGTCTTTGAAAAGAAAATCTAAAGTGCTATATATTGTATGTTGGATTTACATTGGACATATTTTTACAACCCATCTCCTAGAGGCCCAGAAGTAAACAAACTATGAAGACACAGACCGCTACTGAAACCAGAGATGCTGCTTGTCAAACTGATTTCACCATGGAGCAACTATTATTTCAGGTGCAGCCTGTTCAAATCAATAAGCAGACTCGAGGTGCGTATGCCCAATGGCCCGAAAATGAATTGAATGTGACCGGCATGCCAGCAAAGTGTTGTTGGACCATTGCTACAATGCGAGAACTCCAGAAGATGAAGATGAAACTGAATATGATGAAGATGCTTTTGAATTACACCCTGACCACTTGACACAATCTACACCTGCAAAAAAAAGGGCGAACAAACAATCGACATTGATGGTTTCTCCAATTCGTGTTCAAATAACACAAGCTGAAATAATAACAGACTGAAGCCTCAACACAATTCACTGAGGAACTAGCCTAAGATATTGACTACAGTTTGTCCTCTTCGGCCAATATGTCCACCATAGTTGAGTCACAAACCACATTCATGTAGTACGATAGTCTAATAAAAGGAGCCAAAATACATTATATTGGACAGCTGCCTGGTAGAGATTATACTGATGCTGAAATGTGTCAATTCATGGAGAGGGTGCAGGGGGGTGGGGGGTGGTGATGTTGGGAGGGGAGTATGCAGGAAGCCATTGTTGAATGGGTCTAGTGTATCACAAGGCACTAACCTGAAAATACAAGCCGCCTGTGATATGCTCCATGCTAAATGTTCATGGTACGCTCAACCAATGCTGGGGAAAGTGCCAGCTGGAAATCTACTGTGTGCAGCAGCTTTACTTTTCAGTGGCTCTACTTTTAGGAAGTTGTCAGTTTCTGACAATTTGTGGGACTCCCGTTCCTTTCTAAAACGCAGTACTACAAATATCAACGTGAATATGTATTACCTGCTATTAGTGAAGCTTGGAAAATTGAACAAATGTCAATTGAAAGGACATTCTCTGACAAACGGTTCAGGCTAGCTGGCGATGGACAGTGTGACAGCCCCGGATTTTCAGTAAAGTACTGCACATACCACTTTCAGGATATGGAAACTAAAATAATTGCGAGCTCGCTGGTTATGCAGGTGTCCGAATGTAAATCCTCAGTGGCCATGGAGAAACATGGTTTTATCAAATCCGTGGAAGATCTCCAATCGAGGGGAATGCAAATAGACCCCATAGCCACCGACGAACATGTTTCAATAGCCAAGACCATGAGAGAGCAGTTTCCAAATATTCACCATCAATTTGATGTATGGCACTTTGCCAAATGAATTTTAAAAAAACTGCTGGAGAGAAGAAAAAAAAAAGGTTCTGAAAATATTGTACGGTGGTCCCAGTCTTTCAGCAACAATCTTTGGTGGAGCTCCAAAACTTGTGGTGGGTCTGTGGAAATTCTACTAGAAAAATGGCGCTCACCAATGCGCCATTGTTCCAAGATTCACTCTTTGACAGAAAACCAACATTTTCACCAATGTGCACATGGGCCTTTGTCGCAGGAGCAGGAACGCAAGAAGAAGTGGTTGATGCCATCATTTCTTGGGCCGGCTATTTTGTAGATTTGTTTGTGCTTAAGTGTTTAATTGTTCATCAATAAATGACTAAGTCATTTTCTGTTAGGGCGAATTCTGCAGAAAGCTAATGTCCCTCACCTGAGTCCCTCAGCAGCTTTGCTGGATTTCTAGCATTTAGATTTTTCACCAGGTAAGAGTGTGAGCCTTTTCCCCACTCTTACATGTGCTTTGCTGTGTGTGTTTTACATTTTTGTGTTCGTGGACTGGAGTCTCACCTACTCCATAGGCATCTTCTTGCTGTGTGTCACACAGCACCTGCAGTGCAGTGACACAGGGTTGTCTTTTTTAGGCTTCCCACTTTAAACTCAATTTTTTGGGACTGACTACTGTCTCCTAGAACATGTAAAGTTGCCATTGACTTTATTAGCCTTTTTAAATTCACAGACCCAGCATAAACTATCTTCCATAGAGTACTGGAAAGGGTTAATAATTATCCCTTTTTGTCTGTTTCGCATGGAATATTATTTCGTTCCCCTTTCTTTAAGATTTGGCTGGTGGCAGTGGTATTACCATTTTTTTCCTACCGCAGACTATGAAAATAGCCTTGGTACTGGTTTAGGCTAAGTTAGTAGCCTCGAACTTTAATCCGCTGGACCCCTTTTAATTTTATTTGGTTCCGGCTGGGTGTATTCGCCATTTCTTTTTGTAAAGGTATTTCTTGTGTTTTACTTTGCGTGCCAAACCAGGTTTGGTGCCTTTGTTCGCCGTCCTTTGGCGGGCTTCTGCAGAGAAGACCTCTTTAGGCGCCCGAGTGTCTGGGTGGACAGGATGTGAGGGAGGGGTTTTAGGCTCCCTGCACAGGGTCTACTTGGAGGCCCAAGACACACTCTTGTTTGATGGCTAGGTGACTGTCATGATGCCTACCCCCGGGGAACCAGACCAGGTCCAGCAACCCCGGAAGCAGGCATCAAGTTATTTTGAGCAAGCCCAAAAATCCCTGCTAGGGGCTGTTTGTGTGCGGTCCTGGCGCCTATGGCGCCAGGCTCATATGGAGAGTCAGTCTTGGCGCCTATGGCGCCAGGCTCATAGAGTAGAACTTACCTGATGCAGACCATGCTGCAAGCTTACCTGATGCAGACCATGCTGCAGAGCTCCAAGCCAAATGAGGCTTGGAAGGAACTATTTTACCTAGGAACTATTTTTTACTCGGGTGGGGCTGGGGAGGAATACTTACCTGGGACTACTTTGGAGGCTATTTAAACCACGCCCGAAGAGCAGCACATGCTTCGCGTTATTCTGCATCCAGCAGCGTAACGCTCACCGTGTCTGCAAGCCTGCATCCAGTCTTCTGCCACGCCCGCCTCGAGTCTGCAGCTCCTAGAAAAAGAGAGGAACAGGAGAAGAGGTTAGAATAAGAGCAAAACCTTCGATCCTTACCTGAATTTCAGATCCACCGCGCCTTCGAGCTGGAAGAAAGTAGCATTTTACGCGCGCCGCCTCGCCTGCTGCAGCGCCGCACTGAACTCACCGGCCTTCGCAGCATCCTCACGATCCACCGCATCCTTCTGCATGTTCCCGCCGCACTCTGGCACCTAAGGGGAACACAAGAACAGCAAAGGTGAGCCAAGGGAATAAACAGAGGCAATAGTAACTACCCCCATAGACTAACCCAATTACCGCCGGGGGTACTATTCCTCTTCACGGGTCAGCGCAGTCTCCATTGCATCCTCGCCATACCCCGGCCCCTAAGGGGAATAAAAGGACAACAAGGTGAGACGAAGGGACAAACAAGGGGAACTCTTCTCACCACAATAGACTTACCTAATTTTACCGCCAGAGGCATTATTCCCCGAACTTCATATTTTCTCTCCACACCTGAATAAGGGAGCAAGCCACAGGTTACATTCTGGCCTTATTTTATTGAACTGTGTAGGATAAGCCAAATCCTTACCTGAACTTCGTCAGCTACCACGAAGAACTCTTCGCTGGGGTCAAGCTGCAAACTGCAAGGAATCGGACAAGAGTGAAAGTCAGACATTTGAACTCTTACGAACTACATACTTTTCGGAGTCAATATTGTTCTGGAACTCACCAATTCCTTCGAGCCAGTGAAGCAACTGGTTATCAACGCGCCCCTGCGCTCAATGCAGGATGGAGAGCTCATCTTTTCAAACCATCAGGTGAGACTATAAGAGGGGACATCAAAGGTGATCTGTGGGGAGAACAGCGGGGGTGGGGGGATTTACTCAACTCCACTGGTGGTTAATTCCCCTTCTCCATTTACAGAAGAATATTCCTACGGGCCAAGCAAACGAAGCTAGGTGGGCCAGTCCAGTCCGTCATCTCGGCCCTACGTGTCACATTGGTGGAGATCGCAGCTGTCCAGTTCAGATCGACGCCTCTGTGGGAGCCAGGTGAGCGTAACAGTGACTGACCTGCTAGGACAGCCACCCTACTGTGTGACTGACAGCCTGACTGGGTGAATGGGGGGGAAACTGCATACAAAGCAGGTCTCTGGGACTTGGAAGGCAGAGTCGCCACTGGATCGAGCGAACCGAAGAGAAGCTGAAGGAAGAAGACTACTGCAACTACTGAACCTCCCGGTGAAGCCCTGCTGTGGGTCTGAATCTCCTAAACTTCGACGACAGACGATCTGCAAGGAATCTTCTTCCCTTGAGCTGGTGGGACCAACCAGTTCGGCAAACACCAAGCAAGGCCTCCCTTCCCTGGTCGAATTTGCTGTGCTGCAGTGAACCGGATAGCCAGGAGGACCGGACCCTGTTTGGGTTTTAAGAAGCGCACCTTTTATTTATCACTTTGCTCTGCTGCAGGTTTCTTCCATGGGCAGTGCAGGACCCTCCAGTCTTCCTCCTCCTTGTCAGCCCGACAGTCACTTCAGGAACCGTGAGCCTGCAGGATCTGCCAAGAACTTCTGCCTCAGCTACAGCATTCTTCTTCTACTACAGTACTGTTCAAATCTGGTCGTTCGTTCCGTCCGACCGCGGTGTAAGTGTTTTAAATCTTTCGCTAATACGAGGGCTTGTCTTTCTCTACTCTTTTAAATGACTTTTCTTCCGACCAACTTCGTTTCGAACTCTTGGCAAAGACTTAACCTCAAACTACTCTGAACTGTGTGATCCTCAGCAAATACTCTGACCCATTAACATTGGCCAAGGCCTATTGATTTGAATCCTAGTTACTACAACTAGAAACGTTTTCTAGATTGCCCTGCCTACTTACTTGTTGGTGCTGCTTGATTTTGAATAACCTTGTCTGTCCCTCCCTTTTTAAATTGCTGGAGTGCCATTTTGCTCACACTTCATTTTGAGCTTAACTTGTCCAGAATTCATTGGGTGGTGTGTAGTATTAAGATTGTGATTTTCGGCTGCTTTATACTAGTGAACCATTTTATAACTGATGGTGTAAATAAATGTATATTCTTTTATTCAGAAACCGTCAGTCAGTGTTTGTTTGAACCATAGCAATTGCTGTCCTTTGTGTAACTTCTGATACTGCTCACTTTACTCTTGAGATAAGTCTGGCTGCTCAGCCATCGCTACCACTTTACTGTGTAGTACAGGCGTGTATCAAAGGTGCATTTGTACTGTCACTTGTAGTCTTAATTGTGTGTGTCGTTCCCAAAGGGTACTGCATCATATGAATCTGCCTAACACTTTCGAAGAGGATTCAGAATGAGAGATTGGCTAGTTGCATGTGAAAAATCACACCTTGAACTAAGCATTGTTGTTCCTGTAACATAGCAGTAGATTAAAAACAAGGGGCACAAAATCCTATACGGGCCTTTACAAGCAATTTCTTGCCTACCCTATGCATCTGTAAAGCAAAGCTACTAGACATAGTAAAAAGGACTTTTTGCAATTGGTGTACTATTCCTATTAGAAAATGAACATTGGCAAAGAATAAAAACCATTTATTGCAGCACAAAGGGGTGGGGGATGCATCCTTGTACTATACAGCAGATACACAAAACAAGCCCTTAAAAGAAACATTCTGCAAATCTCACACAGTTTAAACAGCTCCACTAGCCTTTACAAAACGACCGCCGCTGTAACAGAGCTCTATGCACTGGAAGAGCACGATTGAGCAAGTGGACCGACACAGGAGGCCTGCTCTTGCATCTTTCTACATTAGTTCTCTCTGGCAGCAAACAAAGCTCACGCCAACCAGACCTAAAGAACAAACAGTTTCCTGGCTTAATTGGAGAGAAAAGCAGAGTGTTCCATGCTGCTTGCAATGCTTTGTAAAGGTGCTCAGATCTGGCTCTCTGGAATCAAAGGCAAGAGGATGAAGTGAGGACTGGAGTGGGGGGGGGGTAGCATCTCCTTCCTGAGCTCAGATGCAGCAATGATCCTTCCCTCTGAATGCCTCCCAAATCAGCAGGTCCCCAGCAACTTGGAAAGAAACGCATGCCACTGGCAGAGTAAAGGTATTTAACCTGGAGTCAAAACATTATTGCAACATCTAAAACATGAAGACCCTAGGTACGGTCCTGCCTCCAAAAGCACCCAGCTCAGCACAGGTCCTTCCACAGGTAAGGCGTTCAACAACCCCTCTTGCATTTTTGGCTCAGAGTGACACCTTGGCCCAGACCGTACAATTCATGACTGAACATACATATATAAAGCTTTCGTTTTCCTAAACCTAACTGAATATTAATTGTAGGTATGTACAATATAGGTACAGTCTGCCACACAGCTGCCTTCAAAGTACATCAAGTGAAACCCTTAATATGGCATCCGATATGCAGTCTATTATGAAGCCAACCGTATTAAGTGGCTGACACGAAACACTAAAGAAAGTACCGTGCATTAAACAGCACAGTTATGAACATGGCTAGTAAACCTCTTCATATGATTTCATGTTCGAATTACAAGAAAGGGGTGGACTCAATACTGCCCTTGAAACACAGTTAATTTAGGACACCTGAATTTGACATTGAGTTACACATAGAATGCCCAGAAACTCCTGGCCCCTGATCAGAGTAGCCATGAACTCTTCAGTAGACCTTGGTCCCGCCTGAGGCTACCCCTAGCAGCTTCAGAAGTTCCTAGTCTATCAGGGGGGACCCTCTGGCTCTTCAGAAGGTCCCAGTGGCAAGGTAGCACGCATTGGAGTAGTCAGACGGTGATGGCTTCTAAAGCCATGGCCTTTCCTAAAGTTAGCCGTTGCCTATTTAGAAGGCTATGCCTCGCATGAAGTTACCCTTGGTATCTCCAGGGGGCAACTGAAGGAAGAGTTACAGGGATTTTTGGACTTATTTGACTAGTCCAGTTGTACCATTACAATTGATTTTTTGTACAAAAAAAAAACCCACGCCTACGCTTTCTTTCAAATGTTTGAATTATCATTTTACAAATATGAGAATTACGTTACATGTGATAAGTCCGTGGTCCTTTCATATGAAACTACCCCAAGAGCAAGTGTGTGGTTTTGGTTTTGTCTACGAGATTAATAGTCCACAGTTCTATGAAAGGAACGTAGAAAGTGGGAAGAGGGCCATCGAAGTGGGTCGGTTGACACAGATGCAACCAGCTGGCTGCTTGGGCTCACCAGAGGATTTACTTTGGGTGTCACAGTTGTATTGGAGTCTCCAGGATACGGCAACAGAACACGCAGAAATTGGAATTATTAACAGAAAATATCTGTCCTAGGCCAGGATGAAGTCTTCGGCTAACCTTCTCTTCATCTCATAGCCTTCCTCTGGATCTGAAGAACGTTAAGGAGCTGGGACACTGGGCTGAGGACTCTGGTTCAATCAGTAGAGGTCATAATCAATATTCCATGTTAACATTTTCTTTCAAAACTGTACCCAAGTCGGGAAAACAAGAAAAAACAAACGCACTGAAATGGGGACCGAATAATTTAATGGCAGGGCTGAAGCGATCACTAGCACACAGATGCTGTGGCTCTCAGACAGCGCAGCATTCCTAGGCACACAGATGCTGCTCATATTGATAGGCCGTGAGAGGGTCTTGAATGTACATCAATTCTCAATATATCCTCTGTGTGCTAAACGGAGAGAAAGAACAAAGTGCTGAAGAACAAACGGCAGATTTTCACGAGGAATTGTTGGGCAGAAAATTTAAATGAAATTACCCACCGATAAAAAATAAAAATAAAAATGGCTGTGTTTAGCTGTATGGTCTTCGTGGGTTTTCGTCTAAGGAGAATGGCCACAGTGAATGGATCCTCACTTCCTAGATTAGTACAAAGTTAAATCCGAGAAACAAAGACACAGCGGAAATAAGAGCGAGACAGAAAACAGACAAGAGCTGAACACATTGTAGAGCGAGGATAGATTTATTCCGTGCCGTTTTTTCACAATGCCAGTTTGGTATTTCGAAAACTTGAATTGTCCCTAAAACAGAAAAAAGTAGAGTTAAAAAAACAGTTAATAGTAGCATATATTACATTAACAGTAGCCTATATTACATTAATAGTAGCCTATATTACATTAATAGTAGCCTATATTGGACAATCACAATCTCAGGAGCCATTTTCTTGCTTATCACATCATCTTGCCAAGTGTAACCCACATGTTGGCGCACAAGGTCTCCAATTCATGTGTAAATGAAACTACATTACATGTAGGAAGTAAACATCTGTGCTGCCGCCCACAGAATGTGTCAACAACTTCGTTAATGGTGTGAAATGTAACGTGAAGTGCGTTTGACACACTGGACCTGGTCCCAGTGGTTGCGTGTAACATGCATTATATAGCTCCATCAAACCTTTAAAGTATACATGTGTATTTCTTAAGCAACAACATTCGAGGAAGGGGTCTTTAAAGCTTGATAGTGGCCAGCTTTCAGTCCCTTAAATCGGTAAAGGGTTATTTAGCTATTAAGGGCAAAGCATGCTTTCTGCGTTTCCCATCAGTGATTGGCATGGTTGCCGTTTCACAAGTGAAAACAAAAATATCAACACAAAATGGCTGCCAGGGAAAAGAAAACTACCACTAGTACTTTCTTCCGTTTCCATAGCTCCCACGGCAGGAGTAGTGAAGAGTTAGGCCAGTGGAGCGAGCAGGGAGCAAATGGATACGGGTGAATTTTAACAGGGGAGTGCGGAGGTGGGGAGGAGAAATGTGGCAGGGTCAATGGAAGGGGTTTACAGGAGGAAGAAGCCTGAAGCTCGAGAGCCAGAATGGCTGTGTTTCACTGCTCAGGAGGTTCGGAAGGCAGGCTGATACCATAAGCCTTGAACTCGACGCTGCATGGGCTTTTCATGGGAAGCATACCCGTCACTGTACAGCAAATGCAGTGATGGCCAAGAGGTCACTGAATTTCAGAATGACCTGGGGATATCGGAATTGGCCACAGAATGTACCAAAGTAGAGAGGTACATAGAGGAATCATTGTTCCGGGCCTTTATGAAGGCTCTGGACCTGAAGCTCAAGACTCTAAAGGATTGTTCCAAGGGAGCTACCACTTTGGCTTTAAGCTGAACTCTTGTTGTCCACCTGCCTTCTATTTGGAATTCTTGACATGTAGGACTTTGTCCATAGTACTGAATCTGGGAAGAGCCATTATGCCGACAGCAAGAATTTTCCACCACAACATGAAGCATACTTGTAAAAAATAAATGACATGCGTGGTGCCTGAAGAAACAATACGCAAAAGGCAACTGAAGAAAGCGTTCACTGCATCTTACTGTCACAAAATGAAGGGGGAATGAGGGGGGAGTGAAAGACATCAAATGAAGCCAAACCGTGTCAAAAATGGGTTTACAAATGAGACACGAAGAAAGGCAGACCTGTGAATAAACTTTGAAGTAGGGATAGTTGTGAAATCAGCGATATGGAGTAACGGAGTGGTCCGGCGAAAGGAACTAGCCCACCCTAAAGTCTCAGTGAAAGGTGAAATGGTTGTAGTGATAAAGTGAATCACCTGTAAAAGCAAAGTGATTAAAATTAACCCCGAAAAAAGGGGACAGTAAAAAGGAGAATGTTGAATGTGGTGCTTATGACATAGAACTACCCAGACCAAGAAGCACTGGGCCAAATAACACAAGAGTGGGAGCTTAAGGGAAAGTCGAAGTGGTCATGCGGTGGTCTGTAGTAGAAGCCACACACATTCGAAAGTCTTCGACATCAGGAAACGGTTCGAGGCGACTGAGGGAAACCGGAAGTGTAATAAATTAGGGGAAAGGAACCCCTAAAGGTTGTGAATTAAGCTTGGGGACGGGAGCACCTACAAGTGTTTTTGAACCATGATTTATTAAGCGGTCCAAGTCCGACAGAGGCAGACCTAAGTGAACCTTTGCTTTAAGAGGTCTGAGCCCGGCAGAGGGGGACCGGCATGAACTTTTTGTTGAACTGGGTTTTGAAAGCTTGAAAGACTAACATGGAAGGCCAGGCGGGCCTCGATCCACGTTTTGAACTGCCTTTGTGTTAAGAACCTGAGCCAAAGTATGTCATCCTACCTAGGAGGACGCCTTACTCCATGCTTTCTAACGTGAGGAAGGGAGTTGACTCAGCCACATTTATTCTTTATATTTGAACACTGATTTTGCTTTGAATACATATTCTCCTTTACACACTTTTTGTACAAGATATAGGGCAGGCATTGGGTTTTTGTTAGTATAGGCCATTTTTATTTGACAGACTCAACTAGGACTGTTTTATATATTTGATTGTCGAGACTACTCCCATCCTAGTTATAGGGCAAAGTAGGAGTTTTTCCAAACCCAGAAGCTTTAATAAAGGTTTTACAAATTGTACCTTTTGTGTCAGTGTCATACTTGTTATGTTATTAGCATTTGTAAAGTGCGCGTTTGCCCAAAGGCATCATGGCGCTGGAAGGGAAGCTACCCAGTCGGAGAAGACCAGTGGAGTGGTCAGGCTTAGAACAGGTTGGTTTTCAACGCTCTTCTGAATCTGAGATGGTTAACAGTGGCCCTAAGAGGTTCGGGGAGGCTGTTCCAAAGTATGGTCGCGGCAACAGAGAAGGCTCTACCACCAAGCCTTGTCCGGTTAAACCTGGGGACAGTGAGCAGGTTAGAAGTAGCAGAGCAGAGGTTCCGGTCTGGACAATATCGGGTGAATTTAAGCTGCAGAAATTCAACACCATGACCGTGAATAGCCCGCTGAACAATACACAGAGATTTAAACTGAATTCGTTGGTTCACCGGGAGCCAGTGCAGTTGGGGAAGCACTGGTGTAAAGTGGGCACCATAAGGGGAGCCAGTAGCCAGCCTAGCAGCCAGGTTCTGCATACGCTGAAGGCGATGGATGAGGCCGTTAGGTTGAGACAGATAGAGCAAATTGCAATAGTCCAGTCGTGTGAGGACTAACGCGGCTACCACAGGGGGGCGGAGGGCTACCGGGATCAAGGGCATAACCCTCTTAAGGATTCTGATCTGGTGGTGGGTGGACTGGCCCACGGCAGCAACCTGGTTAGACATTGACAAAGAAGCGGAGAGGATAACTCCTAAATTCTTGACTTTGCTAATTGGGTTGGGTAGCGGGCCCAAGGCAGCGGGCCAGAAAGCAGGGGTCCACAGGGAGGGGTTGGAGGGGCAGCCTACCAACAGTACCTCCGTTTTATCACCATTTAACTTTAGCCAATTCTGGTCCATCCAGATCCCGACTGCCCTAAGGCAGTCGTGGAGGCATACAGAGGTCTCTGATTGATCCTGGTCCAGACGGATCAGGATTTGGGTATCATCTGCATATGAGTAGCAGTTTAACCCATAGGAGCGGATGAGACAAATCAGGGCCCAGATGTAGCTGTTAAACAGAATTGGCGATAGCGAGGATCCCTGAGGGACACCACAAGTGAGAACGCAAGCGGGGGAGAGAATCGGTGGCATAGCAAGGGTCTGAGTGCGATCCGAAAGAAACGAAGTAAACCAGGCAAGAACAGCACCGGATATCCCAATCTGTGAGAGACGAGAGAGAAGGATGGAGTGGTCTACCGTGTGGAATGCGGCAGAGAGATCTAGCAGGATCAGGGCCCCAACTCCGCCAGCATCGACAAGTCTGGACATGTCGTCCTGCACCGAGACCAGGACACTTTCCGTACCTCTCCCAGGCCTAAAACCCGCCTGGGCATGATTAAAAATTTTGGAATATTCCAAAAAAGAGGACAGAAGCGGTGTGACCAGTGATTCCAGCAGTTTGGACAGAAACGGAAGAAGAGAAATAGGGCGGAAATTAGCCAGGATAGTGCGGTCAAGAGAAGGCTTTTTAAGGAGGGCAATAACCCTAGCAGATTTCAGTTCTGGGGGAACAAATCCCAACTGACAAGAGTTGTTTATTGCCAGTGTGATCTCAGTCAGAATATCAGGAGCAATAACCTTCATAATAGTGGTATACTTGTGATACCATGTCTCCCCTACAGCACCCACTGGCAGGGTACCACATAGAGGGGGAGCTGGAAGCTATTTAGCTCCTGCTTTTAGCCTAGAAGAGCCTGGTTAGCTTGAAAACTACAGTTACCAGGAGCTACTTTCGACTCCCCAGGCCAACTGATGACTTCCAAACATGCATATTGGACATTAACTGAGTATTTGAGAATGCAATAAAGAAGAATTAGGACACATCTAGTGCACATTTAAACATCATGGACAAAAAGATAAGTGTGCATCTCATGTGGAAGTTAGATGTGTGGTGCACTGGGTTCCCTCCTCGTTCCCAAATGGTAGCACCTGCTTACTGGGTGATGCTGGACACCCAGGAGCCGTTTTAGATCCTGCTCATCAAATCTTAATTTCAGACCCTGCACACTGGTAGCAAAAACTGTTTATGTAGCCACATTTGCATCTGGAGGATATTTCTAAGATGATGGAATGTGTGCAGAGGGAATTCATGAGAAACACAAACAGGATGGTGGTGTTTTTTGAGAGCTGAATGTGTCATTAAAAAAAACAGAAGAGCAATTTATTTATTTAGAAACAAAGAAGTGTCCTGGAATCCATCATACAGCTATTCACTGTTCTTAAATACTAATAAAGATCCATGATGGAGAAGCAGAAAGGGAACACGGGCCTCTGTGTAAGAGTCTAATATCATTCAGGACTCAAAACAGGTCATTTTGCCTAAATGTTGTTCTTCCACCTCAAGGTTTACCGACATATCTGCACACGTTATGAAGATTCTACTTTCAAGATTTATCAGCTACACTCTGAACCCCCACTTCAGATATCCATGGTCTACACATTTATTTTCAATAATATTAAAGTCATTTTTATTAAACTTGTCAGGCTCTTGTTTTTCTAGACTTTCAGGAAGGGAGAAGGAGCCAAATACTAACACATTTAAGAAACTCCAGAACATGCAGAGCTTTTAGATACTCATGTTTCAGCAAAAGAACCCAGATTAAACTAGGGTCAAGGAAATATATATATATATATATATATATATATATATATATGATTTGAAGGGCTCCCCTGTGTTCCCCCCACCCAACACGTGCTACTGTGTGTGTGCAAAAGTTGGAAATCTGATAGTCTACCCCACCTCAGAGATCAAATATGCCAAGCATCACACATCTTTATTCTTAACTAAACGACAACACATGGTTTACTGCAACATGAGTTTTCAATACATTATGAGGTTGTGGATAAACATATGTAAGAGGCGAAAGTAAGGTTGAAAAGAACACCATTAAGCTTATGAAAAAGAAAGATAATGCCCTACCGCTATGCGTGCCACAGAGGAACAATTCCCTCAGCGACCACTGTTCAACAGGCCATGAAATTCTTCCCAAGCCCTAGGCAGGCCACAGACAAACAAATGAAAAACACAAAAAAGGGGTGGGGAAAAAGAATAGCACTTAAGAACTGCATATTAATGGTGCCCGTTTGTTTATAGTAAACAAAAACACTGACGACAAGGGGCTTTCAGTACAGACTACTCACAGTTCTGGTAATCCCTAAAACCTCTCCTTCAGACATGGACTTCCCTGCAGCACTAGGAAACAGACAGAACATTTTATATCCAGTAGGAATCACTGAAACATATTGGGAGTCATTTGTGCATTTTCATTGTGACAGGGTCAGGGACTTGACCCTGTTGGGGGTGTGATAGGGCCAGGGGGTGACCAGGTCACGGGAGGACATGGACCCCTCCCGGCCTGGAGTAGTCAGCCTAACAGGGTGTATGCGTGAGCAGATCCCCTAAGAGTTGAGGGAGTTGGTGGCAGTGGGGGGGGGAGGGCGCAGTCCCTGACCCCTACAAGTGTGCCTTGCTTGCTACTGTGGAAACCACTGTTAATCACCCCATACCTACCAGCCTCTTTTCTGACTAGAGATTTCCGTCACCATTTTCAGGACAAAAAAGGATCCAGAATCCTACACAGCAGCAAACAAAGAAAATAAGCAGAACAAAAGAACGCTGACCAAGAAGCTCCTTGACAGATCATGATCCAGCTTAACGGCACGAGCTGTAGCATCCCAAAGCAGAGGGAAAGTAAGACGCCTGGCAAACGTCAACCGGCTCAGACCACCAAGACTGTATAAACACTTTGAATTAAAAGTGGGCGATGAGTAAAGAGGTTCTTGAAACTGTTTTCCATGATAATCTGAACTCTGAGAAAAGCCTACGAATAGATTGGCCCGAATGGTCAGAGGAAGTAGGAATGCTTTGGGGAGGGGGAGGAACTAGAGAAACAGGAGGTCATGGGTATAAAACGCATGCATTTATAAAAGACAGCTCTCATGAGGTCAGGAGGTGTGGGGTGGATCGTGAGACCAGGAGGAAGGTGGAGTGGAGTGCTAAGAAGTCTATGAAGCTGGTGGATACAGGGGCAGGTAAGGTATTAGAGGTGAGAAAGAGTGGTACTAAGTGTTAAAAAGTAAAGTTGTGGTTGAGAGAGTGAGTGGTACAAGAGTGTGTGGGACATAGCATGAGTGACAGTGTATTGTTGATGGTGCGAGTCGTGAAATGGGCAGTGAATACGCAGGACGTGCGAGTGAAAGCAAGAGGAGGTGTAAAGGGGGAGGTTGGAGATAAGAGCAATAAGAGGAGGGGGGAGAGCAGAGAGCGAGAGAAGGGAAGAGTGTGAGAATACAAGAGAGGTCATAGGAGGAGAGAGAGAAAAAGACAGGAAGAGACACAGGGGCGGGGGAGAGTAGGAGCGATGGGAGTGGCAGAGTAGGGAAGGGATGTGGGGGACTAGGGAGACCAGAAGTGGGGAAAGAGTAGGAGGAGAACAATGATGAGACATAAGTTGGGACAAGAGCAGGAACAGGAGTGAGATTTTGTATGAGGAGACAGGCAGCCTAATTAATCGACTTGTGAGACAGCATGAGATTAGGGTATCTTTAGAATGTACCGGAGCGAGTAAGATAGCAAAGGCACCTTGAAACACTTGTGAATAGGTGCCATACAAATGTCCAATAAATAAAAGCTGTCTTCAGGCCCTCACCAATACAGCAGGATAGCTTAGGTTACTGATCGCTAGTTGCACTACACCATTGGGGTATAGGAGAACCTGTGATAGGGTGGAGGGAGGAGACAGGAATTTGAGGGATGAGGTGAGGACCTCCCTTAGTCAGATCTCTCTGCCATCTGAAAATACAACCCTTGAACTGTTTTCCCAGAATAGGTGGAATTATTCAAGCCATCTGTGACATCAGCCAAAGGGTCCTCTCCCCTCGGTACTTGAAGCCTTACTGTACTTTCGTAATTTTCTCTGTTCACCAAAATGCAGACAGTGGGAAGGAAATGTGTACCCACACAATGGTGAGTAACTGACTTCATGATCGGCCAACTCTGGTTTATTGAAACTCACAGAACATTTAGAAACATGACCATCTGGCTGAAAAGGAGGTTCTGTAGGAGGGCATGACAAAACTGGATGTACAGGATTGTGCCAATATCAAGTAGGGTTTTCAAAACGTGAATGGAGTATCCCATGTGGCTGCTTTAGAGCCAGTCTCTAGAGAGCCGATTTCCTAACTAAGCCAAGTATGATCAATGAAGCAGTAATTCACAGTAGTGACAACCGTACTCCTAGTTCATACTTTTCTTTGTCATAGTTTTGGGAGGTTATCCCTAGGAAGGGACAGAAGAATGTTGCACAGCAGTATTTTTATATGAAAAACAAAGGGTAGGGCACACACAATTTTCTTGTATCGGACCACCCTTGTGCATGATCTCTGCAACAAGCATCATTCCTTTAAAGATTACAAGACCTTTGACTTTTTGATCGGGAGGTTGAGAGGGGCATATGGAGGCAAGGGGACTATCAACTAGTGGCACAGTAGTCAGTGAAATGAGTAACGTTAATTTACTCCCACGTCCTGTCCTGTCCCCCTTCATCCTTACCAACCAGAAACCAAAAGCACCCTGATCGATTGAGGACAGAAAATAATCTGACCCAATAATTGGAGATCAGATATTTAACTATCTGAGAACTGCTTGCCCAAACGGTTCACAAACTCCACCCTAGATAATCGTGTTTCCAGAGTGCATGAGGCATGGCTCAAATAGCCACCTTGGAGATTACTCGCAAGAGAACATTCCTTTAGAAGACTGCAGATGCTGCCTTAACCCTGACAAGGCAAGCATACAAGGCCAGAGAAGGGTCATCCTCCTTTTATGACAATCTACTGAGCTATGGTGACCTTGGAAGTATTCAGCCCTGACCTCCACTCAGTTTCTTATTGTGGCTCTGGAAAAACACAGGAAGAAAAATGTCCTAGTTGATATGAAACTCTGGAAGCCCTTGGAACAGATGCATGCACAGAAGGACCTTTTATCTCCTGAACTTCAAATAAAGCTAGGATATCATGCAATTCACTGACTTTGCAAGCATAGGATATACACCAGAACTGTCATCTTCCACCACACTGCTGTAAATTCTGCTGAAGACATACGTTCAAATCTATTGTGGTAAAGTGTAGACAGAACTACATTCAGATCCCACATGGGTCAATGAGATATAATTGGATGATAAATTTGTAAAAGCCCACTAAGTGTCCCAATCACTGGATTGGCCAAAGAACATCAGGACCCAGGTTGCAGTGGCTGACATGTCAATCCTGCACGAGTCTAGTTTGATGCCAGAGCCTGCCAAATGAATCCAGAAAGAGAACGTGGTCTAACAAAACTGTGTGTGGGTGAATATCCACATTTATACATCAGTGCACAAAGCCTCATCGATTGTTTCTTACATTGCACATTTGTAGACCGTTTCCTGTGTGCCTTAATAACCTCCAGGTAGAGACTCAAGAACCTGAAAAACATGTCCTCCGGTATCAGGCTACGCAAAGAGATTAGAAAGAATGAGATCCACATACTATTACAGAAGATCTCTTCCCAGGCGAAGAGGGGAATAGCTTCCAGAAGGTTGAAAAACCATACTCTGGTCTACCAATAAGGGCCTATCAGAAACAGTTGACAAGTTGTGATTGTGCCATAGTTTTCTCACTGCCTTTCGTAGTAGTGGAAAAGAATTTAACGCATAAGGAACAGTCTGCTCCAAGAGCAAAGAAGAGCTTCTCCCAAGGAGTTTGTATGACCCTTGAATACTTCCGGGATGGGTTTGGAGGCAAAGGACATCTCCTGTTCACCTGGGTGGTCAACAAGTGCAGGAGCAGAAAACCACACTGAAAATCTGCAGACCCACTGGATTTAACAGCTCTCGTTTGTGAGGGGCATAGCTATGCCTGCTAAATTTGTCTTCTTCCACATTTAGCTCCCCAACCAGATGAGTCACCACTGGAAAAATGAGTGTGCCACCGACCAGTGACACATGAAATCCAGGGGACATCATGTGGATAGAGTTGGGGGGGCTGGCCCCCCACCATGTTTGTTCAGGTAATACCTAGACCTAGCTGCTGTGTTCTACAATGGGATCAACACCCTGCAACCTCCGACACAGTGACATTTGATGCTGAAGTCTTTCCAGCCCCGTCAGTGTTCAAATGTTTTAAACAGGACTCCCGGACTTACAGACCCATGTGTGTACCTACAGATCCCACCACCCTTCTCCCCACATTGTGCCCAAACATGTCAGATGAGTCCCTGGCAATTTAGAGTGAAGTGTCAAGGGGCATGTAGCAGATTCCTACCATCATATTCCCACTTCCCATCCACTATCTCAAGTCCTTTTTGACCGGTTTAGAAAATGGCAACACAATATTTAGGTTCGGTCTTTTGGGACTGTTGTCTTTTGGGCTGCATTTGGTGCTCTCTCATGAGGCATTTGGGCTTCTTTCTGCAAAGTGCAAATTGCATCCCCCTGACAACAGCATGAAAGAGGTCCAGTTGGTTTGGTGACCTAATTTCTTGTTCGTAGAAAAGAAATGGTGTGTAAAATCCCCATTTCCACTTCCGTCTGCACAACTTCCATAGCCCCCAAATTCGATGAATTGCTGGATCTACAGTGAGTTGCCATGGGAGGAGTGTTACGCTCACCTGGTTTCTGCGGGGACGTTGGGGCATGGTTGCAGCCCTCCCAGGAAGTAGAACCCCCCCTGTCTGCTTACTCCTGCTGCAAATAGGCTGTGGGCTGCAATGAATTGGAACACTGCTCCTGCGCAGATATGAGAGGATGCAAGTTTGCTGGCCTGTGAGTGAATTCCCTCTCAAACCCTTCTTCCCATAGCATGGTTTCCGTGAGCATGCATCGACCCATTAAGGCTCACCTGTAGATTATTATGGTGAGCTCTCAGTCCTGCTACTTCTGGCAGGGGTGCATTTATTATGAGGACCGAGTTCCTTCACTGGTCCTTCATACGTGGTGTCCAGTCCAGCTGCGACTATTCTACGCCTTTCTGTTAAGTGTCTTTCAGTTTTCTCTTTGTCTTGAAGTATTTGTATGGTCTTTCTCACAGCCTCTTGTTAGCTCTGTAATAATGTATATCTTTCTCTCAAATAGGTGCGATTGCAGCCAGCAGAGCTACAGAGCACGAGGTGGCTCCAGATTAGGAGCAGAGGATCCCACGGCGGTCCGGCAGCAGGTAAGTGAGCTTTTAAGGATAAGCGCGAAAAATTTAGCAAGCGCGACCTCAAACTGAAAGTTTGTAATGTCTAACCTTGCCTTTTGTCCCTTTACAGGGTCCGCCTTCGTGGATGAAGAACTCCCCCTCAAGGCCCCTATCAAGGGTGGTCCTCCTCCTGGTCCTGGTTTGGTGGGGTTGTCGTGATGGAACTGCCTAACCAATCAGGGAGCATGGACAGTCTTGAGGTCCAGATCCTTTCCAGTCTATGAGGTAGTATAATTTGGATCGGATCACTGAGTCTAGGATAATTTTGACTTCGTACTCCAGCACCCCCTCAATTATCTCAGGATCTGGTGGAATGCTGACACGTGTACCTGGTTTCATTGGTTTTAGAAGTGAAACGTGAAACACTGAATGAATCCGCATGAATCCCAATTTCATGGCGGCAGGATCGATTATGGCTTTGATTGTGTAGGGTCCCAAGTATCTGGGGCAGAAATCTCTTGGTCCTTTGATGATGTTTTTTGATGCCAACCAGACATTGTCTTCGATTTGGTAACTGGGAGCTTCTCTTTGATGTTGATCTGCAAACCTTTTCTGTCTCTCCTTGGCTCCGGCCAGCTGCTCGGCTGCTTCTTTAAAAACCTGGGTGATGGTTTATTGCTGGCATTTCTAATGTGTCGAGTGGATCGAAAACAGACGTTCGTGGATGCCGTCCGTACACAGTATAAAACAGACCTAGCCCTGTACTGGTGTGAATGGAATTGTTATATGCATACTCTGCCAACCAGAGGATGTCTTTCCAGGTGTCTTCGGATTGTTGTAACATGCATCTTAAATACTGCTCTAGGGTCTGGTTGGTTTGTTCCATCTGGCCATCGGTTTGAGGGTGATGACTTGTGGACAGCCGAAGGTCGATTTTGGCAATTTTACAAGACCTTCTCCAGAATGCTGAAACAAATTGAGTTCTGCGATCCGTTATTAATACCGATGGGAACCCATGCAGTCGCACAATCTGTTCCAGAAACACTGTCGCGAGAGCAGAAGCGGTGGGGAGTCCTTTCAAAGGAATGAAGTGGGCCATTTTGGAGAACAAATCCACAATAACCAAGATGGTGTTGTAACCGTGGCAGGAAGGGAGATCTGTAATAAAATCCATGGACAGAGTGTGTCAAGGCGCTGGCAGTACCATCAATGGACGTAGTAGACCAGCAGGATTTTGCTTTTGGGATTTGTATTGAGCGCAGACACCACAGGTCACAATGAAGTGGGCAATGTCCTTTCTCCAAGTGGGCCATCAATAGTGTTTCTTTACTTTAGCCCGAGTGTTTGCTATTCCTGGATGTCCTTCCACCAAGGAATCATGATAGTTGGCGATGATTTGTTTTTCAGTTTCTTATCCGAATGTACAGTCGCCCTTGGAAGTAGGGTAGATCTTCTTTAATGGTGTATCGGTCTCCTTTGAAGCCATTTCTGTTGGGCAGATTGACTCATCTAGCAACGCAAGTCGGAATGTAGATCGTCCAGACAGGTAGCCGTGACAAGCTTATTTTGGATCTGCTCTTCAGGAATGATAGCCACAGGGTCCGGTGTAGTGAAAGCTTCCTTTTCCTCACTCATGCGAGAGAGGGCGTCTGCTTTCCAGTTACGAACACCTGGCCTATAGGTAATGATAAAGTCGTATTCCACAAAGAAGAGGGCCCAACGAAGTTGGTGCAAAGATTGCGCCTTAGTAGACTTTGTAGGTTGCGGTGATCCGTGATGACAGTGACTGTATGTCTGGCTCCGAGAAGATAATGTCTCCATGCTTTAAACGCTGCCATGATTGCTAGCAATTCTTTGTCAGTGATTGCATAGTTCAATTCGGGAGCAGAAAACTTACGAGACCAGAATGCCACGGGATGTAACTGTCTGGTTTCAGGGTTCCGTTGTGACAATACAGCCCCCATTGCTATGTTGGAGGCATCAGTTTCAACCACATATGGTAAGTCTGGTTGCGGGTGTCGTAGAACTGGTGCTGTGGTAAATGCTCGTTTTAGTTTCTGGAAGGCTTCCTCAGCCTCTGGGGACCAGCAGAATTGTTTGTTTTTTCGCAGCAGAGAGGTAATAGGAGGGATGATCTGAGAGAAACCGGGTATGAACTGCCGATAGAAGTTGGCGAATCCGAGCACACTTTGTACTCCTTTTGTAGACGTCGGTGAGGGCCATTGAAGGATAGCGTCCACTTTGCGTGTATCCATGCGAACGCCTCGTGTGTGAGAATAAATCCAAGAAATTTGCCTCTGTTACATGTAAAAAACACTTCTCCAACTTGGCAAAGAAGTCGATGTTGCCGAAGCTTTTCTAGTACTGCCCGGACATGAAAAATATGCTCTTCTTTGGAAGTTGAATAAATGAGAATGTCATCAATATAGACAAGTGCGCAAACGTCCAGTAATTCACGGAGCACGTCGTTCATAAAAAACTGGAACGCTCCGGGGGCATTACATAGCCCAAAGGGCATCACCTGGTATTCATAGAGGCCATATTTAGTACGGATTGCAGTCTTCCACTCATCTCCTTTGACCCTTACAAGGTGGTAGGCCCCTCATAGGTCCAGTTTGGTGCAAATCGGAGCGTTTTTTACCTGATCCAAGAGTTCTGGGATAAGTGGTAATGGGTATCTATTCTTCACCGTGATCTGGTTTAGTTCTCTATAATCAATGCAAGTTCTTAAGTCGTCCTCCTTTTTAGGCACGAAAAAGAGCACCGAGGCAGGGGATTTGGATGGACGGATGAAGCCATTGGCTAGGTACTGGTCTAGGTAAGATTTTAGGTGTTGGTTTTCCTGCTCAGAGCATAAATTCGACTGCAGGGTATCTGGGCTCCAGGTACGAGATCAATTTGGCAGTCGTAAGACCTGTGCGGAGGAAGGACATTTGCTTGTTCCTTTTGAAAGACATCCTGACAATCTAGGTATTCGAGTGGCAAGGAGCCAGTGAGACCCAGTACGATTCCTTTCTTAGTCTTCGGGTTGGTGGGCCTTTGAGTGTAACAGGTACAAAAACGGTCTTGGGGAAAGGTCAGAACTCGTTTTCGCTAGTGAATCTTAGGGTTGTGGGTCTCCAACCAAAGTATTCCTAATATTATCTGGAACTGAGGAGCACTGATGAGATCGAAGGTAATGTCCTCTTGATGGCCGTCCTGACACAACAGCTTGACTTTCAGTATAATGTGTTACTGGGCCGGATGAAAGTTGAGATCCATCTACCGCTGTGACATTTTCCGATTTCTGCTTTTGTCTGAGTGTAAGGCCTATTCGGATAGCCAGATCCTGGTCAATGTAGTTTCCCACAGCTCCGTGGTCAATATATTCTTCCAAAGCATGTATTTCTGACGGTTGTTTGAGGTCTACCAAGAGCACCGGGATGACTAGATGTGAGGTCTGTACAGGTTCCTTTTCACGGCTCGACAAGTGGACCCCTACGCTTGCCGAGCGTTGAAGTTTTCCGAGTCTTGTTCTCCCTCGTCTTTGTCGGGTGCTCCGACTATTTTCTTGGGTGGCTTCACCGGGCATTCCCGAAAAAAGTGACCTGCTTTTCCGCAGTACAAGCAGAGTTATTGTCTCCTTTTTTCTTGTTCTGCCTTGGTGAGTGGACTCCGTAGTCCCCCAATCTGCATGGGTTCGGCCTGTTCATGTGATTTGGGTTTATTATCACGAGGCCGCTCATAGACCGGTCACCCTTCAGCACTTGTTCGATCCATTTTTCGATCCTGCAGCCTGTGATTGAGCTGTACAGTTAGGTTGATGTATTCCGCACAGCCCTCTGGGGGATTTACCACTTGAGCTACAATGTCCTTGAGTTCTCCACACAATCCATGGTAAAAGAGCGTAGTCCTTTTTTTTCCTTCTGGCCAACGATTCAAGGATGCGATGTAGGTTAACAAATCCTGATTTCCCTGTCTGAGTGACAGTAGCTAGTTGTCCAGGGCCTGTCCTCGAGTGTGTCGTGTAAACAATTTCTCCATTTCGTGCTGAAAACCCTTAAGGTCCCGAAGCAAAGGATCATCTTGATTTACCAAAGGTATTGACCAGTCCGCTGCACTGCCTCCCAAATACAAGAGTATGAACGCCACTATGGCTTGGTCGTTGGGAAAAGCCAGAGGTCTGCACAAAATTGTAAGCAGCATTGATTCATAAATATGGCGTACTTGTTAGGTCGCCTGTGAAACGTTTGGGCCGGTCCAGTGGAACTGCTCCTGGAAGAACCACCTGAACTGGTGGTGACTGGTGCGGTGTGGGAGTAGGCCCTGGCAATGACACCTGGCCAGCTCGTGCCTGGAGTAAATGTCTTTCCAAACCATAAGTACGCTCTCAGTTCACAATAAGGTCCCTTCTTACAGCATTGGTTTCCTGCCTAGAAGCATAATTCACCCAAAAGTTGGGCCAATTGGTCAGTATGAGGTATCCATAATGCCTAGGCAAAGATTTGTAGTGGCTTCGCGTTCTGTTACGCTCACCTGGTCTCTGCGGGGACGTTGGGGCACGGTTGCAGCCCTCCCAGGAAGTAGAACCCCCCCGGTCTGCTTTCTCCTGCTGCAAATAGGCTGTGGGCTGCTGCGATGAATTGGAACACTGTTCCTGCGCAGATGTGAGAGGAAGTAAGTTTGCTGGACTGTGAGTGAATTCCCTCTCATACCCTTCTTCCCATAGCGTGGTTTCCGTGAGCATGCATCGACCCATTAAGGCTCACCTGCAGATTATTAATGGTGAGCTCTCCATCCTGCTACTTCTGTCAGGGGGCATTTAGGATGAGGACTGAGTTCCTTCCCTGGTCCTTCATAAGTGGTGTCCTTCAGCTGCGACTATTCCACGCCTTTCTGTTAAGTGCCTTTCAGTTTTATCTTTGTCTTGAAGTATTTGTATTGTCTTTCTCACAGCCTGTTGTCAGCTCTGTAATAATGTCCATCTTTCTCCCAAATAGGTGTGATTGCGGGCCAGCAGAGCTACAGAGCACGAGGCGGCTCCAGATGAGGAGCGGAGGATCCCGCAGCGGTCTGGCAGCAGGTGAGTTTTTAAGGATAAGCGTGAAGAATTTGCAAGCACACCCTTAAACTGAAAGTTCGTAATGTCTAACCTTGCCTTTTGTCCTTTTACAGGGCCCGCCTTCATGGATGAAGAAGATGTCGTGCTGGGGTGCCCAGAGCTGAAGTCCTGCGTTCCGCAGGATGACGAATGGACACCGGGCTCAGCAGTGAAGAATGCAGGCGAATGCAGTCTCCAGGAGGTAAGCGTATGGGCAGGCGACTGGATTCCCAAAACAAAGTGCTGCTTTATCCCAGGCGACGGTGAGCGTTACGCTGCATGCGAATGCAGATTAACGCGAAGCGTGCGGCTTGGGGTTGGGTTGGCTTTTATAGGTCAGCTCTTAAGGCCACGCCTGCTAGTTCTGTTCTGTTCTGCTTGCCACACCCTAGCACTCCTTGAAGTTGCACGTGCAGCTGATAGATGAAAAGTTGCACGTGCAGCTCAAGATGGAAAGCCACACCGAGACTGACTGTACACACGTGGAAAGTTCCTGAAAAGCACTCCTGTCCATAATAAAGAGTCTTGCTTATGTTTCTCCATGAGCCTGGTGCCAAAAGCACCAGGACTGAGTCCAACCGGGCCCCCTGTGTATAAACGCCCCAAAGGGACGTGCTTGAACCATGCTACCCCTTGCTCCCACAACCTAATGGTGCAGCTCCTATGATCCTGGCCAAGTGACCATGACAAGGAGGTTTGGAGAGGTTGAAATATTGGTTGGCTAACAAGGCCATATGTTACCTCTCGCCAGGAAGGCAGAGAACAAAGGTTTCCTTTACTCTCCTGGAGAACTATCAGACCTGCCTTTTTGCTATGATATGGGTCTGACAAAAAATGTTCTTGATTCGTTTTGTTGCTTAGGTCTTGGATTCTTGGATTAATGGCCTTGTCAACTGCACCTGATTGAGTATCATCTGTCACACAAAAAGTATCTTGTCCTTTCTCTACAAGTAGGAGCTTTCAGCCCTATCTCACCATATCTGAGATGGAAGAAAATCTAGCCTTGGAATGGCCATCCTCCTCCTCCACCAGGTTATCAGCCGTCAAGTCCATGTCCACAATTCTTGATGGGCTCTAAACCACCAGTGTTGGAAGCCTAAGCGTAATAGCCTTGGCATGTCAATAAATAGATTCATTGGCATAAGTAGCAAATGAGTGAACGTCTTTACGTGAGCAGGAACCACGGTCAGAACAGCCAGTATTGGGACAGAAAAGGGGAGGACCATAGACCCTGGTACGAAATGGACCTCCATAATCAAATTAGTGAAATAGAACTGGAAAACCTCCAATGTTATTTTATGAAGGTACACAGTTTCGAGTGGAGGTTCCGGTCAAGGTGCATGCTTCAGGTGTTGGAGCCTGGGACCTCACAGATGGACACGATCTCTTGGTTTCATGTTTCCGACGGTAATAGGTGATAACTGCATACAAGAAGTTGGCAACTTCCTAGCGCAGAACCCAAATTTTACCAGTGAATCAATGGAATAAATGGATCTAACAATAGAAAGGGAAACCTGATGTAGGAGGAGAACTTGAGAAAGGGGTCTTTCAAGGAGTTGCAAGACTAAGGTGCATCAATTAAGGAGGGTGAAGCTATTAGCTACATTCCTATCAAAAAGGATGCTTAAACTTCCTGGCCTCTCCTAAAGATATTTCTGCAAGCTATGCAAAGAAACAATTTGGCAACGGCAAGGACTACCGTAGACAGCACAAAGGAGTTGGTATCAACTACAAGGTGCCTAAAGTCAGAGCCCAATGAAGTAGCTGGAGCCAAGAAGCTTTGCGTCTTCTTCAGTTCTACAATTTGCACTAAATTTTGACCTGCACATGTTAACATATAGGTGAAGATAACTTTGATTGGGCCAAGCCTGTCTGCATTTGTGACTGATGTTTCGGTTTATACCACCATCACTGGGAGACAGAAGACCCCTTACACTCCAGATATTGGAACAAGCATCATCTACAATGACCTTGGTATGCAATTAAGGTTTAGCCCCTTTTTGTGGCATCTGGGACAAGGACAAGCACTTGGCTTACTATGCATCTAGTGGTGCGGCTTATTGGACGATCTTACTGGATCCTCTATGCAGAGCTCAAAAAGCTAGGTGCTACATAGGTCAGAAAATCGATGGACTTTTTGTCCAAGGGGGACCCTGGAAGTGGTCTTGTAAACTTAACCCTATGTGTCGGATACGGTTACAATTGTGCCTTTGCTTGTGGTGCTCTTCTTCAATTAAAGTCTCTAGAAACAACACTGAGCCCCTCATATGGACTAACCTGTGAGAATATTAACAGTTGTAATTGGAGGTATTAATGACAGTTTGGCTTCGCAAAATGTAGTCTAGATTGGCCTATAATGGTACCGTTATTGGCAATTCTAGACTTGGTTAAGTCTAACATTGTCAATAATGTGACAACCATCAAAGACAGTGGCAAAGGAACTGACACAAGAGCATGTTATGGATTGTGGACTGATGGCAGGTGTGCCCTGGCACCGAACAGTAAAGACAAAAAGCGGGAGAGCGCGGGTCAGCCTATGGAAGGTACAACTAGTAGAAGGTGCATATCTTATTCTGTGCTGTTGATGACTGAATTTAAGTAGTCTAGAGGGCCTGGAGGCTGACTGACAACCACTGAGTAGAGAAGGCAGTCAGCTTAACAATGAAGGGTGATTGAACGCTGAATAAGACACGTCTGACCATGAGCAGCAAAAGAAAAGGACTAATGTACAGTGAGCAAGCTGGCATGAGTGGACAGCCAGCTGATGTACTTTCACACATCTCCCAATGGCTTTTCATGACTCCTGCTGATTAAAGCATGTTCTGGTCTGTGACCCGACACCTGAAAACATCTCCTGAGATTTAGAAAGAGCATAGATGTTCTATTTCAAGGAGAGTGACTACCGTGCCACTTTCACAGTGAAATATTGAAAACATGCTTCGTTAGGAGGTATCAAGTGTGATTCTCTTGGCAAGAGGTTTTAAGTTCCATGTTTTTAGCATCAAGACATTTTAGATTTAGTTTTAGGAAATTAACATTTTCATGAGGAATTCACAAAAACATGGATTTAGGAATTACTAGTAATGTTGTATTCCCCAGCACCAACTAGATCAAGGCATAACCATGAATACATAGAGCTTTGTGAGACAAGTCCCCCAAGAACACTGTCATTCTTTGGAAAGCAAGCCATCTACTTTTGTTGAGCGCAGATGTCAGTGGGACCGGTAACGTATAGACCGTGTCATATCTGTTCAGCACAGCACAGAAAATAGAATGAACAATTCCTTCTCTGATCGAGGAGGAATAATACAGGGTGCAGGCCAAAATCATGGGGAAAAACTGGAGCCTGCAGGGCAACAGGAGAATATATTTTCTCTCTCGCTCGCTCTCTCTCTCGCTCTCTTGCTCTCATTGGACAAAGTGTGCTAAATTACACTGGGATATTTGAGAAGTCATTCTGTAACAGGTGGGAACATGTGAACTGAGTTGCTGTGCACCACCAAAGAACAGAGAGGAAGTGGGGCAGTGGGAACTTGCAGCAGAGTATTAAGTGTGTCATGCCCTTGGGTGTGCCCCCTGCCCTCCACGCAGCACAACATCAACCACCATACCAGGGACTGTTGCTCCAGTCCAGGCAGCCATACAGGATGAATAACGACGCATGGACTGGCCCCTCAGGACCCAACCAGTCTCAGCAAGCTCCAGACCCCTTTAAGCCGCATCCCAGATCTGGGCATGTGCAGAATTGATGGTCAGGATCCAGATTATACTCGTCATGCTAATGAGCCAAGACCGCCATATACAAGTGAAACACACTAATGTTTCTCGGGTCCAGCTCATCCGAACCATTCTGGTCTAATTTCTTGCGTCTTTCCTGAGTGTTCTGGATTGCCCTTGGACTTTCAAGATTTGAGTGGCCAGCTGATTCATTCCTCATCTATTGCTCATTTTCTGGATGGACATGCTCTTCCTCTCCCTTTTGTCATGTTACGTTAATTAGCTTTCATACTGCGCACCTCACCACCTTAGTAGACCTAGAGCGCCAAAATCTTGTCCTTATGGGTGAACTGTGGCCCCACCCATGCTGCAAAGCAGACCTTGGTGATTTAGAAAGCAAATGAGGATAAAGGTAAGCGGGAAATGGCAACAGCGGGAGAAAGTCAGAGAGAGACCAGGTGACAAGGAGAGGTGAAGATAACATGAGAATTGTGCGGCAGCATTAGCTGGGAATCGTGTAGCTAAGCATAGGTTCAGAACAAAACAGTCATGAAAAGAATACGGGGCTGTCCATAAAGGGCAAATCAAATACTCGTCACTTAGGAGGAGTGCAAAGTGTTGTAGGTTTAATTAGAAGTAAGGTTATGGATAGATGATTGTCTAGAGAGGTGCTCAAGAGTTCCTGAATGCAGTGTATGTTGACTTTCCAGCGAATGACATCGCTCAGACCTGTTGACAATACTCCCTCCTCACTCCCCTTCCTCTTGAGGGGATGGAAGGGAGAGGGTGAATTCTGCCTTCCTTCTCCTGGTGTCCAGTACTCCTTTGCTGTCCCTAGCCTCTCCTTGTCCCGCTCTTCCCCTCGTCTTTTTATGTTTCTCGCCCCCTGCTTGGAGGATCTATTGTGCCCCATCATGCAATAGATTCCCTATATCTGTATCTCTATCGATTGTCTCTCTCCGGCTGTCGTTTGGGAACCGCCTTTATCTGTTCGCATACGGATCTGTTGGGGACACTTTTCTGCATCTACAGACAATTGAGCTTTGGGAACGTCAACATTGCCACTTGCCATTTGGTGCCAGGAATCCAACACGTTGCATTTCCCCCACTGTGCTCACTAATGTTCTTTGCATCTAAATCATATGCTCAGATTTGTATGTATTCCCTAAAGCCAGTTTCTATATCTAGTACTCATCCGGACCATACTAACATGTCGCTCTTTCTTTTTTCGTGCCGTTTCAATGGGGGAGTGGAGTATGTAGAGCTCGTTCTCTTTTGTGTTCGCTCCTAGCTGAATACAGGGTTGTGGTCTGTCCCAGGTGATGTGAGAAATGTCCATGGTGACTTTCCTCGAGAACTCTGAAAAGGTGCATCCCCACAGAGCGAGGAGTCTGTCTGCCGAGATCATCCGAATGGATGCAACTGCTGATCTGGGGTCTGATGTGCGTCTCGAGATGATAATGACTTGGTATTTATATAGCGCTTACGCCTAAGCGCTGTACATAGAACATATTTACATACATCTGTCATCCCAACCGAAGTTGGTAATCCTTTATCGACCTCGGAAGGATGAAAGGTTGAGTTGGCCTTGCTATCTGAACCTGCAATCTGCACATCACCCATAGATCGCAGCAACTAGTGCTCAGCCCTCTGTGCTATTTTACCGGCTCATATATCCAAAAACACTTTCCTGGACCAAATGCAGGCCAATGCCTAACCACTGCCTGACAGTGCCAAGCCATTTAGTGCAACAGCACCCTTCCTAGTTCCCCAAGCATTACTAGTCCAGTCTCCACCCAAAGTAGTGTGGACCATGCCAATTCTCCCATGCCGAAGATCAGAGAGCCTTCATTGAACCGATGCAGGTTCGTAGAATCGGGGGGCCTCCATCAACAAGTGAAGGGGAGAGAGGTCGGTCCATCGTCACTGCTGGGGAAACCCCACCCATTTATATGAAAATGCCGTTGCAGACCTGTAAGGACAGCAGCAAACGGATGGAGGGAACAGGCTCTAAGGCCCCAGATTACCAGTCCCCAGCAACTGCCCAGCCAGCAGCTCTACAGGTCACCCTAAACAAAACACTCCATTTTGACGCACAGGAACTAGTCCTGATAGCAATCTTTTTGGTGGCACCAGTAATTTTATGGGCCAGGCTTTGTTCATCTCTATAGAAGGCTATGTCCGAGGCACTGCAAGCCCTGGACCCACAGCAGAGACGATGGACATTAATTTGACCTGCTTATATATAATATATAGAATTGTTCTTTTATAAACACACTTAATACCGGGGATCAGTTTCCAAATGCAAGCCTGGGATTCAAACCTGTGTTGCTATGCGTTGTCTTGCTTCCAAGACAAACGTGTTGCCCCTGAGCTATCCTCCCGGACTAGATAATCACAGCAAGACCATGGACTTCAATTAAATCAATACACCTCAATTGGGTGTGGGATTGGGTATGTCCCGAGTTACCCTTCAAATCCATAGGTGAAGTAGAACGTACTGTAGCCCTAGGTTTTCACTTTACATACATGATTGTCGCACTACGCTGAAGAGCAACATGGCTGTCGGATGTTCCAAATCTCCCCCATTGCTGCTCCCCGATGGCCTGGTCATGGTTTCCATGGACATACGCTCTTAATATGAGGAATAGGCTAAGAGGTTATCAATCTTTCATAGTGTGCCAAATCACCACTGTGGTGTTTTCAAAGGATTAAAGCTTGTTCGAAAGTATTGTGCACCTGCCAGGTGGGAGGGAAGAGGGGCAGGATCCAGAACACAGATTGTGAAGGAAAAGAAATTGAAAGGGGTGAAGCAGTGGGCGAAAGAGGGTATAGGTAAAAAAGAAGTTAAACAAGGTGGGTCAGGATAAAAGAAAGAGGTAGTGTATAGGTCAGGCGAATGTCGATCCAGCCAAAGTAGATCATACATCAGGATTACATTAATTAGCAGGGTCAATTCTGAGGTCTCTGAAGGAGAAATTTACATGAGGGAATTCCTTAGACAGATCAATATCAATTACTAAAAAGGCAGTGTGTGGCTGTGTGATGGGCACAAGATGTGCTCAAGTGGACCTTTTGCACATGTCAGTTTGAGATACCTAAAGCATGTCTCCCAAAAATTACTTCAGAATTTTAACTCTGGTACGACTTCAAAGTTCACTGGCCAAATCAAGAATACACAGTGTGAAAAGTGAATATGAACAGAGACAAAGAGTTTAAAGTAAAGAGTGGTCCATAAGGTCTGCCACCCTTTTGTGTGAAACGTTTGAGTGACGCGATTAGGTCTTTGGCTCATGGGTGGTAATTGATATTGATGTTTTATTTATATCACACTCATACACAAGTGTTTCAGAGAGTGACAAAGCAAGGAAGGGGAACAAGGGAGAACAAAACAATGATCATACTAGGCCAATGACATTGAGAACATGCAAGTGCATGGGAGAATGGAGAATAGTGCAAGGGGGGGGTGGGCAGTGTGGAGCAAGGGGAAAAACAGATAAATAATAAAAATAAATAAAAGGCCACAAACAGTGGTATTGCAGCCAACAATTGGCAAGTGCTGGGTTTAAGACAGCAGACAAGGTATATCTGATAAGTGCAGGAAGAAAAGGGGGACTGTATGGTTACAGATACAGACCCCAGTGCAAGGGGTGGCCCAGGGAAAGTGCAGGTGGGTGGCAGGGTGTGCAGGTACCTGGGCCCAGAAGAACAAAGAGTAGGCCAGGTGCACAGTACTGAGAGAACAGATCAGTAGGGGAGAGAAGGGGTGAAGGCAGAAGCAAAGAGTAAGGTCTTGAGGTGGTTCCGGAACCAGAGATGGTTCTCCTCAAGTTTCAGAGTAGCTGGGAGGCTATTCCAGAGGGAGGCACAAGCCAAAGAGAGATCTACCCCCAACTTGTTTCTTTGAAAAATGACGGACCCTGATGGAGTTAGAGGTGGAGGAGTATAGAGCTTGAGAGGGGAGGTATTTAGGGAGGGATAGCTGAAGGTATATTTTGGACCCAGGCCCCAGAAAGCCTTGTGGACAATGCAGAGGGTTTTGAATTTAACCCGTGCGTCCAATGGGAGCCTGTGGAGAGATTTCAGGGCTTGAGAGATGCGATCCCAGGGCCTGAGGCCAAAGACAAGTCTTGCAGTCCTGTTCTGGATAAGTTGCAAAGGGCGGAGAGTAGAGGCAGGTAGATTTAGAAAGAAGCTGTTGCAATAGACCAGCCTAGAGAGAACAAAGGTTTGGGAGACGGTATGCTTCTGGGGGAAGGAGAGGAAAGGCAGAGTACCTCCGAGGAGGTGCAGTAGGAAGTTTGACTTTGTAGAGACATCGGAAATGTGGGCAGAGAAGGAGAGTGTGGAATCAAAGATGACCCAGAGGCTCTTGGCTTTGCAGGTGGAGGAAGGGGGGGGGCAAGAGAGGCTGGCCAGAGAGTAAGGGGAAGGAAGGGTGAAGGAGTGCCTATGAGGAGGATCTCAGTCTTGCTGGCCATCAGGCAAAGATTGTTGGCGACACACTAGTCTTGAATTGCAGCTAGGCAATCAGAGATGAGAGAAGGAGAGGAGGTGGCCAAGCGAAGCCTGAAAATGAGTTCAGTGTCGTCAGCATAGCACTGGAAATTGGAGCAGAAAATGGCAATGCAATGGGCGAGAGTTGCAAGGTATTGGTTGAAAAGCCAGGGCGAGAGGTTAGACCCCCCTGGGAAACACCACAGGTAGAAAGGGAGATAGATGATGGGAAGGACCCAATTTGGACCTGGGAAGGTCGATCATAGAGGAAAGAGGTCATACCCAGGTTGTCATGAAGACGGTTGAGCAGGATGGCATGGTTGACTATGTCGAAGGCAGAAGAGAGATGTAGTAGGATGAGGACAGAGGGAATGTTAGAGTCAAGGTTGGGGAGCAGATCTTCACGGATGTTCAGGAGAGCAGTTTCCGTGCTTCTGGAAGCTCTAAAGCCAGACTGATGGTCGTGGAGACAGCCAATAGAATCAGAATGAAGGTTAAGCTGAGAGATGGCCAGATTTTCCAGGAGTATTCCCACAAAAGGAGTAATGGTAATTGGGCGATAGTTAGGACGAGAAGGATCAGCTGTGGGTTTGAGAAGAGGACGCCCAAGAGTGCTTCAGAGGGGAGGGGAAGACTCCAGAGGCAAAGGAGAGGTTGAAGAAATCGGCAAGGGCCGGAGCAAGGGTATCAATGTGGTCCTTGTTGGTTTTAGAGGAACAGGGATGAACCACTTTTCACAAGGCTTTCATAGATTGGACTTGTCTAGCGACCTCGTCAGCGGAAAAAAGAGGAAAGGATGAGAAAGAGGTTCGACGGGTGGCTGAAGGAGCGTCAGCGTGCACAGAAGGAGAGGGGGGAAGGAGAGGGTGGACAGGATGTCCTGGGTTTTTGAGATAAAGTGAGAGGCAAGGGCATTGCAAAGAGCCTGGGAGGCGACAGGAGAGGTAGAGACTGCAGCAGGGTTGGCCAGTTCCAAGCAGATTTTAAAGAGTTCGGCCGAGTTGTTCGATGCCGCAGAGACACAGGCTTGAATGTGGGCTCTCTTCTTGGTGATGACAGAGAATCGGTATTGCCTTTGGGAAAGGAGACAGGCCAGTTTGTCAGAGGATGAACAAGAAGCCCTCCATTTCCTCTCAGCCCCCTGTAGCTAGGTCAGAGTCACACCAGGAATTGCACCTGGCTTTGGACTTCAAACGGATACTCCTGTCAGGGGCGAAAGCATCAAGAGTATCAGAAACAAAAGAGTAGAGCAGAGACAGGGCTGTGTCAGGATGCGAGTCAGCCAGAGGTAGAAGCGGAGAGGAAAGAAGGTGGCGGCAAAAGCCTCAGCTGACACACGCTTCATGGGTTGGCTGTCCGAGAAGGTAGGTGGCAGTGTTGGGGTAGACTTGGCCTGGGAAGAAGAGAGGGAGAGATGAGCGGAGAGGAGGGATTGATCGCTCCAGGAGAGAGGAGCGGTCAGAAGGTTGGAGAGGGGGAGGATAGAGGAAATCAAGACATCAAGTATGTGCCCTGCCGAGTGAGTCAGGCCAGAGGGGAGGATAGAAAAGGGAGTGAGTTGCAGAGGTTACAGAAGAGTACAGAGGAGGAACAAGGAAAGTCTCGATGGATATTGAGGTCACCAAGGAGGAGTTGAGTGGTAGAGGCAAAGAGGGAAGAGGAGAGGTTAGCCCACTCAGAGAAATGAGGTGATTTGGCCAGAAGGCCGGTAGATAGTAGCCACGGTAAGAGATTGGCTAGGAGTGAGTCCTGCAGAGAAGGCACTAAGGCATTCAAAAGAGAAGTAGGTCTGAGTGGGAATGATGGAGGGAGGAATCCACTCAGGATAGATCAGTGCCGCAACACCAGGGCGTAATTTTTAATGTGGTTGTCTTAAAACAATTCACAAAAAGGAGCAAGAGTGCAAATGCCCCCCTATTTAACCCCTCCACTCCCGAACAGCCAGGTTCTATAACAACCCTGGCAGGAGCTTGGCTTTGAACTATGGGTCCTCTGGGAGCCAATCCTGTGACAGAGATGCCTGGCCTGCTGGGAGCTTACTATGAGCTTTATTGGAACAGTTCTAGTAGTGTAGATCCTCTTGGGATGAGAGCATGCACTTCTAGGCGTTGATTTGCTTAATCCAAATTGGTCTTCCTTTCTGGGCCTGGGTTGCAGGATGAGGACGAATGCAACAAAACCCAGACAGATGGCCACTACATAGGGAGGAGGACTGCTCCATAGACTTCACACCAGGTGCAAAGATGTCATGTGTGCACATGTATGCGCTGACAGAACAAGAGGATGCCCACCCAAGACAATCCTTCAGGCAGGTCTATTTTCAACATTCACAATTCCCCAGACATCTTTCCCCTGTTCTTCATTCCTTAAAATGGTGGTGAACTCCATACCCATGTCATGTATAGTGCAATTAAAACATAACTGAAGAATCAGTATCCCTCCCTCAACAGATTTCAGTCCTAGGCGGACAGGTCTGTATGCCCGCATCTTTATGAAGCGCAACCTAGGATTATAAGGAGCATACAACCTAGTGCACATGTGCATAAGGGATGAGTGGAAAACTGGATAATTGTACAGACCATATTGCATTGGTTGAGTTCCTGAAATTCGTTCTGTCCCCAGATGGAGTACAGATGGACCATTGCACGGTCACGGCAGACCTGGACCAGCTAACTCCTAAAACCCTTTATGCATTGCATGTCTTTCTACGCTTTGTACATTTTTATTATTGCTTCATTCAAAGCTCCTCCTCCCCCATCAAACCAAACATGGCATACCGTAGATTAGTGGTCGTCGGCAGGCCATACAGCAGCAAACATTTTAAAGATTTCTTTCATGTCAGTAAAGGAATCCAACATGGGATTCCGGCTGTATCTTATAATGTAGAGGCAGACTCATCCTCAAAGGCCACAGGGTGAGTCCTGTCGCAACAGTTTTCAAACAATCATCGGCTCCACCTGGGAAAACACTCAAAGAAATCACTTACATGATCATGAAAGAGCCCCTGGCCATTTGGGTGTAATTTCAAGAATGGAGTGATATTTTTTCCTGACCTTTAAATGGCTTCAAAATTTGTGTCCCCTCACAGCAATCGTGGGGGGTGGGGGACTGTTCAGTCACTCACGGTGTGAGTTCAAGGGTTTTTATTTCCTGTGTGGGGACTAAGGGCGTCCCTCTCGCTCATCTGCCCACGACCTTCCCAAACCCAGGCGTCCGGAGCTCCAGGTTACTGCTACCAAATGGTAACCCCCTACTGTTTAGAAATTGACATTAAGGATGCTTCCCTAATTGCAGGCTATTTATGCTCCCTCAGGGACTTACTAGTTGGCACTGCTCTTATCAAAAGGTTAGTGTAGTAATGGGAGTTTGCACTACTTCAGTTGACTTTTGCCTAGTTCAAGCACGGCCACACACCTTTTCTGCTCTCACTACCACTCCCTCCAACGTAATACTCCCACCCATCCTCAATCCCTCTGATGTTTCACTTATACTAGCTTCCACCCTGTCATGTAACCACTCCTCTCTCCTTCACATTCCTATGCTCCTCCTCCCACTACTACGTTTCTCCTCACAAATATACAAAACACCCTTCTCCCACTCTGTACCAGTAAATTCACATTCACTCCTTACACTAACTTCTTCTTGCTTGTTACACAATCATCCACACTCAAACGGCAGACCCCAACAATACCTCACCAATTCACTCCACAAGCCGCCCCTTCTTCCTTTCTCTTGCTGGTCTCTTGGTCCTTCTTCAACTCCACTTCTGGCATTACCCAAAAAACACAGTTCCTGCTTCCTGTTCTTCCCATAAGTACTTTGGGATTGGCTGCTTCTCTTCCCGCTCCGCGATGTGTACATGTGCATGGCAAAGTTTTGAAAAGGGGGCTAAGCCCCACCCACATTCTCTGCGCAGGGTTGCCGTATATTTGGCCATCGCTACATAACAAGTGCAACAACCCAGTTCGCACTTCAGGGTCTGATTTACAGGACACTTTTGGTAAGTTTGAGGCAATGTCCCCAGTGATTTAAACCATCTTTATTGGTTAGTGCAGGCTTGACAACGGACTCTGGAAGGCTCATAATGTGGGTTTTTTTTTTTTTTGGTCGGTGTGCGGTTGCAGCAGTGTTCTCTCAAGCCGTGCTGCTGCACTTGGGTCTCTGTGGAGCAGTGATGGCTCATCTCTGTCCCTCTTTTCACTTCGAAGCATAGAGTGATGAGGTTGGTTCTCTCTCAGGAAATTCGCTGCAATTCAACCTTGTGCTGGGATTTTCTGAAAGCAAAGAAAATACTCAGGATTAGCATTTGTATTTAGAGTCACGGTTGGAGAGAAGGGTGTGCAAACACACATACTGGGACAAGAGGGAGGACAGACTGGAAGTGGGGCCCTCTCTGATGCCAATGTCCACGTCAGGGGCAGATCTGGATGGCTCCCTGTTAAGTCTCCTCCCGGATGACAGGGGCTCCGGTTCTCTCTTGACAAGGCCTGGTTACTGGCCTTATCACACAGAGGTATAAATGTACCCTTTACTTCATTCCAAATGTCTCGGAGCTGATTCTTCTTTACCGTATTGGTAGGATCCTGTTCCTGGGTCATCTGCTGCTGATGTCCAGATCTAGGCAACCACAAGGATGAGGCTAGAAGTTACTATCTGAAGCCCCCAAGGAATATCACTGGGGTTTGGTTGGGCTGGAGGAAGGCGCTTCTTCCCTCTTCTGGGATATGTCTTACTGATGCCCAAGTTCCGCTCTGGCTCTTTTCCTCATATTTCTTCAATGCTCTTGTTCCTCGGGTACCACCCTTTGTTTCTACAGGCACTTTAACACTATAATTTTCCTCAAGCAACTCTAGTTATCCAAGTAGCAAAACCGGGATTATAGTCTTCCAATGACTTGAACTTCCAGGTCTTTCACCATCTCCACCAATGGATATCACTATTCTCTTCCTTGTCTTAAGTCAACTTTTTCTTTAGGCGATTCACCACATCCCCCCGCTGACTGACTAACTTTCCCTCTAAATATTTCTTCAACTTCGCTCAGTAACTTTTCTTCTGCCCAATGTCTCTTGCTGTTTCACAATTTTTTTCCTATAGAGGCCTTTATTAACCACTCATTTAGCACAACCATTTGATACTTCACCTCCCCTCCTCCCTTTGTCGCCACCATTCTCAGCGGTTCTTAAAAACCACTCTCCCATTCATCTACTTGCTCTCCTCCCAGTCACCTTTGCCTTCTCACTTCCAACCACCACCAGTTTCTCCTAAACCACCTTCCTCCTCGCCACCCCTCTTGCCTGCAACACAGTCCTTTTCTGTTACACCCCATTACTCTGTTCAGCGCTGGATTTTGCATGCAATTTTAAGATTGGGATTGGTTGGTTTGTATTAGTTTGAGGTTTTCTATTTTTGGTGGAGACCATGACTTCTCGTTCCCCCACGCTGCCACCAAATCCTACATCACTTAGTGGGTGGTGGTACCAAACCCCCATGGTCACCCCATCCCAGACCCTTGGAGCTAGACAAGGCATATAGTCTTAAAATCCATTGCAGTAACTTTGGTGTTTGGTAAATCCCAAATGGAGACATATTAATGTGAAATTAAATATTTTACATTGGATACAAATAGCCTGTTTTCAATAGGAGCATCTTTCCCATACAATCATCACTAATGTTATTTACACACCTGTGAAAGCAATCTCACTGAAAAATAATCCAATGAACCCAATAACGGTAGCGTGGCATACTTTAGGAACATCTCCAAAATCAGTGTCCAAGAAATTATGCCGTCAAAACCTATGGCCTGATCTATATGTAGCTAGCTGCTTTGCAGATCTCTGGCATAGAAACTTGTTCTGCAAGCGCCGTGTTGGCAGCCTTGACTTGTTAATAAAATACTACAGGAAGAGGATAGCCGCCTTCTACTATTGGAAGTAGGCAAAATACAAATGGTTAACTACTGCTTAAAGAAAGCCTCTCCTCGGGCAACATAACCCTTAGATTCATCAATCCGCATTTTGTGAACAGCATTTCATTGTGATGTTTTGTTAGTAGACATCTGCCTCATCATTTGAGGTATGGCAGGACAGTTCTGTCGGAGTAGGAAGAAGATAGTAAAAGAAACATATTGAAGATGATGAAAATAAGGATCCTCCTCGGATGAAAAGAACTATCTACGAACAGGGGCGAAAGGACTCCACGAGTAGACAAAATGAAATTGAACTCTTGTGTTTGCATATACAAAAGTTACATTTCCAAGAAAGATTCTTCAACACAAAAGGAAACAGAGCCTCAAAATGAGGCCTAATCAGCATGGATACATTAATGTCATATATACATTGAGCTTTTTATAATGGGAATGTACCTTTCTTGGAACCACACTCAAAGAACTTGAGAGAAGAAACTCTGAATAATTACAACCATACCATTTTTGTAGAGTCCAACAGCTTGGGAATACTGAACGATCAACGTGGGTTAGAAATGCACAGCGATTAAGGGGGACCAGGGGACCATGGGGGTCAGGGAAAGCCACCAGCTAAAGGATGTGACCCCCCCCTGGAGTGGTAGATGAAGGATCCCATTAGAACTCCTGCAGGTGCCCCTTGGACACTAATGGTGCAGCAGCTGCATAAGTAAGGCAAACCGCATAGGTCATCCGGGTCGAAAAATGGTTTATGTGTACATAGGTAGTCTTGCATTATGTTTACAACTACAGCCCGGGAAAGAAACCCTATAAAAATCAGCCTCATAGGTTTGTCATTCACATATAACAAGCAGATTCTTGGAATAGTTACTAGAGTTGAAACTAAAAATGGAAGAGTTTTCAAATCACATTCAAGAGTGTTAGTTGTGTTTCAGTAAGAGAAGCAGGAGGAGAGAGAGAGAGAGACAAAGCCTGCACCGTCCAAGCCAAATAGGCACGCTAGTAGAATACAAGTGGTAGCTGGGAAACCTATTGGCGTCAACTAAAGAAGTTTGCACCTAGGAGAAACCCTTGGCTGGAGGTTCCAATTAATGCAATCTGACTAATACAATAGATGGGGAGGGGGAGGGGGGGACTCCGAGCCAAAAGAACCCCTCCACAAGAGGTTAGGCTACAGGTCTTGCTTCCATAACACATTCAGAGAGCACTAGGACAAAAGGAGCATGATAAAGGACTTGCCGGGAATGAGTTTCATGGCAACATCATCCCAGGAGAGTACACAATGTCAGGATTGTCAGACAAGGCCAGGAAAATAGACAACATGCACCATAACATCCTATCAACATTGAACTTGATTGCATGGCTGGTGAGTACATACAAAATGAACACAAATCTGCTTAAGGTCCATTTTGAGTACTGTAAGCAAATCCTCAAGGTAACTTACTATGTTACCAACAGAAATACAACAACTCCATGAAATACCTGGAAGAAACAGTGCTGGCATAACATTGGTATAGGCAATACGATAGTCCTTAGAAATAAGTAATTTCAGACCTCCACATTTTGCTTGCATTCTTTTTCAAAACCCACCCTTTCCAGCCATAGCTATCTCTTCAGCCCCTTGTCGTATGGAGAGCGTTATGTTGCTACTTTAAGAAAACAAGGAACAGCAAGAGAATGAAGCGGCTCTTGCCAAGTTAAGCCCAGTCAATACAGGCAGCAGAGCTTCCAGGAAATCCATTTGTTTGAGATGGGTAGAGGCGGTATAGGTGGGCATTGCTTTATCAGCAAGCCTATGAGTCACTTCTAGGTAAACGAGTGCCCATTACACCAGATGAGAAGCATGTACTGCTGCTCTTCTGTGAAATATCCCACCCACTGAAATGTTCAAAGCAACGCATTATGGCCATTGGCACAGCATCAGTGTTTATATCAGGATGTGCGGGAGGGCACAAGTCTAACATGCATCTTGCACAACAGATTTAAGCAAATCACCTATTATCTGCACTGTCTGGACATCGTCCCAGAGACTGGGATGATTATGAATCAATGCAGATAACATGATTGAGAAGGGAAAGTTACTTATCCTAGTTCTGCAGCATGGGTATCATTATAAACCATCCTCACCAATACAGGGAAAACAAGAGCACTTCCATTAACGTCAATCTTACTCCTACTGTCAAGGAGGTGGTAGATTTGATTGAAAAGATTTTACCTAATGACAAAGTGAACGAATCTATTTCACTGAAAATAACTACTTTCTTTCTGTGTGTCTTAAGAACATTGGAAAGAACATTGATGCTTTGATGGGTTTTAACGTGCAGGCTAGGAGTGAAGATTACCAAGATTCAACAGCTTTCCCAGTGTGAATGGTCAAACAAAAAAAGAAATGGGTTAGCAAGTGCGTGTTGTCCATAAAAATGTCAAGTCAGACTTGACTTGTCTAATGTGAAAATATAACTTTGTTCAATCCTACACAAGGTACGCAAAACGCAACATACTTGATACTGTCGGTGTGCGTCTTGTATTCCATAATGGTGTTCGGCGGAAGGTTAAGGACTCGTCGCAGAGTATCGCGGATTCGGGCTGTCGTTGCCTGGTCACTGGCGGTTTTGTTCCATATCGATATTATATCCTCCTGGATAAATATAGTTGCATTAGTAAGTATCTACTTGGATATTTTAGTTGCACCTCAAAGCAAGGATACAGACATTTTGGTTGGTGGGAATCTGCTTACATTCATAATGCACACAGAAACACCTTTAAGTGTCCAAGAGAAGATTTAAAACTCCTGCTGTTGTAATTACAGTTAACTTAATTTTAATTTGACTTATATTTACTGTCTAAAGCAGAAGATATTTGTTCGGAACAAAACCACTTTACATGAAATCAAAAAATGATGGTAGCAATCCCATTTATAGGTCCTTTGAAATTTGAAGTAATGCTGACGGCAAAAAGGGAACCAAAAACAGTGGGAATAGTAGTGTGGACGAATTGTAACACTTTCAACTAGGGAAAGGACTGGGGCAACCAGGACCAGCTAGGGTAGGTGGGGGAAAGGAGGGGTGGACAAGGATGGATAACAATCTAAACAGTAAGCAATGAGTATTTATTTATTTTTAATTTATCTATCGCTTGGGAGAAGGAACAAAAAGGACTTTGTCAGGTAAAACAATCATCATTGTGCAAGTAACAAACTAGATATCCCCTAGGGTACAGAAGACAGACCATCTCTAAGGTGAATTAAGGTGAGTTGAAGGGGTTCAGCTTCCTTGAGTTTCCACCTAATAGATTCAGTCTGGAGATCAATATGCTTCTGGCAAGTTGGGGTCACGTTGGACAAATGCCTACAAGTACTAAGGGATGTTAACTAAAACACAAAAAATGGACCTTCTTGTCAGGATGGAGGATTAACTCAAAGCCTGTGAGAGTGGTTGTACAACTTAAGGCCCTTAGTCCTAAAATCCCCTCCCTATTCCAATTCACAGATTTCCCAGGAAAGTGTTCCTCGGTTTCTGCACAATGTCAGGGGGCTTTAAGTAGGCACACTTCTTGCATGGCTTTGGCAGATGGTCCCAATTATGTACAATCCACTGGGTGTTTGTAGCCATGAGATGCTCTCATACCAGGGCAACACTTTGAAGCCTTCCCTCCCTTGCCCCACGGGTCATTGTAGATGCTTACTGATGCAAGCCCTTGTAGCGCTCACCCTCTTGCACTAGGGGTTTCTTGGAGTATGTTCTCCCACCTCCCTTGGTCCTTGCCAGATTGCATCAAGTAAAGCCCATCAGCCATTGGCAGAACTCTTCTGCTCGAGTCTGCTGCAGGCTCTGGTGAGGCTCTCCCAGTCAAAGTTTTTCTGCAGCTCTGGTAGCTGTGCAGCTACCACCATGGTGTGGAGTAGGGTCCTCACAGCAGGTGTCTGTTGCACTCTCTCTTCAGTATCCTCTGGCTCCAGCCACCTTCTGTGTCAAAGCCCCAAACAGCCTATTCAGTCAATTTTCTCCTGTGTGTAAGATCCCTTAAAGTGTGGCCTATTGGGTCAGCCAACTCCCATTTCTCAGCTCTCTCAGAAGGCCACCTATTTGGCTTTGTCAGCTCTTTTGCAATGTGGCTTACCTGGCTTGGCCACCTCCAGCTCCCTCCTTTTGCCGGTCTCCTTCTGCTTCTCTATCTGAAATAACACCAACTTTCAGAAACGCTGCTCTCGCTCTGCCAGTTTTTTCCAATGTTTATGCCCGGTGTTCTGTAGGTCAGAATCAGGAGACGGACAAGACCGTATGATTTCTGTGCTTTTTATTCAAACAACCACAAACAAGGACTACTCTTTTGCTAACCCTTTTAGCACCAGCCCTATTCTACAAAAGAAAGTCAATGGGGTGCTCGTCAGGGTGTCTCAAATTCCTCTGTCCGAAAATCTTCTGTAACCTAGTCCCTGTCCCAATCTCTAAAAAGGAAACAAAGCAAATACAGGTTTTTGATAACTGCCCTTGGAAAAGGTTTGCCGTTTGCTTCTGACCCCCAACCCTATGCATCTTTACCATCGGCCCTCACCTATGTGTACAGTTCCAGGCAAACAACCTGTTTCATACTGGACTGCGGTCCATTTTGGCATTCCTGCTGGCTCATTCTCGTCCTCGCTCTGGGGCTCTGCTCCTTCTCACTCCCCACTCTGGGGCTGCTTCCTTCTTTCCCCACTCTGGGTTTCTCCTCTCTCACACCCCGCTCTGGGGTCTCTTTGTTCCCTCCCCACTCTTGGTGAGTCTCCTTCTCTCATCCCACTCAGGTCTTTCTTCATTCTCTCCCTGCTTCAGGGGTTGTCTCTTCATCTCACCCCACTCTGGGGCTGCTTTGTTCTCTCCCCACTCCTGGGTCTGTCTCCTTCCTGCTCCTCACCCTGGGGTTTCCCACTTCCCTGCTCCAGGGCTATCCTCTCCCTTTCTCAATTTGCCACCTGGTCTCCCAAAACACAGGAGGCACCGCATACTTGCTTGGATTGAGCTGCGCTCCTCGGGAGGGACCCGAGGTAGGCTTGGCACTCCTCTCGCTGCAGAACTGCTTATGCGACTCGTCAACTGGACTCTGCAGCGACCATCAGTGGTTCCACCTGCTCCACTTGGTGTGGGGGCGGGCAGGCGGCGTCTCGTTGGGGCTTTCCCTCCACCTTCCAAGATACTTCTCCTCACAGGCCGGCACGCTTCCAGAACCCACCCGTTGTTCATGGCAGAACTTCCCTAGTGCACACCGCAGGCCGGGACGCTGCACCTGGCATTCGCTCCCCCTTGCTGGCAACACTACCTGTGAACGCTTCAGAGTAGTTCAGCTCTGAGGGCTTCAAGGAAGCCCTCTCCTGATTGAAGGAACCAATGAAGCTCCTCTAGGTGCAGGATTTCTCATGCACTGTGGTCTTTTATGGATATTGGGCAGAGCATGGATCAGAAGCCAAGTCAGCCAATATTAAAGGGTTTATAGCAGTTTTTGCCACCCTAGCAACTACATACCCATAAAGGTGTTTGTGTCTGGGGCAGGAAAGCAACCTCTACCATCTCTGGACTTTCTTATCCCCCAAGAGGGGAGTCCCCTCCAGAGGAAATCCTGCTTACCCTGTACCCTAGGGGGAAGCCAAGCATAGCGGGCTCACCTCCCTAGTCCCAAAGGGGGTGGCTTCCCCTTGGGGAGAGGTGACCATCACCTTGGATGTGTCACAGTTCTCACTCATGTTCATGTGTTTTGGGGTCTCCAATAATGTAATTCGGTCAATGTTCTGGCCATAATCGTCCACCCTCCCACACCCGCCCCTCCTTTACCTGGCCTAGTCTTCATTATTTTTGGGCACCGGTCTAATGAGATTGACCTAGTGACCTTGCGTTGCATAGGAGTATGTGAGACAGGCATGGTATCAAGAGAGAGAAAGACAAATGGGTTTGTTTGAAAGCCTTTATTTACTGTCATAATTCCTGCCCCTCATGTCTCCAGCCCTCCAAGATGTCAGGCTGGAGCTAGGCCACAATCACCTACATGGTCCTCAAGGGCCTCTCCATCCCTCCAAAGACCCACTTGGAGTCAGACTTGGCGCTTGTGGCACCAGACTCACTCACTCCCATAGGATAACATTGGGGATTGGACTTGTAGTGCATTGATGGGAACAAGATAGATGCCCCCACATATTTCGGTTCTCAGAACTGCATGTGCGGTCTAGTCTTGGGTGTGGTTCAGCCCAGAGACACCTGGGATACCCAAAGACTATTTAAGCCACACCCAGGCTGAGAAACATGCTTTGCGTTTTCTGCACCTGCAGCGTGACACTCACCGTGTTCGGATCGGTCTCCAGTAGGCCTGCATCTTTCTTCTGCGCTCAGCTCCTGCAAGAACAAGAACAGTGTTAGGAACAGCCTTACCTTGCGGCGCTTCTGCCCATCATTCATCGCTCCTTCTGTTCTGCGAGCATCTTCGGAGGTGTCATTCCCATCCCGGTACGCCGCTTCATAAGGAAAAGGGAAAAGAACAGAAAAAAGGCATTAGTAAGCATTCTGCAAATCTTCTCTTATTTTTAAATACTGCACGAGCTTCAAACGCTTACCTGAATCCCAGCCGCTCTGGGGGAACTCTGTCTCCGGAACTTCTGCAAGAGGGAAAAGACACTCCAGCTTAGAGTGGAAACATCTAGAGGCGCTGCATACCGCGCTTACCCACTGCATTTGTTCTTCATAACCGGCATCCACGCTGAAAATGTCGCAGCACCTAAAAGACACAGAAAAAGAACTCCGTTCAATGCAAATACGAAAGGGGTGCATCGCGCTATCACTCACCTTCAGCGCTACTCATCTCAGCAGCACGCCGCCATCTCCGGACGCGGGCCATCATCAAAGGAAGGAAAGGAACGAAGTTAGAGAACTGTTCAAAAGACTCATTATACTTACCTGTTGGACTCTTGCCATTGAAGTAACTAGGCAGCAACGAGCCCGCATCAAGCAACGCGTCCCTGCGCTGAAAGCAGGACAGAGCACACTATCCAAGAAAACAAGGTGAGCTGTGGATCAAAGGGAAGGGTTGGACCCCAGGGAAGAAGGGATTCAAGCACACAGAGACAATAGGGAGTTAAACTCAACCAATCCCGTGTTTCAGGCCCAGTCTCCAGTCGAATAGCCTCCAGGGAAGGGTTTGAGGTCGTAAGAGGTCAGAACAAGCCGAGTGACGTCCCCGTGGATACCAGGTGAACGTTACAGAACGCAAAGCCTCACATCAAAATCCACCTGGGCGTCATGGAAACGTCAGAAACCGACCAGTTAGCCCACATGTTGGGGCAGCTACGTTCCGACGTACATGCAGCTAAGCAGGAGACCAACACCCTGAGGAGAGAGCTGATAGTAGCCAAAGAACGCAGTGATGATTTAAGCCGGCAACTTCTCCAGTCACAAGCAGGGCATGCACCATTGCCGGCAAGCGTGCCCTCGATGCCAGCGCCATCAGCCAATCCCGTTCAGATAACCCTTCCTTGGGCAGTTCCCTTGGCCCCGCCCTAACAATTTACGGGGGATCCCAAGAGGTTTGCAACGTTCATGAACCAGTGCTGCCTGCACTTCCTTTGTAGGCCAGGGGCCTTTCCGAATGACCAATCACGGGTCGCTTTTGTGCTATCCTACCCGAGTGGTAGCGCCGCGGACTGGTCTGTACCCTTTGTGGCCCAAGACGATCCTTTGCTGCATGACTTCAGGGGCTTTCAGCAGGAGATGGAAAAGCTGTTCACCAGTCGTACTCGAGGGCAGGCATTAGACAACAAACTTCTGTCCCTACGCCAAGGGAATCAAGACCTATTAACATACATAGCCACGTTCAATAGACTTGTAGTTGAAGAAGAATGGCCAGTGGAGAAGAAAACCATGTTTTTTCATCAGGGGTTGTGGGGGGAGCTCAAGGATGTTCTCGCACAAGTAGTGAACCCCCTGAAAGACTGCTCAGAATTCATTGACCTTGTTGTTCAACTGGATCATAGGTTGCAGGACCGAAGAGCAGATTGAACCAGACCGGACCCTCGTCCTATGTATGTTTGTTCAAAGGACAATACTGCCCAAACAACGGAAGGTCCAGGAGAACCAATGCAAATCGGGGGGGGGGGGTCAGATCCCCCTCGACTAAAGCGGAAAGGGATAAAAGGAGACAACAGCAGTTTTGTCTGTACTGTGGAAGGTCAGGTCATTTCCTTAAAGAGTGCCCTGTGAAGCCACCGAGGAGGACGGTAGGGGCCACGGACAAGGAAGATACCATCAAGGAATTGGAAAACGCCCCAGCCCGGCAGGTGTAGGGGTCCACTTTTCAAGTGAAGAAGGTGAACTACAGACCTCCCATTTTGCACTATCTGTGGTCTTGATCAATCACCAACAACCATTTTGGATGCACGCAGTAAGAGTGTACATAGACAGTGGAGCCGTTGGGAATTGCATCGACCAGGATCTTGCGGCAAAGATGGGGCTTCCATTACGCCCTAAATCAACCACCGACACTGTTATCACTGTCGACAGCACAGAAATAGCTTCTGGTCCAGTATCCCAATGCACTGCAGCTTTAACCCTTCTGTGCCAGGATGGACACCAAGAATCTATCGTTTTCGACCTCATTAAGGCACCACAGTTCGTTGATTTTGGGAATGTCATGGTTGGTAGCTCACAATCCTCGAATCGATTGGCGAGCAAAAGAATTGGCCTTTCCCGAGACTTGCGCCCACACATGTTATCACCAAGAGAAACAACCAATAGACACCAGAACCTCCACGCTTGCGACTGTGGCAATCGGCACCCTACCAAGTGAATACCAGGACTTTCAAGATGTCTTTCAGAAAGAACAGGCTAATACCCTGCCACCGCATACACCATACGATTGCCAAATCAACCTCATACCCGGCGCACAAATCCCTTGTGGGCGAATTTACGCACTCACAGATCCAGAAAACCAGCACCTGAAGGCCTATCTTGACCAATACCTGGCCAACGGGTTCATCCGTCCCTCGAAGTCTCCAGCAGCCAGTCCTCTATTCTTCATACCGAAAAAGGAGGGGGACTTGAGAACGTGCATCGACTATCGGACACTGAACCAGATTACCGTAAAAAAATGCTACCCCCTGCCACTGATCCCTGAATTGCTTGATCAAGTCAAAGATGCCCAAATCTACACAAAACTAGACCTGAGGGGGGGATATCACCTTGTTCGCGTAAAGCACGGGGACTAATGGAAAACCGCTTTTCGCACCAAATACGGCTTGTACGAATATCAAGTAATGCCCTTTGGCCTTTGCAACGCACCTGCTGCATTTCAATACTTCATGAACGATGTCCTACGGGAATTGATTGATGTCTGTGCTCTAGTGTACATTGACGATATCCTAGTATATTCCGCATCAAAGCAGGACCACGTTAAACACGTCCGATCCGTATTGGAGAAACTCAGTCAACACCAGCTCTACGCCAAGCTGGCAAAGTGCTCATTCCACGTCTCCGAGGTGGAATTCCTGGGCTTTATTCTCAGCCCGAATGGAATCCGAATGGATGTACACAAGGTAGATGCTATCCTGAAATGGCCATCCCCAATTCATTCAAGGGGGTTCAAAGTATGCTGAGTTTTGCAAACTTCTACCGCCGGTTCATCCCAGGATTTTCGCAAATCGTGCATCCCATCACGTCATTACTAAGGAAAAGCAACAAAAAGTTCCAGTGGACAACAGAATCCGAGGAGGCTTTCCAGGAACTCAAAGCAAGGTTCACATCTGCCCCAATCTTACGCCACCCTTGCCCTGATCTCCCATACCTGGTGGAAACGGATGCCTGAAGCATGGCTATGGGAGCCGTCCTCTCACAAAATGACCCCGAAACGGGCCAGTTACACCCTGTTGCCTTCTGGTCGTGTAAATTCACAACCCCTGAACTCAATTACGCTATCACAGACAAAGAACTCCTGGCCATTAAGTCAGTCTTTAAGGCATGGCAGCACTACCTCTTAGGCGCCAGACACACAATAACCGTAATAACTGACCACCGGAACCTCCAGTACCTAAAAACGGCAAAGGCCCAATCCTCACGACAACTACGTTGGGCTCTTTTTTTTGCTGAATAGGACTACGTGATTACATTTCGACCAGGGGTGAAAAACGGGAAGGCTGATGCCCTTGCCCGTATGGGGGTGGAAGAGCAAGGGTATCAGACCCCTGACCCAATAGCAATCATCCCGAGTGACAAGCTCCTAGTAATCACAGCAACCATAACTCAGAAAGGATTACATGAAGAAATCCAAAACCTGATGAGTCCGGAGCAATTACAAGCGTGGAGTGCACAAGGAGAACATTACATGATACAAGATCAGTTGCCCTACTTCAGGAATCGTTTATTCTTACCAAACCAAGAACTACGAGAACAAGTCATGTCCGGTTATCATGATTCCTTGATCGAGGGCCACCACGCAATCGCTAAAACCCTAGCCAAGGTAAAACGAAATTATTGGTGGCCCACGTGGCATAAAGACATTATCCAATTCATCCCATCTTGTGGAGTGTGTGCTCAAAACAAGTCATCCAAGCAGAAACCTGGCTGGGCTATTACAACCATTGGAAATCCCACCAGCACCCTGGCACACGGTGTCCCTCGATTTTATTACTGACTTACCACCCAGTCAAGGGTTTAACACTATTCTTGTGGTGGTGGACCTATTTTCAAAAATGGCACATTTCATTCCTCTTAAGGGGCTCCCAAATGGTTCCAATCTGGCAAAGGTATTTCTTGAAGGCATCGTACGGCTCCATGGGTTTCCTTCAGTTTTGGTCTCTGACCAAGGTACTCAATTCGTATCTAACTTCTGGAGAAAATGCTGCTCTATGGCCCAGATCGAGATCCGGCTATCCACCAGTCACCATCCCCAAACGGATGGTCAAACTGAGAGGACAAATCAGACGCTCAAGCAGTATCTGCGTTGCATGTTACACCAAGCTGAAGGAAGCTGGTTCGACCTATTATGGATAGCTGAATATGCTTATAATAATTCCCTACACACCAGCACTGGGCAGACACCCTTTTATACCATGTATGGCAGGGACCAACGTACTTCTGAGTTGGACGTTCCTACAACCCTGGAAATGCCAGAAGTCAAAACCTTGGACACGATCATTTCTCAAACCTTTAAAAGGACAGCTGAACACTACTTCAAGCTAAGAATCGCCAAAAGAAGTTTGCTGATCAACACCGAGCAAAGGCCCCCCAACTACCAAGTGGGAGACAGTCTGGCTGGTGTCTAAACACGTGTCCATTAAAAGGAGCCCAAACTTTCCATCCAAGATACCTGGGTCCATTCACCTTCACCTCCGTGATAAATCCTGTGGCGGTCAGACTAGCTTTGCCGTCAAACATGCAGATTCATCCTGTGTTCCACGTGTCTCTCCTTAAACCTGTTCAACCGGGACCCGGGGAGCAACGCCACCGCAGCCAGTAGTAGCCGGGGAGCCAGAATTCGAAGTCAAGGACATCCTAGATTCAAAGTACGTCAGATCCAAATTATACTACTTAGTAGACTGGAAGGGGTATGGTCTACAAGACAGGACATGGGAGCCTTGTGGGTACATCCATGCACCTCGCTTGCTTAGACGATTTCATCAAAACCATCCAACGAAACCAGGACCAGACAGAAGAGCCATCTTGAGAGGGGCCTTGGCGGGGGAGGAGAGAGTGACGTCATGATTCCTGCCCCTCATGTCCCCAGCCCTCCAAGGTGTCAGGCTGGAGCCAGGCCACAATCACCTACATGGCCCTCAAGGGCCTCTACATCCCTCCAAAGACCCACTTGGAGTCAGACTTGGCGCTTGTGGCACCAGACTCACTCCCATAGGAGAACATTGGGGATTGGACTTGTAGTGCATTGATGGGGACAAGATGGATGCCCCCACATATTTCGGTTCCCAGAACTGCATGTGCGGTCTAGTCTTTTGGGTGTGGTTCAGCCCAGAGACAACTGGGATACCCAGAGACTATTTCAGCCACACCCAGGCTGAGAAACATGCTTTGCGTTTTATGCACCTGCACCGTGACCCTCACCGTGTTCGGATCGGTCTCCAGTAGGCCTGCATCTTTCTTCTGCGCTCAGCTCCTGCAAGAACACCGTTAGGAACAGCCTTACCCTGCGGCACTTCTGCCCATCATTCATCGCTCCTTCTGTTCTGCGAGTATCTTCGGCAGTGTCATTCCCATCCCGGCATGCCGCTTCCTAAGGAAAAGGGAAAAGAACAGAAAAAAGGCATTAGTAAGCATTCTGCAAATCTTCGCTTATTTTTAAATACTGTACGAGCTTCAAACGCTTACCTGAATCCCAGCCGCTCTGGGGGAACTCTTTCTCCGGAACTTCTCATCCATCTGCAAGAGGGAAAAAGACACTCCAGTTTAGCGTGGAAACATCTAGAGGCGCCGCATACCTCTGCATTTGTTCTTCATAACTGGCATCCACGCTGAAAACGTTGCGGCACCTAAAAGACACAGAAAAAGAACTCAGTTCAATGCAAATACGAAAGGGGTGCATCGCGCTCTCACTCACCTTCACCGCTACTCATCTCAGCAGCACGCCGCCATCCCCGGACACCGGCCATCATCTAAGGAAGGAAAGGAACGAAGTTAGAGAACTGTTCAAAAGACTCATTATACTTACCTATCAGACTCTTTCCAATGAAGTAACTAGGCAGCAACGAGCATGCATCAATCAACACGCACCTGCACTGAAAGCAGGACGGAGAGCACACTATCCAAGAAAACAAGGTGAGCTGTGGATCAAAGGGAAGGGTTGGACCCCGAGGAAGAAGGGGTTCAAGCACACACAGACAATAGAGAGTTAAACTCTACCAATCCTGTGTTTCAGGCCCAGTCTCCAGTCGAATAGCCTCGAGGGAAGGGTTTGAGGTCAGAACAGGCTGAGTGACGTCCCCGTGGATACCAGGTGAGCGTTACAATTTACTAAGGTTCCTGGGTTGGTGTAATGCCTAACTGGCCCTAACTCTAAAGGGATAATTCCCTCAACCAATGTTTCTAATGGCAGTCGTCTAAAATAAAAGTCAGTCGGTTTGTAAACCTAGGCTTGCCCTCACTCTATACAAAAAATGTGATAGGAAGTCTTTTCAAAAATTAGGAAAAATAGTTCATCAAAAATGGAAACCACAGTTGGTTTCAGGTGGTCTTTTCACCAGGCGCTGTTGGGTCAATGTCACACCAATAAATTCAATCCACAGAGCTATTCGTAAGACCTTCTCCACAGGTCTCTTGTAGTTGTTCCAGCTACCTTCAGTGTCTTTAAGTTTCTTGTGGTTCCTTTCCCCAAGCTTCAGCAAGTTTCAAAACACCATTGAAAATAATAACAGTTCCTTTTGGCAAGCTTCTCGGGGTTCCCTTCCCCGCGCTTCAATCCTCTCACCAGTTCAACAAAACGTACAAGTCTCTAACTTGGCCCCTTTCCCAAGCTCAGGCCCCCTTCAATTTTCAAACACAAAATCAGTTCTTTTATCGGGATATACTTTGATTTCTCAAATAGGCCTCGCAAGGTCTCCTTCCTTCCCCAAGCTCTAGGCCTCTCCCAGCTCCCAAACACAACACAAGATTTATTACAGTTCCTTCTTGAATTCATAAACCACTCCTTCATGGGGTAGAAACAGATTTTGAAAACGCCAGGCTTTTTTGCTTTTCCTAGGCGCAACCACTCGGACCCTCTTGCCCCTCTCTTTGCTCTCACGTTCTTCTGTTGCCTTTTTGTTCCCTTCAGATGCTCTCTGCACCACTTTTCTTCTGCTTTCCTTTCTGTGCACACTTGCACCCTTTTTAAACGTGCCCCTGGCACTTTGCTGATCTTTCCCCCCCCCTTCTGTGCACACTTGCACCCTCATGTTTCGTACCCGAGCCACTCTTTGCCTTTCTCGTGCCTCTCTCTCACTACGGGCAACTCACTGTTGTCTTCCCTCTTTCTCTCGATTCGATCAGGCTTTTGCTTGCCTTTCGACCCAATCTGCTTTCTTACTGCTTTTGCTTTCTGGTGTCCTTACTGCATTTTCAGCCTTTCCGCTTTTCATTCCGATTATGTGCCTCTTTTCCTTTTTTCCCCCGCTACGCTCTCATTTAAACGCACGCTCCAGATTTCTCTTGCATTCCTCATGAAACTCACAGGGCAGCGCTGCGTAGAGAGGCGGCCCCTCCAGACAGTGCGGATGGATGTCAGTGTCTCACCACCTGCCACTCAGGCACCCTTTGGGTCGGCACTGGCCCCAAGGGAAGCAGCACTTTACTGGACCTCGCCTATGGAATGCAGGCAGTGCTTCTCTGGCTCCCTCGCCATGCTGCAGCCCACACACATTGGGCCAGCGTATCTGCGCGCCGTCTCCCTCTGGCCTGCAGCTCCTGCTTCTGGGCTTCACTGGTCCATATACTGCATCCCCAGCTCGTTCAAATCTGTGACTGACCACACCTTTTACAGCTGAACACAATATGGTCCGGTGTGTATGGGTACCTACCCATGCCTGCCTCAATTAATGGGACAGTGGATTTCTCTAAAGTCGGTTGCCCTTACTTTCCCCATGTCATTCCTATGGGTATTCCTCATTGATCTTGGGGGACTTCTCGTCTCAGTATTTCATAGAAATGGGAGGGGAGGATGAGGCGAGATTGAAAACACAGCACAAAGGCTGAGGGAGAGTAGGATAAGGTGTTTTGAGGATTGGGAATATACCATGTCTCTCCCTCGGGTATCCTCCTCCAAATCCCCTGTGACCCTCCGCTCAGGTGATCCTCCCTCGCTTGTCCACCCCCAGGATCGGGATCCAAAAGCGATGGCATTCCCTGGCCACCGGAATGGAAGATCCCGAGGGAGTGTTTGGAAGAATACCACTACGTTTCTCACAGGTCACTACAAAAGCACATGATGGGGATATAGAGAGGTGACTGGGACATCTTTGAATTGCCTCCTACTGGTGTTGCATCGTGTAAGTGGTGGATTTACCAGGTTCATAACCTCCCTCCTGCCCCCCACACAATCTATAGTTCTCCCATATAGGCTCTCACAAGAGTCCCTTACCGGAGGGGGCAGCATCCTGCAATATTTACAGGGGTCCAGACAGGGGAAATGGGAGTGCGAACCTGACCGAGAGGAAAACAGGTAGCCAGATAAATGGCATACCTGCCACTTCACTAGTTAAAAACAGTGCTTCACTCTCAACAAAAAATAACCAGCAAAAAACAGGAGACAATAGATCTTGCCTCCTGCTTCCACTCATATATTTCAATATTATTACTTCATGATTTGAACAGGACATTAATGGTAAATACATACCTTTTAATTTGCATTAATTACTAGATGCAAAGAACTATGAATTTCACAAAGAAATGTGTTTAGAGTGAAAGCATTTTTACTCACCTAACAAAATCCTGCCATTGGGAAAAGGACTTACATTTTCATTCCATTAATCATTTTTCGCCACCTTAAAAAAATAGGGAGTAAAATGCTCCTACTTCAAAATCTAAAGCTTGGCTAGCAGGGGGATGGCCTTATCCGCCAGGCCTCCCAGATGCTGGATGCCAAAGTCCAGTGATGTAAGACCTATAAGGATACCCAATCAGAGCGGACAAGGACTTCAGAGTTTGAAAGTAGTTTTATAGCAGTACAAAGCTCTGTCGTTGAGGTTTAATGGCTAGATTATTACATTACCATGCTGGAGTGCAAGATAGGGACCTGAAGCTGCACCCCAAGTATTTTCATCTCTACATTTACAAAAAGGAGCAGGGTGTGCGTAAACAATCCCCCGCCCTCTTCACCGCCACTAGCATTGTCATTTCTTTTTGCTCAATTATAGCAGGGTCTTCAGCACAGATATGAGGATCTGTTCTTCGCACACAACAAGATTATTCTGTAATGGGTTCCTATGCTCTTTGTACGTTGTATCAGAGGTCGCAGCAGAGTTCCAAAAAACTGCTCTGCTGAATTGGGTCCTTTATAGTTGCCATTAAGTCTATGGAATTCATCACCATTATAAAAATAACATATTTGGTACTAGGCACCTACGCGGTTAGCGACTACTGTAATATGCCGAGGTAAGAGGTCTTAAAAACTAGATGCGCAGACAAAGCTGCTGGAACCTTATTTGTCCCTGCCCTGTAATTGTAGAACTTTGTTTATTATCTAAAGAGAAGGTGTGTGGGGTGTCTATGCCTCCACTGCTACAGAACAAGGCAATCCTAGGTTTTCCTTTTCACCATCTCGCCTCTGTCCCTAGGGGCATCCATGGCACCGTCCTCCATAGGCTATTTTACTCGCTCTTCGGTGTCCACAGGCGAACCTGAAAACCATATTTAAGATTCATCCAGTAAGGAGCAATTAGACACAAAGTTAGAAACCCACTTTAGCTGACTGACAGTCTCCTTATACTTAAACCTGCTTATTACGACCTTTGCAGACATCAAAGTAGCACCCCTGTTTTTTTCGTGCCTCAGTTGGGCATGATCAAGGTTCCTCATCAGTACGCTCCTATAAAAGATCCTCCCTGCTTTGCCTCATTCATTAGATTAGCAAAATGGAATGCAGTGGCTCTCCAAATCCCCTTTTGACTGACTTCCACTTATCCCGCCACTTGAATACTTATCGCATCTCTATGCTCAAACTGGTGCCACTGCTTCCACTCTCCTAGATTATCCGTAGCTTGAGGAAATCAAGCTTAACACACTCGACAGACCCACACCGTGGGATACAAGCACAATTAAATCTCCTAACTTTCTCACAGACCTCCCACCCAGCTTTTCATTCAAGTGTGTTCAGGCTCAACAGCACCTGCTCCTAGCAGGAGTTAGCCTTCTGTAGCAAACATCTTTTCCTTCTTCCCTCTCCCCCTTCCTTGTTAAATGTCCGCCCGCCGCTGGGACTGGTGCCTGGACCTGTATGTGCCTTACTAGGGCCAGGCCCTACTAGGGCCAGGCCCTACTCGTCCAGTCCACCCCAGTACCCCTTACCAGCACTTGCCCTCAGGCACCCTTCCCCGACTAGCCCGAATCTGGTCCACCCCTTCCCCACACTAGCTGATCCTTAACCCTGGCTCCCTTGGCACTTGCCCAGCCCTTGGGGCCCCTGCCTTCCAGCACTTCTCCCTCCCCCTTTCCCAGCCCTTGCACCCTGACCTGCCCCCTCCAAACTGCACTTATTGTCCCTGCAGTTTCACAATCCGAATTTAACAGGGCCTAGTAGGACTGTTTATGTACTCTTATTGTTTTCTCGCCTCTGTCTCCCCCTGCCCCTATTGTCTTAAGCCATCTGGAAACACAGAGGGATGTACAAGCATACCTCACAAAAGGGCACCATTATCCATATTGAATGGGAGTAATTATTTGTAAAGCGCTTATAAACAAGTGAAGTGCTTCAGAGTGCTTCGAATGGGAAGGGAACAAGCGGATATCATCGTCATTCTTAGGCCTTGAAGATTCCAAATGATCTAAACAGCAATAACTAGCATACTGGGGAGGAACGTGGGGGCGGGGGGGCGAAACGGGAGAGGAACATACAAGACAATAAAGGTTGGTCATCAATGCGCCTATGCATGCAGGCACAACCAGCTAGGGAGGGGAGATAGAGGATAGGACAGAAACATGCTAAGCATAGTACATTCATGGCCGTACAAGTGCGCAGACAGAAGTGCGAGGGATGGGGAGGTGGACAAGTGTACCCAGACCAGCAGGGGTCCGGGTTAAGTGCAGAGTGGGTGCCACTCTCAAGGAACGTATTCCGAGTGCAGTAATGCAAGTCAGAGCGGAGGCCCAGAGGCAAGTGCAGGACTGGCAGGGGAGCCTGGGACCTGTGAGGCTCTGGGGGTGCACCAGGCAACCAGTCAGCTGACTGAGCAGATTGGGGAAGATAACGAGGGAGGGAAGCAGGTTAGCAAGGGAGAGAGAAAGAGATGAGGAATGTCTTTAGGAGTTTCCAGAATTTAAGGAGGTCCGGCTCAAAACGGGCAAACAGCGCAGGGCATCATAATCTCTCTTCTAGTCTATCAAGACAAACTAATGGACGCTTAGCCTGTTTTCAAACCTGTAAAGGATCATAGACCCAACTTTTTGATTGCGCACAGTTTATAGACCTGCGGGGGAAAAACAGCTAGATTTGCCATTGAAAACCCTTAGCATCACCATTACAGGTTTTACCTTGTTGGCACACGAGTCATTTACATGCTTTTTGCTTTCTTGCTAGTTTCCCCGCTCAACCTACAGTATTAAATGGTTTCCTTAGAGTAAATCGAATACATTTCATCGTAGCATAATTCAAGTGCTGTAGGGTGGTTTCGTAGTAGATTGCAACAGCTTTAATCACTCTGTCCAGGTCAGTCTGAGTGTGATTCAATAGAATTAAACCGTCAACATATGTAGCTAACCAATATGCTCATCTCCCAATTCAGCAACAAAAGATTGTATGTTCACTAAGGTTCTAGGCAGATCGAGAATATAAATACTGAAACAGTAGGGGAGCAAAGAAGAAGCCTTACTTCAGGCTGCGTTTCATCATCCTTTGCTTCGCAAAGCTATCCTTACTGTTGAATCCTTACGCACGGTTGTGTTCTACTGGAACCGTATCAGCAGATTTAGCCAGCAAGGATTAATTCCCCACCCCACAGTTTCTTCGACTGTCCTCCATCTACCCGGTCAAAAGGTAGACAAATGCTTGAGGAAAACTATGAAGAGTAGGTGCTTGCCTCGCCAGAAGTCACAGGACTAAATAAATGTGAATGGCAGATGATCCCTTTCTAAATCCAGTCTGAACATGGGAATGTAGAACCCTTTCCTCAGACCATCCATATAGTTTTAGCAAAAGGGTTTCTGGATACATCCAAGAACACAACAGTTGATGTCATGGATCCAACCAGCTACCTTCCTTATAGATCAGTGTCAATAAGAGGCCAGTTCAAGGTTTAGGTAAAGCAGATGCTGAAATCACTTTAAATAGCATAACAACGTGCACCACTCCTCAGGTTGTTTTAATTTGACACCATTACCTAAGCCATCGGGATCGGAGGCGCACTCTCTTTTGTTTAATTTTATTTATAGGGTATTTATAATGTATAACTTTTCATAAGTGTAATTACAGAATGCATTTTAGCTATAGTTAAATTTATATACAATCTTGAGCATGCAGCCTCATTTCAAATTCTAAAGAGGCCTCCTCCAGTAGACAGGCATTCTCAATGTACCGACACTATGTACCTTTGCCTGTGGGATTTATTAGCCTTGAAGTGGGATCTTTTATAAAAAAAACTATTGTGAAAAATCATAGGGTGTTTCACAACCTAGTCCCCAGGGATCCCGTACTCAGGTGGCCAGGGAAAGGCCATCACTTTTGGATCCCAAATCTGGGGCTGGACAAGCGAGGGAGGATCACCTAGGTATGGGGTCCTCTGGGAGTGGGGAAGAAGCACCTTATGGTGAGATATGGTATCACCTTTCCCACAACAAATCTAACCCCTTTTCCCAGCGTACTTTATGCAAAACTACAACTCCCATATAATCCCCCCACTTTATCTTAACAGTACTGTGCTGAGGAAGAGGAGGAATGAGGTCAGAAGGATTACCTCCCCTGACTTGTATTGGTCCTGTCCCTGTAATGAGACCAGGCAGAGTCAGGAACATAACTAACAATGTACACCTGACACTTCTTAACAGTCCCTGTGAAGATAAAAGGTGGCGCACACAAGCACACTTTGAGCGAGGCTGGGTACAAGAAAGAACAGCTCTTCCGAGGCTGATGCGAACCAGGCTGTGGAAGTTGGAAGGCCAAAGTGCTGATCGGCAGCTGCGAGGATCAAGAGAAAGCCAGGCAAGCTTTTCAAGCTTTCTGGAAGTTGTGAGCATGCGATAAGCAAGCCGAGTGAGCGGAGGGAAGAAACCTGCAAGTGGCCAGAAAACTGCCCGTGACCGTTCCAGGTGAACGGCAGAGTTAGGGCAGAGCAGAGGAGGTGTTAGCCACGGCCTTGAGCTGCACGAAGAAGAAATAAATCCCATTAACACAACCAGAGTTATCGAAGGGAAAAAAGTGTGTTGGAAGTTAAAGGGAAAGTTACTATAATTTTAAAGTTGAAGATTGAGCGTGTGGCGAAAAAACGCGAATTAAGATAATTGATGAAAGGAAAGTATACAAAAGTAACAGAGTGGTCCTGCAAGGTGAAGTCGCACATTCAAAAGTCTCTGAAATGTTATTCATTTTTAAAGATATTACAGCAGGGATCAAAGGAAAACAAAGTTGAATAAGAGGAAAGTGAAATATATGAACTATGAATACGCCAAGAGGGCAAAATATAAGAACTTTGGAAAAGGTCTAGAGGGCAAATTAAAGAGAATAAGAACTACAAGTACCAAAAGGCATTGGGGGAAAACAAATACCAAGGCAAAAAAGTCTAAAATGAGGTAGAACCACAAGTACCAAGATGTTTTGGTGCCACAAGAGTATTCACTGTGAATTGAAGAATTGATGAGATTGAAGTGGTCATGCAGAGGTCTATGTAAATTCTTTGCAGTTTTGAAAGTCTTCGACAGTGAAAAGGATACTTTAGATAAGACGCGGGGCAGGAAACCCCCACGAGATATGCTTGAACGCGGGAGAGGGAAGCCTGTGCAGAACTGTGAGAAATAGAGAAAGTAAATGCAAACTGAATATTGATGGCAAGGCGGGCAAACCCTTAAGGAAGTGATTGAACTACTAGAAGATGCAAGCCTAACATTGACTGTTGAATTTTACCAGTAAGCCAAAGTGTGCAAGACTGATAGAGGCGTACCATCCACCGATCCGTTGCTTTTTGAGAGACTCTCTAGGCCCCATTGGGTTGAACCGGAGGAAGGGCGTCAATGCTGAAAACACATTTTGAGAAGGAGGGCAAGGTTAGGTTTTCTTAGTATATGCCTTTATTTTGCCGAGACTGACGTGGACTTATTTGTTATTTATGTAATGGTTGAGATTCCTCCCATTTTACTTTAAATAAAGGTTTTCAAATATTGTATCCATTGTGTCTGTGTCCATTGTTTGACACTATGCCTTCCTCACACTATTCACTAAGTGTCCAAAATCCTGTGGTGTTGGATCTAGCTAGCATTATATGAATATCCTGCTACTTCAAACTATTAATAGTATGCTTATAGTGAGGTAACCAGTTTTTGTAAGTGTGTGTGGCCATCCTTTTTTTGGTAGTCTCTTTGCAATTGTTGATTACCTCTCTTAGTACCCAGCAAATGTATACTATGGCCAAGCCCTCTACATTCTGGTCATGCTGGCAATATGATATCTTTCCTTGAGCTGTGATTTAACATCCAGTAAAAACTATCAGTTGAACTGCACATTTGTTTTGTGAATAGAGTGATAAGTAACAGTTTTGTTATGTTCACCGACACCCCACAATTTTGATTTGCGACACATTTACTAATGGCATTAAGGTTGAGATCTGTCCACTTGATAAAATTCCCTAAATTTGCCACTGCAGTTCACCCACAATCGATTTATCTTGTTCAAATAGGTCATCGGCATGTAGAAGTAGTGACAACAAAAGTGTGATTGCACTTTGCTGTCAGTGTTATATTATCAAACAGATCAAGGTGGGCGGAGGACACAAGTGGGACCCACATGTGACCACTATGTAAAATCAACCTAAACCATGCCATTCAATTAATAATATGTCCTGTGTCCAAACAGTCCTATCCTGGCCCTCAGACTATAAACAAAAACAGCAAAGGGTGCAAGGAAATGTCTGACCTGATGGCAAAAATGTTCAAAACCAAAAAATAATAACTCAACAAAAATGTTCTCCAAGAAAAAAAAAACCTTTGATGCAGAAGATGTTTCCTTTTCCCTAGATTCTTCAAATAAGATTACAAAAGTGTTCCTTTAAATAACAGTTCCTTTAGACTCTCAAAGTTTTTGTTTAAATAATAATGACTAAACTGCATAGTCAATAACAATAAAAACTAGTTTAAGTAAATTAAATAAAACAACTGAGATTCATAGCAAAATTCAAGGTGTCGGAGTATTACAATTCAAAATAAGACATTATATGGCATTTATAACGTGTCTATACACAAGATAGTTTCTCATTTATGCCCGAGGTAGCGACAACCTCAAGACTGAAAATGACAACTATTTTAGATATGGTTTTTGCATGCACAAATGCCCTCAGGCCTGAACGAGAACAAGGTGGCAACTGATTTACTAGGCCTTTAAAATACATACTAAGCAATGAAACCTCTATGCAAATATTGTCACACACTTACTATAAACACATGGATACATTCACCTTTATGAGAAGAAAAGCATACAATTCAAAACCAGTGTAATATAGGTAAGCAGTCAGATACATAAAACACATTAGAAACAGTTGAGGATCTGGAATCTGTTGCCTGGTCCTCTCAAGGGAGGGCCAGGGGTTGTGGGTGCAGAGGTCAGTTTCAGATACAGGATTTAGTCGATCCGTCGCGGTGCTTGAATCTTGGACCCATGCACCTTCCAGATGAAGACTCTTAGGATGGAATGAAGACTTCTGCGAAGCAGGCGACCTCCGGACACCTCCAGCGAAAAAGGTGGATTGCAACGAGAGTCACCACGGTCAGGCGGTGACAGGCAATCTTCAGTGGATGAACAAAGGAGCAGGTCCTGAACTGCTTCCTTTGATGCAAGAAGGCTGACAATGCAGGAGCAGGCATATTGCAGTACAAGCTGAAAAGGCTCCAATTTCCAAGAATGCAGCTGCAGCGAGGTAGCCCAGGACATAGCTGTTTAGTCCATCGGTTGGAACAGGTACCCTTTCAAAGGCTTAGAAGGCACAGATCCTCGAGCAGGGGTCGAGACTAGTAGTTCCCGTCAGTCCAGGGGTCAAAGCACCGACACGGTTCATCTTGGGATCAGGCAGTGGAGCAGGGCCTCACCGGGACTTGGATGCTGGAGTTGATGCTGGTCAGCTGCAAATGTTGTCTTCGGATTCTGGGTCTTGGCTCCAATAATGACCTTTCGACTGGCAGCAGGAGTCCTTTTAGACAAGATTTGGACTGGAAGCCCACCAATGGTAAGGATCTGTACCATTCAAACTGGCATGGCTACCCAATTATGTATAGCCACTGACCACACAATATGTCCAGCAACAAACATTCAGGTACCAGAATATGGACTGGTAACATACAGCCACAGCCCCCACATCAGGCCCCACACACAGACCACCCCTTAGCCTTGAAAAGCAGCAGCTATATCCCCAGAAAGAACATTCTATAAGGCAATTCCAGCCCTCAGAGCAGGAAGAAGGCCAAAGAACAATATGGCCAAAGGAGTGCTAGCCCATCTTAGTGGCCATTTGCAGTAATTGCAAATGTGTACAAGTAAAAAGTTTAAAACCCATTATAAAAACCTCTGCTGCCACCAATCCATCATGGACACAATGCATTTGCAACTCAAAAGTTACAAAAGAAAGAGTTAAGGATACAGAGTATCCCAAACGCATTTCAATAAAGATTGCCCACGCTTACAGCTCAGGAAAGTCTTCATTCTATTAAAGACAAGGAGGCGAGCATTATGCTATACTTTATTACTGCCATAATTAGCTTTTCAAATTAAACTTTTTAAAACTACAAATTTTGTTATGTTTTTCTGAACCTTCTTGAAAAAGGTGCAAATTTTGGGTTTAAAAGTTCTGCAATCCAGGTAAAGTCTCAAAATCTAACTCCAAACCACAACTCCCAGGACTCTCCGGGGTTTGGTAGTCCTGACCTCTCCTCCTGCACCTATCCCCATGCAGGTCAGCCCTTAAGAACCCTCAACCCTAGGTCCTTTCCTCTTTCTTTTTCTTTTCCGAACTTGTCTATGAACCGCAATAGTCTTAATGCCAACTAGAAAACGATCTTCAAACTGTAACTGTGACTTCGAACTGTTGAAGCCTGAACTCCTTGGATGAAGGTGCTTGTGTCCACATTAATCTCCCCGTTTACGATCAGGCCGCTTTTTGATCGTCTCCTACGAGAAATGGAAAACAACACATCAGGGCGGGTATCCAACAAAGTTGAACATTTAATACATGATGCAAGAACAATCTTTGTCAACAATCTGGGTGGGATATAATGCTCGCCTCCTTGTCTTTAATAGAATGAAGACTTTCCTGAGCTGTAAGCGTGGGCAATCTTTATTCTATGACAAGACAGGAGGTTCGCATTATGCTTGTTCAAAGCTTGCTACCACTCTATTCGGTATGTTTGATACAGGTTTGAAATAAAATGTTTTGAAGGTCGACTCAGAGGACCAATCGGCTGATTTCATGATATCTTGAAGGGATACTCCTGCTGAAAACGCTCTAGAAGCCGTCCCGCCCCTGGCAGAATGCGCGCCAAACTGAGCTAGGTCTATCCCTGCCCATTGCATTACCTCTCGCACCCATCGAGCAATTGTCGCTGCAGCTACCGCATGATAAGGCTTTCTGCGCGCTACTAGCAGTTGAGTTACCCCCTGAGGCCTTAGGTGCACTGTCGCCGTTTCATAATCCTTAATGCACTGAGCTACGCACAGTTTCTTATTGTCTACAAAGTAAGGGTATGAGTTAACACTGGAATCTGACTTTGTTCGCTTAGCTATGGTGAAAGCTACTCCGTCTGGGTAAAAAATCTTTCTATCGATCTCCAGAGCTTTCACGTCTGACACTCTCCGGCACGCTGTGAGACATAACAACATTGCTAGCTTTCCTGAAAGCTGAGAACGAGAAAGATGTTCGTTCTCCGGCCATGCCAGGAAAAGTTGGAAAACTTCTTTGACATCCCACAAAACCGCGTATTTCGGCTTGGGGGGCCTTCTGAGTTTCATTCCTCTCAAGAGACGAAGTACCGTGGGGTGCTCGCCAAGGGCGGCATTTTCTACTCTGTCATGTCCTGCTGAGATTGCTGATCTAAGCACTCCTATCGTCCTGAAGGCGTTACCTTCTTGAAATTTCTCCGCAAAGAAGTTGAGTATTTGTACTACAGGTGAAGAAACGGGATCCATACCATGCTCCGAGCACCACCAGGTCCAACTCATCCATGCTGCGTTATAGCTCCTAATGGTGGAAGGCGCCCAGGAATCTCTGATGCAGTCTGCAGCGAGCTGTGAAATGCCTGGCAATTCCCACTTTCTCCTGAAACCCTGCAGGCCATCAACTGCAAAGTGTTCGCTATTATCAATGGGTTTCTCTGCCCAGACGGGTGGAGCAGAAGGTCTAGATGATGAGGAACTATCCTCGGAAAATCCGTAGAAGTTCCATCGCTACTGGAAACCAGGGCTGGGACTTCCAGAAAGGGAGGATTATTACAAGCTCTGCTTTCTCCCTCCAAACTTTCGCTAACGTCCTTGTGATCATGAGGAACGGTGGGAATGCATAGTGGAGCGCTCCGCTCCAGGATTGGAGGAACGCGTCCGTACCAGCTGCACCCGGGTCTATCCTCCAACTGAAATATTTCTGAGTCTGCGCGTTCAGTCTGGACACAAACAGATCTATGTGAAGGGGACCCCAGAGTTCTTGTAGCTTCTCGAATATTTGTGGGTGCAGTCTCCAGTCGCTGGAATCCACTAGATATCGTGAATTCCAGTCTGCCACCTCGTTGAGGGTGCCCGGCAGGTATTCCGCCGTGACTGTGATCTGGTTCTGAAGGCAGTAGTGCCAGAAGTCTTTCGCTAGTTCTGCTAGCATTTTGGACCTTGTGCCACCCAATTTGTTGATGTAGCGCACTGCTGAGATATTTTCCATCTTGAGCAGCACGCAGCATTTGATTTTGTCTTTCGTAAATGCGCGAACTGCGAATGACCCTGCTAATAAATCGAGACAGATGATGTGAAGGTGTAACTCTTGCTCCGACCATTTCCCTCCTGTATTTATGTGTTTGCACCGTGCTCCCCAGCCAGATCTGCTCGCATCGGACTCTATGATAATGTCTGGGGAATCCCCGAAAATCGCCCGGCCATTCCAGGCTTCCATATTCTGGAGCCACCATTGTAGTTCGGTCACAGCGTCTGGATCCAGAGTGACTACCTGATGGTAACCTAGCCCTCCTTGTAGGTGTCGGATCTTTAACCTCTGTAACGCTCGATAGTGGAGGGGCCCTGGGAAAATCGCTTGAATGGAGGCTGCAAGCAAGCCCACTACTCTGGCGAGGTTCCGTAGGGAAATCACTTTCCTCGCTATCACTAGCCTGAGTTCCTTCTTTATTGCCTTCACTTTGCGAAGAGGAAGTGCGAGGGTCGCTTTGTACGTATCTATGTTGAATCCTAGGAATTCTAGAGTCTGGATTGGTACCAACTGGGATTTGTCTAAATTCACTAAGAATCCTAGAGATGTTAAGAGAGAAAATGTCCACTGAACGCTCTTGGTGAGGGTCTCTTTGTCTGGGCCTAGCACGAGAATATCGTCTGGGTAGATAATGATGCGAATCCCTCTCTCTCTTATGGCTCCTGCTACTGGTCTCATTAGTTTGGTGAATGCCCAGGGTGCTGACGCTAGGCCGAACGGGAGACATGTAAAATGCCACGTCTCCCTGTTCCAGCGGAAGCGGAGATATTTCCGAAACTCCTGAGCTATCGGAATCGTAAGGTAAGTGTCCTTGAGATCGAGTCGGGCTAGCCAGTCCCCTGTACGGAGGATATCTCGGAGCAGATGGATACCTTCCATCTTGAAGTGATTGTACACTAGCCATTCGTTTAGACCTTTTAGGTTTATGACTGGTCGGATTTTTTCCCCTCTGTGAACTAGAAACATGTTGCTGAGGAACCCTGGTCCTCCTTGAACATCTCTTTCTATTGCATTCTTTTCTCTTAGCTTGAGCAGTTCGCTGTGCAACAACGCTGCTTCTTCGTCTGCCATGTGAATGGGGTGAGGCTCTGATCTCTGAACGGGGTTCCCTACAAAATCTAACTGCAGGCATACTACTGCTTGTAAAACCCATGCATCGCGCGATAACGCTTGCCACGCGCTCAGACAATGAAGGGTTCTCCCTCCTACTTTTATGCCTATCGCACTCACCTCCTGAGACATTGGGCTGACGGTAGGTTCCTCTCCCTCTACGACCTCTGGGAAACCTGGATCTGGTCGGAAAGAAGGTATCTTGTTGTTTCCCTTCCAAGTATTGGGCGCGTGGCCCTTGGGGTCTTCGATGGTAGTTGAATCGACCGGACGGGCGACCCCTTTGGCGTCCGGTCCCGTATAAAACACGATTCGGGAAGATCTTTTTTATTGAGCTTTGTGCTCTCTCCAGAGCGGAATAGGTGCCCACAAACCGTGCCATTTCTTTAGCGAATGCTTCGCCGAATAACAGTCCTTTGGCGCTCTCGCCTGCTTCGTAGGAGGCGAGATCACTTAGTTTATTATCGATCTTTAGCAGAACTCCTCTTCTTCTCTCGGAGGAGATTGCACAATTCGCATTGCCTAAGAGACACACTGCTCGTTGGGCCCAATTAGCGAGTGCGGAGACGTCCACCGGGGTACCAGTATCTTTTGCCTTCTCTGCTAGGTCCATTATTTTGGCTAATGGTCCCGCCAGGTCGAGGAGCTTGTCCTGGCACCCTCGCCAAGCCCGATCTACTCCCTTCCTTATATCTTTCGCTGATTTAGTCACAAAAGTGACCATCTTTGGGTCTAGATCTGGTGTTTCTGTTAGTTTCCCCGGTAAGTCTGGTCTGGGGCATTCTGATCTCATACGAGATCGTACGTCTCGTTCCAGTGGCTTGCGGATGTGCTGCGCCATATACGCTGCCACTCTAGGTGACGGCACCCACTCCGAAGATTTCGGGTGCCTGATTGCCTCCGGATCAAACATGTCAGTGGTATTATCCACCTCTTGTGGATCGATCTCTTCTTCCACCTGTTGAAAGGTGTCATTCTCACCCTCGTCGTCAGGCATATAGCCTTCGTCGTTGTCCCCTATATTTTCCACCCCTGGGGTTGGGGGTCGATCCTGGCATTCTTTTTTCTTTTCCAGGAAGGCTCTCTTTAGCCTAGAGACAGGGTCGCTCATTTCTTGGGGAGCAGTATCCTACCTTTCAACATTGCTCGGGGGGGTCAAAGAGTCCTTGCTCTTCCGAGCTGCTTTACGCCCCTCAAGTTCGACCCCAGTGGGGTGTCTGGCTGACAGTCCCTCTCCGGGGCTCTCTGCTCTCCTCTTCCTGGCAAGCCTTGCTTGCTGTTCCGCCAAAATAGCCTCCAGAACTTCTAACCTCTGAGCAATAGGTTGTACTCCCTGCGAGACTGCTTTAGAAAGCGAGTCTTCCAGCACCTGCTTAAAGCTTTGGGAGAGGTCTGTCTCCTGATTGTAAGGACTGTCCTCCCATTCTTCTTCAGACCACTCTGGCGAAGTGGAAGGTGTCTGGCCAGGACTTCTGCTTTGAGCCATGTTTAATATTGGCAGAGCCAAATCTGTGTGTCAGCCAAGGGGTCTGGATCCGCTGCCACTCTCACTCGAGCTGTATAAAGCCAAGCTTTCTCTGTTTGTTGTATGCTCAATACCAACGTGAGCAGCTGTATATATAAATATAAATGCCCCTTTGTTCAATCTGTTTTTTTTTTTTTTATGTAAGCTTGGAGGCCGTGTGTATGACGCTTTGCGATCGCACTTCCAACTGTGCGCGCGAGCGTTGGACGCGCAGGGAAAGCCGGGAGATTATTCCTTCTCCCGCTCCCCTGGGTCCTGGTGCTAGTCGCGTCTGCCGGCGCCAGCACGTAACATGGGGGAGCGGGGCCGGCTGCCTGAGGCGAGCGAATTTCACTCGTGGCGTCGGCTCTGCCTCTCCCCGACAACCGACAAACTAATTTGGCTAACTGTATACACGCGCAATAATGAACACGATACTCTTGCATACGTGACAAGACGAACACGCTTTAAATGACGGTATTTATCATTATTATTATTCTTTTTTTTTTTATAACCGCGCTAAATATGTCGCGCATCCACCATATAAAACGCCCAAGCCGCACACTATGACTAGGCAAGATATACGATATTACACGGCTTGTAAAGCCAAACAAATAATTAGCATAGCAGCTTAGAGACAACTGAGGTACTTATCTCTACAAGGCAGCAAAAAAGAAAGAGGAAAGGACCTAGGGTTGAGGGTTCTTAAGGGCTGACCTGCATGCGGATAGGTGCAGGAGGAGAGGTCAGGACTACCAAACCCCGGAGAGTCATGGGAGTCGTGGTTTGGAGTTAAATTTTGAGACTTTACTTGGATTGCAGAACTTTTAAACCCAAAATTTGCACCTTTTTCAAGAAAGTTCAGAAAAACATTACAAAATGTGTAGTTTTAAAAAGTTTAATTTGAAAAGCTAATTATGGTAGTAATAAAGAAAGTATAGCATAATGCGAGCCTCCTGTCTTGTCATAGAATTTAGGGTGATGTGTACAGATGTAAAAATACAAGAAATTCATAGATTCCTATGGACGGATCAGTCCTCCCATAAGAATGAGCACAAAGCAAGGGAAGTAAATCAGAAGGATTTACTACCATCAAAGTCAGGACAGGAGTAAAAAAAAAAGAAAGGAAAAAAAAAAGTGTTCCTTAGAAGTCTATGCAAGGAAAGCAGCCAAAGGAAAATCTTTCTTAACACCTCCAATATTCTTTATCTGGGGTGCGTTTGACTACTCTGAAGTATCTTAATTGGTAAAAGTTAATCACACTGTACCTGTAAATTAACACTTAGTTTTCTTAGTTTTCTTATTTCTCATGGCACAAGTCATAAAGCAACCATGCATGCAACTTCACCATTTACATCCAGCCCTTCTGGACCCTTTGCAGACCCTTCAAGTTTGTGTGCAGTTTTTGAGCAAAGCCGCTACCTCCTACAGACGTTTGGCCATACTGATGCGTGTGCACCTGCCAACGCCTCCTATCAAGTGCTGTAATGCTATAGTGAGCTGTTCCCAATTCAGTAAGGTTGCTTCTTCAGACACAGACTATACATTGTGGATCCTTTGTTTATTACACTGATAAGCCAGCCAATTAAAATCCACCAACCTTGGAGTCTCAGCGTGGATCAATACATCTACTTACAGAGCCCAACGTGCACGGGACGACATCATGCACATAAAAATCACTCTGGAGTTGCAATCTGTGATAGGTCGAGCACACACACATGACGCCAGATAACACTGCTTCAACTCTAGCTTTATTTAGAATTCTGTCAGGGAAGGGGTTTGCCCAAACAACTGTAGGAACTAGGGAAAGCTCTTAAAAAAAAAAGGATATTTCTAAAGCAAACCATATGACCCTTGGGAGTGCACAAAGTGGTGTTCTCCAGGTGTCCTACACCTCAAAGGCGGATTATCCAAATAACTGTCCTTCAAGGCTGCCCCTCCGGAAAGACGGAGACCTTCTCAGATATTGCATGGGGTGCACTGTGCCTCACACCTAGAATGGCATGAATGTGAGCACTCTTCTGAATGTCCTAGACTTCATAGCACAGCTGCATATTATATGCTTCTACAATTAGCAATCTAGGGATTATTGTTTAAATAGACTCCCAAATTATGGGGTTTGTGATGGAGGAAAACCCTGTCTTTCAGTTAAGGCGTTATTGTCATTCTTGGACCCTGTGGGGTAGACCCCCTTATGTGAGCTCAGTGTACTCCGCTGTCACTGCTGAAAGATGTTAGAAGCAGACTAATGTACCCCAGCTGTTTTCAAAAAGCGTTCACTAAGAGTAATTCTCCCACTTTCTCCTTTCACCCAGATAAATATTTTGGAGATGCAGACTTGCTGAATGATTTGATTCCATCATGGAGTTCATTCACACCATACACCAATTTCCCCTCCGTGATTAATTGCAGAGACATGGTAACATTGCAATTAGAATATAATTTGGCGCACTACGCTTTACATTTATGCAAAGATGGAAGCAGCAGAATGGCTACTGGGGAAGCATGCTGAAAGTTCTCCCAAATAGATTAGCTTCCCTGGCTTCTGCCATTTGACTACCCTCTTTACTCCCACACCAGTGAATCTGGCGACATGATCACTAAAAGCCTGTTGTGGGCCTCCTCATGTAGCCAGGGGAAGGCAGCTACTACCTGGTCCTGACCCTGGGGGCGGTATTATGTGGGAGGATCAAATGGGAGGGGACTCATGAGGGGGAATTGGTGATCTAATTAACTCATGATTCCACTATTCTTCCTGAACCACTGACGGCATATTGTAAAATAGAGCAAACGAATGTAACTGCTATGCAATCCATTATGGACTTCATGATCCATAATGCCATGGTACTGGGACAAGGAAGAAAGGCCCAGAGTTTGTAAGGATCAAAGGTGCTATTGACAAGCATGTAGGGTCTAGTTGTTGTAGAGCAGGACATCTGAGCGGGACATTTAAATTCAGGAATGAGTTGCAGCTGAAGAGAGACTTGGAAGAAGTAGCTGAGGTAGAGGCAGCCCCGGTGCTGGGATTGCTGCAGAAGGAAGAGCTGACATGATAAGTGAAGGCGTGCAAGATTGCAGAGTGCGCACTGCAGGAAGCAGCGTCAGGTAGAGAAGCCGAGCCGAAGGGGAGACTTGCTCCCAATCCGATGTGTGGCGCTTCGGTGTGTGGAAGGACCAACGGAGCTGGCAGAGCTCTGAATAAGAGCCATGCATACAGCTGAAGTTACGGCGGGGCTGGCAATGGAGACAGCAGGACGCAGGAGTTGCGCCACAGAAGCAGACAGTGAAGCAGTGACAGCAAGAAGACCAGTGAGTTGACCTAGAGTTAAAGGTGACCCCGGGCGCTCCGAGCAGGACATTTGACAGTAAATAATTTTGAATACCGAACAAATAAAGTACAGAGGCAACAAAGTCACAATTCCCCTTTTATGAGAAACCAACTGGGGGGAAACCTGTAACCTATATTGCCAACAGCCAAGAGGCTGTAAAGAAGCAATACAGAGCTGACAAGGGCACAACTCCCCCTTTATGGGATACCAACTGGGGAAATCTGTAATGCGCATGGCCATCAGCTAATAGGCTGTAAGAAGCAGTCAAGAGTCAACTTGGGCGCAATTCTCCTTTAAGTTTCCAGGCTGGGGAAACCTGTAACCCACATTGCCAAGAGACTATAAAAAGAGGCAACCATTGTTCAGCCCTTCTCACATAGGATACTGGTGTGGAGAATCTTGGAACAAATATTGCCACTAAAACCAATTGTAGTTGTGGGAGTTTTTCATCCTGGAAGGCGAGTACATCAGTAAAGGGATCAATAGTAGTTCGTCCTGGCAGGCAATTATACCAGGAAAGAAGATATTTTGAAGAAATGCATTTGTGGCAAAGGTGTGGTGGAATGAAGTTAAAGCTTATCATTTCGACGAACTGCTGCATCACCAGAGGTAGTTGCTGTGTTATCCTGACAAAGGTAATCCATTGGAATAATAAGTGGGATTTGCTAGTAATTTGCTTTACATCCTGAGGAGAACAATTGCCTTGGTGTATGAATTTTTGTTTTGTGAGAAAGGAACATGCCTTACCGAGAAGGATCTTGTGTGAAGACACCAATTGCTTTGATTGTTGAACAAGTGTTTGTGAAAAAGGCATTTTTTTTTTGTGTTTTTAATCCATTAGGATTTTTACACAAAGCAGTTTGTCTCTATGAAGAATGAAAGAGTCTGCCGAAAGAATTTCTTGTGGACCTGTCGCTGGCGAAGCGAGTTATTAAGTGGCAGGTGTAAGCAGTACACAAGAGGTCGAATCTGATGGGGTTGGGAGAGCCTCTTGTAAATGGCGTAAGATGTTGTAAGCTGCTAACAGCCACGAGGTCTTGTCGCCCGCCATTAACCTCGGCCAGCACAGGTCTTCGTCCTGCAGAACGTGGTCCGAAAAAGTGTACTTCAAATATCGTGATCTTAACCTCGAGGTCTCAGGGCAAGAGAGCAGTAGGTGGCGAATTGATTCCACCACTTCTGGTTGGCCATAGAATCTGCAGCCTTTTGTTGTCGCCAGCCCGCGTATTGTCAAGTTTTCGTTAGTGTATAACAAATTTAGTCTTGCTCTCAGTAACAGGGTTCTCGCTTGCTTAGATGGAAATTGTTTTATGTATGACTGAGGCTCGTTCAGTTTTCGCTGGCACGTTGGCAGGTGTTTCGTTAGTTTATTAGAGGCGGCTTTCTCCCCTGTTTTAATCCAGTCGAGCTCCTTCACTCTCTTCAGTACTTTCGCTGGGCTGTTGTTTAGGGTTTCCATATCAGATGAGACCTCTTGTAGGGTTTCCTTGATCTGGGTTGACCAACTGGTTAGCATCTTGCAGCTTGAGTCGTTCATTTCTTGTAAAATCAAGGCGTATACTGTCGGTTTTTCTGCAAGTTGACATTTATGGTAGAGCATCATGGAATTACATCTTACAGCTCCCTCAAGCGAAAGCAAGCTAAGTTCCTTCCTTATACACGCTATTGGGACGCTCTTTGGGAGACCTAGGATTTCTCACCAAAAGGTTGTCTCAAGGGACGGCCAGAGAGCTGCTGGAATGTTGGGCATTGCGTCTGCCCCGTAGACTAGGGTTGGCACCACCTTCGTTTTGTAGAAGTTGATCACTGGCGTCAGGGAGAAACGGCCAAATTTCCTGTCGATCGCTTTGCCTTGTGCCGTGAGTTTCCTAGTTTTTTCTTTTAGAAGGGTTTGCATGCCAGTCTCGCTCTTTGAGTTGTCCAGAATAACACCCAGGTATCTGAAATCTTCTACGTTTTCGATTCGGTTTCAACACTAGTAGCGTTTTCGCGTTGTTTCTTGTATTTTTAGACAAGGACATAATTTTAGTTTTCTTTTCGTTAATCTCCGGGTTGTTTCTTTCCATGTATGACTGCAGGTTGCTCATCTGCCGTTGCAGTCCTATGGGCATGTAGTCAAGGAGTATTACGTCATCTGCGTACAGGAGTCTTCCCACTTTTGTTTTCCCTATTTTTGGTGGGAAGCTATGCACGCACGCAACGCTGTTATTAATGTCGCCCAAAAAAGCTAGAAACAGGGCCGGAGCCAGAGGGCATCCTTGTTTGAGGCATTCACTTTACCAAGTGGAAGGACGCAGTGGAGGGAAAAGACAGTTGTGTTGAACTGAACAAAACTTCATTGAATCAGAACTTTTCCAAGGGCATTCCCGAATTGATCCAGGGGAAGGGAGCCCAACCCTTCTCACAAGGAGTACTCCGAGTTTGAACTTTTGCATTGTTCTGTTGAACTGAAGACAACAAAAGTATACAAGGTGTATTTGTCGGTTTGTATTAGTGTGAGGGTCAGATACTATTTGGACACTAGTTCATCTTTCTTTAGTTTTAGTTTGCTACATAGGGACATCCTTGTTAGGCTAGGGAAACAAAAGGCTTTTATCTCACGCTTTTTCATTTAATAAATGGCAGACATTGAGAAAACTATACATTTGTGTCCGTCTCGCATTTCTGACCCCTCACACTCGCCACCTGCCCTCTCATCTGTGCCTGCCGATCTCCGGGGTCTCCAGTGAATCATAATTTGATCCCTCAATCACTGATTAAGCCTGCACGGTCCTGACGCCCCCCTCCCCCACTACTGACGACATGGGGTGGAGGCCTGACTCCTTTTCAGGATAGAGTTGGGGAGCTTGCTCCCTCATCCAAAATTCAGTTAATCAAAGTAGCTCCTACTCTGGATCACCCGGACCTCCACACAACCGTTGCTCATACCCGCAGCAATTTCTACCCGATTTGACATCTGTGTGGCAGTAACTTTTCCGCTGTAAGAGATGGCAATCCCCATAGCTGGAATAGCAAAGGACCAATAACTATCTATAAAAGAAGGATCTGCGCGAAAAGACTGAATTAAAGAGTCAGAGTCCCAAAAGTCTGATTTGTTTATTTTTTTATTTCCCATTTGTTCAGATAGATAGATATATATATTGGGAGGACCCCCCCCACCTTACCCCCATACATTTTTATTAACTCTACCCCCATATATATACATATATACACACACACATACAAACAAATAGGGGTCAGACTTTTGGGATTCAGACTTTTTGCCCTCGGTCATTTTGGAAGAAACCGTAAAAGGACGGACTATCCAGCAGCTGTGTAGTGGAATCTCAGCAGCTGAAAGTTTAAGCTGTTCCGTCTCCGGTCATACCTCCTCACAGTTCGACTATAGGATCATTCCTCTACCCACCCTACGCAACCCATATGTGTGGCGTGCATGGGTCCCTCACTCTTTCCCTCAGGTCTTCGTTATCCTCTTCCTCACCTCTGCTGTTTAAGACCTCCTGCTCAACTATCTGTTCAGTACATAAGGAAGGCATGATATCAAAGTAAGGCAGACACAAGTGATCAAAGTTCAAGGGTGTTTATTAAACTTTTTTCTGGGTGTGAAAAACGCCAATCTAACCCTAAAATATATGATGGGAGCAAGCTACAACCATCAAATAATAATAATAATAATAATAATAATAATACAGCCCTAGTGGAGTCTAGTCAAATAAAAAGGGCCTATACTAAAATATACCATTACCAATCCTTACCGCTATGCTACAGAATAGTGTGGGATAATGTTCACAAAACGAAAGAAGTGTTCACAAAAAGATAAGTCAGGATGTTTAGGCCGGAGCCTCCAGTTCCCACGTTTTTTCGCACGGGACAAGGCGGGTCACGAGCACAGCACACTCCTGGGCTTCTCTGGCACAAGGACACAATTCCTTTCACCAACATCAGGGCCTTCGTTGCCAAAGTCTCTTTAGTGCAAAGTCTCTTGCCTCAGCAGACCTGATGTTACATAAACAAAGAAAAGTTCCTTTTCCTTTCTCAATATTCACGTAGGGCAATTTATTCTTCACCCTGGATCCCCATCAGTCAGGCTCCAATCCTTTTCACCATTAGCTTCCCTCAGTCAGGTTCAGAACAATTTCAATTTGGTAGCATCCCTCAGTCGGGTTCACATTTGCCACAACAATCTTCTTGGATGTTAAACCAGGATCCCCCTCTTCGGGGCTCCAACCCCTTTTCTACAATTAGTCCCCCCTCAGCCAGACTCGGACCAATTTCACTTTACAGACAATCGAAGACTTTTGAATGTGCACAGGATTCAAGGTAAGCCGCTGCAGGACCACTTCGATTTCACAGTTCAATAATTCCTCCCTGCTCAGTTGGGTGGCACGAAACAGACCTTCGAATGAGCACCCACATGGCGGCGGATCACTCTGCATCTGGTACCTATTTCGGTTTCACAAAGGACAATTGTATACCAATTTGGTTTCTTCATACAATGTTGCCGCTTGCAACCTTGAGCACAACAAGGTCTGGTCTGCGATCAGTTTCTCCATCTCATCGGCTGTGCTGAACTCGTTGCCATGGCTTTGCTGTTGGAGTGAAGGACGGTACCACAGTAAAAATCGCTTCTTCCAGCGCTGGCTAGTAGTGAGGGAGGGCCCCGTGTACTTTTAACACACGCTACACCATTAGTCAGCGGCAATCCCCGGTCTTACGTTTCTTTTCCTTGAGGCTTCTTGAAAGTCGTGGTTATGGGTTGAAAAGGGCAAAGGTAATTCCCTTCTTGTCGTCCTCTCTGATCTTGCAGCCTTTCTCCTCAGTTTAAACTGTCTCGGAATAGCTGCTTCCTTGCGAGTTTGGCCTTGCTCAGAGTATGCTTTCGTGCTCTGCATTTAATCCCTGTGGGGAAGTGTGATGGAATTCAGGTGTGTGTAATTATCAGCAATTGCCTGACTCTGCCTGACCCTTATGTTGCGACATGTCGGGTATACAGCTCTGGTATTGTCACTCACTTTGTTTAGGTCCCACATCTCCTTCCTGTGGATATGCTTTATACACGCAAGGGGTGCCACACGTGCAGGTGCTGCCACCTGTATGAGAGCGCCCCTCCTTGCGTTCTCTAAAGGGCAATGTGATGAGTCCTTGGACCCTACACATCGCATGATAAGGGTAATCGGGCATTCTCCATAAATCACCTAGGCCCAGCTTCCCCTGGCTGGCAGCGGCACCCGCCCCATATTTGCTACCCAACCATCCACTAGGAGTTTAGACAGGGGACCTCATCACAGCCTCCTCAATAAATGCTCATCTAGACCACCCTCCAAGATCTAGATGAAAGATTGACTCCAATCTCTCAAAAAATGATGCCGTAAATTAGAGACCCACAGACACATAAGGGAGACACCAGGGAATTTGTTTGAGCAGCGTGGAAGTTAACCCTGGTAAAGTAACTTGCAATTGAACCAAAAAACGACCTGCGCTGCTTTTGCAAATAGATATTTAGAAGATGATACATACTATCAGTGTTCAGCAACCAATTATCAGTCAGAAAATGCTTTATTCAGCATGTTTGCACACACAAATTACAAAAACATCATTGCCTCAGTCTAAAATTCAAGATCAAAGCATAACAAAAGATAGACACATAAAAGCAATAATAAAATCAGGTTACACATAGAAGTCTCCTATGGAGCCACACAATTAATACATTTTGCCACAGGATAAATATCATTTAACCTTTCCGTAGAGTGACACAAAGCTACTGCTTCTAAGGTGATGTTAATGCGTGCTTTCCTGAATAATGGAAACAAATAATGAATAGACTCAGGAGCCAGGCCACAAGCCTGACAAATAACAGTATTGCCACCCCTCCAGGAGTGAGTAAAAGATGCAACCCGTAGGTTGCCAATTCTAAATTCAATAAACAAGGTACACACTTTAGCTGGGCTTATTAAATCTAAACTCTCCCTGCCCTAAATGGTATTCAAGCAGAAGTAGTCCAACCAAAACGTCAAGCTCAAACATGAATTTATAAGACAATCACGACCCACCCGTTTAGCAGTGGATTTAACAGCACTTTTTAAGCTAGGTGGCATATTCACGTGTTCTTCCAAAGTTAGTCTAATCCCACCAATTCGAGTTGATGTTTTACATGGCTCGGCCATTGCAAAGAACGACCTCCCGGTTGTTTTAATAAATCCAAGAGAGCATCTCTGTACCTTCCAAGCTCTGGCAAACTCCAGAGTCTGATCCAATAGAGGACCGATTTCCAAAACAATTGATGTGTTTTAGGTTCTAGGTCACATTCCAATAGTAATGGTGCACTTGGGGAGCTGCATGGTAGCCTAAATAAGGTTTTTCTAGAAATGTGCTCTTTGCCACACCCAAATTTGAGCAATTGGTGTGGCCCCAGATCCATACAATACTACCAATGCAACCTGGATTGTGTAAATACCGATTGCAGGTAGGGCTGCATACTCACCATGGAATAAAAAAATTACTTTAAGCCACCACTATTTTTTTCTAGGATGGTCTGCGCCCTACTGGCCTAGCTTACCCAGGTTCCATTCTCTGAGAACCTTACCCCCAAATAATCATAGTGGGGGAACCTGTTCCAGCGTGGTCACCTCAACATCCAGCCTGTTCACCACAGGCCTTGACCGTGTTGGGTTAAACACCATTAACTTGGTCTTACTCCTGTGGAGAGACCGGCCTAAGTGCTTCAGGCCCCGCCTGATCCCCATAGGTGACGTGGACAGCAAGACTAAATCATTCTCAAAAAATAGTGCTGGATAAAAATCAACACCAGGTTTTGGCGGATCAAGGTTCCCCCACAATGGCATTTTGCAACCAACTCTATATTAATTTAGAGAGACTAAACAGAAGCGGGACAAGGACACAGCCTTGCCGAATGCCTCGTCATCAGGAAACCAATTCGTAGTCTCTCCTAAGAGACCTATCTCACGGTCGCCGTGTTGCATGAGTAAAGCTGCGCAATCACGACACCAGCTGGCTTGGCACCCCGTTCCTCAGCAAGACCTGCCATAGGAATGCCCTAGGGACGCTGTCAAATGCTGCGCAGGTCTATAAATACTACATAAGACACACATCTTAAGCACAGTATATTTCTGCAGGACAATGGACAAGCAAAAGCACTGATCTACCGTGCTCAGCCCCTGCTGAAACTGGCTTGAAGATGGGAAATAAGGCCACTAGTAGACACCCAATCCTGCAATTGATATAGAACCACTTCGGCAAATTTACCTGATGCATCAAGTAACTCTAGATTGGCCTATAGTTGCTTGTTTTTTCTCTCCCCCTTTTTTGTATATGGGTACGATCTCTGCACGGCACCATGATTCTGGGACCTCATTGAGGTGGACCACTACGTGGAACAATCTCGTCAATATAGGCACCCAGACGACAGGCTCATTCTTCCAGATATCGACCGGGATCTTGTCAGGGCCAGGGGCCTTATGGCCCTTCGAGCTCATCGGCGCAGTCTTCACAGCTGCGAAAGTAATGTTAAAGTGTGGACTACCATGGATAGATAATATCTGGTCCATTTCTACTATTCTCTCCCTGTGGGGGTCTTCAGACCCTTCATCCTTCTCATATAGGGCAAGGAAATGAGAAAACCATTCCTCTTCTTCCTCATTGTAAGTTTACAGATTATATTTTAGGTCCTTCCGGTCCCAGGTAAGTTTGCCAGACTTATTTATGCAGTAGAGCAGCAATAGCCAGGCACTAGAATGCAACGCTTACAAAAAAGCGGAGCAGTGTTTAATTCATCTGTCTGTCAAAAGGTAGCTTAGATTACATTGCCATTTGGGCCTTTGTTGTTGTGCCAGAAACACAAGTATAGCCCCCGAAGAAGTTCCTAGATTCATTCTTTTATGAAGGAATGGAACATGTATGGCAATCTCATTGGAGAATAATTTCTTTTTTGTTAGAAAAGTTGGTGCTCATCACTCAGGGTTTAGGTGTGTACAATTTACAGTCCACGTTTAGTCAAGGTTTACTAAGCACGGTAACACTTTAGTAGCACATTGCACTTTACGAGTTGAAAACACATTTGTCGTTTATTGATGTACTTATGTTGAATGTTGTATATGTGTCAACTATATGTTTTTATGATGTATTATTGTTGTCTGGCAAACAACCAGAAGAAACCAATAGCTAATACATTGATTGGGTATCTAGTCAATTCATCTAAACACATTCCATCTAATGACATTCCATCAAAATTTCCCATCTAACATATTTCCATCTAATGCATGTTTTTGGGGGGCAGAGGGGGCAAAGGATTAATTTTTGTTCAGGTGCCTTCTAAAGGGTAAAAAATGGGGGTTGGACGGGGGACCCCACCGCCAAAAAAAAGAAAAGAAAAATGCATTAGATGGACATTTTTTAGATGGAAACATTTTGATGGAATGGCATTAGATGCATTGGTTTGAGATGAAATTACCATGAACCCATTGATTGCTGAACAGGTTGATGGTATTGCATCACGTTCTAAGTGTCTATTTGCTCTAGCAGCAGAGGACGCTTTTCAGTTCAACTGTAAATTAGAGACCGGCACAAACAGTCTGACCACTGTGGCGTACCAGAAGAAAGACTCGAACGAAAAGACCTATTCAGTTTACAGTGCTTTTATTTAACTTAAAGAACATGCAAGTTCGCTAACCTCCAAATAAAATTAAGGGTGATTCTCAATATTAGTCAAAATAACAAAGCTTATCCTCTGTCCAAATTCTAAATTCTAAACTGGCCCTACCACTTAGAGAAATAACTAAAAATGGAAGGTGGGCACTGTACGTTGCACCAGTGTTATTTGCTGAAACCACTAGGAGATGGCAAAGTAATCTCTCCTAAGGTCACGTTTCTTTATCAGGAGATGGGTTTTCATGAGTTTATCAGTTCATGTCTATCTTGTCAGAGTTAAACAAATAAAGAAAAAAAAAGTGTTTTTCCTCAGATACACAATTATCCTAAATTCTCAAGTTCCAAAGAAAGTCAAATTCTCAGATCTTAGATGAAGGGCTGTTTCCTTAATCTTCCTCCAACAACTATGTGGGTCTCTCCCCACGAGAGTCCAGTCTTGCTTAGTTCGGATTTTTCCTTGTTCCTGGTTCTATAGACTCTTGTTACCAGCTTCTCATTCAATCCATAAGGAAATGCATCTCTCTCCCATTGTATCTTTCCCCTAGTTTCTGTTTGTCCTTTGAGCAGTTTGGTGGCTTGGGTTTTCAGCGTTCCCGTAACCTCTCTTTAAGTGTCTGGTTCCCCTTTGGGCCAAGTTGCCCCTCAGTTTTATACTCTGTTATTTCTCCCTTGTTCGGGGTTTGGTCTCTGTGCCCCCCTCAACTGGCAGGAACCGGCATACCTCCTCTATAGCGGGTCCTAATCCCACGAGTTGGCTCTGGCCTACTGTCACTGGACTTCTCTGCGGCTCTTCTGCGTCCTCTCCGGTAAGCAAGTGAAAAGGTTTCTTTACTCGCCACCTTGTTCCTCTCCCTCTGGTTTCTCGTGGTGCATGTGGGAGTTTCGATCCCCTCTCATGCGCCGGGTTCAGTGTTCTTTCTTGGGCTCCAAACCCACCACATCCTTTGCATGCTCACGCCTTCCCTCTCAGTCGACTCCACTCAACCTTGCCATCTACGCACAGCCCTGCGCCTCAACGGCCAAGTCCCTCTCCCTCTCCCTCTCCCTCTCCCTCTCCCTCTCGGGATTCTCTGGCAGTGTTTCTCTGTGTCTCCGTCTGGACCTCCTTTCGGGTCCTTCTCTGTGCTACAGCTGGCTCCACTCGGCACTGCGTCTCCACCTCCAAATGACATTGTTACATTGGACGCTCGCCTCTGTGTATTGTGTCTCCTCCATTGAAGCGAGTAAGACCTTTTATTCTGGTTATCAGATACGAAAAGGATGCATTTGATTGTCCAGCCATTTGAAAGACCAGCCTTGTCTTGACCAGCCTTGTTTAAATGTATTTCCTACATTATTTGTAGTTTCACAGCTGTCAGACAGATCCATTTCTGGTATTCCCATGTATGCAGACAATGTTTCAGTAATAGGGAGTTCCTAACTGGAATGGGAGTCACTGTCCCCTGGTTGGGAGTCCGTTCAAGTGAGGTCCCCCTTTCCGAAACCCCTAGGGAGGTTTTTTCTTAGTGGGCTCACCTCCCTGGCCTCAGAAGAAGGCTCCCTCCAAATGTGTCACACCACCCTCTCGTAAAAATGCTTTGTCCAATGCTCAAACTGCCCATCACAAAGTCACATAGTGACCAAGAGGGATTACTTTGCCTCTAAAACAAGAGATGCCATCAACCTTCAAGAGCTCTTCAAGACTGTTCAGTCATTCATCTCCCCTCCTTTCATAGCCTTGATAGTTCTGCAGACTCAGACCCTCTGCACTAAACTTTGCTCATTGTTAACACAAAACATTTGAGACCGAAGTGATTGCCTCTGCCAGCCCCCTCCAACAGACCAACAAGCTATCTCCCCACCATCATGGTTAGCTGTGACCCTTTGTCTACATTCAACATCAAATAAGTTACTGTGGATTATACCTACAAGCTGGCCAACGTAGCTAGACGGCTCGAGTCTTTGGGGACACCTGTTCTTCCACTGCAACGCAGCCCCAGTGTAAGATTCCACCAATAGATTCTTAGCTAAAGGATCAATTACCAACTCTCTGAAACGCTACCCGATTACCCCTCTGCTCAAAAAATCCCTAGGCCTCAAAGATCTTTGAGCTCTCTGCTGGCCTCCCTTAGGTTGCCAAAAATGTCAAAACAATTGATCTCCTAAACTCCAAAAACCGGTCAAATAACATCTCTAGGTCATCGCAATTTGGATTTCACACCCATACAGCACATACTTGGTCTCAGTTCGGGTTGAGGCTCCAAAGCTGGCTGACTTTGGCAATTTAACCATGTAAATCCTGTGGAACCTCTATGCGGCCTTCGACACAGTCAACCATCCTATCTTACTGAAGAGACTTCAATCTCTTACAATTCCATTAATTGATTCCACTCTTTGGTGAAAGCCCCAGAGGAGAGCCTTGGAAAGCCAATGAGGTTGCTCCCTGTTTTTTGGATACTTTGGGTATTTGTGAAAGTTCGGCTCAGTAGCAACATTTCATGCAATTCCAAGGCGTGACTACTACTTTGGACCCAAGATTGTGGGATACAGTCTCCCATAGTAGTAAACCGGGGTCAAGCCAGCGGGAAAGAAAAAAAGAGGTCACTCAAAGGACATCATTCAACCTGGGGGAGAGGGAAAAGCCCCCCTAGGTGCAGCCCAGATCACCATACATACAACAAAAAATAGTTAAAAATACCATATTTATTGATTTCATTTTTAAATCTTTAAAAAAAAATTTTTTTAAAAAGTGTATTGAATCATCTAGAATTCTTGTACAATGTACAACAAATATACAACTATAAAAAGTGCATACTTTGTTAAAGTGCTAGTGTTAAATATTGGCTGCTACAACAACAAGCTAAATCACATAAATCCTAGAAACTAGTCTGGGCATGCCATATGGGGTACCCTAAGTGAGTGAAGGGAGACCCCCAGACGCCCTGAACAGACCAGCTATCTAGCCAAGAGATTATATATCAGTAACACAACCTGGACAATAGTAATAATGCAAAAATAACTTTCTTTGCTATTAGTGATAACAGTTCCAATGATCAATTTTAAAGGCAGACAAATTACTAGAAAGGAAGAATATATTAATTCAAAGGAAGACAGTAAAGCACACACTAAAATCTAACTAAGGGATGCTGTGCGTCGACTACTAAGATGTCATGAAAAAAGAAAAACAAATAATTTAATTTGACAAACATGACACCATTGCAGAATAGTAGTCTCAATGGAACAAACACATCAAGCAAAGACAATGCAGGTGGTATCCATCTTCATCAGGACATAGCATTCCCGTGAAATAAGTACTTGGTCATTCTGAATGTCCTCAAATGTAGATTCAGTTAAAAAAACTTTCACATATACATTTAAGCACATTAGAAGAAAAAGTTGCATCAAAAATCAAGGTGTCGTAGTCTCTACCCTTGTGAGGGGCTGGTTCCGCAATCCTGTTTGGTAAGTCCAGGAAATGACAGTTCAGCCGCACAAAAAGAGATCTCAAATAAATTGGATCTGTAGGCCAATAGATTCGTTCAAGTGTCAATGGTCAGAAAGTTAGAATACACGTAACCGGATTCATGAAGTAAAGTAAGCTCTGACTTGGATATGTTGAACCCGCATCTTCAAATTAGCCCGGGATAGCGGACATCAATGTCATCAAGTGACAATAAGGAAACCTGTGTGTATTCTTGGACCAACGCAGCGTCCGTTTACTCAGCACCAAAACCGGAAGTGCCGGGCCGTCCTACAGTCTCCCATATGCCAGCTACAAAAGACCTAACCAATATGGTAGGAAGACTTCTGCGACAAGAGACTGAGTCACATGGGGGAGGGGAGGTGAGCCCCAAGCAAACTTAAGGGACTTGGTTGAGACACATTCTTGTGAGCAGCCTTTATGTCTAGAACCTCACCTAAATCCCGAAGTTCTTTGGACAATCTTTGTATAGTCCAATCTTTGTAAAGTCAATAATTTAAATCCTGTTTAACTACAATGACAAAGTCCCCAGCGTAACTCTGGGGGCACCTATTGGGATGAACATGGCGGCCAAGGTCTCCATGAACTAGTTGATGATGGACCCAGGGTTTGTATGGGGATGATCCCCCCTGGTCACCATCACCTAAACCCTGTGACTGGGCACAGGACAGCATCATGTATCTTGCCCTCCCCAATGTTCTCAAGGTGATCTTAACCAAACTAGACAACAGACTCAGCATGATTTCTTACACAAACAAGTGTGATGAATCCAATGGAGTCATCATTGATATCCCAGCGGTGCCTTCCTCCCATGTGGCTAGGGAACGGCAGCCACTACCTGATACGGACCCTGGAGGAAGGATCACATGGGAGGAGACAACTGCTGGGGAGATGTCATTGCTTTATTGGATGAGACATGGTATCCCCTTCTTCCCCAAGTAGACAAGCCTTTCATACCCAATCCCCTTATGGCCCATTGTCATACATCTACAACTCCCCCTAGGGAGGATAAGGAAAACCTTTTCCCAAAATCAAATAAATCTACTTCCAACTCTGGTCTACTTTGTGGAAATTACAAGACCGCTTTCTTCATTTCTAATTTTACATCCTCTAGAACCGATTTGCCATTTGGAACTATTGAAACTGATTATCCTAGCTTTTTATTCAACCATGTATGGACTTCTTTTCCGAGAATCACCGGAATACTGGGACGAGTAAGAGGGGCAGAGCAGAGCAGAAGAAGCCACCGGTACAATCCGCACTCTAGTTTTTTTTCTGAAAACATCTGTACCAGTAAATGTAAAAGGACGGAGGCAAAGTGTCAAAAGAACGGTTCACCTTTCCGCGAGGTTGGCGATTCGGAGCATCACAGACCGGTGTGGCGGAGCCACGCAGCTCACCAGTCAGGAAGACCGGAGACAATGTAAGGTAGGGACGTGCTGCAGAGATGACAGGAGCCTACGGGTGCGGGGGGAAGACTCCTTGGCATTTACCGACCACGAAGATCAGTACCTTACCTAGCAGAGCCTGAACTGAAGTGGGCATTCTGAAGCGAAGCCGAGAGACACCGGAACAAAGAGAAAGCAGCCGCAAGAGGAAAGCAGGCAGTGCACCTTTGCCGGTTGACCACGGCCGAGCCTGAACCTCACCCCAAAAATAGTGGGGACCCTGGGGGTGTATCAGCGAGCATGCCAAACAAGAGTAATAGTAAACAGAATGGAAGAAAGAGAAAGCAAAGCGGCTAATTGTGAAGCAAGAAAGTGAATTGCAAAGACTCCTATCAGTATGCGACTGCATGGAATGCATATATATGGGGAGCATGAATCAAATAAGACATTAAGAGGATATATTAAACAATAAAAAGGGAAAGAGCAACTGTGGAAGTGGAGAGAAACAATGTCGGAATCTAAGAAGTCCTGGCAAGAGAGTATACCAAGCAATTACAAATGTGTGAAATACAAGAAGCCCTGGCAGGAGAGTACACCAAGCAATCACAAGTGTGTATGACCATAAGAAGTCCAGGCAGGAAATTATACAGGCAATTACAAGTACATGAGTATAGGAAATCCTGGCAGGAGAGTATACCAAACAATTACAAATGTGTGAAATACAAGAAGCCCTGGCAGGAGAGTACACCAAGCAATCACAAGTGTGTATGACTATAATAAGTCCAGGCAGGAAATTATACAGGCAATTACAAGTACATGAGTATATGAAATCCTGGCAGGAGAGTATACCAGGCAACTGTAAGAATGTGGTTATCCTGAGAAGAAATATAACAATGTTGATAGGAAGACTAGGAGTAAAATCCTGGTAGGAGGAGATAACAAGAATAGTGAAAGACTTACAAAAAAAAAAAAAACAGCTATGTAGATTATAGTGAACTTGTAGACCGCTTATTCCTGAAGAACCTTTGTGTAGAGGAAGAAATCCAGGGGAAGGGGATCATCCTCTGGAATAAGGATTGTTTATCGTCAAGGAACCTGTTGTACGAAACAAGAACCCACGGGAAAAGAATCATCCTCAGTTAAAAGACCTTTTGATTACTTTTCTTTCTTTGTTGATAACATCCAGAGGATGGGAGTCACCCTCTGGATCAAGGACTCTGTCCTTGGAGAAAACCTGGATGGAGTTGTAATAATTTATTCTTCGTTTAAAAATATTTTCCAAGCACCTAAAAGTTAAAGACATTTCCCTTTTCATCGATAGTTTAATTTATAGTGTGAGGGTCCCAATGGAACTTGGGGATGGACAGTTTTGATTTTAACAACCTACACAGACAGATCCTTGGTTATGGTTTTAGGTAGGGAAATTCCTCTTAGAGCAGGGTCATAGAGGCCTTTTCCCAAACCCTTAATCCACGCCGGGTCACCCTCCCTGCACACCAGACTCCTAAAGCCTGCAGCTCCTGCTCCTCTCTGCTCCTGGGCTCCTCCGGTCCGGACTACATCACCAGCTTGCTCATCCATCTGTGCAAGACTACACCTTTTATAGCGAAAAGACCAGTCAAGCGGAGGAGTCGGGTGTGAATAGTTACTATGAAATGCCCGACCCTGCCGGACTATCAGTGGGACAACTTCAATACTTTCTAGGGTAGGTTTCCCTTATTTTCTGCCATTTTATTCCTATGGGTAATCCTTTCTGATATTAGTTGCCTCTTCCCTGTCCCAGTACTTGCTGGAAACGGAGAGGGGTAGACCAAACAAGATTGGAGTCTTGTATGTTATATGTTTGTTCGTTTTTGTAACGTTATCAAAAAAAAATAAAACCAATAGTGTTTTTAAAAAAAAAGATGGGAGTTTATATTTGCAGGTTACATTATTTGCAGGTGATTGGTTTTGTATCCCAAAGTTGATTTTCTTGGTGTCAGATTACTCCCATTTTTAAACACCCGGACACAAGAGCACTGGTTTGTAGAACACTTTCCCATGATCAGAACTAGGGGAAGATAAAGAAGTGTTGAAATGGAAGTTATGTCCGTCTTATTTTACTTTTCCCTTTTCCGGGGTTTGTTCTGGGATGAGGTTTGTCCCCCTCCTGGGTTTGGGACCTGCATAACCCATAAAGGCTACTGGACTTTTTTCACCTACCGTCCAGTTGGAATACCATGTCTCGCCTAGGGCACTCTTGTGAGTACAACCCTGGACTGACCTACCCAGGTGATCATCCCTCACTTGTCCACCCCTAGGTTTCTCACACTGGTTTAGGTCCAACTTTCGACACCATGCTCGTTTGGGTCCAAAGTTTGGGCACTACACGTGCCCGGCGTAGATTAGGCTCTAAGCTTCTTTAAAGAAAAATCCCTGGTGGGTTAGTGGATTCGTCTCATCTCACAGACTCCAAGCAGGGAGGCCCTTCCTAGAGTTTGTCAGTTCATTTTATGTGTTTAACAAACGTATGTGATGAAGGAAAAATAGTGGACAAATTAAGAGACGTGAAAAAGAAAGCACATAGACTTGAAATGTAACTATTTAGTTGAAATGATGATGTTTTAGTGAATAAGTGGGTTGAAGTAAAAAGTGGTATAAAAGGTTTGGAGCTGCAACAATTGGTGCATGCTCATATTGTATTATTTTTCTGAACCATATTTTTGTAAAGGGGAATATTGACAGTCAAGTGTGACGAGTCAAAATGGAGGAAATTACTCGACTTATACATCTATGCAAGCAGTTGCCAAAACATGCACCCAATCTTAAGCAGTACAGTGCGGAATGGGTTAAAGGCACAGCAGATAAGATGTTCATGCCATGGCCACAAGGGGCATCACTAGCAAAGGCAGTTTTGCAACATATGACATACTTGCACACAGCATACACGGGAAAAAAGTTCGACAAGAGGCTAGCGAGCTTAGAGCTCTGGAAAATGTACTAAGAGGAAAGGGAAGAGCCACCTCCTGAAGACTGGATACTTAACATATGCAAAGAGTTGGGTGAGGAGCCTTCTGCTCCCCCCACCGCGCCTGAAATAAAATGGCAATAGTATGAAGGATGACGGAGTGTACCCATTAAGAGAACTTAAGGTAGCAATAGGGTACAGAATCCGGCATATGAGTCGCCTGCATGGAGTCCAGAGAAGACGCTCTAAAAAGATGTGATATCTAAAGTCCCACGGGACACAGAGAAGTGATCAACCAAGTACATCCTTAGGTATAGGACGGGAAATAAAGAGATGGAAAGGGGAGAAAGATAAGGCTGATGAGGTAGCATTCATACAGAACGAATGGATGGGCGGTCAGATTTTGCTCAAACTTGATGAAGAGCATTGAGGAAGTAAGGCAAAGGGAAGATCAAGACGAAGAAGAAAAAAAGTTAGAGAACGAGAGGAACGATTGAAAGTAGATGGGGCTAGAAAGAAGGAAAGACAGCGACAGGAACAGCTAAAAAAGCAGGAAAGGGCAGAGGAGCAAATAAAGCACGATAATAGAGGTCATTCGAAGAATGGGACAAACTAGAAAGAAAGGTAGAGTAAGAAGAAATAAAGGGATAAAAGAATACAAAGACGAAGAAATACATAGTGCAAATGAGAGAAGAGGGATGAAGACAGGAAGAGGAAAGGGTAAGAGAAGAAGCAAGAAAGCAAAGAGAGCTTGACGATGAAATAGAATGTAAAAGAAGGCAAAGAGTATTTGACATTGATCGCACAGAAAAGGAATTAATGGATCCTAATTCAATAGTAGCATGGGAAGACATAGAAGAATTCTTCCCGACACGAACAAATGCCAAGTCCTTCTAGAGCAAATCTAGAGGATGAGTTTGATTCTAGAAGCATTGGGGACGCGATCGATAAAGTCTATCATGATATGAGGACTAAGAAAGAACCAAAAGGAAAGGGTAAAAACGATCGACTTGAAAGTACGCAGTTATACAAGTTGGGGACAGGATAGGTCAGAGGAGGACAGAGAAACCTTCCGTGGGGAGGAGGGAGGTGATGCATGTGGTCCTGACGGATGTTCTCCGATAGGCAGAGAACTAAGATGATCAGATCTAGATCTACCCAAATCGCGGGCGTCAGTCTGTGGTGCATCTAGATCGACCTAAAGGGCAATCCCATAGTGAGAGCGGGGGGGGGGGGGTCTCGCCACGTTATGTGAGCAGGTGAAGGTCGCTACCAGGAAAAAGGCAATGCAGAACCATTGTCCCTGCTATGGACAAACAGACGATGGGGTATGAATGTGAGTTTGGGATCTCACAGTTTCCTTTGTTAGAGAAAAGAAGAGCCAGGCCACAGTATATACCATGGCCACAAATGGATAAGGATAATTTAAGGTGTAAACTCCCGAGTTTTACTTCAGGTGCAGGGAAATGGATACATGAATTAGAGAAAATGACGGGAGGAAACACGTTAGCTATAGGAGACATTAAGGGTCTTCTAGACACTATTCTTGGGGAAAGAGCAGACCACATTTGGACGAAAGCAGGATACTAGAGTATCATTGCGCAGATGACGGAGCGCTGTTTAATAACTGCAGAACGGCAGTCTGGAAGGCGCTGATAGTGCAGTATCCAGACAAGTCAGATATGGGAGCTAGAATGGCAAGGAAGGGGAAGATCCTCTTGTTTACATTCAAAATTTCCAACAGCAGTGGTCTTTGGAAACACGCGAGACGCGAGGAAAATCTATACCTGTATTCTATCATATATTATGCCAAGGGCTGCCAGACCAAGTGCAGAAGCAGCACAGGAAACTAGTGGGTATGCAGGCGAAACCATGGTCGGAAAAACAGCCGAACATCGTGCATTATTGTAGATTGCTGCAGAGGCAGACAAAGGTATTTTTAAGACAATATCTGCCATGAAGGAGCAGGGTCTCTTACTGACGTCAGAGTCACCATGTAATACTGCAATGTACCCTATCAACAAATCTATGGGGGTGGGTCATGGCATTTAATTCAAGACATGAGTCCAATTAATCCGGAGACGATCTTATGTAGCATCCCTGTGGAGGCGTAATATTTCACTGTGACTTGAAAAATTCATTTTTCTCAATCCCATTGCATAAGGATTCTCAAGATCCAACGTCATTTACGTTCAGACAAACAACGTTAAAAAGCACAAAATTACCCCAGGGGTACTGTGAGTCTCCATCGATTTTCAATAGAGTCCTGCAGATGTACTTAAGCAATATCGATTCAAAGTGTTGTGCTGCAATACATAGATGACATATTAGTCTGTAGCACCTCAGAGGAAGAGTGCAAACAAGACTCAGTTCAGCTAATTGTTATTCTCGCAGAGAAAGAATATAAAGTGGATAAGGAGAAATTGCAGTATTGCCAAGAAGAGGTGTTATACATAGGTCAGTTAATTTTGCATGAAGGAAATAAAGTGACTCCTGAAAGAGCTGAGGCTATTTTGAAAACAGCAAAGCCCCACACGATAAAGCACATACAAAGATTTTTGGGACTATGCAATTATATTAGAGCATGGGTCTTTGATTATAGTTCATATATAAGGCCCTTGTTGCAGGCTCTAAAAAAGGCACAGGCAACTCAGAGAAAAATTGTCTGGACTGAGGAAATGGAGGAAAGGTTTGATGAGTTTAAAAAAGCAATTTTCCCAGCTCCAGTTCTAGAAATGCCCAATTATGCTGAGCAATTCTTATTTTCGCACAAGAATGGAACAGTCATGACAGAGTACTCAAGCAGAGAACTACGTTAGGGTACAAGCCCCCCATCATATTACAGTGGGATTCTGGACCCATTAATGAGGGGTAATTTTCATTGCGAACAATCTTTGGCAGTCGTCACGTTCGCCATTGAGAAAGCTGCCAGCATAGTAATGGGATGCTTCTTGACGTCATTTGTCGAACATAATTTGTTTGCCATTTTCGAAAAACCTAAGGGCACATTGACTTCTCAAAGGGTTTCTGCCTATGAGGTGGTCATATCGATTCCAGCGATTAAAATAGTCAGATAAAGAATAGTGAACCCTGCCATGTTTGTAGCAGAACCACTGGCAGATGATGAGCATGCACACGATTGTTTGAATTATGTGGAGTTCTATGATGAGATCCCAAGGGTGAAGGAAAATGCTTTGGCAGCTATGGAAAATTCTCTTTGACGGTTCTTCTAGAATCGCTCAGAACAATGGACAAAGAAACAGGTGCTGCTGTGGAAAGCACATAGCCAATGGGGAGTTTGAAGTATTGATAACTGCACGAATACCGGCTCACTTTTCAGCACAGACTGCAGAATTAGTGGCGCCGATTGTCGCGTTCGAGAAAAACACAGACCAGGAAGTAACTGTGTACAGTGACTCCGCCTATGTGACGTTGACAGTACAAGCAGGGCTAGCACGTTGGAAAAGGGGCGGGCTACATCCGAGCGGACGGCACTCCAGTACAGCATTCCGCCTTATTGGATAGACTTTTTAGAGCACTACAACTCCCAGTAGCCATCGCAGTCATTAAATGCGCAGCTCATACTAAGAGAGCAGACTTTATCTCACACGGAAATCAAGCCGCAGACGAGGAAGCAAAACGAGTTGCATGTTCTAAACTTATTATGAATTTTGATACGCCTGATGTGGAAGAAAGCATGGTGGTGATGTTGAGTGTGCCTGAAAACTTAACAATTTGTCTAAGACTCAGCTAATGGAAATTCAAGGGGAGGCGCCGCAGGATGAGAAAGACCTGTGGAGGGGGTGTTCTTTATCCCCTTCCGAAGCATTGTGGCAACAGGAAAGCACTGGTAAACCAGTGATGCCTGTAGCCTTATTAGGGGTGGCGTTCGAACAGCTGCACTACACTGCGCATGTCACTAGAGAAAGCCTCACAGCAGCTATTGCGGAGGACTGGTTTGTTCCGAATCCGCTAGAACATGTTGCATTTTATGTAGTAAACTGCATTGTATGTCAAAGGTTTACGGCTGGGAACACACTGGGTACAGTTAGAGTCGTCATCCTGAGACCAAATGGTCCTTTTCAGCATTTACACAGACTATGTCGATATGCTGCAGGTCTGTAATGGATACAGATACACAATGGTGGTTGTAAGTCCCTTTTCTAGGTGGATTGGAGCTGGTCAATGTAAACATCCAGATTCCACCTGATAATGGCCCTCATTTTGTCAATGAAGTCTTTGAGCAAATAAGCTTGTTGCTTAGTATAAAGCACAGGTTTTCATCGGGTGATCACCCGCAAGCGAATGGGGTCTGTGAGATTACATTGCCTGCCACTTGCATTGTATGCATTGAGAAATCAACCAGGCTCTGACCATCATCTTACGCCCCAAGAATAGTGACAGGGAGGCGAATGAGGACAGCCCTCACTCCTCCATCTAGAACTAGAAGTGATGCCCAGACGACAGCATAATTGTTAGGAAAGGAGTTGCATGCTTACTGAACAAAGTATCTGTCATTTCAGATGAGCACAAGCGGAAGGGGTGTGGGGCTCAGAACACAGATGGAGACCATACAACAATCGGATATGAAAAATTAAGTCTTCCCAAACTTTCCCCGGAGAGGAGATCCTAATTAGGATTTTTCTCTTACGAGGAAGTGGCACGAGCCACGCTTCAACGGCCCGTTTGTTGCAGAGGACGTAACACAGTCAGCCATGAAGGTGCTAGAAAGATGCTTTCCTCGGAGGCGTAAAGATCTACACTGGAGAATCCCCTTCATCCCCACCCCAGTCGGAAGCAAGCATCGGGGAAGAACCTCAGCACGTTCACACTAAATCAAGGACGAGGAAGCAGGACGCAGAGACTATAGACAGATAAAGAGTACATTGAGCTGTGGTTCTTTCGGGACACTCAACTGCAAAAAAAGGAGTGAAAGAAGGTTATTTGTTCTTGAGACACAGGAGCTTGTTAACATTGGACTGAGACACATTTAAGTCTTGATCGGGAAGGAAAGATGCCAGATCTGGAGTTCTTTTTCGACGACCGGATGAGGGATCAGTTCCTTTCTCTCAGAGTTTTTTTTTCGGGGGCACCCATGGTAGAGTCTAATGGCCACATTTGCTGGATTGTTCTTACAGTTTCTCTTTATTCTTCGTGCATACCCTGCACTTGAGGGGAAAACTGTTAGCGTTCATCTGTTCCTGCAAGATCCTAACAATGGTCCAATTGTGAGGCGATTGATCGCAGCCATAATAGAGCAAGTTCTCCAGCTTCCTGTGTACAGTTTAGAAACCACAAATGCCCATATATAATGACAACGCTCAGACTGGTTGGAATGGTCTTTTACTACTTGATTGAGGAATGCCCACATCTTGTTGGAAGACAAACTGATGTTTGTACTTTCCTGAGAGATCAGAGGAACACAGTGGCACTTAACGAATTGCTACGTGACATCATTGAACAAGTCCTTTAATATTCTGAGAGAACGCCCTGAAGGACACTTTCGAGGGAAGAAATCCAGAACTTGGTGTCCACAGTCTTATTTCTTGCTGGAGACAGACCCTCACTTTGTCTGGCGAAAGGACGACTCCTTTGTGTACATTAGGAATCCTGTGAATCATCCTGCAATCAGCCAGCTGCTTGAAGAACTTGTGGAGCAGATCCAGATGCTGCCAGAGTAATTCACGATTTTAGACAAATAAAAGTCACTTTTTCCTTCCTTAAGAAAGATTAAGAATGGGTAACATCGATAGCAATAATAATGTTGCTAACACCGAGAGGCCGCCACGAAGAGCAAGGAGCTACTGCTGCATCAAGCCTGCCTACTGCTATATTATTTATACCTGCATCTTGTTTATTGTAATTGTTCTCTCACTTACAGTACGCACAGTCTACTATGTGGATCCAAATAAAGCAAGGATCCCTGAGTATCTTCCTATGCAGAAAGAGGTTACAGGTGTGGCAACTACTTATGTAATTGTCCCTACTCAAGAGGTAGCACATGTAAAAGCACCAAGTTCACTGACAAATGTTCCTATGATTGACCCAGGAAGAAGGAATTTGTCATGATGCCTACCTCCAAGGAGCCAGGTCCGACCCAGCAACCCCAGAGGCAGGCATCATTCCCCCCCAGGGAAGTGCCAGCGGGCCCAAGCTGGGGCGCTTTGGCCACAGTCCTGGCGCCTTAGGAGCCAGGCTCATGTTGGGCGCCAGGCTCATAAAGCTAGACATGTGTTCAAGTGTTTTAATGTGCACTTACCTGATGCAGACCATGCTGCTACATCCAGGCCCTCTTGAGGCCTGAATGGAACTACTTTACCTGTGGGACTACTTTCCAGCTGGGTGTGGTCGGGGAAGGATACATACCTGATCGGTGGAAGGATACATGCCTGGAACTTCTCCCAAAGCTATTTAAACCACGCCCGATCAGCAACTCACGCTTCGCGTTGTTCTGCTCCTCGCAGCTGGACGCTCACCGTGTCAGCTCCTGCATCTGGACTTCAGCCACGCCTGTCAGCATCCTGGGTCGCCTGCAAAAGGAGCTAAGAGAGAATTGGTGAGAAAGAAGACCTTACCTGCTAAAGCTGCATCACAGGGACATCACACCGACGATCCTGAAAGGGAAGACATCATTTTAAAAGCATTTCGCTTTGATCGCTGCAGCGCTGCATTTCACTCACCTTTCCTGGGCGCCTCCACCTTCAGCAGCGATCATCCGGATCCGCACCCACTTCCCAGAGCCTAGAGAGAAAAGACAAGAAAACAAGGTGAGAGAAGGAAGGAAAATAGGAAAAGCTCAGTTTCCTTCTAAGACTTACCTGTTGGGTCATTCCCATTTAATTTCGGGTCCTGCCGCTTCCTGGCATTCCGGACCTCGGCCCCAATGGGGAAAAATGACAAAGACTTTGAATGAGCGAATGCAAAGACATTACCTGAACGCTCATCCAGAACTTACACTTCGGGTCGGCGCCATATCAACCGGCATTCCGAACCCCGGCCCCTAAGGGGAAAAAGACATAAGCATTAGCGCTTGCTGCAATAAGACAAAGAACATTATTATTAAGCTTGAACTTTTGAACTTGCAACAGAACTCTAACAGTGCCTCACCTGAATATTCAAGCTTATTTTGAACTCCCATCAAACCTCAATCCAGTGAAGTAACTGGGTTTCAATGCGCCCCTGCATCAGAAGCATGATGGAGAACTCACCCTTCCAGACCCTAAGGTGAGACTTCACGGGGAATCGTGAAAAGGTATCGAGGAGGGTTGGAAGGGAGTGGGAGGCTTGAGCATTATTCAGTCAGTAGGTAATACTCCCTTTTCACGCACAGGGGATTATTCCTGCGAGCCAGAAAAGCCAGAGTAGAGGGGCCCTTCCTGTCCATCATCAGAGTCTTACGCTTCACCATTGAAGAAGCATCAGCACTCGAAGCCAGACCTGCGCCTCCGTGGGAATCAGGTGAGCGTGACAGAATTATGCCAATATACTTCGTGAAATGATTATAGAAGCTCATAAGAAAAGAATGAGACCTAAAAGAAGTGCTAGGGAAGATGAGAAGATGATCATGAGTTAAATTTTTACCTGGATAGTAGAACACATTTGGGAAATAACTTATGTTATCAGCATATGAAAAGTGGGAAGGAGGACCTCAGAAGGAGGAATGCTTTGTATGTGCACTCCTACCTTATAGTATGGGGAAGTCTAAGATCTTCATAGCTATTGAAAGAGACGCCCAGACAGCACATTGTCAATCTCACATTGCGCTCTGCCGTACAAGGGGTCAGTTTATAGGCCGAACAGCCCATCTCAAATGGGCAACTGAATGGACTGATCCAGAAGATGATTATGTCCAAGATATAAAGACAAGGCTAAGAGCTCATACCAAGAACCACGTGATCAGATATGAAAATCCTGGAGTAAAAAGGAGCTGGAATCAGATGGGAAGTAAACAGAAGACTTTAAAGTCCAGAAAAATCTGCAGAAGAAATTCATAGATGGAAGAATAGAGGCCAGATGCAGATTTGGGGATCAGTGCTTTCACCAGATGGATGGGAAGATGGAGTGGTCATCTGCAGCGTCTAGGTAGTCATTGTTTCTATCAGCCAACCATTGACCTAGTACAGAATGGATGCAAACCTTTATGGCCGAAACTTGCTAAACTACTGACATGGGTCGAAGATAAAGGAGGACCTTTGCAGATAGTACCTTTGGAAATTGCAAAGCTGTGCTTCAGAAACAAACGGCACAAGAAAAGCTGGAGGGAATCAGAACTGTGGTTGAGTCTTTGATGTACCAGGAAAGAACATTGGGACAGCACGGATAATTGATCACTACTGGACTTGTGGATCCAGAGCTCCCATGAAGCTGCCCGAGGATTGAGGAGGATGATGTTCAATAGTAAACGTTCATGTTCCAGCGTTGGCGATTCCTAAAAGTGATTTGAACATTGCTAACTTTCCAAAAGCAGATGCTCACTTGAGGAAGAGGAGATCTGTTGAACTCCTGAATCGAATGAAGAGAGAACTATTCCTCAGCAAAATTAATAGAAGCTTTTGACTATTCCTTATGAGCTGTTCAGCAAGACTTCATAGATATTCACGATAATCTTCATGCCCAAAATCCAGACAGATGCAAACACCAAATGGTTACAGATAACAAGATGGGAGCTGTTGCAGACAATCAACACTACCATAAAGGGATTCAATGCTATAAAGGAAGAGCTGAGAGCCATTCGACTGATGGCTCTTCAGAATAGATCCGTCCTAGACATGATCACAGTTATGGATGGAGGGGTTTGTGCCAAAATTGGAGAATCATGTTGCACGTTCATACCTTCTCATGATAACACGAATGGTACCTTGACAGAGGCCATAGAGATGTTGACAAAGCTACACGTCCAAATGATAGACGAAGTGGAAGACATTGCTGATGATAGTTGGTTTGGATCACTGTTCGTGGGTTCCACAATGGATGACAGAAATGTACAAGTTCCTTGGAGCCCTGTTGGTGAAGATCATGCTTGAATTCTGTGTAATCAGATTGGCCATATCACAGTGCAAGAAGACTGCAAAGAAAGCCATAGGGATGAAGATCATGATTGAGGTTGAATCAGGGTAGAAAACCAAAGAGCTAACAGCTGAAGAAATCAGATTTTGTGAAAACAAGTATCCAAGCACCTGAAGGGACAAAGTTCCTCTATCCAAAGAGCCATAAGAAATATGTGGGAGAGTGGATCTATTGCAGTCCAAGTGGACAGTGCATGCTCATGACTTGAAATAAGTATGAGCATGTGAAATCAGCTGGATGCCTGAAAGGAGTAATCAAGATGTGGGACCCGAAAAAAAGCATTTCTTCAGAAAAGGGTGGCTAGATGTGAAGAATGATGGGAGAGTGGTCGATGAATCGCCTGGGGTTGTGGGGGGGGGGGGGCAGTGTAGAGAAGGAGCCAAGTACCCCCACCTCAAGCGTCTCGCCCATATTGCCTATATGTTAGGAACCAGAGCGTGAAGTACGTGCAGTACCAGTGAAAATACAAATACCAAGGAGAATCCTGGAAGCAAGGTTCCCGTTAAGCAAGCCATACCTACATACAAGACAGTATGATGGCCATTTGAATGAAATCCCAGAAGAGGAGGCAGAAACTAGCAAAAGAGCAAATTGGTGACGTCACATGAAGCAAGACTGGCGCAACCAGAAGAGATGCAGAGACAAGAAAACAGATATTCTACGAGTATCAAAGCTGTAACATCTCGAGGTCGAGATGAAGAGGCTTATGCTACAGAAACGATAAAGATATCAAGTTATTTTACTCGTGTACAGATGCAAAGAAATGCAAGCAGACAAAGTATTCTTGAGGCTAGCTATGTAGTGAATAGATTGCGGCAAGCGCCAACGTATATATATTGGACTGAGTGAACTATGGACGATTCCACAACGCATTATAGCTGAGCTGGACAAGAAAAAGGGAAGGCCTTTTTCCAGTATGTCGCAGTTGAAAAAGCAAATTGAATTACAGAAGTGAATCTTAGAAGGGCGAGGCTGGACCAGCGCCAAGAACCCAAGTCCATGTCAGGCTGAGCATGCCTCCCCTCCCTCCTTTTCTCCAGAGCAAAGAGCATTTCCAAGGCCAAGTTCAAATGCTTAATTGACATGCAGACCACTGAGGTGATGATATGGTAATTGGTGGGAAGCTATGGCCAAGACCAACCCACCAGCACTTGGAGACCAGCCTGCGTGCTGCTGGCGTAGGTTTAAAAGTACTAACGGATGTAAGGGTGCCAACCAATTATAGGGCGTCACATAGTTAGGAGCCCTATAGCTTGTGTAACCAATGGGACGTCGTGTATTTAGTGACTTTTATAGTGACCTGTTTGAGTGGAGGGCTTAGTTGCCCCACCTGATGCTAGAGACCCTATCACTTTTCTAGACTAGTATGGAACATATACCTAGATGTTCCCTTTAAGCCCATCACATTTGCCACTAGGTTTTTGTAGTTTGCCACGTAGGATGACATTAGCAAACACGTAGGTTGACGTCGGCAATGACAAGTTTTTGCTATAAAAGTAATTTTTATGAACTTCGTTGAGATCATGCTGTGAGACGTCCGTTGTACTCCCCGTTTTAGGTAACTGACATCAAAACAGTCAAACCTTGCCAACTTTGAGTTAGTCTGCTTATTGATGTTTGAGTATCTTCTGCATCTGCATTCATCTCAAAATATTGCTACCTCATCTTAAAGGGATGGGTCGGCTGTCCCGGTTCAGTAGTGAATGCCATAGGTAGGTTGTGCAATGCGACTGCCCTGATCATGTTCCTATATTAGGTTGTCCAGCACAGAGACAGACACTGTCTCTGACGCTGCAAGGTATTTTGCAATCTGGTCATTTAGGAAGAACATTGCAGTGGGTGCATTACAACCCTCTACTAAAGCTTGGCAAAAGAAGGTAGATTGGATGAGTTTGCTAAGTCCATTGAGGGAAATTTCAGAGAGGTAGAACTAACTCCAGGTAGAGGTCTTGAAGAACAATACCCATCTAAAAGAAAAGTTAATGTCTAATATTTGTCTGGCACTATGAATGTTTGCTCGCTCATTAAAGCGGAGAAATGTCGTCATCCAATATAGAGTTCTCTTCTTGTGACAGCCAGGCTGAGGAAGACCTCCATGGGTAAGGGCAAAAAGGAATGGAATATGCTCTGCACATTAAGATTTGACCCATAAGTCAATAAAAGGCCGATAAAGTGGCAATATCATTTTAGATATTTTTGAAGAAATATAGGTTGAAAGATGGTAGCAGGGTTCTCGGACGTTATGGTTTCAAACCTCAGATGTTTTGCAGGACGAGATTGCTATACAGGTTCTAAACACCATTTGCAGAAATTTGGACTCAGAAATGCAGCAAGTTCTTTTTGTGGCAGTCAAATGTTCTTTAAAGATGTGATGATTTGTTATATCGATAGGCTGTTGTACTGCAGCAATCAAAACCATAGTTGTTTTACAGTTCTGGGGATTTTCCTGCAAGACCAGTATTGTGCTTCAACCCAGGGTGGCACGCTGTGGCCAGTGGAGGAAAGGAAAATTGGTGGAGGATAGAAACACACTGACTTCCATTCAGAAAGTTATGAGATGGTTAAGGGGCAGGGTATGAGATTGTGTTAATCTGGGTGTGTGCCATAAGCAGTGGATCAGAATGAAGGATCAGAAAGCGGGCATCTAATAACATCTCATGGTACCAAGCATTTTCCAGCAAAGGCAGCTTCTAGTACTTGGAAGGTGGTGCTAGAATTAGTCAAAGCATGGCTTTGTGTTGGAATTTAGATGCGCTCAAACATGCCTTTGTACGATTGCAGCCCGACTGCCAGGTAATGATATTTAAGTGCCCTCTGCCATTCCAGTACTTGTGAAGGCATCATGAAGCACGACAGACAATGGACTTAAAGTTAAAACAAAAGATGTTTATTAACTTAAATGTCAGGATAGAGGGCGCTAGAGAGCCACCCAAGATGGCCACAGCTCCGTAGGGCTCTAATGAATCCTGTAACATCGATGCTCCTGTGATGGTTGGAATGACCCATCCTACAGCTGTGCACATTCACAAGGCTTCACTGATCATTCTGAGATAAATCTCGACCCAGCCGTTTGCCCACGGCCCGAGATATTCGCTCTCAGATCTGAGGCCTGCCGGCTGACAGAGTGAGTGGTCACGGCCCCTGTGTGTGTGCGGAGCGGCGTAGGCGGGCACTTGGCGGGAGTCTCGGCGGCGGGACCAGGAGCAGCGCCGTGCAAGCAGGGTGGACGTGTGTGTACTTGCACCTGTGAGACGAGGTGGTCTCCGTCCCCCACGGCGGTCCGTCGCGAGGGCAGAGGAGCGACGAGTCGGGGTGCCGGAGTCCCGAGACAGCCCAGGTAGGAGCAGACTGCAGCACGGACTGGCTCGGCGCGGCCGCTGGGTGGGCCCGCCCTGCCCCGCTGCCAGACGCGGAATAATCCGCGCGGCCCCCGCCAACGGCTGACCGCGCTGTGGCGCAGACCTGGTGTACAGCGCGGGGGAGCAACCCACACTCAAGGCCACCTCCTAGAAACCTGAGGCATGACACGCGTCCCGGTGAGGCCTCCCACGGCGCCCTTCCGCTCAGCTACAGGCGCGGAGAGGCCTGGTTCGGTCGACCGGATATCTGAGAGCTAGTAAATCCTGGCGGCATTGATCCTGGGTACAAGAAGCTGCAGCCGACCCGAGGTGGCTGGGCCTGACGCTCCGATACATGCCGTATGACCCATGGGCACGCATCCCCCCGCTGACTGCACCGTGTGCTGCCGCCCCTCGGCGCAGGTGATATAGAAGGCCTGTGGCAAATACTGGCATACAAACTCCTCCAATACAGCCGCAGCTACAGTAGTGCCGCTGTGTAAGCGGCGGTGTGCCGTGCAGGCCCCACGCTCGGTGCACGGACTCTCCGCATCAAGCACCGAAGGCATCCGGAAAAGTACGCGGTGCGGCTGCCGTCTGGGTCCACCAGGCACCGCCATAAACCAAGACAGTCGCAACTTGGCCGGGCTCCACGAACACTCTCCCCAAGCCATCATGGGGAAAGTAGATAAGAACCAGAAGAAACTGACTTTTCGAAGCCAGCTCACAGGCCAAGCCCACGACCAGCAGCAGACCCAACTCCCCGCCACCTGACACGATGTCGACCGAGGACCAGACCCCACATCTGGATATAAGGGAGATTCTGATGGACCTGAAAGCCGGTATCAGCGGCCTGGGATGCAAATTGGACACCCTATTGACGAAGGTAGACCAGCTTCAGCACAGGCTAGATAAACATGCCGATCGGCTCGACAATGTCGAACAACGCGTGTCTGACCTGGACGATGGATCAGCGGCACTGACATCCCGCGTCTCTGCGCTCGAAACCCAGATGAAGGTGGTGTGTGCCAAGAATGAGGATTTGGAGGGCCGCTCCTGCAGGAACATCAGGATCATAGGGGTGAGGGAGAGACAAATCCCAGGTAAAATGGAAGACTTTGTGGAACAGATCTGCATAGCTCTCTTTGGTAGAGAAACGCTGTCTCAGCTATTTGTGGTAGAAAGAGCACACAGAATCCCGAACACCAGACCGGCGCCCGGCGCGCACCCTAGACCAATCATTGCAAGACTTTTAAACTACAAGGATCGCGACGCCATGCGTAGGGCAGCCAGAGATAAGGGGAAACTTCAATACGACGGCGACTCTATTCAAGTCTTCCCAGATTTCTCACAGGCGGTGCAAACGCAGAGGAGATCCTTTACAGCAGTCAAGCGACGCCTACAGGACAATCAGATCCTGTATTCCATGCTATATCCAGCGAAACTGCGTATCCAACATGAGGGGAAGGCCCAATTCTTCAATACCCCCGAAGAAGCCAATGACTACCTGGACTGGACTGGCTGCAGACATGGCGGGAACAATCCGAGACCCCGTCGGGAAGAGCGAGCGAGAAGAGACCCTCCGTAAACTACAATCCCAGTAATTGGCGGTTGTGACCAGCACACCTCCTTCTTCCATGCTCAATGTACATCACAGGAACGAAACTATGTCGCTATAGGAAGCCCGGTACCCTCTTGGCAGGCTACTAGTGCCCCTAGCGCGGCTATGCTTGCAACTCTGTTCTGTTTGGGGGGATTAATGTGGGCCAGTTGGGGGTTGCCCACACAAGGGAGGGACTCGGGCCAGACGCGGCCGCTCCACTCACCCCGCTCTCATGCCGCAACATTGATGATATGTTACTTTGACAGCCCGGAAACCAAGCCCACTGGTCACTCCAATACTTCAAGGCATCATTATCACTCTCACGTCCTGATAGGCGAGAATCCACCCGGCCTTCGGAATGCCAGCCATTACATTTAGAATAGCCACTTGGAACATCCGTGGCGGCAAACAGCCGGCAAAGAACAGGAAAGGGGGGCGTGGCCTGGAGCCGACTCAACTGGAATGTCTTCCTGAGAGCTCCCGCCTGGCCCAATGCGCCTTTTCATAAAAACCCCGCTTCCAGCCTCCGTTTTTCGCCGGGATTGAAACCTCCGGCAGGGGAACCTCCCCTGCACCCACTGGCCAAGCGATCCCCGGCTTCATCCCGAGACCGCCATGATAGACCCCTCTACAGCCCCGGGGCCCACTCGGCAGCAAGATGGCCGCCGCAGCTTCGGGAATCGGAGGCCACCCAAGAGGGGGCGGAGCGGACACTGAAGCCCTGCCGATCAGCAACCGCCAGAGATGGTCTGGAGTGCACCTGCTCGTCGATCACTGCAGTGTCCCATTGCCTTGGACCCAACACCCAACCTCCCCAATCAAGCACTCCCGGAGACACTATCGCACCCCAGGAATCGAGGACGCCAACCCTAACCCTTGACGATCGAACGCGGTCGCCGACCGCGACCTCCGCTCCTCGGCTCCTGGCACAGAGGGATCGACTTTGTCCACGCTGAGCCCATCCATCACAGGCACCCCCCCCAAACTCCCTGCAGCGCCAGCGAGTGCGGGCGACCGCACCAGAACCTTCGACACCCGCCCGCTCCCGGAACAGACCTGCTCCCCGGGCAGAGGCACAGCCAACTCTCATCCTCGTCGCCGGCGGTCCGCCACACAGCCGGCCTGCCTCTGCGCACCCACCACAGGAGGCCATCAGCCTTTACCATCGCCACTGGAGCCCGAGGACCCTGATTATAGCCCAGCCATCGAGCCCACCAGGAGAGCGCGCGCCCAGAGCCCGCTCACAGGACTGCACCAGACCCACAAAGGCTCTGACCCACGGTCCTCCCTCTCCCTTCTCTGAGCACATTACAAGTGGTGTTACGGCCACCTAATCACAACACCTCCCACCGGTACTGGCACATCTGCTTCCTCAGCTACAGCACCCCCGGGCCCGGGGGCCATCTTGCGGTCCAGAGCCCGGAGCACCCACCACAGCATCAGGCCCTCTTGCCACCCACACGCCACCATCGGAGTACAACCTCCACCCAGCCTCCTCATCAACTGCATCCAGGCCAACAGCCACCCGCTCCTCGTGTCTCCTGCCCCCCTTCCGGAACCGTCGCTCCATAGGCCGGCAGGGGTTGCGGCCCCCAACATCCTCCCAGGCTGCTCCTGGTCGCAGGATACCCACGCACTCAAGACAGTGGCGGTACACTCCGCCACAGGGGACAGGAGGTAAGGAGTCGGGGGGAGAGCGGGAGGACAATCAGCCTACCCCGGGAGCGTGGCAGAGGGGGGCCTCTCGGACTCGCTGGCTGGCTGGCTTAACTTTCCAAACCCGATACCCACCCGGGATTCCGGCGCAACCATTTCCCCTCTTACTGTGCCCCCACACCTCTGGAACAGACAACTTCCACTTCCCAGAGCTCCAACCCTAGATCCTCCCGAGCATCTCATAACTCTCACCACCTCGCTTATACGGAGCTACTGCCTCTCCCTGCAACCCCTCACGGCAATGTCTAAAAGCGGGAAAGCACCTAAACAATCGGACATTATCTCCCTTATGTCGTCCGCGACCGCCGAAAGAGCAAAGAAAGCCGACCTTCCGGGGGAGACCATGAAAAATACCACCCCACCAACCACAGAAACAGATCCCACCCTGCCTCAAGCTGCAACCAAAGCAGACCTACAAGAGCTATTAGTAGCCCTAACCAGGGAAATTCAAAAAAGTTCCGAGGAAATCACTAAGAAAATAAACACTCTGGATAAAATAATGGGGGAAGTAGAACAGCGAACCGCCGAAATCGAATCCGAAATCTGCGACCAAAGATTCGAAGATGAACATAACAAAGACCGGATAGCTGCCCTCGAAGCAAGATGTAACACCCTTGATGCAAAGCAGGAGGATTTGGAAAACCGATCAAGGAGGAACAACATCAGAATCCGAGGTATCCCAACCACGATCCCGGAACCAGATCTGAAAGCCTATATATTGGATCTCTTTCGTTTCATCATCACCCTCCCAGACACCTCCCCCCTAGAATTGGACCGGGTGCACAGAATTACCCCAAGGAAATCCTCAACGCTCCCCCCGGATGTCCTGGCCAGAATACACTTCTTTCAAATAAAAGAGGACATTATGCGAGAAGCTAGACAAATGAAACAGATCACCTTCAGAGGTTTCAAGATCTCTCTTTACCAAGACCTAGCGAATACCACACTCCTGAAACGGAAAGCAATGAAACCCCTGACAACCTGGCTACAAGAAAAGAAAATCCCATACCACTGGGGTTTCCCCACTTCAGTAAAATTCAAATGGGAGGGAACACAGAGGCAAATACAGTCTTTGAAAGAGGCGGAGAAACTCATGGGCGTGAGCGGTGCCGACCCCAGCGCCGAACCCGAAGAGGCAACTCACCCTCCCCGAGACGTATCCCCAGGTGGGCCATGGTCCAAGTCCAGCAGACGGCGCAGACTCAGAGGACCCCCGAAAACAGACGGCGACAGGGGCTGAACACTCAACAGCAGCTCCCCGGGGCAGGAAACAATGATTCCCTCAAGCAATGTTCTCCCAAGACCAAGGAGGGCCCTCCAATCACATCGCAAACAACCCTCGCGCTCCGACACGGAGAGGTATCCCCCGACGAGCTTACTCCCGGTTCATCTCGACGGCCCAGTTGGCCACACCGAGCGCATTGGTGCCACAAGTTCCCCAGTGGCAGTAGGTAGAAGTTCCATCTACCAGTTCGACGTTTGGAAAGGAGAAAAGACTCAGAAAGAAGTACGAAAAACTTGCAAGAATGCTTTACTCAGTTCGTTTATTCACTGGTCCCAGAGTCAACCATATTCAAAAACAAGCCCACATCTCGTTACACTCATCAAGCCTGATACATCCCCCACAGATCAGCCCAGGGACAAATCCCAAGAATCAGCCTCATCACAACGCCGCCAGAGACGACTAATACAAGTGAGTTAAGATTCCTCTCCTGGAATATCCAGGGGATGAACTCACCAAGGAAACGCAGATCGGTTGAGCACCGCCTGAGTCAACTGGCCGGAGATATCGTTCTACTGCAAGAAACGCACCTTCTAGCCGAGGATGAACGACGCATAAAATTCAAGAGATACAAACAGTCCTACTTCGCCACCTCCGGCTCAAAGAAAAGAGGGGTGGCAATTCTTCTCAGCAACAAAATTCCACTACTCAACATCACTATAAGAAGAGACCCAGACGGCCGTTACCTACTTCTCAAAGGTACCTTTGAAGAACTTCCCATCACGATAGCCTCAATTTACAGCCCCAATTCCTCCCAAAACAAGTTCTTAAACGACATCCTGCCAACAATTCTAGCTTTCAGAGAAGGACACCTATTTATCGGAGGAGATTTCAATACCATCCCTAACCCACAGCTTGACAAGACTCTCCCAGCCAGGAACAATGATTACGTACAGGCCCTAGCCTTACTTAAGTTGTTCAGAGAAACAGACAGTAGACGCATGGAGAATACAAAACGGCGACACAAGAGATTTCACATACTTCTCCAACGTTCATAAGGGATTCTCAAGAATTGATCTAATTTTAATCCCCGGCATCCTACTCCCCTGTGTCACTGATACGGAAATCCACACACGCATGATCTCCGACCACTCCCAGATATCTGTAAATCTAGCCATTTCAGGCCAGAAATCCCCCCCTCAAAGGTACTGGAAACTGAACGATGCACTCCTTCTAGATATCAGCATAAGAGCCGAAGTGGAGGACTCACTGATAAATTACTTTGAAGAGAACACCACACAAACATCCCACATCAGTACAATCTGGGACGCAATGAAAGCGGTGGTTAGGGGTGTACAACCATAGGAGCCGGAGCTGAACAGCGAAGGATCTCAAACATAGCCCACTCCAAACTAGAAAAAGAAGTATCCCTCCACGAATCACAGCTAAAAGCTCAATACTCAAGGAATACCGAGCGGGCCCTGAGAAAGGCGAAAACTGCTTTGGAAATGCACTGTGCTGACCGGACAGCTAAATCCCTGGCGTACACAAAGCAATTTTACTACGCCAAAGGAAACAAAGCAAACAGGATATTAGTGCAAAAGCTGAGGGCACTCCGTAATCGGAACAACATACTTAAACTACGAGGAGGGAACGGAAAACTGCTCTTCTCCCAAACGGAGAAAATGAACGAACTCCTGAGATACCATACAGCGATAATGTCCAGTGACCCACTAACACTAAATGAGCTACCAGAATATCTGAACGCACTTCCGCCCCGCAACCCCACACATCTGGAGGCTCCCATTGAAGTAGAAGAAATTATTGAAGCCATCAAAACTCTCAAACCCTCCGCCCCAGGCCCAGATGGCCTAACCGCAGCCTTCTATAAAAAATTTGCCAGAGTTCTGGCCCCACAACTATCCGCTTTATTCAACTCCTTCCTATCCACGAAAACTGTCACGAAATCCATGGCCGAATCAATCACAATCCTGCTACATAAGACCGGAAAAGACCCCGAACTCCCAGAATCCTACCGGCCCATCTCACTCTTAAACAATGACGGGAAGATCTTCGCCAAGGTACTAGCCAGAAGACTGGGCCCAACTCTTCCAAGCCTAATCGACCGGGACCAAACAGGATTTATCCCTGGCAGAGGGACAAACGACAACATTCGACGAGTACTAAACCTAATTGAAGGCGCTCACAAAGCTAAAACAAAAATGGCGGTAATCTCATTAGACGCCTTTGATCGGGTGGACTGGGGATACATCCAAGAGGTCCTCCAACGCTTCGGCTTTGGCCCCAACTTCACAGCATGGGTCATGGCTAACTATCAAATTCCCACCACACAGCTCCGAGTTAATGGCACAAGGTCCGAACAGATCCGCATCACAAGAGGCACCAGACAAGGCTGCCCGCTCTCGCCCCTGGTCTTTGCTCTATCAATGGAGCCTTTCGCCGCTAGAATCAGACAAAATGAAACCATAAAAGGAATCCAAGTGGGTAATCACGAGTATAAAATCGCACTCTATGCCGACGACGTGCTCTTAACGATTACAGACCTGGCGGCCTCCCTAGGGACACTATTAGAGGAGTTTGGCACCATGTCAGGATTCAAAGTCAACTTAACCAAATCCTCAACACTACCCATTAACCTAACCCACCTGGACGAGGCCGCCCTCGCACCGCTCTCACCAATTCCCTGGGCCAAAGACGCCATAGGATACCTCGGGGTCCAGATCACCGAAAACCCAAAGCGACTATACTCAAAGAACATCCCACAATTACTTAGCACCCTTCAAAATGATCTCAAAAGATGGAAACAACAAGAAATCTCATGGTTTGGACGAATCTCAGCGGTAAAAATGAACCTAATCCCCAGATGGATATACCATTGCGCAGCCCTGCCAATACAAATCCCACCCCCAGCCATACGTGCACTACAGAAGAAACTAATGGAATTTGTCTGGGGAGGGAAGAGGCCCAGGATCAACAAACGAATCATGATGAAAGGCAAACCTTCAGGAGGAATGGGTGTCCCTGACCTAGCCAGATACTCGCTAGCAGCTCAACTATCACACGCATTCGCTTGGGTGCAGGAAGCTGACCCCCCGCTATGGCGCCAAATTGAGGAGTCCTGGTGTCCAGTCCCCCTATATGATCTCCCACACCTACCACCGCTAAAACCTCAAACCAACTCCGGGCCACTGTCGGCCACGACCATCACAACCCAATGCTGGAAAACCGCAGCTCGGAAATGGGGACATTGCAGCCCCCTAGGACCCTTGTCACCTATCTGGAACAACCCGGAGTTTACCCCCGGAAACCGCCACGAGATTTTCACGCTTGGATAGCGGGGGGTCTGGCAAAAACTAGCGATTTTATCGAAGAAGGCCTACCCATCACCTTCGAGAGATGCAAATCAAAATTTGGAGTGGGGGAACAGGAAAGATTCCGATACTCGCAAATCAGACACTGGATCTCGCACAGAAGAACCCGGGACAAATGCTCGAGGGAACCATCAGCTCTGGAGATCACGTTAACTTCCCCGACCAACAAAGGGAAAATAGCTACCATATACCGGCTCCTAGAAAGATCGGACCCAGCAAAGAAAGAAAAATATATGACGGAATGGGAAAAGGATATGGGCCGTGAAATAACATCAGAGAGCTGGGGGCAAATCTGGTCCAGACTACATAAAAGCTCACAATGCGTCACGAACAAGGAAGGAGGCTACAAACTGTGCTACAGATACTACATCACCCCCGTCCAAATCCATAAAGCCAACCCGGACTTTCCCGCCACATGCTGGCGAGGGTGCCAAATCCCCGGATCTCTCCATCACCTAGTTTGGAGCTGCCCTAAGGCAGAAATATACTGGAAAGAAGTCCTGAAACACATCAAAGATATCTCTGGCCTCTCCATCCCTTGGGACCCAGGAATTGTCCTCCTGGGCGAAACCGGCGATGGAGCATTCCCAATCTCAGGTCACATTTCCCGACTATGCAACCACCTGCTATTAGCCGCAAAGATAGCTATGGCTTGATTATGGAAGGACAAAAATGGCCCCTCGATCGCCCTATGGTGGGCCAAATGCTGGGAGATTGCAGTAGCGGAAAAAATCACGGCAATCCGCTCGGACTCCCTAAACAGATCCCTGAATATATGGGACCCATTCTTGGACTATGCGGCCAAATACCCTCACCAGGAGACCTCCACTTACTAGATGGCTCCAATGTAGCCCTCTCTATTAATCACCGTCCAATCCCCGAACATACCGGATCAGAAGGAACAAGTACCCAGAACTCTTCCACCCAGCGCCACATCCAGAAAACGTCCACCATTTCCTCCATCCTCCGACTCACATTGGGCTACAAACGCACTAATTAAATATTGAAATTGTAATATTTTACATTGTTGCATGTAACACTATATCCTGCAAGATCAATAAAATGTTGTTATGAAAAAAAAAAGAACAGGAAAATCCTTCAATGTCTCCGTAGGCATAAGGTTAACATCGCCATTCTCCAGGAAACCCATCTCCTGCCGGCATCGGAATCTCAGTGGGACAAGTCCTGGGGTTGTCACAGGTACTTTTCATCATACTCGTCCTTCGCCAGAGGGGTCGCCATTCTGATTGATAGAAGAACAAACTTCAGCCTCATTGAATCGGTGAAGGACACTGAAGGTAGGGGCCTGCTGGTGAGGGGAATAATTGCAGGGAAAGAAGTGGCGATTGTAAATTCTTACGCTCCCAACACTGATGGACCTGACAATTTCAACTGGGTGATGTCCAACACAGAAACAATCATATGGGGTGCTGACCTTAACACACCGATGGACCCCACCCTAGACAAATCCCATAACACCACGGGGAAGCGGTCCAACGCCAGTAGTCAAGTTTGCGAGATATGTCAAAAATTTGACCTGTCTGACACATGGCGGCATCACAACCGAGATGCGAAAGACTTCACATTCTACTCGCCCGTTCACAACACCAGCTCCAGGATAGATTACATCATGGCCTCCACCCATTGTCCGTTTGCCTGGGGAACGAGCCAAATCCTACCACGCACGCTATCCGACCACTCAATGGTCACACTTGACGCCTCCATGATGGGCGCAACAGTCCCCGGATTGAACTGAAGATTCAAGCTGGGTGCGCTTTTGGACACTGTTTTCGCTGAAGAACTGCGCGAGGAAATAACATCCTTCATTGAGAGAAATCAAGGCTCAGTCAAGGCGACCAGCTTCATCTGGGAAACACTGAAGTGCTTTGTGCGCGGAATATGTTTGGGTAAGGAAAATGGTGTACTGAAGCTGATCCGCAGTGAACTCTCCGACAGCGAAACCCGTCTGAAGGATCTAGAAATGAAGGCTATCTCAGCTCCAAGCCCGCAAATCCAGGCAGAACTGAAGGAGGAGCTTCGGAGGTTCAGGGAAACAGCCGAAAGAGCTAAAATTCCTAGGGCGGAAACACCAGATCCGACAATATGGAGAGGGTCAGAAGCCAGGAGCCCTGCTCGCCCGATTACTATCGGTGGACAAAGCCCCGACCCGGGTGGAATGTGTTAAAGACGCACGAGGGCAGCGTGTCTATGCAGAAGTGGACATCGCCAAGGCATTTTGGGACTTCTACCAGGAACTGTACAGCTCTAGAGGCATCTCGGACTTTGAATCTCTGCAAGAATACCTAGACGACACTGAGCTGTATTGGGTGGAGGCAGACCTACGAGAACCTCTTAATGCTCCGATAACGACAGAAGAAATACTGGAAGCAATAAAATCCCTCCCGAGCTCCAAGGCACTAGGTCCAGATGGACTTACCAGAGAGTTTTACAAGGCCTACGCAACATCCCTTGCCCCTCTGTCCTGCTGCGCGTATGTGAAGAATCCATTGAAAGCGGATGCCTGCCCCCAACACTACGGGAAGCCAATATAATCCTTTTACACAAAGCCGGCAGACCCGCTGACGAATGTGCATCCTATAGACCAATTTCTTTGATCAACCTGGACAAAATCCTGGCCAAAATTCTTGCATCCAGGCTCCTCCCCCTTATGCCAGCACTGGTGATTGGAGAACAAGCCGGATTTATTCCAGGGCGCAGCACCACCTATGGCATCAGGCATTTGTTTGGCGTCATGGAGGCCCTGGACCCATCACAACAGGCAATAGCGGTGCTTCTTGACGCCGAGAAGGCATTTGACTGTGGAATGGCCATTCATGCTAGCAACGCTTAGACAAATGGGTTTTGGCAACTACTTTATTAAATTGATGACATTATTGTACAACAGCCCCCGATCCTATATTACACTAGGGAACACTAGATCCACATGCATTTCACTTGAACGCGGAACGAGGCAGGGATGCCCACTTTCAGCCTTGATATTTGCTCTCATTATGGAACCCCTGGCTTCCAGACTACGCGAATTCCAAATTCACAGAGGTCTCAAATTAGGCCCCCACAAATTTTGTCATATTATTTGTCAGCAATCCCCAGGAGAACCTTAACCCAGTTATGCGGGAGGTATTAAGATTTGGGCAAATGTCGAGATTGAAAATCAATCACTCTAAATCTGTGATATTCCCCCTGACCCCTCACACGGTGCAATTTGCTGATGACCATGGCTTTAAATGGGAGAATTCGGGGGTACGCTACTTAGGTATATTTATGTCACGTAGCCATCACGAGATATATACAGACAACTATGTCTCCACGCTCACCTCCATTCAGGAACGGATCCACAGGTGGGAAACGCTCCCACTAACGCTGTGGGGTAGGACCTCTCTTACGAAGATGGTTATAATCCCCAAGCTTCTGTACTCGTTTACCAATATCCCGTTACTCCTCCTGAAAGTCAAGGCTGCAGTCCTGGAGCTGCTATGGGCCGGTAAACCGGCGCGCGTGGCTTACGACACCCTAGTTCTGCGAACATCAAAAGGAGGCCTTGCGCTCCCAGACATTGAGAAGTACTACTGGGCATCTCAGGCACATTTTCTAAGTCATTGGTACACGATCCACTTCGTGCGTCCACATGTGCAGGTGGAACGTGCTCTGGCCTCTCCCGACTTGCTCAGTGCCGTTATCATTAGTCAAATCCCTGTTCCGTACAACACTCTAAATACAGTCCTCTCTACGTACGCAGTCAGGAAGAAAATGGCTGCTAAATATGGGGTGCCCGTGAGATACTCCCCTCTGCTACCGATTAGGTTCATCCCGGGTGCTCCGCTCACGAATGAAAAAGTATTTTTAATATGGGCCGACAAGCTTAATATTCACTCCTTCAGTGATGTCTTCCCGGGAGGCACCTTCCTAACGCCTCAGATGGCCAAGGAAAGGGGCGGAAGAACCTCACTAGATATATTTCTTTATTTCAGACTGCGCTACACCCTGCATAAAATACTGCCCTCTTTTCCTAAACAACCCCCTACATGGGATCTGCTGCACAAAACCATCCAGGCGAGGGAGAGGGGAGGCTGGTCTCGGCACTTTACAGGTCCCTGGTGGCAGACACCGGATCACCCAATGCCAGAACTCAACAAAGATGAGAATCGGACCTCCGGATGTCGATAGATGCTGGGGACTGGTCCTACATCCTATATCAAACCCAAAAAGTTGCGGTGTATACACGATACAAACTAATACACTTTAATTACGTGCACCAAACGTATTACACCCCTGCCAAGAAACACTGATACCACCCTGAAGTATCGGCCCAATGTGAGCGTTGTACAGCGGCGCATGCCGACTTTTTCCACCTGGCATGGGACTGCCCCGGAATCCAGCGGTTCTGGGCCTCAGTCCTGCGGATCGTCGCCGATATCATTGGGGAACAAGTAGCTCCGCTACCGTTGGCGGCCCTCCTCGGCCTCACAAAATATTTACGCCCTGAATCCCGCAGACTAGCAGCTCTCCTCCTGGTGCTGGCCCATAGGCGGATCGCTATGGCCTGGAGCCGGGGCCCCCTACCCAAAATTGAAGATTGGAAAAAAGACATTACCTATTGTCAGGATGTAGAGAGCGAATTTATAAGAACCCTACCACTGCATGCTCGACCCCCCGACATCTGGGGGCCGTATATTACATATCTGCAAAACAGTGCAGCTCCTTCCGCTACTGAGAGCTCCTGACTCCGAAACAGATTTGTGCGATTGAAAGACACTATATATTTGTGCCTTGTTGGTGATTGACAATTAACCAGGAAAGCCCTGAGGCTTGTTGTTGTGGGCATGGGTGGGGTGGGGCGGCTTTGCGGTCGAACCCGTGAGCGGGAAATGTTATGTTTTCTTGGCGTTTATTTTATTCCTTTCCTTTCCCTGCCCTTTCTTCAATTCGTCCCTTTTCTCCTCTCTGTTTCTCCTTGTTACGTCAACGCACCCTGATGGTGTGCTTGTGTTTTTTGTTGTTCTGAAAATTTTAAAAATAAAGTTTAAAAAAAAAAAAACTTAAATGTCAGGATGGTAGGTCTAACTTGCCCTATGCTATGGTGGGATTCCCTTACCTGAACGAAACGAAGGAAAGACAGAGTCAAAGAGTTCAACTTAATAGTCTGTGTCCCCAAAACCTATTCTCGCTTCTCGCCAATAGAACAAACAAATGTGTAGGGATGTCAAAAGTCAAATTAAACAATTTAACTTAAAGGTCTGAGCTCCTTCCAGCTCTCCGCTTCCTCTCAGCTCCCCTACCTGCCCTACCCGCCCTACCTACCCCCCAACCCCAGTAAAAGAAAGTTCAATGAACAAGAGTCTTAAAGTTTACCTTTCTCCACCAGTTCAAAAGCAATATAGTTCAGAGTCTCTTCTGGGGTTCCCTTCCCCAGGTTTCAAACACAACAATCCAAACAAAAGAGGGGTTCTTGAGAGCCCAATCGCAAGACACTTGCCAGGTTTCAGAGTTCCCTTCCCCAAGACTACGTCTCACACAGGCTTCCTTGGAACTTCATCCTGTGCATCAAGTTACTTTCGTAGGGGAAAGGGCGCAGAAGTGGCCGACGAGCCCGCGGGGTAAAGGGCGCAGGAGTTGGTGTCCGCATGGAGTTTGAGGCTACCAAGCTCCTGAAGACTCCATGCTTGTTTAAAAGAAGGAGTATTACCTACATGTTTCGCCAAAGTTGCTGCATAGGCTGTGTACCTCTTGGAATCTGCACATGCGTCAAGTGGACCTATCGAGTAAACAAGTAACCACCCCGAGCAGGGCTTTGACACCGGTGCAAGGCACTTTGGGGGGGCAAACAGGGCGACATAAGGCAGTTTTTAATAAAGCTATGACGGGAAAAACAACAAGGCGAACAGAACTTTTGTGCTGCCACTGAATTTGCTGCGACTCCAAGTGACACCCGATTGGTCCAGGGTCTCTGAGCTCACTGTCACCTCAACATAAAAGGACCTTTTTGCTAATTTCTCATCTTCCACATAGTAACAATGGCAATTCTAGTCCCCCCCCCCCGTTATATCCACCATACTAGAACAGACACTGGCGCACTTACCTAGACGAAAACTGCTAATTGTGAAAAGGAAAATTCTGACAATTGCCACAGACATTGGCTCCACCATCTTCCTTTTCATGTACTCCTGAAATCAGCTCGTTGAACTCATCTGGACCCCAGGGGGAAGCTTACACCCTTCATTAATGAAATAAATAAATGTATGAGTTCGTCCAACGTCCCTGTTAGTTTGGACTCCTTGGTGGGGGGAGCGGGGGGTGTAGACATTGCATGACATGGAGCCTCTTATTATTAAAATTGATAAGACCTTGTGCTCTCCCCATGAGCCAGCCTGCTGATTTTGGACGAACGGGAAGTGATGACTAATCTTCCAGCTCATCTGCTCAGCCTCTCAGGACTTTTGATGCTGTGTCTGCGATTGTTCCGGCTGCTTCTGTTCCTCCTGCATCTTCCAGCCACAGCATCTCCGAACAGTCCCATTTATCAGCCTCTACCAATGTTATCCCAGCTGAACGGGAGGGTTCTATGCCACCAGAGTCGGTCTTGCCTCATGAGCCTCCTGACTCCCTTGAACACCATCACGGCCCGCGGGGCTCTAAGAACGAGTCCATGCTGGCTGGAGACATTTCCTCGATTGATTATGGGAGGAGGGTGGCAGGCAGCCTTGCCGGTTGGGACAACGGGATGCTTAAGATCTCGCCATTCAGTGAATTTAATGTCAGAAGACTCACTCATGCGGTACAGGGGGAGCCTAGCAGTTAAAAGAGTCAGTGCAGCTCTGTCCTCGCTGAAATTCTTATCCTAAAGAAATTGGTTACATCATTGTTGGGTTTTGTCGGTAAAGGTCTGAACATGGGGGAGTTAGCGCTCCATCAAAAGGATGGGAAAAGGCCCTAAATCCTGTGGCAGAAGCTGGTTCGATCCCGTCTGAAACATGCCCCTGTAACAGCATAGACACGAAAACCATGAAACCCACTGTGGATGAGAGGGACTCGATAAACGGGAACAAACCAAGCAGTAGCCTCACGCCTGCAAATGCAGACAAAACGTGGTCTGTGGTATCTGTTATAGGAGCGACCAAGATCCATCCTCTACTTCAGCGCCTCAATCAACCAATTTCCAAGCGGTCAAGGAACACAGCCTAAAAACCGAATCTAATAAGGTGGAGAGCAGACCGGGTTACCACCCTCCCTGCCCCCCACACCCCCACAGTACCCACCCAGCAAAACCTGGAAGGCAATTAGCAAACCTGACCGAGGGGGCTGTATACTTGCATAGGGTCCCCAAATTGGTTACAAGTGATCATGAATCCAGGGACGCAGTCATCAACAGATGTACTCATTGGCTCCGAGTGCCTATTTGCGTCACAAGAACACATTTTGAGTTGTACACGGGTAAGCCGGAAGGGCAGGAACACCCCTGATTCTGTCAAAAAATAATTCAAGAGCCGAAGTATAGCTAAGCGCATTTTGAGTTTCCTGGCAAGATGTCTTCCCTCAGTGAATAGTGCAATCATATCCAGTGCCATGACCAGGAAAACATTAAGGAGGCCAGTGCTCTCAGGAACGAATACCATTCCACTTGGGAATATGTTTATAGTTGATACTTTCCAGCTGATATCCCCCATAGTAAATGCCCAATCAATGACATTGTGTTTCTATCCAGGGTCCAACTGTGCCACAAACCAAACTCCCCGATTGCTTCATTTTTTAAAAAATGTTTTGTGTTACAGTTAAAGTATTACAATTATGACTTCACAAAATTCTATAACTGTATAGAATCGAAAATGTCTGCCTAAAATCTATATCATTGCATTCTATAAGAGAAAGAAAGGAAAAAAAGACCAATTCCTTATTAATTTCCTCTCTAAGAGAAAGAAAGAAATAGAGCAGAAAACGATCGAAATCACATAATTCACCTCCCAATTCATAGTTACTTCAAAAAACTGAGTTCACGTAAAAATGTTATCACCGCCCACGTTAAACATGCCCAGAACTAAGATGGGTCCGTAGCCACCAAGCCTTATCCACAAACTTACAAACTTTTACAATCTAAGGGAGAGAGTGCCTAGGCATTCAATAAGAATATGATGTAGGGTCTCCAAACGAGCTTCGGTGCAACATTGGCAAATATTATCCCTATAGATTTCCTTGTGCCTCGAGTGGAGAATTTCCCTCGTGGGTAAAATATTCAAACGAAATCTGAATAAATCAGACCGACCTTTATCAGAGTGAATGGGAGGGCGATCATTTCTTAGATCTCTTGACTGTTATGGTCTCTATCCAATCCTTTCTTAATCTTTTTTTAACATATAATGGATTGTCATACAGGTCACTAGTTTCACAATCACAGGAGATCAGAATACCCTGTGCATAAGTGGCGAAACCTGCCAGAAACCGGTTCCCTGCTTTCAAAAGCTCTACATTGAGGTCTTCATACAGAGTATTGACTTGTGGGCAGCCAATAAGTCTTCATGTGAACACTATTCTCCACTCTACATGACAGCGGAGGGAGAGAAGACCTAGTATGCATCTCAGAGGCCACAGGAAGAGATTGTGGGAGGAAAAAAACACTTCTCCATAGTAGGCCTTCCAGTCTTTCCCAGTTTATTGCGACAAACGCTGGCAATACATATGCCATGAATCAAAATAGGAATGATTTTGCTGGCATAGAATTTTAAGAGGGGTTTTATCGAGAACTTACAGAACGAAGCATTCAGTTTCTTCATCCGACAGCCAAGGTTAGTCAGCTTAATTTCAAGGATGCCCTCTATATACATTCTTGATGGGAAAGATTGAATATTGAACCCCAGATATAAGACGTCCTTGCCTTCGGAGATAACTTGTCCAGACAGCTCCCATATGAAAGGGAATTCCCTAGTGAGAGGGCGTTTGAAAGTAACTATTTTAGATTTGGCCGGGTTGATCTTTAAATTATTCGCCTTTGCGTAATCATCAGATGCATCCAGTAATCTCTGAAGTTCTATGGGGGTGTAATCTAGTTGCACAATGTCTTCTGTGTACGCAACCTCATTTCCAACCATAGGACTACACAGTCCCTTACCTCGCAATTCAGTGGCCAAATCCGCTAGATATAAATTAAAGAGGTATGGAGCCACCATACACCCCCGTCTCACTCTCTTATAGGTCCGTATACAAATGGATAGATTTCCTCTGGTATCAAGACTAATCCTCGGAGCAGACTTGTGTAGCTCGACTATGATAAATTGAATTTAGCCTGTGCAGTGTTGCTGCAATTCCCCAGCCCTGCTGGATAATCAATTTTAATTGTGCTTGCGGCTGTTTTTGCTCCCACAAGGCGCATCTCCATTTGTCTCCACCCTCCACCCCAACCACCTCCAACTGCATTAGTGCTTCAGTCTGGAAAGTGCCCTCCCCTCCCTTGACTTTTGCCTACCATGTCGCTATCCTCTCCCAACTGCTTCACAATCATCTATCTGCCTCCTATCACTAAATCTGGGCGGAAGAAACTTAAGGAAACTCTGGGCTGCAACACAAGCCTTCGTATTGCAGACACCCATGTCACCGCTTCTGCCAGTGAGACGGTCACTGACATCCTCTTCTTCGTTAACTCACCTGACCTATGGACTCGCTATATTGTTGGCTTTCTCTGTCCCATCGCCTTTTCTCCCATTAATGGTGGCACTCGCTGGGAGGTCCTCCTCGAACTCTTCACCATTTCCAGAGTCATCATTAATGTCTATTTCAACTGAACCATCATGATTCTGGGTACTCAACCCAACCTTTTTCTCTTCAATTGACTCCTCCCTCGCCTTTCTAATCTAACCTCCAACTCCAGCCAGGCTCACTTGCCCACTGTGCCTTCCTCCTCTTCTACACAGGCCCCCTTGCCCACTACACCTTCCGCCTCCTCCTCTGTACAAGCGGCTGGGCCCTGCCCTACTGCCCCGGCCCCCTTGACGACTCCTCCATCCACTACTATCCCTCTGGCTCTCTTGCCACCCTCAGGGGGTGCCACTGTCCCATGCGCCCCCCACAGAAGATGGCAAGATGGCAAGCTGCTCCACATTGCCACCCTTAACACTTGCTCTGCAGTAAAACACTCAGATATCTGCAACCTTCTCGAACTCGTGGATCTTGATGTAATCGCCATCACGGAAACATGGGTCAAGGACAGCTGTCACACGCTTTGACACTATCCTCGCTGTTGGCTACAAAATCCTCTCTGTGCCCAGAGAGTAGCATTGATTTTCCCTGAATTGATACAGGTGTCTTTTATCCCTATTTCGGCCTTACTCCTCCGAGTGCCTAGTCTGCAGGCTCTCTCTGACCTAATTCTTTTCTCCTCATGGCCACCTTCTATTGGCCCCATGGATAGCTCACGGTCTTCCTTTCGGAATGGACCGACCTAGCCTCTTCTCTACTCTCCTCCTCCTGCTGGGTGATCTCAACATCCATCTGGACTCTCGCGACTTGTCAGGACCTTTCCGCAACCTATGTGACTCTCTCTCTCCCTCTCTATTCTACCCTCTGGTTCCACTCACACCGCAGGCTACATGTGGATGCTCTCATTTCCACTGACATCCCATGCTCTATACCTCTCACTACCTCTCTCTTGGACCGACCACTCTCTTCTATCAACTCACCTAAAGCTCTCCTCTGGCAAAAACTCACCTTGCAGAGCCATTCGGCTTTATAGCCACCAGGTCCAAGTGTAAGTAGCTGCCTTTGCCTCCACCTACTACACTCCTCCCATTCCTGCGGCTGACTCCCACCCTGACAGCCCTCACTACCTTTAATCTCCCGATCTCCAGCACTCTTGATATTCTTGACCCAGTCATGATGGTCCGACTGAAGCCTTAAAAAAAAGTTCAACTCTTGGTACAACTCAGACCTTGGACCCTTGCCCTTCAAAAACCATCAAGGACAACATTGACTCCCTCGCACCAGCCCTGGCCGACCTTAGCAACCTCTCCTTTTCCACTGGAGATTTCCCAAACTCCCTTTGCTCAAGAAACCCTCTGCTGACCCTTCCATCCTGTCAAATTACCGCTTGATCTCTATCACTCCTTTCTTGGGAAAACTCCTGCAGAAGCTGTCTATCTCTCAGCTAAACCTCCACACGGAATCAATCAGTTGTTTCCACAACCATCAGTCTGGCTTTAGAGCATCCAGAGGCACAGAACCTGCTCTTCTGAACACCTGTGAAAGCCTGTTCTCAAATCTCGATACTAACACTCCCTCTGTCCTAATTCTCCTTGATCGCTCTTCCGCCTTTGACACGTATAACCACAACATCCTGATCTCACAGCTTTGTGACACCATGGGAATCACCAGTCAGGCTCTGGTTTGGTTAACCTCTTTTCTCTCCAACTGCCCATCCCAGGTCGAACTTGGTGCTTTTCTCTTGACTATGACCCTCTCAACCTGTGGCATTCCCCAGGGCTCTAACCTATCCCCCTGGTTCTTCAACGTCTGCATGGCTACCTTGGCACGCGTGATTGCCACTTTTACCTCTAACTTCCAGTGTTATGCGGATGACACGCAACTATCCTTCAGGCTACCCTCAGCCACCCCCTCCTCTTCACTCATACCCAACTGTCCATTATATAGTCATGGTGTGCCGCAAATGACTTGTCTCAATGCCAGTAGAACTGAGAGATTGTTTGCATTGGGACCCCTGCATCTGCTTCCCCCCCTCTCACTCTGGCCAGCTTCCCTTGGCCCCGCGCCAACCCCTACCTGTGAGGCCAAAAACCTTGGAGTCATTTTCGACTCCATTCTCTCTTTCCCCTCTCACATTTCTGACATCTCAAAAAAATCCAACTATCAACTACACCCCCTCAGAGGCACTGTACCTTTTCTCACCTCCCCCAGTGGCTCACAGTCTCCAGAGCCTTGGTTCTCTCAAGGCTGGACTATTGCAACAGCCTCTTCCTCAAGCTCCCTGCTTCTGCCCTGCACCCTCCGAAACTCATCCAGAACAGAACCGCGAGACACATCCTTGGCCTCAAGCACAGGGACTGCATCTCTCTGGCGCTGAAATCTCTTCACTGGCTCCCCGTGGCTGCAAGGATCAAATTCAAGACACTCTGCATTGTCCACAAGGCATTCTGGGGCCTGGGACACGCTTACCTTCAACACTGCCTTCCTAAATACTGTCCCTCTCGAGCACTCTGCTCATCTACCTCCAACCTTCTCCGAGTGAGGGGGTTCTCCAAGCAGAGATTTGGTGGGAGATCCCTTTCCTCAGCAGGCGCCTCACTCTGAACAGCCTCCCTGCCACCCTATGTCTTGAGCCAGATATTCTTAAGTTCCAGAAACTCCTCAAGACCTTCCTCTTCTCCTCTTCCTTCTCTCTCACCCTACACTGCTAACCTAGGTCTCTGCCCTTCCTTCTCTCCCTCCTTTCCATGCAGCTTATTGACTGGCCACCTGGTGCACCTCAGAGTCTTACAGGACAGTCCTTTTTGCACTTGCCTCAGGGCCCCTCACCCCCCCCCTCACTGCACTTGAAATAAATCTGAGAGTTTCTCTCTGCACTTCACCAGTCTACCAGCTGGGTGCACTTTATCCCCTGCCCCTCCCTTGCCCGCACTTGCAATCTGTATTCAGCACAGCCTGTAGATTGTTCCATCTGTTCTCCCTTGTCTTCACCCCTTAATGTGCACTTGAAAAAACCCACAGAATCGCTGTTAGGCCCATTTGCTGTATCTAAACTGCTAAATGTATCATTCACTTAATCTGCTGATGCAGACAGTTATCGCCTCAGAAATTCAAGGTCTCTGAGCAACTGTTTTTCCCCCTTGTTCCAACCCTCTTCGAGCGCTTTCAAACACTTGCCTGTCTATAGGCGCTATATAAATAAACATTAACATAACACAGATAGAAGAGACTCAGTGATACCCCAGATTCCCCCCAAAGTCGCTCCATCTACAGTATCAAAAACCTGCGACAAATCGACCCAGGCTCCAAACAATAGGGCCCGTTCTTTACAAGGCTTTTACTCGATGTTGTGCTAAGGATAAGCAGCAGAAAAATATAGGCTTCTGTTCCCATTTCCCTTGAGGAGATTCCACTCCGTCAGGAAAACTAGCAGTTTTCGTCTTGACGGACTTGGCATCTTCCAGGTATCTACTGCTAATTGGGTTTTAATGCACTGGGCACTTAGGTCACCCGACAAGATGATACTACAAGCACCATTTGTAATTTTTAGGTCTGTTAAAACGTGCGCCAAGTTACTCAGAAAGGAGTGTAAAGGTAAATTAGCAGGATTACAATAGATATTTATCACCCATAACACCATGGCTACTTTCGGGGGCCTAATTTTAGTTTTTATTGCTGGGATACCGGGAAGTCACTACTTATGATTTCTGAGTTGGAGAATGCATCATTCCTTCGATTAATTAGCAGACTACCAGCAGGCCTGTCTTTGCTTTGGTCTGTGGCTAGTTTTCTTTATTGTAAACCCATCTAATTAGAATCAAATATATTAACCTTCAAGTACTGGGCTCTGGGTCCGCTGTATAACCTGTTCAAAATTGATAGGTTTCATTTTCGTTTTTTCTTTCCTCATTTTCCCCTTGTAATAAAACTGTATTGGTATTGTTTTATATTTGTTTCGCAATACTTTTATGGCACAATGCCGAAATAAAGTCATTGACTGACCAATACTTTCACTTGCTTCCATTGATTGCTCTCAGGATTTACTGTGTGCTCTCTGGGCTTCTCTGGTTTCTCCTCGGCTGCCCTTTGGCTCTGTCACCATGTGTGTCACGCCCCTTTCCAAATGGCAGCTTTGTCACACTTCATTTACTTCTTGTGGTTCACCTTTTAAACTTTCTTCATTGTGCAACAATTACTCAATGATGTATAATTGTAGTTCATAGTTTAATAGAGTATTTTGTAGCTTAATTGTATTCAGATTGAAAGTTTGAGTTGGTTTGTTGTGCTACATACATTTAGTAATTAGTTTACTGATTTGCTTCACAGTTAAATTTCCCTTCTAATTTGGTATTAACTAAACACTCATTTCTGAGTTTGTTTGGTGTGCAACATGCATTCAGCGTTTTACTGTTCTTATTTTTAATGTCAAACGTCCCTTTGAGTTCGGAATTCACTGTGCACTTCCTTCACACTTTTTAGTTATTCAATGTACGCTAATTCAGTGTTCAATATACGTTGCTTTCCGTACTTTCATTCTGTTTAAGACTCGAAAGTGTTCCTTTCAAGCGCGCAACCACTTAAAACTTAATTAGTTCATAAAGGAAGGATTTGCAACTTTGGAGGCTTTCGAAAACGTGCCTGTTCCTTTAACAAGGCACGCCACCACACTGCTATATTATATCGGTCTCGGATCTCATTGACAATAGCGGTTCACTTGCCGAAGCTCGAGTTAGAGTAACACTGGGTTCCTCGCTGACTTAGCCCATAAAGGTCGGGGGAGGATTAGGTTTGTCATAAAAGGGGCATGCAAGGTCCCACCCAAGGGTTCCCCACTCCCAATCCTCACCACCCAGGTGATCCTTCCTCGCTTCTCCACCCCCAGGGTCAGGACCCAAGAGTGGCGGCAACCTGCGCAGACGATCAAAGGGGAGTGGGAGTGAGAATACCCTTGGGTTTCTCAGACTGCAAAGCTAACTGCCAGAAGTGAAAGCCAAACAGTTGGAAGTGTAAAGGTGAATGCAGGGAGTACAACAGGAAAACAAGAAGGGGTGAACCAGACCTTCCAACAGCCATTCATGAATGACCAAGTGAGACAAGTTCAATAATTAGTATTACGAGTAAGTGTGGTGAAGAACATGGCAGGAATCATAATACAGCCGGGTCCGGTGGCACAGACGAGAATATTGAACTGTAAATCTCTTAGAGTACAACACCCATATCAGTCAAAATAAAGTGATGGGTCTTTAACCTTTGAGAATGAAGCAAGACCAATCAGTGGACACATTTGCCAGTCCCCAAAAGTGAGGAGTGGGTCTTTCTTGTGGGGAGAAAACAATCTACCCTAGAACAGCTAGGGACCAAGCACACATCCTATACAGGCAAAGAAGAGAAGGCCTACACCCCATTGCTTCAAAATAATGGGGATGATCAAGAAAAGTAAACACCATTAGTCCCCAAAGGCTACACAAGGTAATCTAAGCAACATCAATCTGAGAAAAGCAATAGTCAAAACCCAGCGTGGATCACATCTGGCATGAGTAGAACATGTTGGCCTCCTACTTCTAAGCACAGTGCTGTTTGGGCTCCCCTCCAATATAGCATTGTTGATTAAGGGAAAAGCAAACCTCAATATTGACCGGAAGGTAAAGAGGTATATCTTGGTAGGCAGCTATAGGACTTTGTTGCAGAGCAACTGAGACAAGTGTTACAGATGGCTCAAAGAACACTACAACTTCTGAGATGGTTCAAGGGTTTTTATTACAGTTTAGGCAAGCCGCCAAGGCCGTTCCTCTCTCTCTCTCATCTATAAGCACCAGTCCTACCCATGCCCAAGCGACCTTATTCCCAAGGTTCATATATAAAGGTTTCTCCCTACTGTCCAACTTCTATACTATGCTAAAAGGGAACCCCTAAAGGCCAACACCTTAACTACCTAATCTACCTCTGGGACTTACTAACAGACCTAACATTTATCCAGTGTTTAGTCGACTAAAAGGGATAGTGGACTGTACCTTCCAGGCACTCTGGCCAATTCAGTAGTCTTCCTGTCACACCCACGTACTCCCTCTCCGTTTGATGTTCTCCTCTCACTAATCTCCTACTCCAACTCCATATTCCTACCACCAGGGGCTTCCTCCTCTGTCCCTACAATGTCTTCCATTCTCTCTCTCCTACCTCCACCCTTCAATGTTACAACTCCCTCCTCCACACTACTACCCTTCTACACCACTTTCTGCTCAAACACACTCCTTTCTCACACAAGCACTTCAGATTCACTACATACACTTCCTCTTGAACACCCTTGCCCCACCCACACACACACCAGCACCACTTTCACTCACTGACCAATACCTCACCTGCTTCAAAAATCAACTCCACACTCCACTCCACTGTTCGTCCCCTGCTGATCTCTTGGTATGCCACTTCCTCCTTCACCTCCGACTTCACCTGAGCAACCCACACCTTCCTGCTCCTGGGATCTCTGTTAATCCCCTCCCTATAGTGTGGTTTGTCTGGCTCTGGTCAGTCTGTTGCATACAGAGTGAATTCTAAATATTGTGTTAAGCCCTGACCCCCCCCCCCCCCGTGTGAGTCACCATGCAATGGTAATGGCAGCCGAGACGTGCAATGCATAATATTGTATTTACTTGGTCTGGTCTACTCCTATGGGAGTACAGTCTGGGTGGGGTCTGCAACCGTGGGTATTGTGCCTGGCAATCTAGGGTTGTCTGCTTCAGCTTTGTAGGAGCTTGCGCAAATACTGGAAAGCAGTGCACAGCAGAATTACCAGTCATATGAGCTTTTCAGTCCTCCCTCTACAGTGTGACAGGGCCACTTACCTGACCTGGTCAGGAGTGGGAGGAAACCCTGACCCCAAACTCCCTTTGAGGTGTCGAAGTGCAGGCAGACACACCCCTCCCCCTGCTAGCCCCTTCTTACCCGAGGGAAAGGAGTCGGCACAGGGACACCACGAGAGCTGGCTGAGCATGACCAGCTGAGGGACACTGACATTGCGTTCCAGGTCTCAACTGCACCAGCAGCCAAGGCAGCGGCAGCGGGAGAAGCCGGGCGGAGCGCATCTCCCTAAGGGGAAGGGGTTGTGGGGAGGGGGTACAGCACCTCAGAGGCGGACTGAAAAGGAAACAACTCCAGCAGATGTTATCTGTTGGAGCCTGTGGCTGAAGAGCCATTAAACCACCAGCTAAATGAACAATAAAAATAGGCCTAACAGAAGGCCCTATAAATAAGGGGCACCAGTCCCCTTTAATTGCGAGTAGCCCAGGCCAGGAACATGAGGCAGAGCGTAACACTTAAGAATCATTCTCAAGCCTCTGCAGTCACACCACCTCAGCTCAAGTAAGGGATTGGTTAAGGATAGTTGGTCAATCCAGGGAGGGTTATTTAACAAGTAGCTTGGGGATGGTCTTCTGTGGGTTAAGTAGGGTGAGGTCAGGTGGTGGAGGGAGGACACCGAGAGACCAGAGGACGGCGGACTGGAAGGAGTGAAGGTGGATGGAGAGAGGGGTCTGCAGAGTAGTTGTGCATGAGTGAATAGTGGGTGGCATAGTGGTAGAGTAGGAGTCAAGGAGAGGAGGTGTAAATAGATGCAGTAGTAGTAGTAGTAGTAGTAGTAGTAGGGGTAGTGCGAGCAGGGGAAGGTGTTGGCAGTGGTAGAACAGTAGTGGGCGTAAGTGGAGATCAAAGTAGTGGCAGCAGCAGAGGAGAAGAAGTGGCAGTAGTAGTACATGGTAGTTAGGAGAGAGGGTGAGGGAAAAGTAGCAGGAACAGCATAGTAAAAGTAGAGGTAGACAGAGGAGGTAGTAGAAGAAGTAGTACACGGTAGAGGTAGCAACAGTAGCAAAGAGATCGTAGTAATAAAGAAAGTAGTAAGAGGAGAGACCTATTAGTAGGTGGAGTAGTGGAGTAGCATTGGGAGGTAGTGAGTGGAAGAGGAGGAGAGCAGGTGGTGTGTCAGGAATAGGGTCTGGGGCAAGCCCAGGAGACAGTATACTAGAAAATGAGGAGAAATCTACAGTTCCCAGCATGTTTAGGGGCAAGTTGTAGTCTATGGAATTCGCGCCGTGAGACAGCTGAAGCCATTAGGAGAGTATTTAGCCGTTGACCGCCCATGCACAGGTGCTGATAATTGAGGTTGTGCAGCACGGGCGATCATGATGGCGTGTGAGGAACGTTGGACGATCTGATGGCGAGCTGGTGAGAAACATTCACGGAGGCGAACAGGGGCTGCAGGCAACACGGCAGTGAGGGAGAGTTGTCGGCCTGCACATGCATTTCCTTGCTGGCGGACTCTGGAGGCCACGCGAGTCACGCGGCAGCCCTCTCTCTGGGCCACGCCAGTGAACTCCTTCATACCGCTGCCTTCAGACTATGTGCGGCAGTAGCTCCCAGAGGCTACTGCGTTTCACGGCGGCATATCCTGATGTCCAGGTGTACTCTCGAGGCACCCAGACCCTAAGATAAGTAAATCCAAATATTCATGTGAATTTTGCGAGCTTTATGTTATGTGCTACGTTTTGAGAGACTTCATGAGTTATTGATGTTAGGTAAACCGGTGTGAGTATCACGTGTTATACCCAGAGTATGAGACAATACTTGCAGTAAAGAGAGGAAATCTTTACTAATGGGAAGGGGCAAGGTTGTTCAGTCCTACCACGACAGGAAAGTCACGATTTATGTTTTTTGCTTCTGTTTGCTCATGTTAAATGTCGCCCACAGGGCCATGTGTCATGTTGAATTCATGTAGGGAAGATTCCATTGTATGTGCCGTACAGTTTGTGTTGCTTCATGTCTGCTATATGTGATAACCACATGGTTAGGGTCAGGGGTATGGTGTAGGGTAATTAAGAACCCTAATCCCTACTTCGGTGTACTCAGGAGTTGGACAGGCTAGGGAGGAGTTTCAGTATTAGGTGTCTGTGTTATATATAGGCATGTTCTCTCTTCCCTACCTTCCCTTTGTCATTCCACCCCTTTCCTTAACTCAGTCTTCCCCCCCATTGGCTGCCACGTGGTTATCTGTGTATTTACATCCAGACGCCCGTGCCAACCACGGTGGGAGGGTCGATCTATTCGGCTTCTGTGGTTCGGGAGAGGGGGTTGAAACCCTTTCATCCCTCATTAGACTTGATAAGGTGGAAGGAAGGTAAAATCTAAGTGGAGGTAGGCAGAGTGTCAGATCGAAGGGACAGAAGAGAGATGGGAAGGACTACTGGACAGGAACAGTAGAAGGGCAGGAGAATGTGTGCGTGGTTGCCTGAGCGATTCTAACTGGCCGGCTGTTGGGCACTATTTCCAGAACGCCCTAGAACAGCAAGAGGGTCTAGGAGAAGGATAGGTAGAAGGCCCTAGGAAGTCAGCTAGCCAACACATCGGGGCAGCCACCGAAGTCTTAGTCCACACGCAAAACAGTAGGGGCTACCGTGCCCTAGTACTAGCTGCGGTTAAGGCTGCCTGGGTTAGGGTGGTGGTAGCCCAAGGGAGACGAGAGAATGAGGGAAGGCCCTAGCACCAAATTCCTCAAAACCCTGGTAAGCCCAGAGTTCTCCAGCAAATTACATCAAAAAGCAATACATGTATTTTATATCAAATAAAGACCCTTGATCAGTCTTAAGCAGTCAGAGTGAGTTTCTTTGTGACGCCCTATCACAACTCCCTCTCTCTCACTTTGCGGGTTCCCAGTTCCTGGTGGTGAGATACGGGTAGCATAGGACAATCGGGGGCTGCTCCCTCTCTGCCCAGCACTCCAATCAGCAGTATTGTGAACACTATATCTAGGGGAAATAAAGTGAGAAAACATGTCAAGCATTTGGTTTAAGAGGCATGTGGGGATGCAAATGGATATTGCGGATACAGAAGCTAGCACTTTGGGTGAGGTGGTAATTAGTGCCCTCTCCTGCCACTACCCCCTTCTGGGGTATGACTGGCACCCTGGTAGACCTCTAACCCCCACTGACGGGTGTTCCCGTCCATTCTTGAAAAGGTCAGGCAACCTTTTGGATGCTTTGTTTGGTTTAAATTCTGTATTTTGGACGATGTTGGGGGTGTGGGCTATCTAAATATTTGTAGGAAAGGTAGATAAACAGGATGGGAACATTTGCTCCCCTCGCCCAACAACCACTGTAATTTCCAGAGTTTTGTGTGGTCGTAGGATAGAAATTGTCCTCTTTGCTAGCGGGAACCAATTTGCACAATCAGCTACCCAACAGAGTGGTAGATTTTTAAGCAGAGATGTGCATCCGCTGGAGAACTCAAATATACTCGAGGGTGAGGCCAATATTCCCATTACACGTTTTCAAGCGAATGTGAAGTAAGATTTTAGTATCCAACATTGTAGCATTTCCCTTATTTTCACAATGGGTTTCAATATGACCATGATACATCAAAAATATCAGCTTAAGATCAAACAGATCCAATCAAAACCTAACTTGTGGGCAGGCAAATATGCATCCAATACAAAATGGAGAAGTGTGAAAAACTGATATGTCACTGAAACTTACCTGAAATCGAACAGATACAACAGCCCCACAAATCTCCTCCCCCACCATGAACTGTTCACCCAAGAGGGCGAGAATCAGGTTCTCCCAACAGCGGGATGCCAGACCCTTTCGTAGACGAATAATCCACTTGCCACCATTCTTATTTGCATCATCCTGTGGACAACAAATGAAACAAATTTTTTTAAAAAAAGGAACAAAACGGGGAGTTAAGTCAATGCATTATGAAGTGCTCCAAAAAGGGAGAACAGCCAAGCACAAATAATTGCCAAATTCAGAAGACAGAACATAGTGATATGTGGGTGATCGAGCAGTTACTGAGCGAGGATGACTGTTCGTTCATCAATCTGGGTAGAACAGAGATTTCAACAACAAAAAAAGAAAAACGACATGAATGGTACTTCCCAGTCTCCCATTTCATTAGCCCTGGCTGCTGGTTTTCTAAGATGGTTTACTCTCTTGATCTCCTTTGCTAGGTAAACCTTAAACACCATATTGGAGTTCTCAGTCAGTTCTACTACTAAGGGTTTGCACCACTGAAAAACCTCCCAGAAGGACTGAGAACACATATGGAGTGTGGGATCCAGTGACCACCCTAGGAGGGGGAAGTGGAGGGTTAAGGGAGAAAGAAGAGGGTGAGGGTGGTGCCACTTCAATGCAACGGTTCGCCTATCAAAGGTGAGGAGGCTGAAGGAGTTTGTCAGGACTATCCCTACCCGCTTCCACAGTTAACATGAGTCAAGATAGAGTAGGGCACCTAGAGGCCAGGACTCTGAGTTCCATTTACTGGATCAACATGGGTACCCCATTTGGCCAACCGTCAGCACTCCCATATGTGGCAAGGAGTGCAGCCACCACATTCTAATTTATTCATCAAAGTTCTTTGTGGGAGAGATGAGGGTGATCATCACATGGAGAATGACCACAACCCCATTTTGTCATAGCTAGATTCCATTGGGCATCTGGGGTAGAAACTGCATCCCTCACTGGGTGCAGTGAATGAGTGAGTCCAATAAGATAGCGCATACCAACTAAACCACTTCCCGATGGGGTTATGCACTGTGCATGGGTATACCCAACTTTGGTTGAGAAAAGAAAGGTTTTAGGGAGGGCTCTGAAGTGGAAAAGGTTCGGCCAGAGCAGATTTTGGATATAGTGTGTTCTACTGTGGACCCAGAATGCTTCAGCTTCAACCTTAATGTGAGATAAAGGTACATGTGGTGACAGCAGGAAGGCAAGGAGAGAAGGGAGACCCTGGTCCTGCCCTCAGTGCTACTGAAAAGCTGCTGATACAGTAATGGAACCTGCCTCTGCACCTTAGCTCCAGTTTGGATTTTTAGCTGCTGGGCATACTTCCTTCTGCTGGTCCTCCTAATTAGCAGGACTAGGAGAATGTGCTTGGACCATCTTTTGGACGTTTTACTGCCACCTTTACATTTAACCACCTTGGTCATCACTTTGGTAAAGAAAGTTGCCTTCACCTAGAAAGCTGTCGGACACCAATATTCGGTCTCTGCTGTTGGTCATCTTCATTGTGGGACCATTTTCTGCTGGCTGGCTTTGCCCACTGAGCCATCAGAATCTGCTTTGCTGGGTTTCTCCTTCTAAGAGCCATCTTCATCAATGTTTTGACTCCTGGCTGGTGGGTCCCACTCCAAGGAAGGCCAATTATTTTTCTTTTTGCACATGTGGTTCCATGTTCAAGTCCGTGGGTGACTGGATTGTGTACAAGAGCTGAATTGTCTTTTTGTAAACCCCCTAGGTTGGTGGGTTATCCAAGATATTTGCCCTCTGGGGTTCCCATGGTCCATTGTCTTTGGACTATGGAAGTTGCTTTCTACCGCTTTTTGCCATTTGTTTGTATTGGTCCAAATCACGTGTGGCTGTAGGTCATCCTGGGGTTTCTGGGTCTTCTGCACACCAATGATGTAGAACTGGTACTTGCCTTCCTTTTCCTCATAACCAAGCCTGTGCCTACTAACGTGTCCCACTGATTCCTGTGGGAAACCTTTGAACTTGCCTGGAGCTGTCCCACTGTAACTCTTGAGGGTACTTACATCAGGGTGCAAAATGTGCACTCGCCATGAGACATTGGGCTAGTGATCTTTGACTCTTGGCGAGAAAGAAATGTGTGCTGTGTATGTATAGAATTGAGGTGGAAAGTGCCTTTATGGCTGGTTAGTAGCTTGCAGCTTGAATTTTTGCATCATGCGTTCCTGCCTCTGGACAGATTTCCTGGGTCCCTGGAATTTTAGCAAATGCCCCCGATTTCATATGTATTTTTAAAGTCCTGTGTTGCCCTCCTGCCTATGGGAATTGCTTTGCTACAATGTTTAACTGCCAAGTGTTACTTTAATCTAATTTTCCTAAGCGTGTAATGAGATGGTGTTAATGAGATGGTGTTAAATATAATCTGTATTTGGGGTCCTCTGGCTGTGTGTTCCAGTGTTCGCCCTCCCCATCCCCCCCTTGTGCATCATACATTTACTGCGAGGTATGCTTTTGTATTATTTACAATACTATGTCCTAAAGGTTAAGGAATAACTACGACTGTGTTCCGTAATTCAGTGTTGGCACATGGGGTTCTAATCAGGATTGCGTTAACGTAGGTCACTATTGTCTAGGCTCCTCTTTTCTTCCCCCTCCTTAGCCTATATGTACTGTGCCTAACACCAGATGATAGGCTGGTGCAGTGTTAGGGATGGGTGTGGTCTTAATGGACCATTACTGTTTTTATAACATACACTGTGTTTCTACTATGTGTTCCGTTTAACTTATTGTACTTACATAACCCGATAGAGATGCTACATGTAATTTTAATAAAGTGTATATATGTTTCACTATACCAGTGTGGGCTGCTGTAGAGGTCTGCAACCTCAAGGCTCTAGTCAGCCTTGCTGCCAAAAAGATGAGACCCGTCAAATGGCATGTTCAGATGCCTAGCCTGCATGTTGGGTACAAACCCAGACTTCCGCAACCACGCAAATCTGCATATCACGGTGCTCGTAGCCATGGATCTGCTTACGCTATCTGCAGAATCCAACACAGCAGACTGAAGGGACTCACGTGGCTTCCTTGCCATCTTAACAGCCAGGAAGCTGTCCCCTTCTTCCCCTTCAGGAATATGCTCTGGCGCCATAGCTTGCACTCCCACAGAGTGTACGAAAATGTAGCCAAGGCACAAGTGGAGTTGGCTGACTTCAAAGCCACACTAACAGCTAAAAATACCTACCAGCCTATCCATCCACGTGCTTATCGTCCCCATCAGGAGGTATGGTAGGGTACGCCGCCTGATTCGAGGTAGCCGTGGCTGCCTGGACCACCAGACTCTCGGGAGTGGGGTAAGTTGACAGGTAGCCGGGGTCACTACTGGGAGGGGCGGTATTTTGTTCACCGCAGGATTAGTCTTCGGGGTCTCCCAATTCCTGGCCATCCTTTTTTTGCAGAGCTACATGGAATGGTAAAACAGGATCTGTAGGTGGACTCTTGTCCAAAATGTCTAAGATCATCCTGATCAAAATGCACAGGAGGTCTAAACCAGCCCAGATACTCCACAACTCTCAACATAAGTTGGCATGCTCCCCTGGGTTGTGCTTGCCAAACTCCAGCTCAGGAGAAGAGTCTATACCACTAGCATTATGCAAGGACTCTGAGATCCTGCATCCTACTCTCCTTCGAAATGAGGCATTCAGGGACATTAGGAGCCCCAAATTGAAGACCAAAAGGGGCATCCTCCTCATCCGCCCATTCCTCCTCCTCAAAAATGAAGTGAGGAAGAGGGGTACACCTTTTGTCAGGTGCAGTACTCAGAGGCTGCCCAGACGTTGACTTAGACTTATGAAGCGCCTTTTTCAGCGGTTCCACAGTCGCAGGTAACTGTGCCGGGAAGACTGGCACAAACAGCGCAGATGGTGTGGACGTCGACAACGGTGTCAAAGGCATCAACGGTCTGACCAGGGTGGTAGACCCGATAGGCACTATCGACTGGCATGGCGCCGATGGCTTTGAGGGTTTGAAAGGCTTTGATGGTGTCGAAGACCTTGACATCTCAGCCTGTCTCGAGCGATCCTTAGAAACCTTGTCCGAACGGTACCGTGAGGGCTCCCGATGTGGATCACGCCCTTTACTCAGGCTTGAGGGCGCACGAATATCCGGCCGAGACCACTCCCTGCCGGCTTCCACAGAAGGCACTGACAGAGCTTTGCCCCGTTTATTAAATATCTTAAGCATCTCCCCTCGGAATGCTTCCCATTCTGCCGGCGTTAATTTCTTGGGCGGGCATCTCAGCCTCTCTGGGGTGTTGCCTGAAGAAGACTATGAGGAAGGCGACCGGTGGTGCCTTCACCTCCAATGCTTCGACGAGGTAGAGTGGCGGAACCCACTCCGTGACCTTGAGCGCTTTGCCTTCTTCCTCTGGAGAAGAGTCACTTCTCAACTCATCGGCCCAGCAGGTCGGGACTTATGGGGCATGGACACCTTGCCTACCTTGAGCTTCCTCCTTCATTCCCTCAAGGCTTTCCGGTCATAGACTGGCACTTGGAGCAGGTATCCATGTCATGGCCCTCGCATCTTGGAGCCGCAGTCCGTGCATTTCTTGAATCCGGATTTAGGAGTCATCAGTGTTGAAGACGAGGACATATCGAAAACTTTGAACAGCAAATACTTCAGAAGTATGAGGTGCACCGAGTTTCATGAAGCAAACACGGAACTGAGGCAACAGGCGCCGTGCGTGCTACAACATCCAATGACATCACCCTCGACAGAGGCCTTCGAGGGTCATCGACCCGACGCCACATACGCAGGGCACTCTCTGCCAAAAAAATTCCGAAGCTGGACACTACATGTCAAAGGTGAGCAATACGTTGGTGGACAACAATTTGAATGGAGAAACAGTCTCATATCACAAAAAAAAAAATGCCAGACTACAGCTGCTTCAGTTATACATCACACAAATGGGATATCTCAAGCCGGATGCAATCACCAACTTTAGAGGGGCAGGCGTACACACATGCCCCAAAAATAAGGGAAATGCAGATATGAAGCACATGTTTTGTGAATTTAGCATCATACAGGAATTTTGGAAGCACATCGCGAACAAGGTGGCCCCAGGAGGCGTCATCCTAGATGTACAATCCCCGAATGCATGCATACTGGGACTCAAACAGAAAGCGATGGGCAAGATCAAAGATCTGATATACTTGTTGGCCAAGCGCAGCATAGCCATGCGGTAGAAAGCGGTCAAAGCACTGTGTGTCAACAGATGGTGGGGAGACTTGTGGAAATGAGCAACAGCGGGGTGTGGAAGAAGGCGGTTGGGGAGCAAAAACTAGAACCTGGAGTGGATATACAGCAGTGGATAGCCACCACGGTAAGATTGTTCAGTCAAAGCAAGAGCATACGGTTGGTCTAGTCGGTATGTGACAAGCATGGAACGGGTTTGTTTAGGTCTACAATGGCAGTCTGGGAATACTATAAACGGGCTTCTAGGGGGGTGGGGGGGAGGGTTTGGAATGTAACCAGATTTTAAGAGGTTTGGGAATGTTGCATCATTTTATGATGTGATAATGACATTAATATGAGGTATATTAAATAAATGGACCAAAAGATCCCCTTTCAACCCTTTATCATCCAGAGGTACGTTCTTTCATCAACTCCATCTTCCCTGCTAAATGAAACCCTTTATTCAGGTCTTGGAGAGATGGTATCAATCTCTAAGGAAGAGAGGCCATCCAGTGAATCAACTGAGGCCATAAAATGGGAGGTGGTAGCATCATATTGTATGAGTGCCAATCACACCAGTGGAATATCTGGTTTATTTACGATCACAGAGTTAACAATGAGTCATAAAACCAGACTGGTCTCTCTCCCGTGGAAAATCGGGATATACCCAGGTTTACACCGAAAACTATTTCCTCAGAAAAAGAGAGCAGGAGACTGACAGTGAACCTCCTAAGAAGATCCTCAAAAGAAACCCAGAAGAAAAGGAGGCCCCGGATACACTTGTCAAGACGGTCATGGCAGCTTTAAAACGGAGGAATTTTCCTTCATACCCTCACTCCCTCACCCCCCCCCCTTCTTCACCCACCCACTCCCACTCTCAGGCCCCCTCCCCCCCACCTCCCAAAAACAAGACCCTGAAAAGGTGAAATCCCAAAGTCTGGACTGGAAAGTCGTACTGAGAAAAGGCTGAAGAAACATCTAAGAAAGGAGGAAAGTGTTGCTATACTGGAGGTAACCCCCATAATATCACACTAACACTTCCACACCACTCCGTGGGCAAAGCCGGACACAGGGAGCCTAGTTTCAACCATCAGAACGGAATTTATGCCAACATCCTGGTGAGTGAAAAGTGCAAAAACTATGGCAAAAGAGAAAGTTACAATACTACCATCATTCCCATTCAGAGAAAGGGGCAGAGTTGGAAATTTGAAGCGTCCATCATTCCTGGTCTACCTGAAGATATCATTATAGGAACAAACTTCGTATATCTTCACCACTAGATTACAAGACTCCATCCAGCAAAAGAGGACCAGAGATCCACCAACCTAAAGATATACCAACGCACCAATAAGATCAAGAGGGGAAGAGTTGAGATCCATTCTATTAAGGAGTTTTTGCCAAATTCCACCTACAGGGAATCGTCAAAGAAGTTGGGAAAGGAAGACCCAGAGAGAAGGAGGAAATATGGTCAAGAAATATAGAACTCAAACCCGCCCCCCCTCCCACACTGCCCCCCTAAGGAAAAGTCAAGGAAGGGCCAAAAGAAAACTTGGGATATGTGGTGAATAACAGGGTCACAATCCCCACAAGTGACTTACACAGGACTGTCTCCCACTGGAGGGGGACAGCAGCAGCAGCAGCGGCGCAAAATCGGACACACGGAGGGACAACCGGGCATCCACCCATCAGCATGTTTATGCTGGAGCATTGGGAGCAGGGACAGAGGCGTGCTCCGCTCTGAGGGATGCAAGTGGAAGAGAGATGACAGAGACACTGCAGGACCTTGGAGGAAAGGTCCTAGCCTTTCCCTTCCACAGCGCCAGGAAGTCCTGAATGTTTAGTACACCAGAGAGCCTATTGGAGAACGAGTTCTTAAATGAATACAAAATAAACCTGAGCCCAATGATCAGACAAATAACATTTAAAAGGAGCCCAGGATTAAAAAAAAGAATACATAAAAGACAAAGAAAGTGAAACCACAATTGAACTAACAGAAGTTCAACTGGCCAATGGAAAGAGAGCCTATCACAGGAGGACCAGAGTGGAAACACCCTGCCATTCAATCCTGCAAGCAGGACTTTCCACCAATCATCTGTCAAAACGCTGAAGAGTCTGGCAATAAAAGAAGAGCCAGCTCATTCTGAATTTCTATCAGTCAGTCAGTCAGTCACAGGTTCCCAGTACTTTTCTCCAGCTGCCGGTGCATGAAGAGGAGTTGTATTCTGAAGGAGGAGTTGTTGCCTGGGGTGGGGGGGGGGGCTTGGGGCTGGTCTACCCTGGAGCCTAGACTGCCTGAAGGAAGCTTACTGACCCAGTGGGAAGAAAGAGTTACCTCTGCAGCACTACCCAACCCCAAAAGTGGAAAGGGCTGAAGCCCCCCCTCTTCCCCCCGCGATTCCCTCCTCTCCCCCCATTTCACAAAGTCAGGAAGACTGTCAGTAGCGAGTTGCAACGCAACTTGCCGGGGGCGTAGTCTCCCTATAAACAAGCAGTCCGGGAAGACTAGTGCGATACACCAACTAACTGCAATGTCTCAATGGAGCCTCCATCTTTGCCACACTTTCCACGGCCGTATCGTGACATCAGCATCACACTTCACATTGTACTTTGGGGGTGTGGTCTGCAGCCGGAGCATGAGCACGTAGCTCTCGGGTCGCCTGTCAAGATCCTGCTTGATATTTTATGAAGCTGTCCCCATGACTGAGTCTTGGCTGGGGGAACTGCAGAGCCACAATCTGAACCTCTGGGAGTGAAAGAAGCTGGTTCAGAGAAAATATAGCCAACGCGACTGCAGAGTCTAAAATGGCCACCGGCGGTAATCGCTGGCACCGGGGCAGTGAATAACAACCCCCGCAGGTTAATCATGACATTTTATGCCCAGGCGTAACATATCCCAGTCACAAAGCGGAGGGACAGCAGGGCCCGGTGGACGATGAACTGCTGGGACGAGCACCGGAGCAGAGGGAAAGTACGGCCAGGTCTGGTGACAATAGAGGGAGAGACACTGCCAGATGAGAAACGGGGACGCGGAGGCCTGCAGCACCTCAGCAACACGTGTCCCTTTACCCCCCACGCCCCGATTGAAAGGGTGCACTGGAACAGAGCAACCATAGGGAGCCACAACGCTGCAGGAGAGAAGAACGGAGATCCACACAGCAGCATATTGATCCGGAAGAAGTAGCAGAGCATTGGACCGATGGGGAGACCCCTCATCTCCTTTATGCCATAGTGAGAACAGAGGAGCTCCCACCTCCCAAGCAGTTGAGACTAAGGGAGGCTAATATTGGACGCAATATTGGCAGGGAGCTGATACAGCAGACCCAAGCCAAGAAAGACTCTGGTGGTGCTGAGGCACGATAACTCAGAGCCCAGCGGCCCAGATAGCAGCGTAGATCCTTCCTTACACACGGCGGGGGACTGACAGAGAAGTGTTGGTCGGGAGAACGATGGGACCCTTGGGGTGGAGTATCCCAGACTCCCCCACTCAAGACCCCAATTGAGGAGCTGCGAGATCTCCCAAACTACACCCCCGGAGGGGAGAGTGCATAATTTGGAGCGTGTTTGCATGCCGAGCTCCAGGAGGGTCTACTGAAATTGGATCAATATCAAGACAGACTCTGGGGTAGATACAGGACAAAAGAGGGGACAGAATCCTGAAGCCCCAGCGGAGAAGGGAACGACCCACTCCCCCAGACCCCCTGGTCAGGCACTGCAGGAAAGAGGAACGCTGAGTGAACAAGGAAGCGTGCTCAGGACTGCACAGCCCAATAACAGCGGCAATGGTGAAGGGCCAGCAGAAGATGGACAAGTACACAGACCGAAAAAACAAACAAAAATGAGAGAAAAGGAGGGCATGCATCCTAACTGTTTGAACACCACCCCATCCGTGCCCCCTTGTGACGGTCTTATTTTAATATAATGGTTTTGTAGCTGGTGGAGGGGTGACCATTGATGCCCTGATGGAAGCGATTCAGGCCACAAGACCCTCCCTTGAGGGGAGCATCAAGGAAGTAGGGGTAGATGTATCTCTGGTGAGAGCAGACCTCCGGAAGGTGTGTGAGAGGGTCATCGAAGTGGAGCAGAGAGTTGGCACTGTGGAGGATCATCTGCAACTCTCATGAATCAAGTGGCGGATTTAGTGAGGGCGACCAGGACAGTGGAAATCCAGGGCGGAGGACGCAGAGGGACGATCGTGCCAGTGCAACATGGCCGGTGGGTGTCCCGGAGAGAGAGGAGGGACCCAGTACAGAAATCTTTGTGGAACACCTCATCTTGGACACCCTGAGAGTGAAGGGATTCTCGAAACATTTCACGGTGGAACGAGCACAGAGTACTGGGCAGAACCCCACCCCCTGGAGGACCACTGAGAGTCATAGTGGCGAAAATCCTAAACTTCAGAGACAGAGATGCCATCCTGCAGGAATCACGAAGAGTAGGCTACTATGAAGTGGGGAACGTGATCTTCCCGGATTTCACATTGGAGCTGCAACGTAAGACCTATGATGCAGTGAGGGTACGCCTCAGGGAACTTATTAAATATATAATGTTCCCCCCCCAAAATCCCCATCAAATTGAAGGTGATCATGGATGGGAAGTCATGTTCTTTTACATCACTGCAGGAGGTGTGGACTTGGCTGGACACGCAGTCGCAGGGGTCGAATGTTCAGGAGGAGGATGAGACACAATGACCAGGGGACAGAGGAGAAAAGGAATGGTGGGGGATTGTTAAAAGAGTAGACCTATAATGAGGTATGACACCAGTTTATGGGTGGGAAAGCAAGCAAGACATGCTTTCATTGACAGGTGGGAAGGAGGCTGCGGGGGGAATCCCTAGACCAGCAACCATTTATCCACTGGGGAAGAGGAGGGTGGGTGTGGGGGGGTCGAAGGTCAAGAGTAATGGGGAAAGGGGATACGGACCTTGGTTGGGGGAGGGATTTGAGGGATTAGGAGGGTGGGGGAGGAGTTGGGAGGACAGATGGGGAAGATGAGGGGTTTAGACAGGAAATGAAAAAAAGGGGCAGAGAGGGGAGGAACAAGGGGGAAGGAGGTTCGAGGGACGTTGGGGGTGCCAACATGTTGGGCACAGTTGCCTAGTCGGTTAGAGTTTGAAGTAAGGTTGGTAGAATGGATTGTAACAGCATATACAGGACAGGGAAGTGGCGAGACGGTGGAAAGTGAATGGAGAGGTAGAGACAATTGTATCCGAAACAGGGGGTGATTGCTTGAGAATCGGGACTTTGAATGGCCGAGGTCTAGGTAAAAAGTTGAAATGTCAACAGCTAGTGGGTATTCTGAAACGTCTACAGCTGGCCCCGATATAAGAAACCCATATTGTACGTAAAGATTTGGATTTAAGAGGTGGTGGTGAGGAACGGTAGTTGGTACATCTTATTCTAAATACGCGCGAGGACTGCTGATTTGGGCAGCAGCGGGGGTGCCCCTACAGATAGGCAGGGTGGTAACTGATGAGGTGGGGATAATGGTAGTACTTCAGTGTGTGCTGGAAGGCAGACACATTTGTGTGGTCAATTCTTATGCTCCTAACGTGGATTATCAGGATTACTTTCCATCGCTGATGCACTTGGTGGGTGGGTATCGTGAGGATTGTTTATATGGGGAGGGGATTTTAATTGCCTTCTACACTCCAATTTGGACAGTACAGGGAGCTCAGGTTTATTAACAACATGCAGTGTCGTCACTGCATAAGATAGTAGGGGATTGGGACCTGGTGGAGTTGTGGAGGGGATCTCATAGGAAGGATCACAGTTACTCCCATTTCTCCAGGGTGCATGGAACTTACTCACGACTGGCTTACTTGTTTGTTGGGGTGGAGCATTTCTGCAGATTTAGTGGTATGGAATACCTTGAAAGGATCCTCTCATTTCACTCACATGGGGGGTGGAAATACGACGGAGGCCCCCGCTGTGTTCCTGGAGACGCTCGGTTGTGGCTCTAGAAATTGGGGCATTCAACAAGGGCTTGGTGGACAGGTGGGGGAGCCCTATTGGAAGTGTTCAAGGTCACGTTTAGGGGAATTTCTTTTCTTTTTTTATCGTTTTAGCTGAAATAAATCAGCTTTTCAATATATTTTACAAAAAAAAACAAATACAATTCGTACAAAGAAAGGAAGAAAAAGAACATCATAACTAAACTTTGATGAAAGAATTTCTCCACAATTAACATTAAAGAGTAATAGTAAAATATAATACCCATCAAGAAAATTAAGATAAAATAGCTTGCTTATTTATAATAAAACAACTCAGTTTCACATTAATTCATTTGACAAGTCCCTGCATCAATTACATCTAAGTTCAAAGCCTTTAAATAATTAACCATCGATAACTGTACTGAAATATTAGTCGAACATAACAAATAAGGCCAGCGACGATCAAAATGCAGAGGCAACATGAAATCAGGTGTTCAAGAGATTCTTAGGAGTTGTGAAGAAAGCAAAATAGACAAAATTTCATGTTAGTAGGTATTATTTTGCGTCTTGCTTGAATTTGTCTAGTAGGCCACAGATCAAAATGCACTCTAAGGATAGCTAGCCGTACCTCTGGTGATGGAGATTTTAAAAGATAAGATTATGGAAACTTAACACTCTTTGACCAAAATCTCAAAGCACAGTTCTGTCTATACTGTAAACATTTGGCCCTAGTGGCAATCCTGTCACAACAATAAATCAGTTATTTGGCTTTATCAGGATTTCTAATTAATGTTTCAGTGGATACATTAGCATTTGCAAGAAAGTTATAAACCTCATTCATCCAAATTGAAACAAATTTATGAGATAATGTAAACATATAGGCCGATACCATTCTCAACATGTTTTTCAAGGGAGTTGAGAAGAGACATTTGCGAAATAAGGCACATAGGCACCAGTGATAAAAATCATGGAGTGAAATTATGCCCAATTCTTAACAAAGCCACGGCCCCGGGACGCACTGTGGGAGATGTAGAACACTGCTCGAGAATTTTGCCTCTAATCGATCAAGTTTCTGGGTTTCCAAATCAGTTGTGTTTCAATGCCATATAATAAACAAGACGTTGCTTTTTGATACCAATAAAGCAGAGCCGGTTTTAACGTAAACTTGCCTTATCTATGCAACAGTAACCTAGTTTGAGATATGGCAGTATTCAACTTCTGCTCTGTGGTCTCTTCATGACCCTTCGGATTCCTAATGCCCTCAAAGATCATCCCCAAGTATGTGCATCTTTTAACAATTTCCAGTTTGGTCTGGTTAATAGACCAGCTTTTTGAGTTACGACCAGTTCTGGAAGCTGAATAGATCGCAATCTGGGTTTTGTTTGTATTAATTTTCAGTAGATTTTTATCAATATAAGAATTAAAGGCCATGATTATCTTTTGAAGACCTGTCAGTGTTTTTGATATGAGCACTATGTCATCTGCATACATTAGATTTGAAATCGGCATGCCATTAAGAATCGCAGAGTCAGAGGATATATTCGCAAAAGTCTGCTTGACATCTTGCATAAAATAGTTAAAAATAGCAGACACAAGCAGACACCCTTGTTTGAGTCCCCTAGCTGTCAAAATGGGTGATGATAATAGCCTATCTGATGTGAGCCGGATGCGTATAGATGTTTCAAAATGAAGTGCATGGATGATGTCACAAATCGTCAGAGGGCAACTGTCTTTTTAATTTGACTTTAGAAGAACACGCAAGATGGAATCAAAAGGTGCATGTAGGCCCACGAAAGCAAAGTAAACGTATTGTTTTGTTATTTGGCATTGGTGCTTAATGGCATTAAGGCAAAAAAGGTTTTAATATGTGTCCCTATACCAGCAACAAATCCAGTTTGCTGTGGATCCCACAAATGACCAGCCATTGTCCAAGCATTGAAGTCACGCAAGATCATTTTAGCAAATAATTTGCCCGGCGCGTCTAATAACGCTATGGGCTGGTAGTTGTGGAATGGAGCGATCTCCCTTTTTATAAATTGGGACGATGATGGACCTTTTCCAATCAGGAATGATATGCACTATTAAGATTTGTTTGAAGATTTCATATAAGATTTCAGCCCAGTATTGCGGATCAGCTTTAAGGATTGCATTGTGTAGACCATCAGGGCCCGCTGCTCTAGAAGAGCTCCATTGCTTGATAAAATCTTCGATGAAAATCTTCGATGATTTCTATGGAACAATCAGTTGTCCATCTTGTCGTAGATCTTTGCACATAAGCTGCGGGATTAAACTCCACATCCGCATATAAAAGTGGTGAAGTGGGACACCGATTGACGTTCTTGAACGCAACTTGTTTGTGCCTCAGCTTGCCGCTGATTTGCATACGAATTGAGGATCACCCATATCTGACACATTTTTACTGGCAATGGCTTCGAGCATTTGCTCACTATCAGTTTGATAGGTAAGGGCTCTACGACCAAACAGCGAATTCTGATATTTGCATTTAGCAGACTTCAATGTCTGTCCAATAGAGGACTCTGTAGAGGCTAGTATAAATCTTCTCTCTCTACGATAGGCTACTTTTTTTCCCTTTAACTTCAGGATGAAACATGTGTAAATGTTTCCCTTTGTCTCGACCAGTAACCATAATCGTATTTCTATATGTTTCTAGGAAGTCTGTATAACATATTAGAGTTTTAGAATTTTTGTTCTAATGAATTACCTGCTTCAGCTCCGCTAATTTTGATTGCGTCCATCGAAGCTTCGTTTTTGCATGATTAACTGAAAACTGCTGGGGTAACCAGTGATGCTCAACCATAGATGAGGACCACTGTATATGTAGAAATAATAAATTGTGGTCGCTTTGCATTTGTGAGATGACTTCAAAAGAGGATACTTCAGTAAACAAATTCTGATCCACATGCATATAATCAATAATGCTGGTGGTAGAGTCACGCTGCCAGGTGTGATGCGCAGGAACATCTCCCTCTACTGCACCATTTAGCATATAAAGATTTCTCCCTCATGAAGTTGAGCCACCTGGTTGCATCTTTGGTTTGGCCTTTAGATTTAAATAAGAGGCAATCAAGATTTAAATCCCCAACTACCACAGCGTCTGTTAAATCTGAATCCATGGTGATTTTATTAAGTAATCTTGCTAAACCTGAATAAAAAGGCCTCATGCACTAATCCAACCGGATTACGATAAATGTTTACAAAAGCAATGTGTTGGGGGCACACAATTTTGAACAATTGGATAAAAGAACTGACAGAGTCCCACTGTGCAATAGATAAACCTTGACTCATGCTTACGCCTACTAGTAAGCCCGATGAAAGTCTGTCTACCCCTAGTACCTGTGCTTGCAGGGAGTAAGATGATTTCATAATGATCCCATGCAGGCGTACGAGTGAGCCACGTCTCTTAGAGAGCTATTATATCAAACTTGTGTGAAAAGGTTTTAATAGACGTTTGTAGGTGGCAGTGCCCTCTGGTGTTCCAACTGGCAACTCTAAGCGACAATAGTTGTATTTGAGTTAAATGTTAAGCCGACGGAATTGGGGGAACACGGGGTCTGACGGTCTGCATGGGCTCCTAAGTACATGTTTGTGTTGGGATGGTTATGTTCAGCTCTGAAGGCAAGTCGATCTGGATCCGGAGGGGAATTTATATATCTAAATCAATTGGGCTCAAAAGAACTCTTCAGGGAAAGTTACGAAAATTGGAAGGGGAAGATAACTGTGCTAGAACAGGAAGCAGTGACATGGTAGCACAGGGCACGGAATCAGCTGACATTTTGGCAACTCATTGGGCGACACAGGACTCACTGTCAATATTTGATGGGAGTCAGAGGGACAATCAGGCAGGGTGACTATTGGTCTGGCCGATACGGCGGGAGCAGCCCGGCACACCATTAATCAGATTAGAGGAGACTCCGGGAACTTAACCGTCACCCAAGAAGGCATCAATGCAGCCTTTCAACATTTCTATCAATCTTTGTATACGAGTGAGGGGACGTTCGAAAGAGGACACACGGGAGCTCCTAGATATGGCAGAATTGCCGGTCCTCGCGTGTGATGTCCAGGAAAAGTTAGTTGTACCAATCGAAGGATCCGAAATATGCAAGGCGGTACGGGCGATGGGAAAGGGTAAATCTCCAGGAGGGGCTGGACTCCTGGTGGAGTTCTACTGTAGGTTCGAGGAACTATTGGTCCCCAGTTTAAGGTGGTATATGAGGGATTCTCCCAGAATCAACACGGGAAGCAATAATAACTGTCATATTTAAAGGAACATAAAGACCCCCTCAAGTGTGCATCCGATAGCCAGACTTTCGTTATTCAATGGTGATGCAAAAATCCTGGGAAAGTTACTGGCTACCAGATTATCCAGAGTGGCCCCAGATTATCCAGAGTGGCTCCAGCTCTGGTACACCCGGACCAGTGTGGGTTCGTAGTGGGGCAGAGCACCACAATGAATCTTCTCAGTTGCATCATGTGATGGACCAGGTTAGGGATTCTCGAAAGGACATGGCGGTGGCCTCATTCGAGGCTATGAAGGCCTTCGACTCCGTGGAGCGGAAATGGCTGTTTCAGGTGCTGAGAGCCTGTAGGTTCAGAGACATGTCACTGGTTGCAACTTCTGCACAATGAACCAATGGCAAGAGTGAAAACAAACGACGGTGTCGCAGAGTGGACGTTAAGCAGAGGGAGGCAGCAAGGGTGCCCGGTCTCCCCAATATTGTTTGCGGTGGTGCTGGAACCCTTGGCAAGATAACTCAAGAAAAACGGGGGATTCAGGCATCCTGGTGTGAGTGGTATGACACATGATCTCCTTATATGCCGATTTGTTGTTATATGTAGGGAATCCCCTAAATAACAATAACCTACCAATCCTACTAGAAGTGCTGGACAACTTCTGATAGTTATCAGGATATCGTATCAATATCGAAAAATCTGTGTCGTTTCTGTTAGGGGGTCTACGCAATCAGGATCCAACAAACTTCCCAGACTGGGGACTAGATGGGAGGAGGACTCGTTTTGGTATCTGAGCATCCAGAATTCTCACAGTATCGAAGAGACCTTTGTACACAATACAGGCAGCGCACTCTTAGGGATAGGGGACTCAGTCCAGTTCTGGAAGACGTTACCGCTAACGCCGATGGGCAGGGTAGCTTTATGCAAAATGGTCACTCTCCCAAGACTTCCATTATTTTACCAACATCCCATATGCTGTTAAGGTCTTCTTTAAGAAGTTAGATCAACGAGTTGGGGAGCTATTGTGGAATTCGGGGAGGAGAAGAATCTCACTGGCAACTCCAAGACGTCCACGTCAAGAAGGGGGTCTCAACCTGCCAAATTATGAGTGATATTTTACAGCAGCCCAGCTACAGGCAGTGCTAAGGTGAGTGGATTCAGGGGTGGGGGGGGGGGGGGGAAGAGGGCTGCAGACTAGTTTATTGGGGAGTCTCCGGCTCATCTAAGTGGAGTGCAATTACTGTGGGGAACAATCGGCGGGAAGGGGAACACAAATGTTTCCCAGGTGGTACAGGAGATCTGGAAGAAGCTTTTGAGAAGTAAACGGGTAGTGTGACTATAGTGCAGACCTACCATGGTAGGGACCTTATTTGAAGGAGGTAAAGTGATGCCATTTGAGAAATTGAGGCAGTGATATGGGATTTCTAGGGGGCAGTTTCTAGCCTACAGGACAATGGTTAAGCGCTTAGCAAGAATATGGGTGGCCATCCCAGAGGAACCCACTACAAATCAATTAATGCAAGTGCTACTGGCAGAGGGCGTGTGTGGGGGGGGGGGCGAGCCAGGATCTCTAGGATTTATCAGTCAATAGGTGAGCTGTTCCTGGAGAGGAGCTAGCAGTTAAGACCAAGTGGGAGAGAGATGCAGGGGAACAGATCCCGGAACGACTAAGTGCAATGTGGGATCAGACTCGAGAAATGCTAGATTTCAATTGATACAATTTAATGTCCCACATAGGGTATATGTAACCCCCGAAAAACTACACTCAATGAACAATACTTTGAGTGCAGATGGCCCAAGATGTGGGGTAGGGCAAGCAGGGATCTGGCACACGCGTTGGGGGTGTTCAGTGATTGCGGACCTCTGGCAAGTAGTCGTATCAAAAATCAACAGGCTACTGGGCGCCACTTTTGAATGTGTCCCAAAATTATGTTTATGGGGATTACTGCAGAGTGAAAAACGCCACAAAACACAAATGCGGCTGGCACAATTTATGCTAGTACTGGCCAAAAGGAGAGTGGCTCTAGCATGGAAGAAACCCCAGGGTCCATCCTCAAGACAGTGGATGGAGGACATCCGTAGGTGGGGGATGGTGGAACTTGATATCTTTAAGAGGCACCGAGATCCGATGTTGGAAGACAGGGGTGGTGGATTGGAGGCAGCTGGTAAATGAGTTACACTCCTCAGACGTGAAGCCCCCGTGAGGAGTGGAAGAGAGGACTGCTGAACTGGAGAGGGGAGGTGCCTGAAGGGAGGGAGATGTGGTAACAGTCAAATAGGGTGAAAGAGCTTCAAGGAACCAGGGTGGGGAATATGCATGGGTGTGCCCCCGCTGGGATTGTGAAAATATGGCAATGTCTTGCGACTGATAACCTCAAAAGGGAACTCTCACGTGTGATGTCCAGGAAAAGTTAGTTGGACCAATCGAAGGATCCGAAATATGCAAGGCGTTACGGGCGATGGGAAAGGGTAAATCTCCAGGAGGGGAGATTTTACCTTGAGACTGTATTTGGTTTGCTCTGCCTAGAGAAGGTTACATAAGTGACAATGACATTCTGCCACCTATGCCATGTAATTGCTCAGATCTATCCTTCACTGGTTTGCACTAAAGTGTATTAAAAAGATTTACACAAAACATTGTACTTTGCCCTCACTTTTATGGCAATAGTGTCCTTCCTCCACTAAAGGCCACACTAGAAAGGAAGGAGGATGAGCCACAGAACATGGCCATTCATAAACAACTTTTACAAAGGTTACTTCTCCATAGCACCAACAAACTTAAAACATTAGACCACACCTGGGTTTTTAATTTTAAAACTTGTACTATTCGAGTTCAATGGTTTTCAAACATACAACATATCTCAAGCAAATAATGTGGAGGGGAGCTTGAGACTCCTACATATTCCCTTTTCTTGTGGCTACCTTAGATTGGCCCTGTGGTTTCTCAATCCCCACCTTCTCCAGAATGGCAAAAGAAATGTCATTTTCGTTCAGTTCTCAGAGGCCCCTTTCACAATTCACCAGATTTAGAATGTTAACCCAATAGGTTTTTATCTCAATCTTTCTTCCCGACAGGTGTTCGTTAAACCAATAGGTTTTTATCTCAATCTTTCTTCCTGACAGGTGTTCGTTAACCCAATAGGTTTTTATCTCAATCTTTCTTCCCGACAGGTGTTCGTTAAGCACAAATCTTCCCTGAAAGTGTAGAAGGGCTTTGGAAAATTGCCAGTGCTTGTTGGAGTTTTTAGTGACATATTTTCTAATTCCTCTTTTCCAAACGTTCCGAAGGGTTCAGAGTATGACACTCACAATCACTTCCTTGAGGATTCTAAAAGGAATTTCTCTGGCTTGTTTCCGGTTAGTCTCTTCAACCTCTCACTAGAAACAGGAACAGTGCCATGAGCCTTCAAATCGGCTTACATCTAACCACTAAGACACCACTGGAAACGTGCAAGACCTTACCAATTGGCGACCCAATTTTAATTTCAAATATCCCATACCCGACAAAGATACTAAAAAGCTAGGTCTACAAACAAATCGTGCAGTACATGGAAAATCATCATCTGCTAGATCAGGCACAAGTAGGCTTCAGACCAATGAGAGGAAGGGAAACTGCCCTACTGTCCACCTGGAAGGATCCAAAGACCAACAGCGATTCCAACACAAACTCAGCACTAATAATACACTCTCTCAGCAGCCTTCGACACGGTCAACCACGACACCCTAATCAAAAGACTAAAGAATATTGGGATCAGCAACACAGCCCTCTTCTGGCTAAAAGCATGCCTGAGAGAAATAAATGAAACAACGTGGCTAGCACCATTCAAATCAACATCTCAAAAAACAACATGGAGTCCCACTGGGCTCGTCGCCATCACCGTTACTCTTTAATATCTACATGACACCCCTAATAAACCTCATCAAAAGACATGGCCTCACCTACTACAACTACATAGATGACACCCAAATCATCTACAAAATCGACGCCAGCGAGGTGAAACCACAAGACTAACCAACTGTCTCAGGAACTAAACTAATGGATGAGGACCAACAGCTTTAAACTCAATCCGGACAAAACTGAAATCATGATCACACCAAACGCCTTGGTAAACAACTAGCACTTTCGGTGGCGGTCTGAGCTGGGAAAACCGCTGAAGCCATCCACGGTGGTAAAAAAAAAAAAAAAAAAAAACTTGGAATCCTAATGGACAAAGAACTACCACTAGAACCACAAGTCAATGCATAGTTGCAAAATGCTTCTTCCACCTGCACACAATCAAGAATATACTTCCCTTCCTGTCCTTCACAGACAAAACACTTCCCCATCATCTCTCTCGTAATGTCAAGAATGGACTACGCCAACAGTACCTACCTGAGAATGCCATAATACCTGTTGTGGAAGCTACAATGGATACAGAATACAGCAGCAAGACTACTCCTTAAACTCGTTTGAGACAACACCAGCACTAAGAACGCTGCATTCACTGCTAGTCAAAAAAAGAAAATTTTCTTCAAAACACTGTGCATAACACAGAGCGATCCACGGCCAAGGAGCAGAATTCATACGGGAATAATTCACCATCTACAAACCAACATGAACACTGAGATTCTGCAACGACACCCACTTTGAACTGAAACAATAATCAAAACAAAAACTGGGAGGATCAGCATTCTCTTGGATAGCAGGGAATCTCTGGAACTCGCTCCCAAAGGAAATACGAACATAAGAGGATCACGATCTCTTAGCTAATTCATTGTGGCGTCCCTCAGGGCTCTTGCGTGTCGCCTACAATATATAATGTTTTTACTAAACCGCTCTTTGATGTACTTGATTATCTGGGTGTCTCCTACACAAATTATGCAGACGACACCCAGATACTCATTCCCATCACTGGAGACTACTTAATTGATACCAAGGGCCTGAACAACGTCTACCTGGTCATCCAAGCTTGGATGGCACAACACCAGCTATGCCTCAACGACGACAAGACGGAGCTCCTCATCCTGGGCACCACGCAACGCATCAGCAAACTTGAGCCATCCTACCAATCGTTCATTATTGATGGCAACACCATCCAAGTTTTGAAAGACACTAAAACCCTAGGCTTTTACCTTGACACCACACTATACTTAACGCGTCGAACAAATGCTGTCAGATCAGCCTCTGCATATACCTGCAAACTTATTGCAGCCTGCAGGCCATTTCTGACTACCCCCAATAGTGTCACACTGGCCAGAACCCTCATGTCCCAATTGACTATGAAGGGCCCTCTACTTAGGAACCAGCCAAGAGAACATGAACAAACTACAAATCACCCAGAACAACGCTATCAGAGCTGCCTTAAACATCCCCCGAAACTCCCATATCTCCGAAACTAGAACCAATCTACATTGGCTACCTGTCAAACAGAGAATTGCATTGAAATCTCTAGCCCTCACCCACAAATATCTGGCCAACAAGGCCCCCCGGTACCTTTGCAGCCGGCTATCACGCCACGCACCTACACGACCTCAAAGGACCGCCTAGACCCACTGTCCATCAATCCCGAGGTTCAAACTTCAAAAAGCTGGGGGCACAAGCTTCCCCGTCCTTGCCTCCAAGCTTTGGAATGCCCTCCCGATCACCATTAGATCTGAGGAGTCTTTTAGCGCATTCAAAACCAAAACGAAATCCTGGCTCTTCAATCAGTGTTGAAACTTCATTCACCACTGCCCTACCTGCACTGACCCACCTCACCTGCTGTACACTTTTCCCCCATGTCTCTTGTAACACACTTGCTTTGTAAACTATGTATAGTCTTATACTTGTTATCTAGTATGCATGTACATTCACCTGTGCCTAAAATATGTTTCTATATATGATCATTATGTACCTTTGTTCAAGATGCGCCGGTGCATGCACACTCACCTTGTGCCTAATGTATGTATATTTATAAATGCTCATTATGTAACCTTTGCTCAAGTTGCGCCCTGATGCCTCCGGGCCCGATGGTGCGTGTTACAAATAAAACAAATACAAATCTCAATTTCGAAAAGCTGTTAAAAACATGGCTCTTTAACAATCCGAAATAAGAACACCCCTGAGCGAAATATTTCCACCCACTACAAAACAAGAGAAATACAAGAAGGCAAAACTGCTGTAGAGATATAACTCAAACACCTTGAGTGGGCAATGTACTGATCCCAGGTGTGTGGAGGGTGGCCACTGCTCTGGATCCGGATGTGTCAGAGGGTTTACAATGTTGAGTTTAGATAAGGCTCAGGATGATCAATGCGGTGGGCTTGGATAGATTTCCAAAGCAACCTTTGTGTGGAATCTGGATGCAACTGTGGAGGGCCATGGTAACAAATTCAGAGGTAGCAAATACTTTAACCTGACTGAGCATGAGGGTGACAACAGTCCTCGATCCAAATGACAACCCTCAAATCATTCTCCCTACTCACTCTACTGCAACACATAAGATCATTGCACACGACAACGAGCCACACACACCACCAAAAAAGAAAACAGGCCAAACTCACAAACTGGACACACCCACGCACCTAGCACAATACAACAACCTCCAAACTTCACAAACCAGCACGGTGACTGGTTTTCCAAACTGAAACTACCAACAGCACATCAAAGCTCTTGCGCTTGTCCCTCTCTATCCCACTAACAACTCCCCCTCACCCCACCAGACCACCAGGTCACCAAAAGGCCACGCAAGTGGCATCAGTGCATGGTACAAGATAGTGAAAATGGGTCCTGAGGCTCTGTCCTGACCTAGGTAAATGCCCCCTCTTCGCCCCCATCCATTTTTGTTTCTTCACCCCTTTTTCCTCTCTGCCTCCCCTTCCCATCTCCCCATACCTTGATTCCCTCTCAGACCTCTCCCCTGTCCTCCCACCTCAACTCCCCATGAGTGACTGGCCTCCCTCGAAAGCTGCGCTCTTAGCAGAGGATACCCCAACACTACATGACGGTACCAATCAAAGACGAACAATGCTCAGACTGTTTTTTCCGTACTGAAGCTGCCAACAGCACATCAAAACTCTCTTGCTCTTCTCCCTCTGTGAGGTCAGAAATGTGAGGCAGACAACTTTGTAAAGGGTTTTCAAAGTTCGACATTTTGTTAAATAAAAATGTTGGATGAACGCCTCGCGGTCCTTACCCAGACGAGGATTTCCCTGCCTAAAATAAACTAAAGGAAACACTCTAACAAAAGGATATCTGACCCTCACACTTGTACATTCAATAAAGCAATTAAGAAAGGCATGGCAGTTCAATTCAACAAATATATAACATACAAAATTCACAATATGATCACCGTCGTTTCTCAACCTGGGTGAATTCCCCTTAACCAGGTCTGAGCAAGGGTTTGCTCCACAGCTCAAAAGAAATCCTGGTTACCCCACAGAGTTCCAACACAGTTCTTGAGGATTTAAACTTGAAAACAAAAAGTTCTGTTGTCTCAACAATGTTCCAAAAGATCTAGTATGTTCCAACTCCTCCTGCAGTAAGAACAGGTTTAACATTTGTCTTAGTAAACAATTGTCTTTGTCAGGATGATTTGCCACAAACCTGGACTTCTGAAGAAAATGCAACTCCTCCATTGCAGGAGTCTTTGATGGAACCACAGTTCAGCACTCAACTACTACCTGGTTTACACCCATGGCAGGCCTTCAACAACAACTTAACAAGGTTTTGTTGTCAAACTTTAAACCACTTTCAGGGGGAAACCAGGAAATCACATTAGTGCTCTTTAGGACTCCTTTGCAACTATGCTCATCTCCCTCTGGATAATCTTCTCCATAAGGGCAGCCTGTTTGCCACCTTTCTTTCCCCCTCTACACAAACAACCAAATAGTGACCAGGATATGGTCTTACTCGGTTTCTGTCTTGGCTTTGACAATGTGCGTTTATATCATTTGATGATCTGTATTTCACAACACATGCACAGCAAGTCTTAAAACTCTTGGGTTTCCCAATATCCCCCTCTCGCCTTGAGTAATGTTAGTTTGGTGTTGCTGTTTTTTGTAAAATATATTTTTGGCTTGGGTATTCCTTGTAGGCTTTAAAGCTTCCCCACAGGGTTTTTGGGCCTTCCACCAACTCACACGCTTGCTTGCATAGTCACTTTGGTTCAATAAGCATAACCTTTGTCGTTTTCTATTAGTTTGGTATTCAAAATTGTTATTACTGCTTCTTTCACTCACACGCAAGGGAAACTGCCTTTCGTGATGACGCAAATAGCGTCAAAGTGCTCCGCAGACACTTACAAACAATTAACTCACCGAGTAAGTCGCTCACTCACGCTCTGCTTGGTGTTTGCAGGTTTTCTGTCGTTGTGGCTGCTCGAACAGTCTCCTCTGGTCTCCACTCCAGATAGGCTCAGGTACAACCCAGACACCTGAAGCCTTTAAAGAGGGCACACTTCCTTCACTGCTTCAGCTTCCCGCTGTGTGACCTCTGCACAACAAGCCTTCAATAGTCAAGTGTCCTTTTCTCACCCTTTCCGCTGCACGACCTCTGTAACAAGGATATCGTGAGGCAAAGACCCTCTCAGGTCCCGCTAATGCGTTTGGCTTCACAGTGGTCGCAGCGTCTTCTTTCGCCTCCAGCTTCACTTTGCTCTGCATACACGGCCTGCACTGCTTTCTCCTCTCCTGCTGCTTTACTGCCTGCACCCGAGGGGGCTTTTCAAGCCTCTCGGTCCCCCTCAGGTGTAGGTCGTCTACACTAATTAGCCGACTGCGCCTACAGCAGTATTGCTCTGCATCCCACTTCTGTCACTGTATTGAGAGAATTATGGGACTTGAAGTCCCTGCCAACTAAGTTAGTTTTCCTAACATTTTCTACTTTGATGACTTAATCTCCGCGCTCTCCAGTATTTATTGAAGGAGTATCACACTATTTATTCATCAGTCTTGTTTGAAAAGAGGAATAAGGATTTTTAGACTTTTTACAGTCAATATTCACAAACTTGCTTTCATTACCCCCTTTTGAGTTGAGGAAGTTTCTAGCTCTATCAGGTTGAGAAGTGATTGTATTCCTTTTTATACCACAGGAGTGCTGGCTGATTTCACCCACATTAAGATGTTCCAACAGGTGAAACAGCTAGTTTATTGTGGCAACAAGCAATTATATACTTTGCACTGTCGATAGGTCTTCCCTAGAGGAAGGCAAATACTGTGTCTCACCACACGGATTCCTCTCACTTCTCTGGGCCTTTTCTCCTCCCAGGAGCTTCTCCGGTAGAACACCAACCCCTGAGGTCAGGATCAGGAAGCGTCTGCCTTTCTCTGGCCACCTGGGAGGAGCTCTAGGCAGGGATAAAGTGAGGAACGCATAGGATTCATCTCACCCTCACATTCCCACTAACAAACAGCCCCCCCAACCCTCCTATTGCAGATCTGCCAGAGCGCCAAGATAGCACGTAAGTGGCAGCAGTGCACGGTACAAGACAACAAAGTTAGGGTCCGATCACTTCCGGCTTCCTGTCAAATTTACAGTTGCCACTGGGTCTCCACCACAGGTTTAAAAGCAGACAGAGTGAGGGGTGTGGCGGAGCCGAGCGCCGGAGCAGTGCAGATTGCGATGGCTCCATAGGCTGATGGCGTTCTGGGGCCAGTAAGGTGCCCAAAATTATTTTGCAGAAACTGAGCCTGGGCGGCCCAACAGTGAGCATGGTGGAGTCGCCGAGTTTTGGGCAGAGGGGGCGTCATGGCGATACGGCAGACCCCGCTCGGTGAAACCAGATGGCGTCCTGACTAAGCAGAAGATGGGAGCTGGGCCCGAGGCAGCTTCTACCCACTGAAAGCAATCACAGCAGAGGCGTGGCTTGCCTCTCCTTCAACTGTTCGCTGGTTGTGCCGATCACCTGAGAGCCTACAGCAACTTAGCTGGGGACCTACCCAGCCCTCGTCCTGAGCTCCAAAGTGGATGGTGTCCGATTGCTGGGCTCCCGAGGCAGGGATGCCCAGGCTCCTTTTAGAGCATCAGACTCCCTTGATGGGCGAGGGCCCCAGCGTCAGTGCTGGAAATTACAGTGCTGGTGGAGTCCTGAGGCAGGTGAGGCTCCGGCAGAGGTGGGCGGGCTTGCTTAGCCCTACTGTCTGCAGGGGTTGGGAGACTACCCTGCTCCTCCTGTGGTTGGTACTGGAGACTTCCTCCCCACTGCCCCCACACACACACACCCTAAACAGGGAAACCTGGGTTGCTGTTTGCTGAACAGACCAGTGACACTGAATAGGAGCGTCTGGTCAGAAGCGTTGTGGGACATTATTGTCCAGGGACTGGATTTGAGTCTCTAGGGCTCTGATTCTGCTCGCCTTGATCTGTGTCCCTCCTTGGTGAGAGGATACTGTGCGAGGGTCATGTCCTTATATCAGTTGAGTTGGCACAAGGAAAGCCAGTTCTCTCCAACATGGTTGGGAAATCCCCCAAGAGTGGTAAAGGAGGCGATATGCTGGCAATCATGCACAATCACGACTGAGGCTCATGTGCATGCGGACAGTGCGGCCTGGGACCGGGTGGTCCGGACCATCAGAGCAGATCTATGCCAAATGCTCATGGATATTTAGAAAGATATCCAGGGCGCAGTAGGGGAACTCACTCAAAGTGCCTGGGATAGACGAGTGAGTTGTAGCAGCTGAGATCCGGTCTCTAGGTCCTCGAAGAGGAAACTGAATTTTCATATGATGGGTCACAGCTTGCGGGTAGGCTGGAAGAGCTCGAATCTGCCTAGGAGCACTTGAACCTATGTCAGGAGGACCCGGAGAACTGGTCTAGAAGAAATAGCATCAGGCTTCGGAGGAGCCCGTCACAGATGCCGGATTCTGGCCTGCTTTCCAACATGGGTACTCTGTTTAGAGACCTGCTGCAATGGCTGGCTGGTGGAGCTTGATTGTACTGATCGGGTGCATTAGTCGGCCAAATCTGCAGCAACTGGACTCTTGATGCATTAACTAGAGTACACGTCTACACGATCAAGGAGGACATTATGGTTGCTGCTCGGCCTAGTCCAGCTCTTGAGTTCAGGGGCTCCAGGATCTTGCTGCTCCACGACCTCACCCCATCCACGTTAGCTAAGAGGCGCTGTCTCCCCGGGACTTCATGCAGTGGCTTCGGAGCAAGAATGTGAAGTACCGCTGGGGGTCCATGCAGAGTGATCTTAACAATGGAGGGGAGAAGAGATTGGTTTCTCGATGCAAGACGCTATGCCGATTATGAGTCTTTCCGTCCGATGGGCGAACGACAAGATCGCAGAACCGTAGGAAGACCGCTGGTCCAAGGGCAGGCTCAGGCCCTGGGCGCACCTCAGTCTCGTGAGCGGAAGATGGAAGAAAATGTTCTTGAGGCCAGGCCACCCTATCAAATTCTCTCCCCTCTCCCCCCCAGACAAGTTGATCCCAATACCTAGCTCTTTTATGGCCCGTTAAGCCAGAGGTCGGCTCAGGCTCACTCTGATTTTGGGGGCATCGGGCCCTGGTGGAATGGGGCTCAGCTCATGCTGGTCCTGGCCTAAGGATCTATATAGCCTTATGGCGAAGGAGGGCTTTCTTTGTTGGGGGAGAAAGTGGAGGGTGGGGGATAAAGGTTTAGGTTGTGGGGGGTTCTTTTTCTATTCAAATGTTCGCACTTTTGAGTGCTCGGGGTGCTATTCTTGATACAAGTTGTAGATGTGGGTGGAGACAGGGGTTCATTGTCGTTCGCCTTATGGGGGAGGGCAGAATACTTAGGGTAGCTCAATGTGCAGGGACTGAATTCCAAGCTTAAAAGAAGGTTGATGAGGAGCCTCCAGACATCCAAGATAGCCATTGCCATGCTTCAGAAAACCCACTTGCTTCCTGCGGACGAAACTTGCATGAGGTACAGGGCCTTTTGTGTTTTGCCTCAGCGGAGGGTAAAAATAAATTAAAGGTGGGCGGTTGCCATACTGATTGCCAGAGAGGGCCCCTTTCTCCCGGGTGAGTTACCGGAGGGGAGATTCATCCTCATGTGGGGAACTCTGTCGGGCTTCCCAGCAACACTGGCTTCTCTGCATCTCCCTAATGACAATTAACATGATTACATGGCATCCCTGCTCCCGGTTTTGGCAGAATCTATCATGTGTGTAGTGCTTCTGGGGGATGACTTTAATCTCGTCACAGATCCAGCAGTGGACAAGACATTACCCCAAGCCCCAGGGGAATATAGACGCTCCTTGGCCTTGATGAAAGTACTACGAGAGTTGGATGTTGAGGACGTCTGGAGGCTTCATCATGAAAAAGAAGCAGAAGTTACGTTTTACTCGCATGGTCCTAAGGGGTTCACTTGCATTGATCTTCAATTGGTTTCAGCCTCGTTAATTCCTTACATTTCTAATGCGGTCATAGGCCCTAGATCGGTCTCCGATCACGCTCTGGTTTCACTCTACTTGAGGGAAGTTAGGCCTCAACCCTCGGCCAGGCGTAGAGGCTCCATGAACCTCTCCTCCAGGATCCACTAATACTTTGGGAAATGCACAGGTTATAGCTAATTATATCAGGGCAAATGACAAGGATGGGTTAGCATCTGGGGTGGTGTGGGACGCTAGGAAAGCAGTGGTAAGGGGTGAATTTATTAGCTAGTCAGCCTCACACTTTGCTGCTGGGGCTAGCAATGGGGCACTATTGGAGGCCCAAGTGAGTGAACGGGAGATCGAGCAAGCTCACAAGAAGTCACAGGGGGCACAGAGTTAAGGCTGGATAGATCCAATCTGGAGGCATTGATGGCCTCCGATAAAGTCAAGTCCCTGATCCGAACGCAGCAGTCTTATTATTCTCAGTCGAATAAAGCCATTAGGTACCTAGCGTACAAGCTGAAGAAACAGAAAACTAGAAATAGCATTCAGGCAATCAGGAATGGGAGAGGAGTCCTCTGGCACTCGGAGTCGAAGAAGCTTGAGACATATACAGAGTTCTACAAACCATTGCTCCAGGAGGAAGTTCCAACACTGGAGGCCCACAACTCCTTTTGGCCAAGCTGCCCTTCCTTGAATCTCGGGCAGAGCCGGACTGAGCCATCAGATCCCTTCCTAACCCGAAATCTCCGGGCCCTGATGCTTTTACACTTGCATTGTACAAGACATTTAAGGTGCAGTTGCTGACTGCTCTTACTTCTCTTTTCAATTAGTTCTTAGCATCAAAGGCAGTTACACAATCGATGGGCAAATCATACCTCTGGTTGCTACTTAAGCTGGGCAAGGATGCCACCCTTTGCAGATTCTATCACCCGATTTCCCTTCTCAATATGACGCGAAAATATACTCTTAAGATTTTAGCTACACGGTTGGAGTGCTTGACCGCTTTGATCTCACCTGACCCGACGGGGTAGATTGTAGGATGGAGCTCACATGGAAATATTAGGAGGGTCATTAATGCTATACAGTTAGGAGTGGCTAGCAAGACCCCTCTGACCCTGTTGGTGCTGGAAGCCGATTAGGCTTTCGATAGGGTGGATTGGCGCTTTATCAGGCTTACCTTTCAAAGTTCAGGTTCAGACCAAATTTCATGGACATGATGATGGCTTGATATGATTTGTTAAGAACCAGAATCACCAAGGATGGCAGTTATTTGCGCTTTGTTTCCATCTCCAGGATGTACATACCTGGGCTGTGTGATGAATTCTACCGATCTCTCACTAAACCCCTGCCTAAAGTGTCCTCCCAGGTGGCCACGGAAAAGCAGATGCTTTCGGATCTTGAATATGGGGTGGTGTTTCCGCAGGAGGATACCCTGGGAGGAGAAAAGGCCCAGGGGAGTGAGATGAATCTGTGGGATGAGACACAGTATTTGTCTCCCTTCGGGGAGTATGACTAGGCAATACCCAAGTATATAATGGCTTATTGCAATTCACTTTCTTCCTGTTGCACAAGCTATGCATACAAATAGGGGTGAATTCAATCATACGCTCCTGGGTCTTAGAAGAAATCGAAACCCTTCTAACATTCGGGAGATTGATGAAACTGAAAACCTGCTCAACACCAAAAGGGCCATTGAAAGGAATAATATCAGAATTACCTTCCCCTATACAATCTAAGATAAGGACCAACTCTTCCAAAATGCCTTTTGAGAATGTTATAAGGAATAAACTGTGGTTAGTAAAACAGAAATGAGAACGCCTGATTTTAGTGCTAGGGGCTTCAAGTCCCATCATTTCCTAAGTACTGGGATGAAGAACAGGGTTGAATAGGCACAATATTGCGGAGGTGGTCAGTTCATTAGAGCAGATGACGCATGCCTGAGGGAGACAGAGGCTTAAAAGCCGACAGCAGGTGCAGGCCATACAGCTGGCTTTGTTGGTGGAGAGTAGAAGAAATCAGCAGCAGAAGCAGCGTGGTCCATGCCGTCAGCCCAGGCAGAAGCAGGAGGAGCGAAAAGACGCCAGGACCGTTACATGGCAGGTATCAACTGCCAGTCCCGAGAGGGCCTATGCCCCTAGAAATCTGAAATGCAGAGGTCGCGCAGCGGAAGGCGTATTGGAGGAAAGCTTTCCCCCTTGTGACCTTATATGCAGAGGCAGCACAGCAGGAACTTGTGTTGGTGCGCACCTGAAGACCTCAAGGCTGTCTCCAGTGTCTGGCATGCACCCGAGAGCCTCAGCAGCAGGGGGTGCTCCAAATAGAAGTGGCATGGACGAAGGCAGACTTACCAAAGTGGTTTTCCGGTTCAAGTAGATCCACAACAGCTGAAGTCATGTGATCAGCGAAGGAAATAGGAGGTGCGCGTCTGATCCGGTGAGGTCACAGCTTGTTCGTGACCCCGCAGTGCTCTGTCCTCGCTCACGTAGTGAAAGCAGGCACCCATCGAGTGAACAGCACTTGCAAAGAGGCAGAATTGTAGAAAATAAGCACAAGCAACACTCGCATGTGACTGAAAGTGAGTCACATGTTACTGATCCAGATCGGAATATTGTAAAACAGCAGCGGCAGTATTCTCTTGTGAGTGAAATAGATTCCCAAGTTGGTTTCAAACATTAAATCAGGGCAAAGCAGCAAAACAGTAGCAAACCAAAGCCAAATGGCGAGAATTCTGAAAGTGTAAATCTGTGGAGAACCCAAATACCTGTGGGGGCGACCTTCTTTGGTTGCTTGTGCAGTGGGGAACCAAGAGAGGAAAAAGGGCTGCCCTACTGTGAGTAGTTATCTAGAAGGAGGGGAGCATCATTTGCAGAAGAGCATCAATGTGAATCTTGGTTTCCCTGAAAAGTTGTTAAAGTTTTTGAAGCTACAATCATTTGTTGAATGCTGTGAAGCTGTTCTAATCTCCCATCAGTTGACATTGACCACAAAAGCACTTGTAATAGTAAAAGGCTGTTCAGGCAGGGGATTATACCCGGATAGTGATCCTTTAGAACTGGTAGGGAAGCAGGCCAAGACCAGGCGTGCTACAAGGCGGTCTTGGTACTTCATATTGTTTGTGGAGTCAAAGAAAGAGCCAAGCAAGGCTGTTAGAGACATTGTATTTCTTGAGTTGTTAAAGTGGCAAATCATCCTAACAGCGACAATCGTTGATGCAATTGAGGAACTGAGACACTATTTAAAGAAGAATAAGAAAATACATATTTTCTGTGTTGGAAACTTCTGTTGACAAGCTGAAACAAACTGTTTTGAACTTTTGTTGTGAATCAGGATTTCCTTGTGGTCTTTTTTGCACTTTAAAGGACACGTACAAACCTGTGGAAGGGGAGTTTGTACAGGTTATGAGAAGAGACTTCTATTTTGAATTCATTCATTATTGTTTTGAACTACTATATATTTCCTCATTTGTTGCATGTCTAAGTGTGAGGGACAGATATCCTTTGTTAGAGTGTTTCATTTAGTTTATTTTAGGCAGGTAAATCCTTGTCAGGTTAGGGATAATGAGGCGTTCATCCAACCGTATACTGAAATAAAATGGCATTTGTTGAGAAAACTTCACAATGTGGTCCACCTCACATTTCTGACCCCTCGCAACTGTCCCTGGTCTCCTCTCATCTTCATGCTCATGATGGAAAACTTGGCCACCCAAATTCGCTACAACTCACAAAATACGTGCATCCGTTTGGGGCAAACGGAACACAAAGCTGCCTTTTAAGCGGATGACTGCTTGTTATTAATGTCCCATAAACTTGAATTCCCCCTAGGGAGTTGGACGGTTTCCAGACCGTCTGAAACTTCATGGTGAAGTCCATGGGTCTGAACAGGTTTCTCACAGGAATTTCAATGCAGTAATGCAGAGCTTGAATATTTGGGGATAAAATGGACTCCATCAGTTGCGGGCTTATAGAAGGCAAATGTGCCCTTGTTCAGCGTGTTGGCAGATGATTTGTCCAGAGATACGTTAGCTGTGCCCAGACTTCTCTACTACGAGTCATGCCCAAACCCTAGAGACCCGCTATAGACGCTGCACCGGAAGGTTATGAAATTCATATGGGCGGGAGACAAACCCGGGTCAGTAGGAAGGTTCATCACGCAAATAAATATTGTGGGGATCTGGGGCTGCCTTTTATACAGAACTACATCCCTGCGGCTAATATCGCCATGATTTCATCTTGGGGTGAGGAGCGCCCTCTGGGCTGATATGGAACAGTCCGCGGCAGGCCTCTCTGAGGGATCGCCCACACATGGGCGCAGCAGAAAGAGGGTCTGGTCGTCTCTTGCCATCCAATAGGGCTTCCCTGTCATAGTGGAACAAGGCAATCAGGCAGCAGGAGGGGAGGAGGGGCAGACGGGACCCTTATCGCTGGTTCAGGGTAACGCTCACTGTGCCCCAGGGTTGGAGAGGGATTCCTTCACACATTGGATGGAGGTCTGTCCCACCTACACCAGCTGTATTGGGATGAGACTCCACTGATGTAAGAGAATTGCAGGGCCGATCTGAGACTGAACGTTTTTGGTATTTCTAGCTCCGCCATTGTATCACTAACCCCGTTACAAGGATACTGCATTTGAGACCCTTTCTGGAGCTGAAACACATGCCACAGGAGGGCAACCCACTCATAAAAATCTCCATAGTTTACAAATTGTTAGACAGAACCGACACTCCCAACAGGTTCATATGACTCAATGGGAGTGAGATGGGGCAAATCCCTTTTGGAGGAAGCCTGGGTGTGGATTTGGCAGAGGGCAGTGACCTTATCACGCTGCGTCACCAATGAGGAAAACACCTAACAAGTTGTTGCATCGCTGGTTCTTCTATCCTACCCAGATTCATAAGATTCATGCCTCAATCGCGCCCTCATGCTGGAGGGGGTGCGGTCAGAATAATGACTACCTACATATGTGGTGGACATGAGAGAAAGCTCAGATTTTGGTAGGAGGTTATAGCCCTAAAAGGGGAAATTACTTTGTCCAAATAACTTATCACCCCAATCGTGGTGCTCTTAGGAGATACTTTGAATTCGGTCTAGCCCCCGAGTGGCAATAGGTTGACGCCGCTGGCAGGTCACATAGCTCTGACCAACAATTGGAACAACAAATATACCATAGGTGAACGGCTGGTGGTAGAAGATTTGGGAGATTCCAGCTGTAGAAAAGGTTTGGGTGGTCCAAGGTCGCTTATTCAGGCACGTTAACGTTGGTTCCCTGTGAACAAATTGTGAGAAATTCTCAGCACGTTCCGTCAAGACACAACATTTTCATTGATTTAGGGGTTGCAGCTCTTGTATTTAATTGAGCCTGGGAGTGAGATGCAGGGATACTAGTGAGCTGGCCATTTGATGTCCCTAGCTGCTACCCTGATGTTACGCCCCTGTATCTTTGCATCATCCCCGTTGCACTCTTGGTATTCCAAGAATGTTTGGTTTTGTTTTATTGATATTTGTAAAACTGATAAAGCCTTTATTATAAAAAAAATTTAAATGCAGGTTGCATTTGGCTCAGAGGGGGTATGTAGAGCCAAAGGGAACTCTAGAGCATTACCACCTTCTTCCCCTAGGGTTTTGTTTTATACTTCCTGGAGCAACTTTGCCAATTCTCTTCCGTTCCTGTCCCAGTTGATGCCATGCCACTTGCCTGGTCTTCCTTCCACACTTGGCCGAGACCTACCCTCTTTCCTTTGGCAATGCTTGCCATTTCATGCCTTCCTTTTCTCACGGGATCCTGACACCTTAGCCAACCACCAGTCTTCCTCCTCAATGACCCCTAGTGCTGGTTCTCCGGTATGAGTACCTGTTCTCCACCAGTCACCCATTTTCCATTTTCTTCCACGACTGCCTCATTCTCGTCTGCGGACACCACCTTGTGTTCTTCCATCACCATTACTGATTTCCTCATATGGCCACCACCTTGGTCTCTCCGATCAACCCTGTATGTTCTTTTACTGTTTCCACCAACTTATTTTCTTCCCTCATCACCCTGGCTCTCCTCCTACCACCTCTTTTGCCACTACCGGATGCTCACTTCTCGCCGCTATCTTGGGCTTCCCTCCTGCCATCACCTTCTGTCATTCTCCACCTGTCACCATCTAACAGTCTCCTCTCCTTGCTACTGCCAATGTTTTTCATTCTCGCTTCTAGCCTTCTTTGCATTCGTCTCTCCTCCTCCAATCTCGTTGCCCCAACTCACTCGCAAATGGACCATTCTAGCCAGAATTCACTGCCGGCTAGCACCGGCTAGCACCGGCTAGCACCGGACAAGCACCCAGGTCCTTCCAAGGTGGCCCCTTTTAGCTTTTTGCGACTCCTCCCTGGATCTGGTCTCAAGATAATAAAGGCACATAACTAAATTTCTTTGGCCTGACTTGGCATTGGTCAGTTTTGTAAAACCATTGTAGCTCAGGTGCCATGCATGCCCGAGTTAGGAGACTATGCAAAAGCTAGAACGTGGCTTTACAAAGCAAGGGCCATCTTGGTAGTGGATGCCGCCACTCGCGCACATGCATCGGAGCACTCTCCATCCGGCGAGTGCTCATGCTGCATGACCTGGGTGAACAGTGAATTGGTAAACTTAAGTTTTTCTCCCACGTGTGCCTTTTGCTGTGCGGACTGTTGACAGTCCGTTAGAGAGTCTCTGCCTCTTCCTGACTGAATATCTTTCCTTTGGCAATTTGTTGGTAGTCACCTAAACTCAAATTCAGACTAAGTGGGGGTGACATGGGGTCCTAACCATACTTCCCCTCTCCCTTGCACTTTTTCCCCTCCCCCCACCCTTGCACTTTCTGAATGACACCTGGCCTAGCAGGATCGTTGTCTGTCTCCTCTTGTTCTCTCCCCCCCCCCCTGCCTCGTCGCGCCTTGAAACACTTGTGTATAGGTGCGTTATAAATGCCATATCATATCATCCACTGTCACAAGGAGGCATCTGACCCAAGGCACCCAAACAGATCCACGCAGAAGAAGGCAAGGGACTTTTCACAGGTTTTAAAACATGCTCTGTATCTATGGACGTCCTTTAAACGATCACCTACTCTCAGGTTCCACTGGAAGGCTAGACATGGAAGTCATTCCATGTCTAGCCTTCCAGTGGAACCTGAGAGTATCTGTGCAATAAACTCACCTCCCACATGGGCTTTATTCCTTCTTTGAAGAGATGAAAGTCACTGTGGCCAGTCAGATCCCCAGGACGAACCATGTGACTGTAAAACCTCCAAAACTGCTCCACCTGTAAAAAGGACACAGACAAGTCAATAATTACCTTTTATGGTACCCTATTCCAAAAAAAACAAATGCAAATAATTGAAGTGGGACAACAGTCTCAAAACAATCATATAGAAAAAGCAGTTTTACAGTGAAATGATTTTCTTTGTTGGGGATGAATTTGTTGGTTTATACGTCTGCGTGAAAAAATAAACTGCCACTTGGTAGTAATTCAAAAAGAGGATAAATAAATGAATGACCAGGTGTTCTCAACGACCACTTTATCCTCGCTTGGATGCACACTGTTGAGTTGCCTGAGAAATGACCAGCACTTGTAAGCTGGCCCGCTTTATATATGGGACTGTACCTGCACTCATCTGCAGGGTTGCTCTACATTATAAAGTTAAGAAAAGAGTTTACAATAGCACAATCGTGCAAGCCCACATTAAAGTTAATTGAATATTATTAGGTTTTCAAAACACAACTCCCATCATTTGTATGGATATAAATTCAACAAAAACTGCAAATGAATATCAATGTTTTGTAGATATATGCCCTTCTGGTAACAGCGTGCCAATTCTGAATGCAGTCAATGATAATCATAGGAAGAACGCTGGATTGGCAATATATCTCAGCTCTATACAGCCAAAACACGCGTTTCGACCTAAACAGGTCTTTTTCAAGGCCAACAGGATATTCACAGTGATATATTCTTAAATATCTTAAATTGGGGAGTTGGAGTGCACACTGTTGTATCTTGCGTTGTAAAGAGGCTGGTGCTTGATAAGTTCCATGTTGTAGTAATATGCTTGGGTGTTCACAAGTAAAATGTATGTAGTATTGGTCTCAACTATCCCTGCGTTTCACACGTTTGTAGCGATTGATCGAGATGGAGATCTCTATCGTGTTCAATTTCCGGAGTCAACAAAGCTGTGTTCGGTCATACATCACCTGCATGTAAGTTGGAACCAATCTCTTTACACTGGGATTGGAAGAAGCTGTAGTGGAGGGACACCCAACTACCCACCTGCTCTACCTCCCGTGCAATCGCTCACAAATATAGGAGCTGTTTAAGGGGAATTTGCACTTGAACCCAACCACCTTGGTCTGATCAGCTCAAACTGTTTGCATACAACTGGTTCTGAAGCAACGAGGGACAGCAGACTCTTTGGGTCGCCCAGTATCAGTGTCATTAGGTCACAGGACTATTCACAGTCACCCTCTTGCAAACTGGAGGTGGAATATATACCTAGAGGCTTGTATTCTTCACACTGGAATAATGAATGTCTGCACTCCATACAGGTCCATTGATGCCCCTAAAGTGGATGTCTCTTTAGTACATGTTCTATGAGCCACCGGGTTTGTTGTTGTATTCAACTGCCATTAACTTATCACCTCCTCATTAAATCAACGCAGCAGCATCTCACTTTGAACATGAAATAACTCGCCACCAAGCTCAGTTTCCCTACGGGGTAATATCCAGAAGCAACAAAAAAGGACCTAATTTAGGAGATCCACTGTACAAATATCTGCTTGCTCCAGTGGACCTCTGACCATGCCGCCATCAATTCTCATATTGCAAACAACATACTTTTGTGCTGTAAATATGCGTCACAGTTCCGACTCAACCTCTGCCACACAGGATCCATCATGTACATTTCCTTTAAAAAAAAACTTTAAAGCAAGTCCTACCATTCCAAGCAAGAAGCAAATCCCACCATTGCCCACCCAGTTTCCCATGGGCATATACTAAGGCTACCAGAAATGCTTGACCTCGTCACTCACTGCACCGTTAGTGACATGGTTTATGTACAGCATGCAGACTACCACACTTGGGACATTCACAAACTTATCTTGGAGAGCCATCTTGACCGCCTCCTCATTGGGGAAACCTGGTTAACGGACAGATCCACACCAGCACAGAGGGACGATAACCTTTTCCATCACCACATACAAAGCCAAACGAGCATGGGACGGGGGAAGCCAACATCCATAAAGCTTTCCTGACAATCATCCAACTTCAAATATTTCCTTGCACCAAGATGGATTTCCAAAAATTAACCCTTCGGGAGGATTTTGGGAGGCCACTCTATTAAAGGAGAACGGACACAGTTTAGCCAAACTCAGTCATAGCAGCAAAGCTTAGTCTCAGGAATGGTGTGACGGTGGTCTAGTGTTACAATGAGTCCACACAGAGCAACACCATTAAATCTTGTTAGACAGCCGTATAAAATCATGCAATAGCTTATTAGGCCTTTAAAAATGACACACTAAGCAAGTTAAGCGTTTAGTCAAATACTGTCACACCAACACTAATAGAACATATATACATTCACCCAAAGGAAAAATAGAATATCATTAGATTCAAATACCAGAGAAACACAGATAACTAATCAGATGCATTAGAAATAGAAAGAAAACTTCAAGATAATCACAGAACAGCGTCTGTAGCTCTTCTAAAGTCCAACCTTAAGATGGTTTGGGGGCCTTGTGCCCAAAGGTTACATGTTCCAAAGTAGTTACCTTTCACAGGTAGGTTTATTAAGAGGTCAGCGATGCCAGTAGTTCTTCCAAATTAGAGTTAAAAAGTTAGATACAGTTCAGGAAAGTAAGCACTCAAACCCAGTCCTTAGGATAGTCCTAGGAAGGGATCCTTCACTAGGCCTTCATTGACCAAGTCAGGAAAGAGCGATTTAGGCGCAGGCCTTTTTCTTACGCTAATATACCCCCTATGGAGGATAGAGGGGGGGGACTCAGCGAAACAGGAATATTAACTTATTCCCCGAATCAACTGTTGGTGTTCCCGATTCCATTGGGGACACAGTCTTCTGTGCTTGGTCCCGCGGAGGAAGGCCCAGGGGTTGCGGGTGCAAAGGTTACCTTCAGTTGTAGGATTTCATTTCGGTCGTTCACAGTGCTCAAGGAGTTCCAACAGCTTCCAATAGAACATCCAAAGAAAGATCAAGACTTCTGCAGAGAAGACCACCTCAGGAAACCTCCAGGGATCAAATGAGTGCTGTAGCGGGAGTCACCATCGTCAGGCGATCTTCAATGGACGAACAAAGGAGTAGGCCCAGCACAGCTTCCGTTCATGCAAGAAGGCTTAAAATGCAGGCAAAGGCGTTTTATTACACAAGTTGACAATTCATGTTACAAGGATACACTCCCAACAGAGATGGTCAGTTCACCCATTAGTCCGGGGACACTTCTGAAGACTTAAAAGTTGCAGATCCTCCAGCAGAGGTCAAGGTGGGCTGATTCCCACCAGTCCAGGGGTAGAGACCAGGACAGAGGAGCAGGCTTCACCGGGACAGCACTGGAGTCGATGCTGGTCCGCTTCAGGGGGTCATCCTGAGGTTGTCAGCAGGCTGTACTTCATACTTCATACTTCTTCATAGATTTGTCGAATAGCTGCAGGAGCCCTCCTTTTATGCAAGATTTGAGCAGGGAGCATTCCCATGGCCCCCAATGGTAAGGATCTGCACCATTCAAACAAGCAGTGGCTAGTATGGCGAGCCAGAAGGACGCGGACAAAAGGACGTGGTTCATCCATTTTTAATGAATATAAAATATGGCCTAGATTTACCCATCGCTATGGGTGATCCCTGCCCATCTTACCAACTACAGTGCGTGTCCGTCATGTGTGAAAGTCCAAAAAGAAAACAAAGTCTGCTGTCCACCACTTATCTAACTGACCCTACCACTACCAAAACAAACGTACGACAGGAGAAGGACTCCCTTCTCCTCAGGGTACTTCCAGTAGCAGTCAGTGTTTTCATTTAATACTCCATTCTTTAATGGTCTCTTGTGACTTCATGGACTAGTCTGTAATTCTGAAAAGGGACTACTGACTATTCTCAGCTCCTTGCAAATCACTTTGTGATCTTTTCTAGGATCTTTTATCCAGGTTGCCGATTTCTGCATATTCTTGCTTTAGATTTTTTTTTTTATTCCAACAGGTTCTTTTCTCCTGGATGTTAACACTTGACCTCATTCGCCCCCATTTGCCAAGGTACACCTTTCAATTGATAAGTTCCTCTGAATTCTCCCTCATAAAAGGTTATTGTTCTTTACTATTGGGTACTTCATATGGAGAATGTTGAACCCCACCCCCCACTTTTCCCACAGTGTTGCTTTCCACTGTTCCCTTCTCCTGTGCCTACATATAGAGTTCTCTCTCGACACAACACAGTGTACTCTTAACAGTGGATTGGAAGTTTTGTTTTCAAGGGACATGTTCTTCTTGACAATAAAAAGGTCTATTGAGTCTTTCTTCGCCATATTTTAGGGCATGATATGTACAGCTGTTACAGAGAGAGCATGTATGTTTCCACATGTATGAAATCTGGAAGATTTCATTTATAGGTATGTTTCTGTTTTCCAGTACTTGTAGTAAGTACATTAGAAATTCTTGTGGATCTTCTTGTGTGCTTATAGTGAATCTAACCATTCCAGCACAATAGTCCAATTCTTGTCTTATTCCGTGAACACTGAACGTGTTGTCAGGATGGTTTGTTGCGTTTCTATGAAGGACTAACATTTGCAAACACAATTGGTCTGTACTGTGTAAGTACATATTGTTAACAATTGGTGGCAATTGAAATAGAATATTCATTGCTACATTTGCATAGCAATTTACACCAGTTTCATTTGAAAATTTGAATGGACTAGCTAGTTCTGTCTCGGAGTGCTTTTTTCTGAGTTTCTGTTCCTTCTTTGAAGTAGTACCGGATTTACTTTTGTTAATAGGTTCTTCTTTGCTTGTGGTAATTGATGAAGTTTTAGCTTGTTTTCTTTGAAGGATTTGCCGTCAGATTCTGTTGCATTTCTGTTTGAATTAGTTTTCTTTTACCACGTTCTGGAACAGGGCATTGTTTCAGATGGGGGGTGTACAGTGAACGCAGTCTATTGTATTCTAAAATGCAAGGAATACGAGCGTTCAGTTTACTTGCATCAAAGTTGATTAGAAATAGACCGTCAAGTTTACGTAAGCATGATAGTGCTACGAAGCTCATGCCTTCTTTAAAGACTGTTTCCTATATCTATCAATGCTTTGTCTAGGGTAAGACCTTGGGATTTATGAATGGTGACTGCATATGCAAGAGTTAGAGAAAATTGTTCTCTACGTACATACATGTCTTTGAAGAGAAGGAATCGAGCAGTTGAGCGCCTTATATTCTTCACTTCTGAATGTTTGTCAAAGCGAATATTGAAAAACTGAATGTTGTTGTCATGTGACAAACTGAATGTTGTTGTCATGTGGGTATGTTTGAAAGCCAACAATTGTACCCAGTGCCCCATTAACTAGCCCTTGCTCCACGTCAAGGTTACGTTTAAGCATTACTCCACAATTTAAGGATAATTTTAATATTTTTCCAACCCAGCTGTGTTGGAGATTGATTTTCTAAGGTATTTAGTCTTGTTGTGGCTTGCTCACACATTGGTAGTGTCATACCATGTACGTCTAGTTTGTCTGTGGCGCAAATTTCCATTATTGGTTGCATTTCTTTTTTTAACATGGTTTCATTGAATTTGAAACAGCTTGCAAGAGTTGACATTAAGGCCATACAATTGACATTTTTGTGCGCCAATTGTTCCATAACATCAGTAGCACATGCATTATCGCCATAAAGTGCATGAATGTGCCAGTTTTTCAATATTGATTGTGCTTCTTGAGATAGTATACCAACTCTAATACTTTTTAAGATGTTTGCATAAGTGAGATCTGCAGATTGCTGCATGTTTTCTGGTAATTTTCTGTATTGGAAATGTTGCCAAAGGTTGACATTTCCTATGCTGCCAACAGTTTTACGGCAGAGTTTGTGTCCTAAGGTTTTAAAAATAGGTTCACCTTTCACTGGTGTCAATTGTAGAAGATCTCTGAAAACGATACTGTGTTTCCCTGCAAAGAGTTCTTCGTAGTTTGTTTTAAGTGCTTCTTGCAATCTGAGGTGAATCAAAGCCAACATTAGGTTGGAGACCATGCTCACTTCATCTATTAGTAGCATTTTCATTTGTTTTAATACTCTGCGTAGTTCCATTGCAGCTCCTGCAGAAAGTTTGTAATAGTCTAATTTGTTTTGGTGTTCTGCTGGAAGGAGTAGTAATCGGTGTAAAGTGATACCGCCTATGTTGTAGGCAGCTAAACCTGTGGGGGCAGTTACAACAGCTGACAGTTTGTGGTTTGTGAATTGTTGAAGGAACTTGCTGTTGATTTTGATTAAGAATGTTTTTCCTGACCCAGCTTCACCACTGACGTACAGCAGTATAGGTTTGTAATTTTGGCAGGTACGTTCTTTATTTTCGTGTTGTACACCATGTGCAATTTGTTTTATTACGTCTTCAAAAATGGTGCGCTGATCTTTGTTAAGTTTTGCTTGTTGTACAGTTAAGTCTTCTATATCTTCTTGATAGTGACGCATGGTGTTTTCCACTTCTGTCATAGCTAATTCTGCCTCATTTGCTATTAGTGGCTGTCCTAGTGGTTCTTGGCTTCCTGTTACAGAAGGTTGACTACTGTCGGAAGTGTCTTTATCTAGTTAGGCCTGAAGTTCTTTGTGTTTCTGTTCATTGCGCAACATTGTTTTGTACTGCGTAAAGTTCACATCAGTGATAGCGCTTTCATTTGCTTTAAAAGCATCTTCATAGCAGTCACAGTAATCTAGTATCTCTTCCTCTTTTCTCCATGGTTTAAAAAGTTGTAGCAGAGACATGTAATATAGTTCTTTCTGGTGAGGAGTTTTTAATGACAATTTGACATGATTAAGCTTTGTTTGGCAAGTTTCACTAAGCTGCCTTCACAATCTGTCACTCTATATCTACCTTTGCTTTCATCGGGTTGTATATTATTTTTGTATGCAAAGTTTTGAGCTATGTGGTATAGACACATGCTTTCCAAAGTGCTACTCCTGTTTGGATAGTATGTGTCCAGTAAATTGTTTTTTTAAATGTCTTGGCTGTTGGGATCATTTCTGGCAATTGTTTCTATGTCCTCATATGATTTCAGAACTATTTTTCTAGATTTAGCAGGACCAAGACTCAGCCATACTATGTTGTCTGATTTTCCATACAAAGCAGTACAGTTAAAAAGTCTGCCGCTTCATAGGCGCCACATTTTCTATGAGAGCGCATTTTTATGCCTAGGCTGTACAATTTCTGAGATAGTGTTTTATCTGATGATAGGTCATCCCAGAGGTCTTGAAGCTCTGTTTTTTTTCTGCTTTTGTTAAGTAGGCTGTAACATATCGTGCAACAGCAGTGGAATTGTCTGCAATGTACGGCACATCTATATTTGCATTCCATAAGAGGGCAATGATTGCATTGTAATCATTGACATATTTTGTTTCTTCTGTTCTTTTTATGTAATACGTGTTCTTAGATGATTTACCTTTAACACTATGTCGAGCTGAAGACATGAAGTTGCTCACTACACCTGTTTCTGTAACTGGTCTAGGGAAACCAAAGCGGCATTTGGTGTAGTATTTCCCTTTGCTTTTGTATTTGCGACGACAATATTTGCCTCATTTGTGTCTTTGAAATTGTAAAATCTGCCCATGCAGGTCACTATGTGGCCGTTGTGAAGGGATTTCACAAGTGACATATTTTTGGATGAACTGCAGAAACAGTGGCATCACTGTCATGACCAAATTTAGGTGCACTTTTGATCCATAAAAGCATGTGAATATGTGGTGCTCCTCTCGCATGGTATTCTTTTCTCCAAAAGAAGTGTTGCACTTCTCCTAGGGGAGGAACAGTTTTATTGCACATAAAGTGTAGCATAGCAATGAAACTATGATGGAAATATCTTGACACATTAACTGGATCTAGAGAGCAAAGTTCTCCAGGTGTTATATCTATGTTGGTTTTGTTGTCGTTTGATATGCGTAGGAACTCATGTAAATCTTCCCATGCATATTCTGCACAACTTAGTGTAACAAGCCGGTGGTCCAAGGTTTCTGATCATACAACGTACGTCCCGTGCCGTCGTAACCAGTATTCTTTTGTACCACGCATGTTTGCAAACAGATTTGTTATACTTGATTGTAAAACCTCATCTTTTTCCTTGTACTTTTTGTATTAATTGCATAGCTGACATATTTATGAAAGTGGGTTCCAGATTTCAAAATGTGTGCAACTCGTAACATAGGGTTGCTAGTTCACTTTCAAAGAGTAGGTGGAATATGTATTCCACATTTTGTCTAAATCTGGGATCTTGCGAATACATTCAAAATGAGCGGTATTCTGATGCCGTAATCTGAGTGGGTCTATCATCGTATCTTCTGCCTTTGCCAGTAGGAAATAGCAGTGGAAAAGCATGTGCTTCTATAGTTTTTTCCCATATGCTCATTGGTGACCCTTTGGTTTTGCGCATTTGGTAAGTTTCTAGTGCATCATCTATGCTTTCATTGGAATGCAATGGATGAATTGTGTAATGGTCCAAAAGAGTGGATACTGCAGCAGGATCCAGAAGTTCAAATTGTCCAGTTTCTGATGACTCTTGAATTATTACAGTTGTTTCCCTTAAGCTTTCTTCAATATTTATTTCCTTGTAGTATTAGTTATTGTTTTTTAGATATTGCAAGGCTTGTCTAACTTTATGAAAGTCCACCAGTTGTTGCCAAATTCTTTTGTCTTTTGTTGGTACACCATTTACCAAGACAATTAAAGAATGCTCTATTGAACGTTGCACTCCTGGAGTGTGTACATTTTCTGTTAGATCTAATGGCAAACTACTTTGCCACGAATGCCTTTCACCAATTCAGAGGGAGGTTGTTTTGCTGTTTTCGGTTGAAGGCGTATAATTGCTTGAAATGGGTGCACTGTTTGAATTCTCTCATAAAAATTGAGTTGTTGCAGGGGTTTTGCTAGTGGGAACAATTCCAAATTATTTGTGATAGCACCTGAAGGAGTTTGGTTGTTGTCCAGTTTTGTAGTGCAGTAAATGCAACATATTAAGGGTTCACTTATTTGGTATTTGTTTTCTGCTAAAAGGTAGAGAGCTTATTCAAACCATTTGGAATCTTCATTGTCTTCTATTTTGTATGCTATGTCTATATTTTTTGTGTACCTTTTGTAAAACGTTCTGCGGCAACACACACATGGTTTGGTACTTCCGCCGATGCACTTTTAAATTTTAGTATTTCTTTTTTGTATGTGTGTAATAGAAGGTTGGTATGTGCAGAATTGTTGCTAGTCTGTTCTAAAGCTATTGCATTTTGTAAGTGGCTTTCACTTCCAAAATATTTTCTCTGGATACGGTCGATTTCTTCTTGTAGGTATTTGGGTGTACCATGCAGAAGAGTGTTATTTAAATTCTAAAGCTGGACTTTTAGCATAGTATATTTTATACACTAGATTTCTTACATTTAAATGATGTATTGATATCCTTTTGATATCCTGGAAGTTGCTTTTGCAAATAGGTCCTGAATTGCAGGCTACTGAATGTCCTTGTAGTCTTGTGTATTTGCGCACCTGACAGATTTGTTAGGAATGGCACACATTGACGTGCACGCCATTTGTATACTGGAGAGTCTGGTTCAGTCGAATCAAGAGGTAATTCTGAGTTTTCAGGGGATACTTTTCTCAGCAGTGTTTCTTTTTCCATGATGGTATTATTGATTTTTTCATACCCTCGTCCACTGCTATGGATGGCAATTGTGTGTGTGTATATGCTTCTTCATTAAAATATGGTTCTGTGGTTGTCGTGTGACTCCATTCACCTCCACAAACATTTAAACAATTATTTTTGTTCACATTCCGTTTATTGCTGAGTTTTTGTAGTTTAGTACTTAGTTTTGTTAGTGGTTTCATCCTATTTAACACTAATATAAACAACTTGCTTTTGAAAAGGATTGCACTGTCCACGAGAGCTTCTAGGATTACTTTTCTACGGTAGGTTTTAAGGGTTGAGGAGGATTTCGGTCCTCTTCTTATTAGATTCTGAAGGACTCTGTTGCGAAACATTTTTGCCAAAATACTTTTTTTTACTATCGGTTCTTGTTACTATATCGGGATTAATAAGAGCATTCTTAGCAGTACTGGTAGCCGATTTTTTGTGAATGGTTTTGTGTTTCATGCCACATTTTGATGGAGGAAGTAAAGGTTCGGTAATTGAAGCTTCCTTTGTTTCGCTAAATGACTGTATTAGCTGTTTTGTTCCAACGTTCTCTACAAGCTCTGCTACAGATGGATGCTTACTTTGGACACTTTTATTTTCATTTGCTCTATTTGTGCGTTCCTTTCTATGGCCTTGCTTTTTGGTAGGCATTCTTTGGGGTCTGTTGAAAAAAAGAAGGCATGGTTTGGTCTGTTGTACAATGTATGTGTGCTGTGTGCATGAGTTTCATGGGGAAGCTCTTTGTGGTGGTGTGTGAATGTGCATTGGGCTGTTACAATGATTTGGGAAGGCTATTTTTCTGTTTGTATACTACTACAATGTGCTTCAGATGAGAGTACAAAGTGAGCTAGTGGTGAGGAGAAGCATTAATAGTAAACATAATGGTATAAAATTGAAACAGCTGTTTTCTAGTAGTAACATTCTAAGGCTTCTGTATGTTATTTGAGTTCCAAAAACACAGGGATTTGTGAGCCATTCTGCCTGTTATTCTTTGTTTAATAAATGGGGATTTGTGGGTAGAATGATTCAGAAACCAATGTTTGTTTTGGTGTGCAAATGAAATAAATAACCCACACAGTCTCTGAGGAACAGTAAGAATATAAAGGTAGTACCGTACTTACTTTTTTTAGTGGAATGACAAGGTTTCTTCGGATATGTCGTTTGCAGTGTAGATGCTGTTGATTTTCAGGAGAGTAGTCTTCACTGCGATTGTAAAAAGAAGAAGTTAGTAACTGTGTGTTTAATGTTAATGTATATGTTCATTTTGCATCTTTCGTCTGAGTATTCTCCTTTGATATCTCAACACAGTGCATGTGTGCATTTCACTTCACTATGTGCTTTTTTTAAGCTGTGTTATCAATAGCATAGAGGTTTGTAAGTGATAGGTCATTATAGTAGATGGGAAAATTCTCACTACTTTCATATTATAAGTACGAATCCGAAAAATCGGGAGACGCTTAGAGGGAGATGTCACCACAGCAATCAGAGTTTATTTTTCTCATACAATCGCATTGGAAGTAACATTAATGTAGGCGGTACACAGTAAAAAATGTTGACATTTTCTAATGGAAAATAGAGTTCCGCGCTAAATAGGGAGGGTTGTAACGTATGTATAGGTTATGCGGGAGACAGTAAGAAGTAGTGCGGTTTGTCAATGAAAAATCGGACATCTTGTATTAAAGGGGGAGCGTTGGTATGTATTGGCTATGCAGATTTAGTGGCATTAATTTGTTTAAATGAAATCAGAAGGGTTGCAAAGGTTCGCTGATTAAAATATGCATACCTGTACTTTATATTCATGCATGTGCGCATGCATGGATCTGTACGTAGAAATCCGCGAAACTTGCACAGTAGTTTTTGAAGTAGGTGCTTTGCGATGATATGCAACTTGCATTCAGAGAGATCAATAGTACATTTTAAGTGCAAAATGTTGATGACGGAGTTAGATGTGGAGATGTTGAATGTGATTGGTGGATGGTTGTCTGACTGCTTAGCTGTGTCCAATGAGGGAATGGATTCGCGAGTGATGTGGAAAGGGTAGAAGGACTGGCTAAGAGTTACGTGTCGCACGTAGACAACGCTTGTCCGCGGGTAGGGCGTGTCACATACGGGTTTCTACAGCAAATCCAGCATGGAAAGGGGACTGTAGGCATCAGCCAATCAGATGTTCACATTGCTCTTTTGTGTCGAAAGACGGTGCGTATACTGAAGATGGCAGAGGTGGAGAGGGGTCAGGGTTTTGGTGCTTGGAGATATTTTTGTCCATGGTTTACAGCACTATGCTGAAAGTAGGCATGCGGCACACAATTTCGATGTGAGAGGAGTGGAGGTAGTGTGGAGCGCAGAGACTGATCACAATGTTGCAGCAATTCTCCAAGTTTGCAGAGACATGTGTAGGATGACCAGGCCCCATGTGGTACTTTTGCACTACGGTGCTTGCCATTTGGGCTACGCGAGTTCACATACTTTGTTGGAAGATTTGTAACAGTTGGTTCAAGCAGTCATGAAAATCTTTCCAACTGCGAAAGTAATTTTTTCTGGGTTACTCCCTAGAGGAAAATGGGACAACAGTTCTGTTTTCTGTCCTGATGAAAGTATTGGGAGGTGTAACATCAATTGTGGCATGCGTGCTTTCATGTTGCGAGCTGGTATGTTTTTCTGCAGCCACGAGAAAATTGTTCTCAGTAATGCGGCTTATTTTGAAGCAGATGGTGTTGCGTTATCTTCTTTGGGAAATGCCATGTTCTTTTGGAATGTAAGGCTTGCTTTGGAGAAGGTTCTTTAATGGTTGTAGGAGTAAACTAAGAAGAAAAAATATTTAAAAAAAAAAAAAAAAACAGGTGTCTGTAAGGCATCTGCCCAAAAAAGGAAAACTGCTCTTTTTCAGAGCCCACCTTAAAGGGGAAAAGGGGAATAATATTTAAATGTACAGTCGTCACGCTCTGATCCTCTACGTGTCCGTGGACATGGCGGTAGTTGCAGGCAGCACGTATTACCAACGGGGATTCTGGGGTGGAGACGCATGCAAATGAGAATGTGCAAAGTTAGGGATTGGTCAGTAAAGTTCAGTGGGTGTGTTTTGAACGGAGAAATTTAGTGAGAAGGTCTTTTCCCTGACAAGAGACCAGACAGCCATGGCTCTGTGTGCTCGAAAACAGATTATCTGGATTTTGGGAGACTCATGAATACATTGGTTGAAGGTGCATGCAGAAAGTTGCGGTCTATCTGCAGATCTTGGATTTCCTCATGTGGAAGTGCACTGGCATGGCGTGCGCGGAATGAGGTGGCTGGACTTGGTACCACTCTGTGCTACTTTACAGACAGAGCGTCATCCTGATATACTTCTCATTCATTGCGGAGGAAACAGTTTAGGCCATGTCTCTGGAATTTCATTGCAATTTGCAATGAAGGAAGGACTTGCGAAGGTCATGGACACGTTTCCAAATTGCCAAATAGTTTTTTCCCGTATTGCACAAAGACAAATAAGGCTGCGTTCTTCTGCATTTGGTCCACAAATGGAGAAAGAGAGGCGCAATGTCAATAAGGCTGTTTGTGACTTTCTAAGAGATGTTGGCATGTCCTCATTCCACAATGAAAACATTTTGCTTCGCAGCTCTCATTTTTTGCAGATATAGACCCATCTCACATATGCTGGCAATCAGATTTTTCTTCGCAATGTACAAAATGCATTGCAACCTTTTTTGGATTCATAGTCACCTATTTGGCAATCCGTGTTTTCCAATTGTCAGTTTTTGAAACACACAAAAACACCAAAGGCTCTTTTTAGAGCCACCACTTACTCCCAGTGAAAAGTGCATTGGTTTTGCTCCGCTTGCACCCTCCATTTTTGTGCGTCCTACGACTGTCCGCAGACTTTTTGAAACACGCGCATGGGCCTACAACGGTCACTTGATAGTTCTATTGTTAAAATGAGAAAGACGGCTCTGAAAAGAGCCTTTTTTGTAATTATTGTTGTTTTCCAGTTTATTGCTTTTGAGCACACAACACACTAGGAGAGGAAGGCAAAGGAGGGTAAGAAAGGGACAGCAACCACAGGGAAAAAAAAGGGCAGGTAGAGAGAAAGATGTAGGGTGGGCTTTACTTAGGTAGGGGGCAGCTCTTCTGGTGCTCTGTGACCGTTGCCTCAAAAGCACTTTGAAGACTCTTCCCCCCCTGCAGAGTACTGCGTCACAGTGCATTCACAATATTGTGACCCTCGAAAGGTAAGGGTCAACAGCATCGCAAATGGCTTGTGAGGCAGCTGGAGGGATGCGCTCCCTCACAGGAGTGTGTTTTTGGTGAGAGGATCGGAGACAGAGGATGCTGTGGAGGAACTCAATCTACTACGTTCTTCACATGGCACCACCTTGCGAATGTCCGCACTGTGGAACAAAGTTAGGTGTCGCTTCATGGTTGTCGTACCAAAGCTGTACGCACCAGGTCTCGCGCGACTTAGCACCAACTGTTACACCTGACCAGGTTCGCACATGCTTTTGGTACGTTCCCAACAACGGCCACACCCCACGACTCCCGGCGAGTGAGTTCCTCCACCTCATTCTCTTCTTCCTCGATCTCTACATCCTCACCCGTATTTCCCTCTGCAGGCCCTTGGGGAGGTGGTAGCGGCGGAGGGTTTGGGGGTGGTGCGGAGGCTAATGAAGCAACAGTAGCCATGGATGCCATAAGGATTAGTCGGCTAATGGTCGCTACAGCAGTAAAGGCAGCACAACTCAATCTGCTATAGCCAGAAGCACAATGAAGATGAGCTTGGGGGTGTGGCCTTTTATAGGGGTGGAAGGGTGCAGCTCGTGACCATATTGATCACTCAAAAGCGTTGCAAAAACTCTAAACAATACGTTCAAAGGTAGGGCCATTGTATGGGACATGTGAAATGGTGATTTTATACTGTAAAATAATTTCCCAAGTTCTTTTGAAATGTTGTGGAAGCAGACAAACTGCGCAAATTAGTCCACACACTCAGCGTGGGTGCGGTCACATGATGTCCTGAACACATCTGCGAGGGAAATGGGTGCCCGCTGGACAGCAAATGCAGAATAACGGATACGTGCGCGCGGATGTTCTACGGACAGTGTTCGGGTCCTGAAACTTAAGTAAAAGTGCGACACAGACAGTTACGGACAGGCGCGATGTTCGCAGTACTTATGGGTGTAGTGCGCATGTGCGTACATGATCTGCTGACTGTACGGCCTGGTACAGTGTCCTTGGGACACCTCCATTTTGTTTGACTACGGACATGCCGGCCACCACGCCTGATCTACAGACAGTTCCATCTTGGCTGCGAACGGTACGGACAGGTATAGTGTCCTTAGGACACTCCCATTTTGCTTGTTTAGAGACATCCCGGACACCTGGTGTGTTCTAAGAACATGTTTTATCTTGTTTGTGAGCGGTACGGAGAGGTATAATGGCCTTAGGACGCCCCATTCTGTTCATTTACGCACAACTTGAACAGATGGTGCGTTCAGTTCCATCTTGGTTGCCATTGTTACGGGTAGGTGTATTGCCGTTAGAACATCCATATTCTATAGCTTACTTCTAGTTCGAATAAGCGTGCTTTCTTTTAACTCTTTAAAAAAATGTTTTGCCTCAAACCCTCCCACTGCAACTAACTTAAAAAAAACTTTCAAAACACACACACACACACACCTCAAGTGAAATACAGGTGGAAGCAGATACTGAAATTAATATAGGGGAATTAGGGTTTAACACAGGCTGGTTGTGAGGGGATGATTTTTGAGGGGATGAAGGGATGGTTGTTTCATCAAAAAGTTTATTTTCTTCTTAAAGGTTTGGCGATGGTTCACTAGAAAATGGAGAAGGGGTGCAGGTACAGGTGGGACAATGATATCGTATTCTTCCTCTCACATATTCCTCCACAAATTGCCTTAAACTATTAAAATTGTCATTTGGTATGTCCATTTTCACTTCTATCGTTTTCAGCCTGTCTTCCTCTGTGTAGTTTGTTGGCCTTTCTTTTTCTTTTTTTACCTGGTCTGTTAAAACGAAATATATATATATATTAAATGCCCATAAAATACTCACCATTAATTTGCTTATGCAGAGTAGTGTGTACCATTATTAATCGCTATCTTCGGACATTTCCCCATGCGGAAAAATTCTCCTCCAGCCACTCCAAAGTACTGCACATTTGTGTCAAAACAACAGAAGGAAATTATTTTTTCTGCCCCTCATACAAAAAAGTACACCCACATATAAGACAAATGAAGTTCACTTACTATTTTGTTGCAATTTGTCTTTGTTGTACTGTGTGCGTGTACTGTTGCTCCTGGCGGCACAGTTTCTGTGAGGTAATTACGTTGGAGGTATACCTTTTTTTGTCATGGTATAATCCATTTAATTCTACATGTTCATTAAATGCATGGTTATTGTTTCAGACGTTTAGGTTCACCTATTTATTTATTAGTACTTATAATGTCTTTAGTGTCCTTTTTCAAGGTTGTGCATTTTTCATATAACACAATAGTACAATTTCAGATACCCCCTGACTGTTTGCGTACTGTTGCGCCTCGTCCGCAGACAGGCGCTCAGTCCGTGCCTTTCAAATATTAGCGAGGGGGTTCAGTATGTTCTATGTTCTATGTTACATGTATATAAAGTAAGGAAATTATACTACATATCTCCCAAAATCACATGATGAAAGTGTATATTCAGTAAAAAAAAAACTTTAACTAAATGTTTAAGTTCCCCTTCTAAAAACCTAAAAAAAAACTTTACAAACGTGAATTATGGTTCAAAGTAAAACCTAAAAACCCCTGAAATTCACCAGTTATGGTAGGCTAAGCAACCATACCTGCACTGTGCACTGCTAACACTAACACCCAGGACATGAAGGATGGCATCACAAAGGTCATTGATGACATCACTGATGATATCACATGTGTAGCCCCTTTGTTTTTGTTCCCTGCTAACATATATATATTTCAGTAAAAAAAAGCTTTAAGGGACGTTATGGTTCACAGTAAAACCGAAAAACACTTGACATTCGCTAATTATGGTAAGCTAAGCAATCATAACTCGCGCCACCTACGTGCATTGCTAAGACTAACACCCAGGACATCAAAGATGACATCACAAATGTCATTGATGACATCACGTTTGGCTCTCTTTTTCCCTTTAGTGATATATCTTAGGAACAAAAAAAACAAAAAAATATATATATATCAAAAAGTACTATATTTGTAGACTTGCACTTATACATGGGGAGAATACACACTTGAAAGACATCAATGCTTTCTGTGTATGAAGACAATCATTAAGGTTATCAACACTTTTATTGGTCTGCTGTTTTTTATTACTGTACTTTCTGTGGAGATGCTCATATTTGTATTCGCATTACTCTCTTTAGGATGCAGGCACATCATGTGATAGTTATTCATAGGGAAGTAGTAGATTTGAAGCAGAACAATCATTTCTGTGCATACAAATAATCAGGTAGGTTATGAAGAATTTCTGGTGATACTGCTGCTTTTTTTGCGTACTTCACTTTCACTGTATATACACATATTTCTATTTGTTGTTATGTCTTTGTGTTTTGTGTAATAATTAAATTATATAGGAAGTGGGTTTCATTAGCTACTTATAACATGTTGCAAAGTACACAAAACCCTAAGAAAGCATTTACCATTTCACTATTTAACATGGGAAGATTATGAATATTGCACTTCCATTATGTATGCTGCACACAATGCGTATGTTTATACACGAGTACATTATTGTACTGTAAAGAACTTCGTAATAGAATGCTATTTATATCAATGCATTGCTTAATTCACCACATAGCTCATGTCATCTATTCCAATGATCCTTGACAGTTTTATCAACATTATAATAAGACTCCCTTCTGCAGACTTTTCATGAAAAGTACATGCACATGTGATGTCATTTGTGATGCCATCTTTCATGTCCTGGGTGTTAGCGTTAGCAGTGCACAGTGGTGCGGGGAGGTATGGTTGCTTAGTCTACTATAAGTGGTGAATTTCAGGGGGTTTTCAGTTTTACTTTGAACCATAATGTCATGTTTGTAAAGTTTTTTTAGTGAATTGCACAGGTTTTTAGTAGGGCAACTTAACCATAACGTCCCCTTACCAAAGTTTTTTGTTTTAAGTGAGAGATATATTATATTATATTATACATTATATATATAGATCGCAGACTCCCTCTCCTTTTGCTATCCAAATTTTAACTTCTTTCTTCTTAGTGGGTGGGCAACGTTTTTGCCTTTACATTTAGAACATAGGACAACTGCCAGTATTATCACACTGTGTACATTCCCTAACTCAACTTGTATATTTCCTGTACAGGGTCAGCAAATACTCATGATATTCCATTATGTTTACAGATTCTTTTAGCGTGTTTTTTGTATTTAACTCATGACCTGCATTATTATCCTGTACATAAGGCAACGGCATTCTCAGCTATCCGATGTCCTGAGTTTACATGCACTTAGCACTTCATGTATTCCCATAACGGGAACACAATTATCCAGCTGCTATATGCACCTTGCACTTTATTGATATAAGGCAGCATATTGTATATTTGCACAGTTATTATCAATAGGCATTTTTGCACTTGAATTAGGTAACTCAGGACATGGGGACGGGGATACGCTGTTGCCTAATACACTATGCATTTCAGCAAAAGAACCGCATCATCCAGAATGCATTAGAACTAATGTATGGCACTACTACTAATTAACAGATTTGTCTGGCCAAACAGCACAAAGTATATATAATGTATTTTTGCAGCACACATTAGGTTCACAAACTAACACCCAAAAAAGATATTTGCTTACGGAATGGCAGGCTCCACAGATTCAATGTGGGATATATGAGGGACATAGAGACTGTACACAAGTACGGTCTATGCATCCATCTCAACTATTGACGATGCATGACATAGGCTCCACTTCCGAGTGTTTCTCCGTATTATGGAACACTACGGCAACCTAGCAGTATATACGGATTAATTAGACTAAGCATACCCAATATGGGTGTCGCTGACCCGACTCCCCCCCCCACATTATTTCTCTCATATTGTCACATTGAATCTGGATATAATACTCCTGCTGCACTGCCTTAAGTATTGTCGTGACATGTGGAATGCTGCCTACTTACCCCTAAATACTTTGAAAGTATGACCATGTATTTGGAGTGTTCTATTCTGACATACATAACGTTCTAAGATGGCGGATTTCATCTGCTGGCAGTTTTCAGCTGTACACCTTGTTGCCGGCCTCTGCAGGGTTAACAAGTTGCCCCACCCACAATAGGGGCAGGAGTTGTGGACGAAGGTTGAGGGAAGTTGGGGGGATTATGGGTAAGGTACGCTACGTCCATCTACTCAAGAAGGGTGCAGCAAAGTAATCAACACCTTGCAAAATGAGCAATCCTGTGTCCCCCCCGCCTGCCCGTGCATCTAAATCCATACAATTAAGGATGCCACCCCCATTCACCACGACGCCCCAAGCCACAAAAGGGCCCAGGTGGACGGAGGACTTCCATCACTTTGTGAGATGGTCAGGAGACAGTGACTCCCCAATATCAGAGATATCTTCCTCAATTGGGTGGGGGGAGAGATTAAGACCATTGTCAAGACAATCCCCGCAGTTGAACAAACACTTTGCAGAATTAAAGCACTGGACAAACTTCTCATTATTGAAGTAAATCGCACTTATGAAAGATACCTTTTCAACCAATGTACACAGAAACCACAGGAGACAGTGGATGAATTCATAACTCGCTTAAGGGTAAAAGGAGCCCACTGCCAATTTGATGCGTTTTCCCTGAAGGAGCGATACGCCTCAGATTTATAGAGGGCTGCCTATCACCCGCACTCAAGAAGCAGTTGTTGAAGAAGCCCCTCGCCATCCCCGAAGTCAGTGAGCTTGCATGTATATTTGAGAGAGTCGATGCCCAAGCCGCATCCACGACTGGAACAAATAACCCAAAACAAGACACCGCCAAACTCATAGCTGCCATACAACCACCTCACCAGGGCGACAGAGGACCACACCAATACAGACCACAAGTCTCACAAGTTCCACGTCAACAAAGACAATGCTATCGCTGCGGAATGACATTTCCACACTCAGGATCATGCCCAGCTCTATCACAATGGAGCACGAATTGTGGGCGAGAAGGACAGTCATTATGTAGAGAAGGGATACCGTTTCCTCCAGTACACCCCAAGCACCGTCAGGATGCCGTTCCGCCTACCGTCCCCACAATCCAGACAGAAAAGATACTACCAACGGTGCTATGTTGGAGCTATTGATGAGTACCAAGAACATGAGTACCCGCAAACATTTGATCACACGGATCAAACCCAATTCTTAACGGATGAATACGACAACCCACCAGAAGGTTACGCGGAGGATGCACTCCATCATGATCCTACAGCGACCGCATACACCACATACTATGACCCACATAATCAAGACGAATATGTCAACCTCATACTCGACAACGAGGAAGCCAGGGAAGCCCCAAAATTCTGATCAAAATGGAAAACTGCCCGTTTCATTTCATGATAGACTCTGGTGCCACCGTAAACATAATGGGTGAGCAAGATTATGCTAGGATCCCAAATCCACCAGCGCTTGAGTCGTCACACTCGCGAATCTTTCAGTGGGGCGCTGCCACACCCTTGCAGACAATTGGGCATTTTACACGCCGGTTCCTCCTAAATGGGCGACAGGTGGACACCACCATCCATGTCATTCGCTCACTCACCAGAATTGATGACTTCTCAGCTATCGCACCGCTTCTCGCCTGGGACTGATTGAGATTCAACTGAGAGCTGGAGACACCATCACTGCGATGACGAACAGACAAGAACCGAAAGAACAGATTGGGACAATTCTGTGCAAGCAATCACAAAACCTCGTCACAAAGGTGGACATTGTACAGAGATTTCCAAAAATATGCTCAGGCCTGAGAAAACTCAAAGGTCCCCCAATCAAACTTCACATAGACCCCAACGTAAGACCAGAGCCACAACATCCAAGAAGAGTTGGATTTCATCTCCAAGAAGAAGTGTCGCGAGAACTTCAGCAGCTACTCTCCGATGGCATCATTGAGCCAGCAACAGGTCCAACACCATGGGTGTCCCCTCTCGTCATCGTATACAAAGAAGGGGGCAAATTACGCTTGTGCGTAGATAGGAGGGTAGCCAACACAGCTAACCAATGCAAGACATATCTGGGTCCATGCAGCGAGGACATGATAGTGCAACAATGCCCGCATGTTCTCTAAACTTGATCTAATCCAAGGTTACCACCAACTGGAGCTGCACCTGGACTCCAGCGCAATCACGACTTTTGCAACGCACAATGGTTTGTTCAGGTACCAGAGACTAAACTTTGGCATTTTTTCTGTAGCTGAAATTTTCCAGGAGACGGTACGCCAGTTCAGACTGATAAAGAGGACCTCTTAATTATAGTGACGACATCCTCATCTTCGGCTCGTCAAAGGAAGCTCATGATATCGCTCTGTTTGCCACCTGTGAGGCACTACAAGCTGCTGGCCTCACGCTCAACATCGCAAAATGCCGGTTCAGCAAAGCTCAGCTCACATTTTTTGGACATATTTTCTCTAGCGAGGGGATGACGCCGGATCCTGAAAAAGTTGACATGATCACAAACCTCTGCGAACCACGTCAGACCGCAGAGGTCCACTCGTTCCTAGGCATGGCCGGATATTGCGCAAGATACATTCCGCACTACGCATCCCTCACAGAGCCACTGAGAAGACTTCTACAGAAAGAAGCTTCATTTGACTGGACGCCAGCGTGCCAATGTGTTTTTGCCGACATCACCGCCTTGCCCATTTCAACCCGACGTGGCACACGGAAGTAATAGTGGACGCAAGCCCAGTTGGCCTAAGAGCCATCCTAGCCCAGACGAGTAGCGCAAATGTGAACCCCAGACACGTGGTCGCTTATGCAAGCAGGGCACTTTCTACCCCGGAAATAGCCTACTCCCAGGCAGAAAAAGAAAGCCTGGCAGCTGTCCGAGCAGGTGAGCATTTTCACAATTTTTTTAATAGGAAAATAATTCACCCTGATAACGGACCACCAGGCACTATTTTCGGCAACACGCACACCAAGATGCCTCCGAGGATAGAGAGATGGGGCATTCGCCTTCAAGAATATGATTACGACATCATTCATCGACCCGGAGGCAACCTGAACCCCGCCGATTACTTGTCGCAACACCCAGTGGGAGCCCCAATAACACGCAGAGGTGATTTCGCATATGTCCACTACATTGCGTCGAATTCCTTACCTCCCGCATTGTCGCTAGACATGGTTCCGCTGCATCAGCTGCAGACCCACCGACTTCTCTTGCGATCAGCCTCACGACAACTAACAATTGGAAGGACCACCGGAGAGCAATGCTTGCTCACCCCGGGGTGAGCAGGGAAGAAATTGAAAGGTTAGCCAGAGTGCACAATGAATTTGCTGTAAAGGACCACAGCATTCTACTCAGAGGCTGCCGAATTGTCATCCCAGCTGCTCTAAGAAACAAGGTTGTCCGCACCGCACATGAAGGACATAGGGGAGCCGAGAAAACAAAAAAACAGAGAGGTCATGTCTGGTTCCCATTCCGCAGTCGACGAATGGGTCAAGAACTGCCATGCTTGCCAGTGCACATCAGAAGAACCTCTTGCTCCTCTACAACACACACAAATATCAGATCACCTGTGGGAAAGAGTAGCCACAGACTTTTATGGACCCACAGAATCAGGTGACTATCTCCTACTCCTGATAGAGGAGTACTCAGGGTTTCCGATAGTAAAAAACGGTAGCCACCACAGCTTTTCCACAAGTGGCTGCGGTACTAGAAGAAGTACTCCACGAATGGGGAATTCCCAGAGTGATAAAATCCGAAAATGGACCACCGTTCTGCAGACATGAATTTGAAATGCTGGCAAGACATCTAGGATTCAACCACATGAAAATCACACCTCGACACCTGCAAGGAAACGGGATGGCGGAGCGATTCATGGCATCAAAAAGACAATCCAGAGAGCCAGAATTGAAACAGTCAACCCGCACCAAGCACTCTGTCAGCTCCTCAGAGATTATCGGAACACACCCCATGTGGCCACGGGTAAGACACCGGCTGAACTCACGATTCGTTATGAAGTACGCACTCACATCCCATGGAACCTGTCCGCCACGGATACCCTGGACGTTGAAGTACTCCAGTGTGATGCCGAAGGAAAAGAGAGCGAAACAGGACACCGACACGAGGCGCAAGGCAACTCCAAAAGACTTTCAGATCGGAGAAGTTCTGGTACAACAAACCATGGTACGCAAGACAGACCCACTGTTTGCCCCGAGCCCCATGAGGGTCACTGCAATAAAAAGGCACGATGGTGACAGCCCACGACCAGGCAAAGCCATCACGAGGAATTGCCAACAATTCAAACACTATCTCAAGAGAGAAGAGACCAAGTTCGTCCCGAGACCCGTCACCCCGGAGCCACGGATCCCAAGAGATGACCTATGGGCCCCCTCTGAGGAAGAGGCCAGAGGGACAGAACAGGGCAAAGGCCTCCTGAATGGAGAAGAGGCTGAGGCCTGCTGTGGGAGGCCACAGTGAACAATCAAGAGGCCAACACGACTAGTTGAATAGAGTTAAATTGACGTTTGAACATATTGTCCGGGGGTGGTGTTGCCGGCCTCCGCAGGGTTAACAATTTGCCCCGCCCACAATAGGGGTAGGAGTTGTGGACGAAGGTTGAGGGAAGTTGGGGGGATTACGGGTAATGCACGCTACGCGCCAGAAACCATTGGAGATGATAATAAATAGTTCTTATCTCTCCGTGTGTGTGCGTGTGTTTTACCTTGCCGTATAAACGGCAACACACCTCTCTACACTTCGTAACCATAGAGAGTCTGCCAGTATATATGTCCTTCTATGTTTATACCCCAAACGTGATCAAGCAGTGCGTTTACCGTGAAATGCGTCGTTTCCGTGTGTTTTCTTTGTCTGTCCATGACATTTAACTAATAAATGAGTATTCTATTGCTCGGCATCTACAGGCTTCTTTGGCTAAATGTCAAGCGTGGATTTTCCTCACTGGACTGCACTCTGCTCTCTAATATATATTTCCTATAGCCCCACTTCATCCATTATATACTATACCCATTCCCCCACATATACCATACATGTGGGGTGAAAAAGGAGTCGAATTTTCAGGGGCTGGGGGGGAGGGAGGGTCGCAGTAATTGTAGAATCCTGTTCAGAATGCTTTTTAAACTTCAGCATTTAGCACCGCATATACGTTGCAACGTAATGACAATGAGTAGTTTAGCGCAATGTCATAACTGACAGAAAAAGAAAATGTTTGAAATCCAGACCAGGATGTCCATAGAAAACGTGACAAATTCAGAAAAACACAACATTAACCAAATTGACTTAGTCTTACCATATTTCATCAATACACATATAAAACTATAAGAAATACATTATTTCTTAATTCAATTATGAACTAAACAAATCATGCTGCTCCAAAAATGTCATGACATATCTTACCACACAAGTTCTACAGTTGCGCACGCTCTTAACTGTTCCTCTCCTACACTAGGTCCTAAAATGCTCTCCTCCCATTACACCAGTGTCCCTCTGATGTTACACTCTGCTTTTCTACCAGCACCCTTACATTTTACCTCCTCCCATTTCTCAATTCCTCCACTTTCTATTGTCACTACTGCCTACTATCTCTGAAGAACCTGTCCTCCCTCCTTCTCCTAGGTTACCTCCTTGCCTCTACTATTCCTCCCCTACTACATATCTACTCTTACCGCCACTCCTTATTCCACCATCACCTCTCTACTACTGCTGCTCATGCTCCACTTCTACGACCACTACCTCATCTCTCTCTAGACTCACTATTTACGGCTGCTATTGCTACTACTCCTTGTCACTACGACTTCCAACTACTGCTCTGCTACTTCCACTACCATTATCTCCACTTCCAACTACTACTACCTCCCCTCAACTTCTACTCTATCGCTACTACCCTTACTCCTTACTCTCACGCACAAACACTTCACAGAACTCTCTCTCTCTCTCTCTCTCCAATAACCTCTGCACTCTCCTTCTCTGGTCTATCAGACACCCTCCTCCACCTCCTGTCCTCACCCAACAAATCCACACTAGACAGCACACAATCCCGCCCCCTCCCAGGATTGGCCAACTTACCCAGACCAATCCACTAACTTCCTGGAGGGGTGTACCAGGGGAAGGGCTCAGAGGCTTCAAAAGGGCGTGTAAGCCCTGCCCCATTGTACCATTTAGTATTGCTGCATTAATTACATGAAAGAAAGTTTGTTCCAAGGGATTTATGTCCGTCCCTGGGATTTGACTTTCCTGGAGGTCCCCTTTAAAATGAACACCAAGTGCATGGTGATTTAGTGCATTAATAAGGCCTTCATGGAGGTCTTTATTATTATTATTATCTTTTTAATTTTTTTTTTTTTTAAAAGCTGGTATTTAAGTGGAGTATTCTTTGTATGTGCAGGCTCCTCACTAACGGGGACACTGCAAGTCTATGGAGAATCGTGGTTAGGACTCGCCTGCCAGAAATCACTACCATTGACCACCGTGATATTTCTGAATAATCACCCTTCCTAGAACCCCAAGATAGGTACTCACTTCAGTGGTTTCGGTGGAAAGTGCTTCAGTGACCCAAATCAACCTGGTAAATAGATGGCTCATCTCCAGAGGTGCGATATTCAGGGTTTGGTACTCTGGCTCATGCACCCTGATCCAATGGCAATCCCAGAAGTAAAGAAACAAAGGCTCTTCCTGGGACATCTACCTTCAACCCAGGAGCGAAAGATACAGTAAGGAAGACTCTAGGAACAAGGGAGAACCCGAACAGATGGCTGCCAGTTGCAGGGCGAAATAAAAGAAGGCATCAGCACAGCAGCAAAACGTTCCAGGATGGAGAGAACTGGTGGCACCCTTAGACGTCCCAAACTGAAGATCTAGCAGAGCTAAAAACTCTCAGCAGCTCTTTGTACTCCTGCAGCAGCCCACAGCCAAGCGAAAGAGCCCACAGCCAAGCAGAAGATCAAGGCGGCGGGATGCATAGGTGAAACGGCCCAGAAAAAGTTCCAAAGTGGAGGGCTCGACACAGCAGAAGTGGAGAATCACCTGGAGTCTCCAAGAAATCAGAATGGACATCTGGCAACAAAACAAAATATACTGCGATATGATCAAGCCACTGAACTTTACAAATATTGCCAAGTTAGGGCATTACAAACTACCAAAACGGTGGGAATCGGCAGGGAAAACATTCAGCAGGTTGACAGACCTGCCACCTCCAAGCTACAAGAGACAGAAAGCAAGAGAGCTAGTTAGGAGCATCCCTTTGAAAGGGGCTTGGCCACAGGGTCCGTTGACCAACCATACTGGCTGATCACCAGGATCTTCCACTCAGCTAAAGCCAACCCCACAGTGAGAGGGCTCGTCCAGGGACCTAAACTACCTTAAACCAATTAGGACAATTATGGAGGCTTCCAGGATGGGCTTAGAGCCCACATGGTCACAGCAGCCATTTTGAGCTTTGTACTCCAATGGCTACCAAAAAAGGTGAATTGGGTCAGCAAACCAGTACAATGGTTTGCATGCTTGTGAAACCAAAATTAAAGCACAGCTGCCACCAACCTTTTCCCTAAAACCAATTTATAGTGATGCAATCACTTGCACTAGGGCAGAAATGGGGTACTCGAGAGGCACCCCTAGGACTGGGAAGGAAAGGACCCGCTGGCCACCAAAAAGATCAAGAAACCAAACAAAAGATGGGGGTGAGGGGAGGGAGCAAAAAGGGAGTCCCAAAAATTCCACATAGAATCCTCAAAACAGGAATTCTGACAACACATTGCCTAATAAAGGACACCGTACACCAGACCTGTAAAGGTGCCCTTCTATCACGATTTGGTCAAACCACAGGATACCTGTATTTAATATCTCGCCGCTCACACAACGGCCTTGAACAAGAAACCCAAGACACAACCTACCTTGTTTGTTTCACTTAAACTCCTATCCACCAAATTTAATGAGACAACGAAGAACAATCCTAGCCTCCTCGATAACATCAGCATCACAGAAACGTCCATCACCATCTAGGAGCACATCTCCCAATAAGTGGCTTCTGGAGCCCATTCCAAAGTGGTACGAGCTAAATTCAAAATCGGCCAAGAAAATGCAGCAAAACTCCCCAAAATTAAGATTTGGTCATCCAAACCAGACTTGCTCTGGTCTAATCATTTAGCTCATAAATCTGCTGGCTCCATAACATGAATGTGGGAAAGAAGGCTGGTTTACTCTTCTAGACCAAATTAGTCAGCTATCCAGAGGTAGCCTCAAGGAAGGGAATAGTTTCCTACCTGTAACTCCATTCACATGCTTAGAATATTCCCAGTCGACAGAAACTTCCGACACTTCGGTGCCCCATCTATGTCGTTTTCGGGGTCGCTTACGCATGCCCCACTAGGACATAGCGCTATAAATACCCCGCCCCCGCGGCTCCCTTCAGATTTCAACCCCTCCAAAGCAGAATGGGGTGAAAACCTAGTTATACAAATACATTGCATTCCGGGGAGGCCGGCGGGCACATGTGAATCCATGAAAGATACCAATGCTGGAGAAATGGAGTTACAGGTAAGAAACTATTCCCTTCTCCAGCATTGGATCTTTCATGGATTCACATGCTTAGAATAGAATGTACAGCAGTAATCCTGAAAAAAGGGGAAGTGTGAATGCAATCCAACACCCTCCTAAGCATACATATATATAACCATGCTTACATATAACTGCAAACGTATGAATACACAAATGTATATGCAAGTACAGACCCTTCATGAAAAGGGCTTCCCTTATTGAAACAGATGGCGCAAGACTGCTCTTCCCATTTGTACATCGTCCGCATGCTGCCGTTCGAGGCAGTAATGGCAGGTAAACGTGTGAGGCACTGACCATGCCGCCGCCTGGCAAATGTCTGCCAGCGGGATTCCTGCCCACAACGCCGAAGACCAAGTTGACCTCGTGGAATGAGCTCTCAGATGCCCTTGTAGCGGTTTTCCCGCCTTGGAATGACAAAAGGCAATCGTCGACGAGACCCATCGAGCCAGTCCTTGCTTTGAAATTGCTTTTCCTCTCGTCGACGGACCATATGCAATGAAGAGTTGCTGGTAGATCTAAGTTGTTGAGTCCGATGAAGATAACATTTTAGAGCTCTCTTCACGTCCAAGGTATGGAGGGCTTTTTCCGCAGCCGATGAGGGGGGTCGTGAAAAAGGTAGGCAGGACAATGGACGAGTGTTTATGATAAGCAGTAGGAACCTTTGGGATGAAACGAGGATTAGTTGACAGCACCACTTTGTCTTTAAAGAACCTTAGGTACGGCGGGTCTACAACCAATGCTTGTAATTCTGAGAGCTGCCTAGCTGATGTAATAGCTATTAGAAAGGCCAACTTCCATGACAAGAACTTCATCGACGAGGTGGCCATTGGTTCAAAGGGTGCTTTCATTAACCCTGCTAGCACCACATTAAGACTCCACATTGGTGGAAAGCGTTTAATCGGCGGGAATGTTCGGAACATACCCCTCATGAAGTGTTTCACCAGCCCGTCACTAAAAAAGGGAGACGACTGCGTCTTCCTCGTGAACCTAGAGATGGCCGCCAGGTGTACTTTTATTGATGAAAGAGACAATCCGCTCTTCGCCAGGTTTAGCAGATACGGTAGAAGTTGCTCCGGAGTTACCCTTAGAGGTTGCGCTGTCGGCTGCCCTTGACACCACGTACACAACCTTCTCCACTTACATGCGTACAACTTGTTGGTGGAAGGGGCCCGTGCTGCCTACAGGATTCTCTGACAATCCGATGAAATGTTCAAGGCACCAAATTCCGAAAAGTCAGGAGCCAAGCTGCGAGATTGAGACTGTCTGAATTGTGATGCCACACTGTCCCTTCGTCACGGGACCGGAGATTCGGGACCTTCGCAAAAGTTATCGGTTGTTCTATTGACAGGTGAAGCAGGTCGGAAAACCACGGCTGCCTCGGCCAACACGGTGCCACTAGGAATACCCGGCACCTGTACCTGCTTATCCACTGCAGGGTTCTCTGTATAAGAGGGAACGGGGGGAAAGGCGTAGAGAAACTTGTCCGTCCACGGGAAGGAGAACGCTTCCCCCAGAGAACCTTCCTGTGGCCACCTGCTGGCGTACAGCTCACACTTCTTGTTCCCCTTCGTTGCGAAGAGATCCAGCAGAGGCTGCCCCCATTTCTCGAAGACCTTCGACAACTGAACGCTGTCTGTCTCCCATTCGGGTATTTGGTCAATTTTTCTGCTGAGTGAGTCCGCTTGCTCGTTCCTTAATCCAGGGAGATGATGAGCTACGATGGATATATCATGTTTCAGAGCCCTATGCCACACCTTCTGACCCTCGATGGAAAGGGTTCTGGACCGCGTGCCCCCTTGCTTCCTCAAGTAAAACATTTCTGTTGTGTTGTCTGTCAATATTCTCACTAATGACCCTCTGATGTGCGGCAGGAAAGACTTCAAGGCCCAGCGCACTGCCCTCAGCTCCAGAAAGTTGATGTGCAGGAGTGACTCCCTCCGGGACCATCAACCTTGCGTTTGTAGAGTGCCCATGTGTGCTCCCCAGCCTGTCAGGGACGCGTCAATCACTATGGTTAGCCGGAACTCCGGCTCCTGTAGGGGTACCCCTCTGGATAGGTTCCGAAAGCTTTGCCACCACTGAAGAGCTAGCAAGAGCTAGTCGTCGTCGACAGTCAGCTTGTCCGACCAGAGCCCTTGGGCCTGTGTCCACCGGTCCGCCAGGAACTCTTGAACCGGCCTCGAACAGGCGGCAGTTGCCCACTAGAGGAATGCAGGACGCCATAGCGCCCAGAATCGACACATTTTCTCACTGATAGTCTGGTATTGATCCTCAGCCGACTTGCCAATCGATTGAGTTTGGTGATTCTGTCGAGGGATGGCTTCACTAACCCTGACTGAGTTTCGAACTGCGCGCCCAGGAACACCAAGCTTCTAGACAGCGTCAACAAAGATTTCTCGAAGTTTACCACAAACCCCAGCCGTTGTAAAAGTTGCATGGTGGCCTGCAAACTTGTGTGAGTCGACATAGGGGAGGACCCCCTCACCAACCAGTCGTCGAGATACGGTTACACATGATGACCTTGCCTTCTCAGCCAGGCTGCCACTGGGGCCAAACATTTCGTGAATGTTCTGGGAGAGGATTTCAGCCCAAATGGAAGAACTGTGTACTGGTAGTGAGTTCGTCCTACCACAAACCTTACAAACTTTCTGTGTCGACGACGCATTGGTATGTGGAAGTACACGTCCTGCAGGTCCAGAGATGCCAGAAAATCCCCTTCTTGAACTGATCCGATCACTTCCTGGAGCGTGAGCATCTTGAATTTTAGGCTTTTCAACGTCTTGTTGAGATCGTGCAGGTCTAGAATGGGACGCCATTTTCCGTTTGTTTTTTTCACCACAAAGTATCGGGAGTAAACCCCTTGACCCTTCTGCGATGACGGAACCAATTCTATAGCTCCTTTTTGTAGCATAAGTGCTAGTTCCTGCTGCAACACGCTCAGATGGGGTTGAGCTACCAACGCCGGTGGAATGTGCAGAGGGTTGCTCTTGAATTGCAGTGAATGTCCGTATCTTACTGTGTCCAACACCCACTGATCCGTTATTTGCTCCCATTCGTCAACGCAGTACGATACTCTGCCTCCCAGAACGTACCGACGCCCGTCATTGCTGGTCCTTGGTCTGCTTATCTCTCGTCGACGACGAGTAGCCTGTTCTCTTCCTGGAGGTTTGGTAGTCTCAGCGTTGTTTTGCCACTTGAGAAGCCCGTCTGCATCCCTGGGAGGGGTACGCCGGCCTACTGAAGGATCTGTCTCTCGATGCTGAGAATCTGGAGTTTTCCCGATGCTCTCCTAAAGGGACGAAAAGACCTAAAACTTCGACCACTCTGGAGGGCACCCAAGGAACGCGCTGTGTCAGAGTCCTCCTTCATGCCCTTCAGGGCCTCATCCACCTTCTCGCCGAACAGAAGGTCTCCCTCAAAGGGCATATCAAGCACCTTGTATTGCACCTCTGATCTAAAGTTGGTGCATTTAATGCTTGCCTTCGTAGAACCACCCTGTTGTTCACTTGTTTAAACCCCAATTCTGCGAGGTCCACAGCGATGCTTATAGCATGATTGGAGGCCTCTTCACCTTCCCGGATGAGCAACATCGCCGCCTTCCTATGTTCTTCCGGAAGATGCTCCTGCCACACATGATCCAGGATGGGTACCAAGAACACCGACCTTCTCTTTCCCATGTGGTCGAAAAGAAAACAGTCCTTTCTCTCCTCTTCCTGGGCCAACCCGAATTCTGTACACGCTTTGGCCATCATGGCGTGAAATGACCCAATGTCGTCCGGGGGAGACGGCTGAGCTGGGCTTCTTGGGGTTTCTAACTCAGCCTCCGACTCCCAAGTTGGATCCCTGGAGGGGATAATGAGACATCCGATAGGGTACTCCTGTCTGAGTCTGAATCTAGCAGTTCTCCCTCATCGTGGCGTGCAGCTGAGAGGTCCTCACCCGCTGGTACTGTCGTGGGGATTGACAGAGTTGGCCGACGAGAGGGGCCCGGTTTGTTGATGGCCGACCTGGCCAGGGTTGCTTGAGGTAGCCTCTCGTCCAATGACTTCAACAAAGTCTGTAACGTGGATAAAACTTCCTGCGATAAGATTGACTGCGGATTAAGAAGAGGGGTAGACCCCGGAATGCTGGCTCCCCCGGAGAGAGGCTTGCTAATTCCTCGTAACCCGAGGTCTGCAGGGCCAGCTACTCTCACACCCTCCTCATCTCCCGAGGACACCGACAAGGCTGCCTCTTGCTGCAGCAGGGTCTCCAATACTTCAGGTCACCAGGCCTCTTGCGGAATCTCCATCGACAAGGCTAAAGCCGGCCCCGTCATCGTCGTCACCACCTACGGTCCAAGAATAGTTGAGACCAATTGTGTCAATGGTAGAGAAGGGGTCAACGACTGCACTGCCGTCGACGACGATGGTGGTCGTGTAGGTCCCCGAGGCGTTTGCGCCTTTTCTGAACTTGATCTCCGCTTCTCCGCTTCTCGACTCGAGGTCGATCTATGGTGATCGCCCAAGGAGGATTTCGACCTTTCTTTTCTGTCTTTCTTCGCTGAAGATGAGGATGACGAGGCTTTCTTCGAGGAGGACTCCTTGGAATGGCTTCTTGTTGACTCTTTCTCCGGCGGTCGTGATTATGTCGAGTGGCGCAGGGCCCCTGAAGATTTTGACGCTGAGACAATGCTGCGTGTGGAGCCTACCTCCGAAGGCGGGTATGCCCCCGCTCCATCGCTCAACCAAGCTACTAGCCGCCGACTTCGATCTTTAACTGTCTTTTGGGAAAAGCCTTTACATATGTCGCTCTTGTCTGCCGAATGAGGAGGGTGTAGACAATATATGCAATCCATATGCCCGTCCCCCTCATACACTTTCTTCAACCCGCACTTAGCGCACGGGCAGAACAGCGCTTTCCCAGACATCAGGACAAAGCTCCAACAACACAACTTTGACAAAATAGTAGACTACGCGAGGTGATCCCACTACTTTGGAGACGGTTGAAATCTGAAGGGAGCCGCGGGGCGGGGAATTTATACCACTACGCCTTAGTGGGGCATGCGTAAGCGGCCCCGAAAACGACTTAGATAGGACACTGAAGTGTCGGAAGTTTTCCTATGGGAAACGGCTTTATAAGTGTACCGAGGGTTCCAAGTCTGTCGACAGGGAATATTCTAAGAATGTGAATCCATGAAAGATCCAATGCTGTAGAAGCTGTATTCACCCACATGAGGAGCTACTTGGTGTTTAAGCCACCAAGAGCACCTTCGTAGAATATTTGGATGTTACAGATAATGTTGTCCATTTTTGTTATCTTGATACCATACCAGTGACTAGTGATAGAATATTAGCTACAAGATTGCACCTGAATTTGTTGTCACAGAATTCAGGTGGGCCCCAGCATCTATACTGACCCAAGTGCTGTACAGTTCTGGGGCAGATTACATGAAAACTATAGTCCATTTTCTTTTCCATTGTCCTTGCTACCGTATCCCAAGAAAAAAAGTAGCCTGCACCTTTACGGAGGTTGTTGGATCCAGCAGGCAACAAGGACGCAGTAAGGAAGTTGCTAGCCTTACACATGCAGAAGGCTACACAGTATTTGTAAATGCAGCATAACAAAAATGATCTGAATTTGTTCAGTTATTTTAAATACATGTGTGGTTTTAGATCATTGTTAATTATCTTTAATTAGCAGCATGGTTTTGATAGCTTTTAACCAGAGTTTTATATAATGCAATGTGGCTTGTATTGTATGGGGATATGTAAGGTGCTTGTATTCTTCTTTCAGGAGATGTAAATGTAAATTTGATATGATTGTGTTTTATGGATTCTAAATCCGAATAAGCATGAACTTGATTAAATAGAAGACAACTGGCAAGATGAACGACAGTTCTTAAAAAAGAAAACCTAGCACTTCCATCCACAAGACGATCTTCTCAGAATCTATACCAATTCACCAGACCTAAAACAAACTGCAAAAGTAAACTACTGCACAGTGGAGACTTGTTGAAAAATCAATACGGTATTGCCCTATCTTCAACTAGAAACCAAACATCCTCCCCAAACCGCTGCCAGAAATATCAACATCACAAAGAGGTGGTTTTGCATTCCAATTCACTGCACCCCAAAAGGTCTTCAATGACTCACAAGCCAAAGACCCAGTGACATGCCGATTGCCTTGGGCAACCAGCCAACAACAGCCGAGCGGATGAGGGTGAGGGGGATAAATCTTGGGCACGTGTGACTGATGCAGCCCTTAAAGTGGGATTTTGCCTTGTGCTTTATTTCATTAATACTTTAGCCTTTAAGGTATCAATGATCACAGAAGGTTTCCTGAATCTCGATAATGGTTTTCTGGCAGAATTCCATTCACAAGAGTTCTGCTAACCCTAAACATTTTGCTTTTTCCATCCTTATTTTGTTCTGCATCACCGACTTATTGTTTTGGTCATAGGGACTTCAAAAGAATCACTCTGCCACTGCAGCCCCTTTTCACTCCTGAAGAGTATATGGTCCTGGGTCACCAATAAGGCCCCCAGGAGCAGGTGAGCTTTTTAGACATCACATCTTTGCCTACAGGTGATTATATCACCCAGTTTTGGTTTTGGAGAGTGGGCTGGAGGCAGCTGTAATTCCGTTTTTGCTTAATCAATGAGGAAGACCATGTACTGCGTTGTACCTTTATGGTAGCAAATTATCTTTTGTTTGTTTAAGTCCTACCATCTACCGTTTTAGCACTTTATTCAGGGGAATGTCAAGGCAGGCCTAAAAGGACGGGTGCACATATTAGCCCTTGGTGCACCCATGCACCCTCTATAGTGGTCTACACCACTTTCCAGCCCTTGGCAGGCCATCACACTTCCTGTGACGGTGGACGTGTTTATTTGGCGATCTTTGGAGTCAACCTGGCTGGCCGCCTAAAGCTATGTGATTGGTGGATATGGGAATACATAGGGGAGACCTGGTTTCGGTCCTCAATTCTGCCGATTTTCAGAAGGTGAGCAGGTTAACTTACCTGCTGGAGGATTTTTCACCATTTGGTGCTCTACAACATTTTCAGGACTAGGTTTGGCCATAGTGGATGGATGCTGTGTCCAGGCATAAGCACCTGTCTGGGTGTTCAGGAGTGGGTGCGCTTCTTGGCCCTGCCTACATCCCATGCCCCGCCTAATCTGCTTGGGCCATGCCTTCCATATTCAGACCATTGTCCGGGCAGTTGCTTCCACTATTTATCGCCAAGGATTCCCACCTTGTTGCTGAACAGCACTGCTATCACCTCGGTGCTGGGACGCAAACACTCCACCTCACCTGCTCTTCTGGGCCTCCCTTGGTCACCTCCACCATTGTCTAAGTGATGGACCATTTCGGCTCGAGTGGTGCCCTCCTTTTCCCTTTGAGCCACAGGAACCTGCCTTGACTGGGCTCCCCAACCATATTAGAGCCTCGGTTGCTGCTTTGCCTCTGAATTGGGCCCACTCCTATCAAGGTAGATTATTCTTTTGGCCATTGTTGCCTCATGGTTCAAGTTGCTGGGTTAAATGATCCTTCATCTCACTGTGTAAAAGGAGATTGGTCCTTGCTATTTTGTTTTGCCTTATTGGAACCATCTTTTTGGGAACCAACGCCTTACAATTTCCTCTGGGCCCTGTATTGGTATGTTGTTCCCGATGCTTACCCTCAGGGTCCCTGTAAAGGATCCACTTCAAGGATCCTTGCAGGCGAGTCTTCACCCCCAATTGTGGTCAATGGGTTAATTTAGTTAAGTCCTACTGAGCTGCATGTTGTGATAGGGTTACTGGATCTCTCTCCTGGCCGTGTATCCCTTCTTATGGGACACCTTTGGGGGTTGCCCGTTTGCCATCCACCCTGCACCTCCGGAGGGAATTGGACTTGCCTGGCTCTTTGTTCTGCAGTAACCAGAACTGCTTACTAGTTTTGATCTATATGCATAGTTGACTCAATACCACTTAGCTGAAACTGCTTTGAAAGTGACTAACAGTACAGGGACGGGGCCTGGACAGGGACATTTCTATGGATTCCTGCTGGGTCACTAGAGTTAAAGGCCAAAGACTGGGATTTTATGCAGCACAAAACTGGTCCCTCTCAATATTACCGAATATGCTTCACCCATCCTGGACAAAGGGGACCTCTGCTCATCGGTCCCTGACCTCTCGGCTGTCTTAAATATGGTTGACCATGAAGCTCTCCAAAACATTCGCGCCACACACATGGGCTTTAAAGAAACAGTTCTTCGGTGGTTCGCCTTATGAGACCAACTCCTCCAGATGGGCCCAAACATATCCATGCGCTAGCCAGTAAACTGTAGAGTTCTACCAGGCTACTTCCGGTCTCCATTCATCTTCAACCTCTACATGGAACAATACACTGATGACACACAGCTTTACCCAAAGATCAACTGCATAAACAAAATACATCAACTCGAGCACTGTCTCTCTCATCCAGGCCTGGATGCTACACACCTGCCTGAAGCTCACCCTACAAAGACCCAATGAGTTCTCAGAGAAAACCTCACAAAGCACGCCCGAGTCCAGAATTGGCTAACTGACGTGTAGCTCAACGGATTCATGGCTCAACTTCACCCAATGCTAAATCTCTGCTTTACTTTCCGCTGTGGCTATGACCCCTCACACAAAACATAAATTGCCAAGAACACACAAGTCGCATGATACCAGCTTGAACTCCGCCACAAAGTCAAGCACTTCACTACCCAGAGCTTCAGAACATACCCATGTTGCAGGGTGCCTCGTAGACCCCTCTGAAAACAGGTCAGCAGGTCTCACTCAACTAAGAAAATTCAACCACATCACCCTTATCCTCAAGGAGCTACACTGGCTACCCCTTCAACCAGGAATCATGCTCAAAACTCCCTGCATCACCTACAAAGCAGTTACAACCAAAAAAGCACTCGACTTGGCTGAGAAATTCACCATCTCTGGAGGCCACAGTACTGACAGGAGCCACACCATCGCCAGGCTGGAAACAACTGAAAGAAGGGGAAAAAAAATGATTCTTTGGAAACAGGCATTTTCTTGCTATGCTCCCGGTCTCTGGAACAATTTACCAACACAGATAAGACTGGTGCCCTCCATACTACATTTCAGAAAGGGCCTAAAAACCCAAATCAAAGAACACCGTGCGCATTGCTCCACTGAACCCAATTCCTCCACCTCTGGAGACCCTTAGCCTCCTGCTCCCCTACCCATCCCAGCTACTCGAATACTGCCGCTTCCTACATGTAACAGCCTGGGTACACCCCTTCAGGCCTCCAGAAAAGCTTAGTTCTGTGGCTTTTTACGCATTAAAATCTTGTAATTAGGACACCTTTTATCTTTCTATACATACCGTTTACGCACCAGTTGACAGCAGAGTGCAATGCAAAGGGCAAATTACGATAGAAACACCTCTTTTGATTCGAAATTTCAGGCAACAAAGGAGCAGTTCAGAAATGTTTCTCTGTGCCGCACATACTGAGTCTGTGAAAAACAGCACACAATTAGAGGAGGAATTCTGTGTTAAACTTCTGCTACGTTTTATGTCTGTACATGTTCATGAAATGTTGCATTTCATAATGCATGCATATTTATTTTCCTAGTCTTGAAGGAGGATCATAGCAGTAATAAGATGGACAACTTAATACAACTGGGGAGTATTCTTTTAACAGATAAAATATGCTTTTTAATGAATGCTTGCATAAAAATATTTTTCAGACTTCCTGTGACGAAGCGAGGGAATTTGTCCCTTCTCCCCAAGAGGGGATTCTCCCCCCACACCCTGTGAGGTTAGGGATATGAGCCTGCTCCACAACACCATCCCTAGGGGAGGAGGCAAGTGGAACTTCACCGGGATGCACTCCCACTTAGGGAACAAGGGCTCCCATTCCCATGAGGAACTTCCTCATGCAATGGCCTACGTGGAACTATCCAATACACAAACTGGAGTGAAGATAAAGTGAACGTATGCCATTCCCAAAGAGAAGGAGAAACTGTCCCTTTAAATCAAAATCTCCAATGGACTGAGCCAAGTTCATTGAAAAGGGATGACATACCAAAGACAGAATGAGAGCGCAAGGCAGAAAGAGACAGGGGAAGTCCCCTGTGTGCAAATTACCTGGAGGCGGTAGAGCGGACATTGACAGGGGAGCTCAAGAAATTCAGGACGGATCCGAGTTAGAGTGAGGAACGCTGGAAGCCCTGTGTGTACGAGGAGCAGAAAGCCGGGAAAGCTGGACCACAGAACTTGGTGGTGGCGTGACCACGAAGAAGTCATGGTGAGCTGGGCGCCCTCTAAGCTACGCAGACAGCACCTGAGGGAGAAAGCAACTTCCGAATCGGATACCCTTGAGGGTATCGAGAAGCTGAGAAGGAGATGGGAAAGTGTACAAAGCAAACATCACAGAGTGCAAAGCAAGAAACAAACTGAAGGAAGAAAAAGGTTTCAAACACCCACAGGCACCAGACACTGTCCCCTACAACACAGAAGGTAATCGGGAGATGGGAATAATCTGAAGCCAAAAGGGGACTCGTTATAGACTTGGAGAAACTCGTTCCAGTACGGATAATGCAGGGGTGGAAAAGTGGATAACTTTGGCCTTACTGCAATATAGGAAAGAGCCGAGAATACAGAGAGCGAGAAGAGTAGAGTTGGATTACTACTATCCTGGGAAATGGGTAAAATCGCCCCACATACAAGAAACAACAAGTCAGACATAAGGGAGAGACACTTATGTAGTGAAGACCAGAGGGGTCTCAAGGATAAACTGTATGCAAGGAAGAGTAGCAGAGGAAAAGGTGAAATATAACTAGTTGGAAACCTAAAGAATCAGAAAAAGAAAAATTATACCAGAACACATAGTTCTCTAAGAAAGAGGTGGGGTTTCAAAAGAGCAAGAAAAACCACAGGTACAAAATAGGAGAGAAAGGCTGTCAATCCCCTCAAGGAATTACATAAATTAATACAAAGGACTATTTACAAATTGCATATTTAGCAGAACTCTGAAACAGAAGAACACAAGTGCAACAGCACAGCCACCAGGAGAAGGAAGTCATTATCCTGGCCTTAGTTGATTAGAATAGTGTAGGGTCAGTTAGGTTAGTTTTGAACAGCAAACAGATTCCTTTGGACATTTACGCACGACTGACGAGCACCTTAGCTAGTAGGGAACACCAAATAGGCGTAGGGAAAGAAAGGCCTTCTTTTTATTCTTTAACAAACAGATGATCAAAATATCGTCCGAATGCTCGTGTCCTTCAGGCGCGCCACACTTCTGTTGTGTGCATTTATCATCGATGATAAATTATTTATGTAGGGCTTTTGCCAAAGCGATGTACATGGAACATATTTACATATAATTATCACCAAACCTAAGTCAATACTCATTTCTCAACCCCCGAAAGATGAAAGGCCAAGTTGGCCTTCTCAGGATTCGTACCTGCAACTTGCAGATCCCTTAGATCGGAGCGAGCACTCAACCCGCTGAGATAGCTTCCTGGTGCATAATGCATCTAGATGCATTTATGTGGTGGGTTCATACATAGTAATGTCTACGAGAAGGGTCTTCGCAAATGTAATTACTTGTTTGAAGCAAGACAGCTTTGCTACACAACTGTTTTAGTTGTGTTCCGTCCATTTTCAAGTTTAGTAATGTTCTGGTTGCTTTTCACATACTATTTACACACTTGCTAAGGCAAATTAGGTTCCCTCTTCCAATTTAATGTACACTATTAAAAGAGTGTACATTACTCCCAAAAATGAAATGGTCACAGTTGCAATTTAAATAGAACGTCACTTGCTTTAGTGGTAATCCAGATAGGTATTTAACTTTATGTAGTGCTTCATGCAGAGTTACTTCAACTTCTAAGCAAATATCAGTCGATAGTTTAGTGACCTCTAAGATCCAAGGGTACCTCAGCCAGCCAACATTGGACTACGATATTAGATACAGATTTTAGCATTGAACGCGTGTCTCTCTGCACCCTTGTATCACAACGCTGTCATACCATTAAGTAGAACTAGTTACAGTAAAAGAGGACTTTCACCATCTGACAATTTGATCATCAAACCTAAAAGAACAGAACACAAGTCCTGTTTGCTTTACTGTGTAATTGGCCAGGTTTGCCTGCATCTTAGAAATGTAAATGTATACAGAACAGATTAAATGAGCACCAAAAATGAAAGTCGTATTGAACAACGTATCGACCTGTAATATTAACATCACCTTCTGCAACAGGTTCAAGTTCATTTAACAAAGTTTTATTAACTCCAAAAGGTGGAATAGAGTAATGCCTAACTTGCCCTATTCGAAGGTGGGATTTCTCTACCTAAAGAAAACTAAGGTTAGTCTGTCAGAAAGTTCAAAGGAATTATCAGTCTGTCCAAAACCGGTCCTTGCCCTTACAACTAATTGCATACAAATTGTAGGGATGTCGGCATCAAAAATGAATAGAGTTCAAAATAAAGTTCAGAGCTCCTTCTAGTTCTTGGCTTGTAAACAGCTTCCCCTTCCCAAAGTTCGAAACCAGTTTATGAGGCACAGTGATTCCCTTCCCCAAAGCTTTCAAAACACTTGACTTCAAAATCACGTAAAAGGTTATTGCAGAACACAAGTTTCTTTATGGGCGTTTTCAGTGGCTTTTCCATTCAGGGGCATCCGGTCTAGGAGCAGTTGTCGGACCACGCAGTCCACCAATTATAGGTAACGCAACGTTACCTCTTAACTGCTTTTCCATTAACACCAGTCCACTGTTTTTCCTTAATGGAGAGGTTTGCTTCATTCAAATGCGTCACACTCTCCTGACCCTGTACCGTGGCTTGGTTGGCTACCATGCACTTGTTACACTTGCTTATGTTACCTTGGCTCTGGCTAATTCTTGTTTCTTTATAACAGTTCCTTGAACTCTTAGCATTGGATAAAGCTGGATTTCTCATATCATACAACTCTTTGTGCTCTCTTGGCTTTGCTAGCACTTGTTTCTCAGGTAATATAGTTCATTGTAATTTGGCTATTGCCAATGCTTGGTTTCTCATATAATGCAGTTAATCGGGTCAGTACAGTTCACAAACTTCCAAGATTCACAATCTTCATTTCACTCCTCTCAAGGTTGTTCATAACTTCCTTTCATTTAGTATGGTATTCAAATTGCCTTATATTTGCTTTCATTCAAATAGCAACGTGTGCTTCTGTTCAAATCACTGTCCATTACTTAATAACTATGTCCGCCTACCAACAAAGTATCCCCCCCCCCCTTCTGGTTGCACTCACCGGTCAGTCCTTCAGCTTCCCATGTAGTCCACCACCACGGGTTCCTTTCTCTCAATGTGGTACCTGGCGTTCATCTCCAGTGGTCCTCTGCGGCTTGCGCTCACCCAGTAGGGATTCTTCTGCGACTCAGGACTTGCACAACAATTTCCCTCAGTCAAGCTGGCCTCCTTCCTATGGCTGGCCACCGGCCTCCAGCGTCGTGTACCTCTGCTTTCTGCTGTATAAACTCAGCACTTGTCCACGGGTCTCGAGTGCTCCTCCTGCAACACAAAAGGTCTGCCCGCACCCAGCAGTTCATGGGCGTTCTCCCACAGCTGATTCCATTTCCATTTGGAGTCTGGCTTTTAAAGCTCCTGCCTTAATGCTTATTCCAAAAAGGACTAGACTGCTCACCACCAAAGTGTTAGTCCTGCTTTACTCTGGCTTTCCTCCTCCTCGTCTCACTACCTGGCTGGGGTCCATATGTGTCTGCATTAACAAAGTGAGGATGGTCTCTTCTTTGTGCCAGTAGAATACTTGTATGTTTTGACAAAGGCCTATAAAGTCTTTAGGGATGGATGGTTCGTTGTGAAAGGGAAAATGGGGGGATACCATGTCTCACCCAAGGACATCCTCTCCCCACCCCCCCATTCTCCTCCACCCAGGTGATCCCCCTCGCATATCCACCCCCAGGGTCAGGATCCAAGGGCAATGGCCTTTCCCTGGCCACCTGGGAGGCCGATTCTAGGGCGAAAGCAGTGATGACACCCTCAGGTTCCTTACAGTACACAAATCATTTGTTTTTGAAAGGCCGAATTACTTCCTACTAGTTCTTGTTTTTCTGATTCTTATTTGTAACTAGTCGCCATCACAGCTATATTTTGTCAATCTGTGAGGAGCTTGCACTGCAGAGGCAATTAACTGTTCCTGTTCTATGTGACTAGTTCTCCCACTGCTGTGGTTATGCTATTCCGATTTCTATGTGGGTGGAGCTTGGATCACTTAGCCCCTGCTGGGCAAGTTCTTTGTGATGGAAATTTTGACTGCTGGTTCCCATTTTATCCAAGTCTAGCTTGATTCGGGGCCATTTACCTGTTCAGTCTGGGGGTGCTTGCACAGCCCCATCCCATGCAGTTTAATCTCTATGCAAGTGGAACCTCTACTGTGCTAATCTTGTACGGTTGAGATCCACACAATTCCTGTTCCATTTGAAGAAAGAATGATCTACTGAGGCCCATGGCATACCCTTTCAATATTAGGAAGGTAGTGTGCCCTCTTGAAGAATATGTTGCACTTGTATGTGAGGGGAGCGCCCACAGCAGAGACCCATTCCTTATCTGTTCTGCGTGGGTTATCTTCTACCCTTGCTTTGCCTTGCATGGATTAACTCCACCTGTTCTACATGATGAAAGGTTGCATTGCTGTTGTCCAGATTTGGCTTCTCGGTTTGTGAGAGGGAAGCCTGAATGGCTCCTACTCAAGCTGACCCGTTCTGGGCGAGTGAAGCATTAAGCAGCATATGCTGCTGTTGTACCTATTCTTTGCATGCAGAGCAAGTGTTCGTGCTCATCGGTTACATTTGTGACAGGGTGCTTGTGCTACAGCATACGGTGGGTTATCTGTTAACTATGAGATAACTCTGCTTTTCTGTCATGATGTGGACCGCATGATAATGATATACATACAGTGGATGTCACATATGTTTTAATCCCTTGTGAAGGAGAACACTCATGTTTACACCCTTGAAATCACACTTACTCGCAAAGTTTAAAAATAGGGATTTAAATACTCCCACCTCAAATCCGTATCGGGAGCATTGGCCTCATTTGGACAGCATTTAGTTGATCAATTAGGTTTGTGCTTTTAAAAAAAATCCCAAACTTGAGTGGGCTTAACAAATTCCAAAAAAAAAAAAAAAAATCAATCCATCCCTCCACTTTAGCACCAACGAGAAGGGTCTTCCATGCCACAGCCTTTCTGAAAGGCCTGTGAAAATTTGACTACATTACGCCCACACTCTAAACTACAAAGTTTGCACCTACAAGTATTAATTATATTCAAGCCCTGCTCCATCAAAGCAGTTTGTATTCTCCCTCCTAACTAGCCAACAAGGCCACCATCTCTGACAGCCAACACTCCATGAGCAGCAAGAACCTGGTCAGATTAGAGGTGCCAAATGCAGAAAGGAAAAGAGCAGGAAACAGGCATTCTCAGACTATGCCCCTAGGCTGTGGAACCTTATACCCATCAATATTAGACATGCACTCAATGCCATTCAGAAAGGAGCTAAAGACTCTTCGTGGAGCACCTTTCTTCAGACTGCCACCCCTGAACCCATTATTGCTCCTGTTGCTTACTTGTAATGTATTACTGCCTTTCTGTAACTTGTGCCCCCTTCCCTGTAGTCCCAAAACCCATTTTTGAAAGCACTCTGATGCTTCTCGAACGTAGGTCTGCAAACTCAAATACCTAAAATGTATTAATGCAAGTAACATGAAATACCTAAAATGTTAATAAAATCCCCTATCTGCAGTCCCCAGCATATTTAAGAGTTTTCATCTCGGATTGATTTATGATTGAATGGGCCAACCTAAAATTATGAACTTAAATAGCCAACTTTAATATACTTTTTGTCCAGAAAGCCTGTTTTTTTAACCCCTCACCCGTTCCCGCTTCCGCCTCTGTACTACACTCTATTCCAAAAATCCTGGTGAATGTATATGACTATAGTGGGATTTAAAGGCGGTCGAGCCCTATCCCGCTTTACCCCTACCGCCTCTTCCCTAGTCTTCCATTCCCAGTCTCCTCTCACACCTTAAGGGTGTCGAAGAAGGAAGCTGACAATGGTGACATGGTGGTGGTTATAGACAATTTTCAGTACTGAAAACCCATCTCTATGAGGGGGTTCCCTGCCTCAAAACTAATATTAAAGAGTCAGTCAGAATGTCTGTCAAAATAAACTCCACCGTCCAGTGTTACAACCTACTTCTATTCCTCGCACTACAACTAAAGGATAAACCAATAGAAAGTTCCTTCTTCAGGAGAATGGCTCCCTTCTCCTGTTGTCTGGATAGCGTCATAAATAATGTTCTCTTGCAATAAGAATAGCAGGGGGTATGCCTCCCCTCCCATGGCTTGGAGGTTTCACACAACCGAGAAGGGCTTCCTTCTCCTGATGTACAGTTTCCGGCACAGGCAGGGGGAATGACTCAGACGTCTCTAGCACAACTCCCAGCTCAGGACCAGGAGAAGGACTCCCCTTCTACTGGTATTGCTTGGTACAGTTCAGAACAAGGCCAGGCGGAATGACTCCCTTCCCCTGGCGTCTAACATGTCCTTGCTTGCTCAGTTTCCTCTCAGCATCTGCTTATGGTTCCCAGACCCTTCCCTGGCAGTCAGTGGTTCTCCTTTTCCCACTGTGATGAGGAATATTTCCTCTAATACTCTGTTTTCGGGTCCCAGACCCTTCTGTGGTTATATTCAGTAGAGGGATCCCCACTACTGATGCAAGGAGCTTCGTGAACTAGCCCCCCTTCCATCCCAATGTCCACTCTGGGTCTTCCGTACCTCCAGTCACCTTGTGTGGGATTGTGGAACGTCACCGGGACTTCCTGGGACCTCAGGTCTCCTCTGCGGCTCTGCTGGTTCACTGCCATTGCACCGTCAGCTGTGTAGTAATTCTCTCGTCTGTTCCATGACTTTCCTCACTAATAAGGGCTTCTGCACAGGTTTGCTCCTTCAGAACCCGTGGCGGACATCTACAGCACTTCATTGGCATAATCTTCCCTCCGGTCCTTCAGCAGCTCTTGGACCGCTTGCACTGGTCCGCCTCAGGTAGACCCGGCGGGGTTTGACACGGCCGCTCTTCACACGGGTAGGCTTGACCCATTCGATAGCCGTTTGTTCTTTTTTTATACATTGGATCGAGTTCCTCCCATTAGGATTGTAAAGTCCTTTGCCTCTGTTAATAACAGACTCCTTATGCCTCCTTGGGGGCTACTTCATACCTCATACCAGTACAAGCAGAGTTAATGACCTTCCTGTGTTATTTTTCATCCTAGTACTTTTTTTTAGGATCATCTCCAGTGTGGCAATAGTACATGGGTTGACTTTCAATAAAGTGGTTCTGAACAGTGGGAAGGGGTAGGGAATGTTGGGGCGAGAACATTCAATGGGCTGTACCCAAGGTGATCGTCCTTGTCCCCAGAGGGGCAGTTCCTCCTCATGAGGTCGTCCCGCATTAAACCACCCCTAGAAGGGACTATTGCGTAGCAGCCGCACCTCCCTAGCCCTCTGGGAAAATGCCCCCCTTGGGGAAAGTGACAACACAAACATCACTCAGGCCGCTTTTCTCTCCAATCACTCCCACTCCAACCTCATCTATCCTACCCACTTCCCTTCATCTACTATACTACCACCTCATCCTCTGCTCCACCTGTTGACCTGACCCTGGAATGCACAATCGCTATTTAAAAAAAAAATAATAATAATCCTCACAAATCATTTTGATTTCCCACCACCCCAAACTCTTTGTGAAAGCCATCACCGAATCCTGGATGTCTGTCCGTTTACACCGCCACCATGGCAGCTACTCACACCAATTTTGCCTCTTTCTCTTCCCCAGGTTCTCAAAAAAAGGAGATGTTGTAGATTGCATGCTCAGCAAGTACACACCATCGGCATGACATCACCTCTCATATTTCACTCCCTCATCCTCCAAGCATGTCTTAGTCCATCTCCTCGCTCCCACCCCGCTTACAATCATTGATTAGGCGTACAGCTCCCTCTCAAAGTTGGCCATATCAATAATAGTAAGAACTCTTGTAGCAAACAAAACAACATTAAATGTAGACATCAGAACCTTACCATCTTAGGTTCTGAAAAGACCAACTCTCCTTTCATTCCAAATTAATCATTGACTCCTTTCAAATTTCCTCCTGAAAACGTAATTGAGAATAGAAGTGAAATATGTATATTTAAAAACAAGGTGCAGAAAGAAAAATGTAATTTGCACATTGTGGACTTCAAGTCCCACAATGCCCCAAGTACTGGGTTGAGGAAGAGGGATGTGGCGGCACTAGACTGCAAGGTGCAGTCTAATGATTCTAAGGACCCACACATGAGAGGCTCTGGTGAGTGTAAAGGGCCCCCTCAGGTGCAGGCCATTGGGAGTAGTAGAAGGTGGAGTGTATTTAGTGACTCCATGTTGCAGTGGCAGCAGAGGAATTTATTGCCAGAGCGGATGATGGTCCAGAGAGAGTCTCCAAACTTAGAGACTGTATGCAGAGGCTGCACAGCAGGAAACATTGTTGTGGAAAGCTTTCCCACTTTTGATGACCCCGAATGCAGAGCTGGCGCAGCGGGAAGCGCGAGTTTGAAAAGCTTTCCACTGTCTATTTCGTGCTCTGGTGGCAGGCGAGCACCAGAGCATTTGTGGAGCGAGAAAGGCTCCTCTCTCGACTGGCGCGTGCGCTGAAGAGAACTAGTTGTAGAGCAAAGCGAAGTGAAAGAAGCAGACGGCACAGAGGCAGAGGAGCAAGCAGACGCATATGCAGCACCCAGCGAGTTCACGGTTATGTGACCCCGGAACGTTCTGTTATCGCCCGCTAGCCTCAAACAATAGTTTTGAATACCGAACTGATAAGAAGTTAGAGGGGCAGAATTATACACATTTTAAATACCGAACTCATACAGAGAAACTGAATTGGCAGATTAAGAACTGTGGTAGCAGGAAAGAAAATTGCAGTTATACTTATGACAGGCTGAAAAACTGCCAAAGCCAAGAAAGAGCAATACTAAAACAAGCTAATAAAAATCATCATTACCAAAGCAATAAAGAAACAAGCGGATTGTGACCCTTATGGCCAGAGTGAAAAGGGGGCAATAATTAGCGCTCTGATGCCCCAGGGTTAGGTGCACTTTACAAATTCCAAAATAAATATAAAATACATAAATTGGAAAAGATCCAAACAAACATTGGTAAAACCCAAGAAGAGCAAGTGTGAGGGAAAGCCATTTTCAGCATTTGGTTGATGTAAGAGTGGAAACACAAGAGTGGCAGGAGAGCAGACCGTCTAATAGAATACATTCATAAATTGGGGAGAAAACCTGCATTGCAAGTGGCAATCACAAGTGTGGAACAAACAGCAACAATGTGTTTCTGGTCTTCCCAAAAGAAGTAGTCAATACTGAAGTACTTGGAAATCAAAAGACATTACAAAGTTGCTTGAGGCACATTTGACCACAAATGCACTTGTAGTAGCGTTAGGAGTCGCTTTAGTCCTGGCAGGTGAGTGTGTCAGGGCAGGGAACTTGTTAGTGGTAGACCTGGGAGGGGAGTGGACCATGTAAAAGACAAAGTACTGTGGTGTGGTTAAAATCTTGAAGTTGTGTTGAACCATTTGTAACAAGTGAAGCAACAAAGTTATTTCTTTTGAACTGTTGGAAAGTCAAAGTGAGAGACTTTTGAAGCAAGAAGATTATTATTACCAAAACCTTGTTGTTGAGTGGTACTTTAACATTGAACTGTTGGGTGAAAATCCTGCTTTGAATCTGGGGGAAAGGGGATGTTACCCAGGTTACAAGGAAAAACAATTACAAGGTTCTGTTGAACAGAACTGTATTTGAATTGCCATACACCCCTTTTAGAAGTTTGTTGTATGTACAAGTGTGAGGGATGGATTCCACCTTTTGGTGGAGTGTTTCCTTTGGTCTATTTTGATAGGCAAGGAAATCTTGAGGGTAGGGACAGTAAGCATTTATTTAATAAAACAGCATTTTATGAAAAACCTTTACCAAGTTGTCCGCCTCACATTTCTGAACACTCACAGTGGGCAACACAAAAACAATGGTGAACCACCTTATCCAAGAGGTGCATTAACATAGCAGTTGCTCATAAGATCCCATCAATTAATTCTACTCAAGTCAATTTGGGAATAAGCACATTTTCACATCTATTTTTGTATGTTATGTTAATACGCTTTTATACTCTGCCAAATCACCCTGTAGTTTCAGAGAATCTACACTTGTCCTCAGAGTGGAATACTGTACCACCGTCAGATCCATGCCTTAGGAAAGAAAATGAGCAAGAAGATGGGAAAGCAGGAAACATATGTTACTAACACAGGGAGGGAGGACTTACCTTCTGATAACATGGGTGCATATCAGTCCTGCTAGGTCCTATGGTCCTGCTAGGTGGACCATAGTTCCACAAAAGAGGTACAGGATTTGTACCCAATATTATTGACAGACAACCCAAAACCATTGTCGGGGTTATTCTACAGTCATCATAAAATGAAGCGGTTATCAAGTTCACTGTTAAAATCCCAGCAGAAGCCCATCTACCTTTTAAATCAGACCTCCATTCCCTAAGAAAGTGAATTGTAGTTTCCCCACCTTCCTTTAGCCTGCGACAGAACCCAATTGTGTGGAGCAGGAAAGATGTGTGCAATGAAACGTCAGTAAACTCGAATATTAACTTTTTGGTTTTATGCAACTGGTAGGACATCCCCAGGGAAAGGCTTTGGCTTCATTTCTGCAGGATACAGAATTTCAGTGATGTACAACTGGCTGTAATATGTATTTTATGCTTCCTAAGGATTACAGTGTGTTGGCCCCCGAGCCATTTCTTTCACAGCCCACTTGAGCAGTTCTAGCAAAATGGTACTACAGTAAAAACCCTTTCCTGTTAAAAAAAAAAAAAAAATGTCTAAAGGCTGTTAATCATTTCATGGTTCTCCAATCATGGGGTAGGATTAATAGGAAGAGAACTAATTGTGCATGTCAAAACCTCAGAAAATGACAATCTAGGCCTACTCTTTAAAAGAACACAATTGTCTGATGTTGGTCAACAGGAATAAACTGTTGCATCGTTGTGGGTTCTTTAAGGATTTAACAAATCCCAAATTAACAGAATGAACATAGTTTATTACAACAGCAATAGCAGTAGCACATAATCTTAACCCAACCTGTTTCGGGACTCAATAGGAGATGTTGTAGATCCTTGAAGAACTCTAGTTACAACCCTGCTTAGAAAACACTCTAATCTCTACAGTCCTCAACAACTACCACCTTACTGCAGGCCTTCCTTGGCTTTCCAAAACAATGGAGAAGGTAAGAGCTGTCCAACGTCAGACCCACACACCCACTCCAGGGAACGACAAGAGTGGCACAACACAAGCGCACAGGCTTGGTCCATGCATAGACAAAACAAGAATATAGGTCTAGGGCAAGAAAAAGCCTGTGCGTGACACTCCTCTTCAGCCCTCTCCTAGGTCATATGAGCCGACTGTTACCAAATAAAATGCACGTTTAATTACAAGTGAAATAGTGGACTCACAGTCAGGGTGGTGAGCATTCACATGAGAGTTGCCACATGTGCAGCACATACACATGAATGCATATGCTTTGTCTATACTTGGAATTCAAACTGCTCCGAAGCAGCATGCTCCGGGAAGGACATGCCATATGTATGGAGGAAAGGGGACATCACTTAGTATAAAGAGCAAACCATGCTATATAGACAAGCTCATGCTACCAAAAGCTGCAGCTTTTGCTAAAAGGACAAAAGAGTATACAGAAAGGGTACTCACAGAAGCAAAGGAGCCAACTTGTTTGATGTTCTGTTCATAGCTTTGTGAACTGGTGGGCCTCCCTGGTGTCCGTCTGGAGTACCAAAAAGTGTAATTGTATTGCAGAGGGTGTTCAGACGGCCCTGGAACAGCAGTCTGTGGAAAACATGAGCTCAATGACCCTCACACAATAGTATGAATTACACAAGGTATGTAAAACCACTCGCATAGTAAAGCATTACAAGCAGAACAAGTCTGTCACTACTTCAGTCAGTTCAGAGTTGAGAGGATGGGGAGTATAGGAATTCGTATATCTCGGGCCTTTAAGTCATAGGATGGATAGTCCCAGACCAGGTGTCCTAGCAAGAGAAATTAAAATGAGCTTAGAACCCTGACTGTGGATGCATTGCCTACTTCTGAATCCAAGTCAGACTATTTAATACGTTAGCATGGACAGGTTTTCTATAGCTTTAGTAAAAAAATAAAATCATTTGGATGTCCCATCTTTTAATCAACCTCTTGTTTGAAAAACTCTTATTTAAGCAGCCTTTTCATAATCGAATCCGCATTTATTTTGTTTGCAGCGTTTATGGTTTTCACACCAAAAGTTATAAATGATGTCCTGTTCTAGGGACTAGCAGCATTTCAGCACAATAGAAATTGTAATTTACAAGTTCTGGGGAAAAGTCCATCACAAGAATGTTTGGCTTTCCAGGTTCACTTTTCTTCACACACTGTTCGCAGGACGAGTATTCCCCAGAAATGTTGAGAGTTGCCAGGAGTGAAGAACAGGTGTCGACTGAGGTATCTACAATATACTAGCGAGTAGCAGATTTAAATTTCAAACCGACACAAAAACAGCTCCATGCCCAACACTATCGGACTTTGATTCTTTAAATCCAGCAAAATCTGAGAATTCAGTCTCAGGACCGACACCCATTCTCATCCTGACATACCTCATTTACAGGGCAAACAGTCATATAGACTACTTCATTCTATCACTCAAACATACTGTGAGACAGTCATGGTATCAAGAGAGACAGACTCGAAAGTAACAGTTTTGAAAACATTATCAAAACTTTGTGGGGTTGCTGCAATGCCTACCTGGCCCTAACTCTAAGAGGATTGTTCCCTCAACTGATGCTTCCAAAGGCCATTGATCTCCGTTAAGTCCAAAACCAAAGTTTATCTGTGTCCAAACCTTTGCTTGCCCTCACTCAAACCAAATGCGATGGGGGGGGGGGGGGTGTAGTTCTGCCAGTCCAAAAATAGTTCAACTGAAAAGGGTTGCCCTTTTCACAATGACTCTGGGTCTCTTAGGTTTCTCTTCCCCAAGCTTCTATCCTTCCAGTTCTAAACAAAAAGACAGTTCCTGTTCGGTCTCTCAGGGTTCCCTTCCCAAAGTCTAGGCCCCTCTAGTATCAAACAAAAGTTCACCAGGTCAGGATGCACCGTTCTCACAGTTCTTTCCATGGGGTAGTGTCAGAAACTTTCCAAAACGCCGGGCTTTGACTCTTTCCTTGCGTGACCACTTTCTTTATCCCTTTCTTCTGGCACGTTTCCCTTTGGTTGTGCACCCTTGCACCATTCTCTCTTTGTCGTGCCTCTTGCACTTTCCCCATTTCAGCCTTTGGGTTGCTCATACCTTATTTTCCAGATTTCGGGTCGCTTGCACCCCTTTCCCCCCTGGTCTCTTGCACCCTTTGCTTTCTCACGCTTTTGCTATTACTTTTCCAGTCCGTCGGGTCGCTCACACCCTTTTCCCATACATTCTTTACAGTTCACTTTCCTCTTACTTCTCTCTACTTCTGCCCGCCTAGCGCAACTTTCTTTATGCTTTTCTTTCTCTTGCTCTCTGCTTTCTTTACTTTCCCTCTTTCTTTCTGCACGTTTGTGGCGCTTGCAAATCTTGTCTGCTCCCACTCCTGCTCCAGCCACCCGCAGCTCCAGAGTTCACATCTTCATTTTACCCCGAAACTCACTGGGATGCGCATCGCTGACGAGCGATCACCTCGTGATACACTGGGTCGAGGTCAGGGTCTCACCACCTGCCCCTCAAACACCTGTGGGACCGGCACACGTCCAAAGGGAATGAGCATTTCTCTGGGCTTGGCTAGCAGGTCGCAGTGTGCCTCACTCCGGCTCTCTGGAGACACGGCTCGCTAACCACGCTGCAGCCCCTCGAAACTCACCAGGCCAGAGTCTCGGCATGCCGCTCTCCTCCTGACTCTCTAGGCTTTTCCCACTGAAGCTCCCTGCTCCTTGGCCCAGCAACAACTCCAGCTGGCGCATACTCTTTTTATACTGGTGTAAAGAGTCAGGTATGAATAGCCGGTCATGGTTTCGAGATAACACTGCACCTAAACCAGTCAAAGCAGCGTCACTCTGTAATATAAAATCTTAGAAAAGTCTGCTACCTTGAGAATAGGGCTTTGACAGTGTTCGTCCGAGGGCCTGATATTTCCTCTTCATCCCATTTAAGTTTCTGGGGTTCTGCACTTCGTAGTTTGTCGGTCAGTCTGGCAGTTTTACTGGAAAAGTTAGGTATGCATCTCAGATAATACCCAATTAACCCTAGAAAAGATCTTAAATCGTTTTAGTTTTGGGCATAGGGGATTCAAAGACAGCCTTAACCTTTTCCTCTTGAGGTTGAACGCTGCCATTTCCAACAAAAAAAAAAAAGAGGTATTTCAGGGCAGTTTGGGCCAACTTGCATTTTCTTGGGTTGGCTGTTAATCCCATTTTAAGGCTCTTTCTAGTGTATAGATGGTATAAATGGTCTTCCCAGGTTGGACTGTAGATTACAATGTCTTCGATGTATGCCCCGTAAAACTCTGAATAAGGCTGGAGAATCTGATCCATCAACCTTTGGCAAGTTGCTGGGACACCATGCATGCACCATACCAACGACACCTAATTGACGACCTACACCTCTACCTCCTTAGGCCTCTACATGACCTCTGCTTCTGCTAACCTACACTGTACTTTAGGCATCTGTGCACGTATGGCTATTTGTCATGTATGTACATTATGGTTATTTGACGCCGTAATCATGCATGTGCACATACTGACTAGAGTCCCAAATGGGAAAGCAGATTTAGGCAGAAACACTGCAGCATTTAGCATTTCCCATTTGGGGCTCTCGGGGCCCCGGTGGGGAGCCCGAGAGCCCCAAATGGGAGATCAGCTGTAGGCAGAACACCGCGGCATGTAAACACAACCGTGTTGTGTTTCTGCCTGCCTTTGCTTTCACTTTGGGTCTCCGGTGCTCTCCTGGGGGAGCACCGGAGACCCAAAGTGATAGCCACGGCAGGCAGAAACACAACGCGGTTGTGTTTGAAAATGCTGCGGTTTTTCTTTCCGAGTTTCTCAGGCTCCTCCGAGCCGGAGAAGCCCGAGAAACTTAGAAGGAAAAACCGCAGCGTTTTCAAATACAATAACTTATTTATGTTTGCGGTCGCTTCAAAAGCTACCGCAAACATAAATACAACGTTTTTAAAGCTGTGGTTTTATTTCTAAGTTTTCCGGGCTCCTCCAGCCCGGAAAAAAACGCAGCTAGTGCTCATTTAAAAAAAAAAAAAATAGCACTTACCGAGATGCAGCTGCAGCTTTTCTGCCTGTAGTCTCCGGTCCCCATCCTCCACGTACAGCACCAATGAAGGAAAAGCCACCCAGTGGTAGCTTTTGTTTACTACAGCTGGCTGGCTTTTCCTTCATTAGTGCCGCAAAAGGCAAAGCGAGCACAGCGGCGGGCATCCATTTCACAAAATGGATGCCCCCATGTGCTTTCTTTGAGCTTGATTTGCTCAAAATTTTACATAGGGACTTGGAAAAAAAATTGCCAATCGACTTTTTTTAATATTGCCTACCCATTTTTGAAATAAAAAGTTTTGGGCAAACCATCCCTTTAAGGGAAGAAACTGACGAGGAGCAGGCTTGGCACAGAACGAGAATCAAATTCATATTAAGGCGAGCCTGTCCTATATAAATAGTAATTTCGAAAGGTTTTCTTTTAGGGAAGCAGAGAATATGAAACATTTGGTAAACCCATGGATATAGAAAATATATTATATGTATATTATTTTTTTCTCCATTTTCAATATTTCCCAATGCAGCAGTTCAGTCTGCAAATGTCCACGTCATTGAAAAGCAATAGAACTTTGCTACTTACAAAACAGATTCACGTCAAGTAGAACGTTTTCCTGTTGTATTTCCACCGATCCTTTATTTTAAAACTGACTTTCATTCGTTTTTTTAGCTGTGTCGCAGTTGCGGAGTGGCCGGAAATACATCCAATCCAGTTTGTGTGTGAGAAAAAGAAACAAACATGTTTTGAAGCACATTACTTTCTGAGGCGGTTTTGTCTCTTTTGAAGTGCTGGCGTGTGAGAAAGATAAAAATAACATTTGAAGCACTTTATTTCCTGAGGCGAATTTCTTTCCTTTGATGCATTACTGTCAAAGTGCTAGGGGTAAAAATAAACATCTGCGCTATGTGTCACAGTGATTTATAGGGGCTGGCTGGCGATGTGTGTCGGAGTGCGAGGGGGCGCACTGATAATGGCGATATTTTGCACAACAAAATTATCTCCAGGGATAGCATTACGTGATACTGCTCCAGCCATCTACACGCTCCAAAGTTTCTAGCTTCACTTCCACAACACTCACCAGGAAGCCGTGGCGCTGGCAAGCGGTTTCCTCAGGATACACTGGGTCGAGGTCAGGGTATCATCACCTGCCCCTCAGGCACCCTTGCAACTGGCACACGTCCCAAGGGAACCAGCATTTCTCTGGGCTAGGCCAGCAGGTTGCAGTCTACCTCACGCCGGCCCTCTGGAGTAATCTTCCTAGCCATGCTGCACCCCTCAAAAACACAGGTCCAGCGTCTCAGCATGCTGCTCATCTCCAGGGTCTCCAGGTTTCTCAAACTGCAGCTCCTTGCTCCTTGGCTCTCCTGGTCCCAGCTGCAGCTCGCTCATACTCTTTGGCAGAACCACATCTTTTATACTGGTGTAAAGAGTCAGAATAAAGTGCCTGAGCTTGCACAACTATTAGTGGGATAATTCAAAGTTGTTATACGGTTGGCCCGCCTTTTTATTCCTATGTTGTTTCTATTGGTAATCTTCATTTCTCATGATCGCCTCTTTTTCGACCCAGTACCTATTGGAAATGGGGTAGGGGGAGATGGGGTTTGATTGAAAATAACCTATTAATGCTGAGGGATAGCGGGTTGGTGTATAATTGTGAATGGGGGAAATACCTAATCTCGCCCTCGGGTAATCTCCTCCCAATACCCTGTGACCCTCGACTAAGGTAATCCTCCCTCGCTTGTTCACCCCCAAGGTCAGGATCAAAAGTGATAGCCCTTACCTGGCCACCTGAATGGAAGATCAAAGGGGAGTAGGTGGAAGAATACAGTTAGGTTTCTCACAATACCTTCTGAAGGTTTGGACCAGTTCTAACAGATTGTAACAAGAGGCAATCAGGAATTTAGTGCATAATGCAATAGTCTGTTAGCAACAGATACATGTTTAAAAACAAAATCCATCTTCTCTCACACTCCCACCAGCTAGGTCCTGAGTGGTAGCAGCAAACGGTTTCTAAAACTAAAAGTTTCTCACTTTGACAATGGCAAACTATTAATTCACAGACAATACATATTAGCTTAATTTGTATTCATATTGCTACAGTCAAACTCAAAAGCTGTTATAACATACAAGCTGTTCGTGCAGATGTAAAAAGAAACTTCTCCCATGAAAATCGAGATTTAAAAAAAATTAATAAATTACGTCTTGGCAGATGGGATGGAATTTTGTCAAATGTCAAGCACCTCGTATGAACTAGTAGATGCTGCAACCATGCATTATAAGAAATGCAGATACCTAATTGTACTTGTTTATACAGAAAAACATTTTGAAAGAGTAAAGAAAGAGGGCAAGCTTGGCTTAAGAAAACATATTTGAATGAGGAAGTGCAGGACAGCGTTTTGGATTTTCACAAAACAGTATATTCTTTAGCTGGATGATATTGTAAATAAATACTTCTGCATAATTTCTAAAAGGTATGCCAATAGGTCTCAAACTGCTCACAGGTCACCTTTCTTTCATAGAGTAAAGAGCAAACTGCTGTTTCTTTGCTGAAAAATAGCTTGGATGTAATGCATCCCCAATCTTTAGTAATGTGGACACCCTTTTTGACAAAAACACAAGAGTGTTATTATTAGCATTAGAAAACCAACATCAAAAGGACTTACAAATAGTGTATGACTTTATTTTCTCCAATTCAAGACTCCACGACATCCTTGAACCAGCACTAGTATAGGACAGGACACTGTGGGAACTCATACCTTGGAAAAAGTCCTTTCGGTCGAAACACATGTCGGCAAACAATACGATTAGCTGTGCAAACTGTTCCATGACAATCAATAGTACCGAATTTTAGAAAAAGATTTTGACTAACAACACAATACTGAGATTTGTTGTTTGAATTGTTCTAGGATAATAAATGGTACAGAATTGTTATTTTTTAAGATACGTTTTTGGGAACACAAAGGTTTATCCAAGACCATCTGGCAAATTCGGAGAAATTATATAGTGGGCGCAAAAGCACATCGGTCGCTTTTTACTTTACTTGTCTGTGCAGCATTTGCAGTGTATCCATATGTGCAACCGAACTAGCCAAGATGGTTTTCAAGAGGTGTCAGGGAGACTGCCTTTTATGGGGACTGCATCTTGTGTAAACTTCCTTTCACAGAGGTTTCACATTTCTCCATGCTATGCTCGAAGACGTAATCCATTACTGCTATTATCTTTAGATTATGGAGCTTTTTGTCATCCATCTATCGAACTAGATTTATAAAGGTGAAAAGGAGTGGTTTTGTTTGTGGCATGGTGAATCGCTTTTCCTTATACAATTGCACACCATTTCACCAATCTGCACCAAATTTTGTATAGTTACCCGTTAGGACCCTCTGGACAACACTGGCTACATGACATTTGGACACCCCCACACCGTTCCAAGTATTTCAGCAAAAGTCGAATTTTTCTTGTGGCTTGGCAAAGCATTGTTCCTTATACAATTCCACACCGTTGCACCAATCGGCATAGTCACCTCCTAGGATACTCCAGACATTATTGGCTACATAACTTTGGACACCCCACACCTTTACCCATATTTCTGCACTTTCACACATGAGACGGTTGCCTGAAATCGGCCAAACATCAATGTGGTTATAGAAGCAACGGTCTCGACACGAGGAACAAAACCTGTGATATGGGACCACGAAAACCATGTTTCAAGGCTCTAAGATGCATGGTTTCCATGGATATCGATGTGTAGAAACCTGGAACAAAGATCGCCACAAGCAGAGAGAGAGACATCAACAGCTGTGTGAAGTAGAAACCATTCCTGGCAAGAGAGTAAACCAGGAAAGTAGCAATTGTGAAGAGTGACAACTATTCCTGACAGACGAGTAAACTAGGAAATAAAGTGTTGTGTAAAGAAAACATTTACTTTATCATCCTGACAAACTATTGTACAACAAGAGACATTTGTTTAGCCATTCTGCCAAAAGTGTTCTATGAGGAAACCTAAGAAAAACCTTCTATGAAAGAAACACTCAACATCTTGAGAAAACTCTTCTATGGAAAAGACTGTAGTTACATCCTCCTAAGTAATCATTCTGACATCTTGAGAAGAATATTTCATAAGAGAAACAGTTGCTTTCGGTTTGAACAAGTGTTCTATGGAAGAGACATTTACTTTGCCAGTTTGAGGGAAGTGTTAGATGAAAAACATGTTTTGTTTAACTGAATAGAATATTGTTGGAACAGAACTCTTTCAAAAGTCTTCCTTAATTGAGTCAGGGAAAGAGTCAAATCTTGGACGCAAGGATTGCTTGGAATCATACTTGTGAACTTTTACACATTTTTGTTGAACTGAAAACAGACATTTACCTTACACGTTTTAGTGTGAGGATCAGATACATTTGGACACAAGGCCAATTTTCTATAGCTTTGGTTTGATAGGCAGGAAGATTCTTGTTAGGATAGGGACAGATGGGCCTTCATCCCATCCCCCTTTTATTTTTAATAAACATGAAAATGTTGACAAAATTGTAACTTTGTGTCCTCCTCTCAGATCTGTCCCCTCACACATTGTTCAGGAAGTAAAGGTAAAAACTAAACCAGGAATGTTTTCTGCAGGCACCCAAAGTTCTTGAAGGGCAAGATGGTCCAGGGCTTACCTTTCTCTTTGAGCTGCTCTGGTTCTTGTCCTTCTCAGTTTTTTCCTTCTCACCGTTTTTCTGTGTGCAGTTTTCTTCATTCTGCTCATGGTCCCCACTATCATCATCTTTTAGACTGCAGGAAAGAAACAACCGCACTCAGATGAATAAGTTAATTACAACAGTAGATTGGTCCAACTATACTTCAGTCATCCCTGTATTGGAAACAGCTGTCTCTTGTCAGCGGCAAACAAGTTTAGGGACTGCATTAGTATACCTAAACCAGTACGAGGGACAAATATCTGGCATGAAGTGATGTACCGAAGCACAGACTGGTGAACAAATCATACAATGACCATACACCACGACTGCCAAACTGAGCATAGTTCCACTACCTGTAGCCAAGTGCAGCCTGTGGGCATCCACACATCCATTTTGGTCAAGCATTTCTTCAGAAGCAACACACCCTTAGAAGAAACATAACATCCGAGTTTTTATTCAAGATTTGCCATGATCTAGAATGGACTATTGCAACTCAATGTATGCTGGCCTCAGTTTGAAAAGCCTCAGCAAGCTGGACTCGTGTTGAGATTTAGTGTCAATGTTGGTGGATGGCCAGAAGGCCTCAAACTTTACACTAGTCACTGGCTAGTGATAAACTGCCTCTTGGCAAGTAAATTGCTTGCTGTCTATATGTGGAGAATTGCGGGCGTGAGGAACTGGTTATGTCTGGCAAGTAGCTTGCAACCTCGCATGATCAGCTCTGGTTGAGCGTTATTGTTAGTTTTAAAAAGAGGGCTATTAGTATAGGCATTTTATTTTGCTGTGCAAAACAACTTAAAAGGTAATTCGATACCTGTATACAAGTTGGATTAAGATATTCTGTAGGAGGAACAGGAAACATCAATAATGCAATTGTTTCACAACCACTACCTGAATCACGTAGTAACAGGGTTCGAAATTGAGATTCGATGAGCAGGAGCCCATACCAGTTCCTGTGTGTCAGGCATCCCCATGTAGATGGGAGCTACCGCAGGGGAACCAGGAGCTTCCAGAGATGCTTCTTTACTTGTTGTCCATTTTGTATGAACCACTGTATTTAAAACGTGTATTGGATGTGTTCTAATGCTTCTTTATTAACATTCTCAAGTATTCAAAGTTAATGTCACATATATATGTGTGTGGAATGCACCCGTTGGCCATAGGAGCCAAAAGTAGCTCCTGGTAGCTGTTGGTATCAAGCTAACCAGGCTCTATTATGCTAGAACCAGACGCTAAATAGCTCCCAGCTCTCCTCAATTTCAAACCCTGTAGTAATGTGTAAACGTGCATTGCAAGCTTACATAAAGTTAGTCTAGTGGATTTTGTGACGAAACGTGGGAATTTGTCTATTCTCCGCAAGAGCAAGGGTGGGGTTAGGGCGGGGCCTGCGAGGATAGGTAGGTGAGCCTGCTCCTCAAAACTCTCCCTAGGGTTAGAGGCATGCAGGGCTTCACCGGGAGAGACTCCCCCTTAGGGGACAAGATCTCTGTGTGGAACTACCTAAAGGACATTCCAACAATACCTCTTCAAATCCATCAAGTGAAGAATGAGGAAAGTAGCAGTATGTATTATTGTAAACTGGCTCGTTGCAATGCTCGGAATTAAAACATGGCGCCAGTGCGCAGTGCACTCTGGTGCGCTCTGAGCCATTATGGACATTTGATTCATGCCCCAGTGCAATCTGCCCTTGCTGTGAACTATAAACGTATTTTCAGCATCGTTCACACTATTCCAATGTTATTGAATGCTTATGTTAGTTTGCATTGCGAATCCAAGGACACAGTGACCAAAGAGGCTGGGATAAGCAGTGCCAGCTGGTACCTGATGAGGTTACCATTGGCAGTGTCAAAACGGAGTACAAATTACTAACGAGTAGAGACTCCGGCCAGAGGTTTCTAGAAGGTGCCACCCCGATTTTACAGGGGGCTTAAAACACAGGACACTGGACTGGTCAGGCAGAACACTTTACTTGGAAGGGGTAGGGGACTTGCTCCATGCCCGTTGGCTGCCAAAGTCTTTCCGCCTAGCTGTTCTTGGGGCTTTTCAGGGATTCTGGCGAGATGAGGGCATTCCTTAAAGCTGCGTCAACTTTGATGCATTTTCTTTAGACTTCTTTTATTCACTTATTATTGTTGCATTTATTCATTTATGTATGCTTTTGATGAATAAAAGGCCGTATAAGAGCCGGCTTACCATAAAGCCTAGCGCGTGTATGTGTGAATCATTGCCTCCTCGCATTCAAGGTTTTTCATTCAGTGTATTGGAAAAAAAAAAAGTATATATATATATATATATATATATATATATATATATATATATATATATATATATATATACACACACACACACACACACACACACACACTTTTTGAAAAGCAAAACACTTGTCCTTCAAATGAAAAAAGAAAATCTCACCTTCACCTGGGACGAGGAGGATGGCCTGCGGAGGAGAAGTGAAACCGCAGAAGACAGAGAAAGGTATACGACCTTACGCCAGGGAAGTCCCATAGCTACACAATATTTATGAGGGGAGGAGACTGGAGATGACTGGAGACAGAGGAGGGAAGCCCAGGTGTTAAGAATGGGCTTGCTCGGGGGGCGTAGCTTGGAGCACATCGATGTGGCTGCTCCCTTGAGGCTGCCCGTGAGAAGCCCGCCGTAATTTCAAAAATATGCGGCTTCCCGACCTTCAGCCGGGGCCCTGCTAACACCCAGGACAGTCGCAACGACCATGGCATCCACAGCCCGAATTTGAGAGCTTAACGTTCTCGCTGGTCCCAGTAATCGCATGAAGCAGCATAGCACAGAATGGCTCTGAAAATCCAAGATGGCGGACGCGCCTTCGGCGAGAGAGCAGAAGCGGCGAGGAGGATTCCCATAACCCCTTGAAGGCCCCGCGGGGCTCACAGTGCGCCGCCCGCCCTCGACGATCAAGATCCGGAGATCCCCTGCTGCTAGTCTCCGGACTGAGGGGGTGGTACTCTAATATCACCCCCGCACAACACGGCTTCCCAGAGGCGACCGTCACGGCAGCACGCAGCTTTCCCCGCGCCGGCTCGCTGCCAACATGGGACTCGGCTCCCTCCCAGCGGGAGAATCGGCACCAGCACCTGCAGCGGAGGTGGCTTGGGCAGCGCACACTCAGGTAGGGCCCGCTAGGGGGCTTGAAGTGGGGGTCAGACCACACCGGGCCTGGCCCCCCCCCACCAGGGGAGACCGCGGCACAACCGTTGCACGCCATCCTCCCCCCGGCCCGGCGGCCCTAGAGGTTTCTCCGGACCTTCTCTTCGCCGGCCCGCAGCAGAGGGCGCGGGCGGATCACACGGCCTGCTTTCCTGGCTCATGGGGCGCCCCGGCCCACGCCACCAGCCAGCCAGCCACCTCTCTGCCACAGGCCCACACCTTTCCTAAAAAGCAGCACTTCCACCGGATTCCTACATCCTGGGGTGCCCCGGCCCACCTCTCCACTCAGATTCCGTCTCCTTCTCCCGGGAGACCCACGCCAGCAGTCTCCAGAATCATCTCGCTCGAGCGCCAAACGGCATCTACGAGGTGGAACACTAAGCGGCTCCCCTGTCTCACCTGCTGCCTCACGTCCCATAACTATGTCCAAACAATCAAACGCAAGCAAAAAAAAAACAGGGGACAGTCAACATGCTTACAGCGCCGGACAAGGGGAAAAAACCCGACCTTGCCAGGCCCACCGCACAGGTCCATCAAGAGGGAGGCAATCCCCCGGCCATCAGAGGGGACCTACTAGCATTCATGGCAGATATTAAAGCCAAATTCAGGTCCTGCATGACAGAACTCTCCACCAAACTGGAACAAACCGACCACAGAGTAACTGAGGTGGAGCAAAGGCTGGGGGAGTTCGAGGACCGCTCCCAGGATCAGGCAACAACGCTGGGTGAGATCCAACAAGCAGTGAGAGCCCTTTAAGACAAGTACGAAATCCTGGAGTACAAGCAAGAAGATTTGGAAAATAGGGCCCGCCGCAACAACCTTCGGATCCGGGGTATACCATCTTCAGTTCCGGACATCAAACTAGCGGAATACGTGGGGGACTTCAAGCCCTGCTCCCAGACCTGGACAATTCCCTATTACTTCTTGACTGCACCCACAGGCTGCGCCCGCGCCGGGGGGGGTTGACTCGGACCTCCCACCAGATGTCATCACCAGGGTCCATTTCTTCTCCACGAAAGAGGCCATCTCAGCCACCAGTCGCTCCCAAGACGAGATTTCATTTCAGGGCTTGCCTCTCCAGATCTACTAAGATCTTTCGCTTCTAACTCTCCAGAGGAGAAGAGCACTCTGACCGCTAGCCATCTTCCTTCAAGAGCGTCAGGTCCGATATTGGTGGCTCTTTCCAACAGCTCTGCAATTTTCATATAACCGGACCTTGCAGAGAATTGGACACCTGGAAGATGCCAGCAAGATCATGCACCCATCTCCCCCCAAAGGGGCCACCCTCCACGACCTCAGAGGCAGCTGGGAACCCAGAGTCTGCCCCCTCTCCGCGGCCTAGACGGTCCTCATGGTCGAGGGCTTCCCGAAACAAGAGGAGATGAACTAGACCACATCACAGGAACCATGGCCGCATCCTCGGTCTGGGCACCCAGCTTTCCTCTACACCGATTTGCCATTCCCGATTTAGCCAATGTTTATTTCTACCCAACACAGCGGGCTTCACCCACGGCCCATGCCCATTCCAAGGTTCGCTCCATCCCTATGTCCTTGGAAACCCAAGTCATCCTAATGTCTCAATGGGCCCAGTTGGCCAGGGGTCTGGCCGCACCCACAATGCCGACCACCCCGCTAGTTAAAAAGTTGCCCCCACCCCGTTGGGGGCCCCTGTTAAAACCCCAAGAGCAGGTCAACACACACTTCACCTTCACCTATGACGGCGATTAATTCTCTATTCTCCAACCCCCCCACCCCAACCGGTACATGTCACAGAGGGGTCACGGGCTCTCGAGCATCAAACGGTGCAATGTCTCTCGCTAAATGTTAATGGGCTGAACTCCCCCCCCCCCCCCTCTAAACGCAAGTCGATCCTACAGAAATTGCAAGACGAAGATGCCGGAGTGGCGATGCTCCAAGAAACGCACCTCCTCCGAGCTGACTTTGGGCGCCTCCGTTCCCACCTATTCCCGCTTCAATTCTTCGCCTCGGGAGAATCCAAAAAGGGGGGCGATTCTTTTCAGGAAAGACCTAAAGCCCCAGATCTTGGACTCAATATCATGCCCTGAGGGCCGCTTTGTGGCAGTTAAATGCCTCTTACTGGGTGATCTCTTCACCTTCATCTCAGTTTACGCTCCCAACTCGGGACAAGCACATTTCTATGACTCCCTGGGCGCCTCCCTCTCGGGCTTCACGGAAGGCCAGACAGTAATTTCGGGGGGGGGGGACTTCAACGGAGTGCCAGACCCCACCAAAGACAAATCCCACCCCCCCCACCCCGGGAGACTTCACACAAGCCCTCAGCCTCCTACGCCTATTCAGAACCATGGATGTGGTGGACTCGTGGCGGGTGCTCCATCCTACTGAAAGAGACTTCTTCTCCCATGTCCACCGAACTCTCGAGGATCGACCTCCTCCTAACCTCAGCCCAGACCCTCGCATACGCCAACGAGGTCTCCACAGGCCTGAGAATCCCATCAGACCACGCTCCAATAATCATGAAACTCCGAACCCAAGACCCCAGAGCCAAGTCCGCACGCAGATGGTCACTCTACGACCCGATTCTCAATGACATGCCGATTAGGGACAGAATCGCATCCACTATCAAAAACTTCCTCGAGGAAGGGGGGCGCTGTTGAGCAGCCTGCAAAATGGCTGCCTAGTGCAAGAGCTCTGTGCCTAGCCGCCTTTTATCCGTTGACATCTGCGGTTCTGCTTTGGATCCTATGTCCCTGCTACGATCCCTTCACTGCCCGCACATTGAATTTTGGGAGAAATCGGACCCTCAGAGCCGGAGATCTTCGTCCCGCTGTGTCTTGCTGAGGGCCGCCCTTGGGCCTCCGCCGGGCCCTGTCCTCATCGTGGCCTGATCGGGTGCCTCCCGCCGGATTCGCTGCTGGCTGCTCTGCCCCTGGCGCCTTGGGGCACACACTACACTCGTGGGCCGGTCCGTTCCTGTCCCGGCCCCGCCGGACTGTCCTTTCCGCTGGGGGCTTAGGCCGCGGCCGCCTGTGGCACGTCGGTTGCCCGTCTACGGTCGTGAGGGGCCTGGGCTGAGCTGTTTGGTGCGGACCGGCGGGGACCGCTGTCGCGACCGGTTTCCTGCATCGCTGCTGATCTGTAACCTAGCTGAACCTAAATGGTGTGTCCATTTTCTAAGGGATTTCTGTCTCGACAACGATCCGGTGCCGGTCAGGTGAGGAGCTGAGGGGGTGGCTCCACCTGGGCCCTACATGTATCCGCAATTCTTCTACCCTCTCCCTTGACACTGACTGGCGGCGTGTGCATTGCTTGGTCCATTCCCTGGAACACCGGGACACGGCCACTCTACGGCGGATTGCCCTATCACCCACACTTCAGCCGCGTGGCTGGAGGGGGGTACCTCTCCCGCTGGAATCTCCCTCTGCCGCCCTGCCATACATTGCTTCGGAGCTGCAGCCTCCCCGGACTTGACACCGCTCCCCAAGGGAACCGCAATAAAGAATATGATGATCCATCTGGCCTCATACTTGGCTGAGCTATTTATTTAGACTCCCCGCGCACGGGGCCTCCTCAATACCGGACTCACTAGCTGGACTGACCGAGGGGGGCTGTGTTCTCAAATTGCCGGGCTGCTCTCGTCGAGCCTGTGGCAGCCCCTAACGCCGCCGGAGCCCGCTCCCTTCATCTTATTACCTCCCCCCTCTGGTTCCGGCCATGTCGAGTCGTTCCAAAGTATCTGCTAAAGGGGGTGCCATGGACAAATTTACTAAGACGGCCCTCGGCCTCAGGTGGGCCACACGTCGCCCCCACAGGAAGAACTTGACAACAACCCTAATCCGGGGGTGGCGGCGCCAGACCTCACTGCCATGATAGAATCAATGGCTAAAAACTTTGCCTCCTTTCACGAGAAGCTTGACGACATTAATGCGAACATTGCCTCACTCAAAACCCGTGTAGACCAGGCTGGATCTAGAATTACTGAAGCTGAAAACCGGATCTCCACCAATGAAGATGCGATACACGCACTTCAGGACACTGTGGCCACCTTATCGCGCGACATGAAGAGCGTTAAGGCAAAATGCGATGACTTGGAGTCCCGCTCCCGTAGAAACAACCTTCGCATCATTGGGGTCCCTGAAACTGCCCTGAAGGGGCGCATGGAGGACGCAGTCAAACAACTACTCAAGGACTTGCTGGGTGATCCGGACTTCTCCCCTTATTTCACGGTGGAGCGGGCTCACCGGGCCCTTTCCCCGCGACCCAGACCTGGCGATAGCCCCAGACCCATTATAGCCAAGATTCTTAATTATCGTGACAGGGACCTCATCCTTCGCCTGTCACGGGAGAAGGGGGAGCTGCGACTGGAGTCTCACACTATCAGAATCTTCCCAGACTTTTCGGCAGCGGTGCAGCAGGAGAGACGTCAATTCCTCAGCATCAAGAAAATGCTCAAGGAACGCAATGTCCCATATGCCATCTTATTCCCTGCACGGCTCAAACTCACCCATAAGGGCAAACTGTACTTTTTCACCGTCCCTGACGAGGTGGTGAAATTCATAGAGATGCAAATACCGCTTCAGGTTTCTGGAGACGGCTGAGTTGATGATAATTGATTGCGAATGGCACAGATTGTAGACATTTATTGAACTTAACTTAATCTGCAATGTGTTACTGGTAAGGTTGCTCTGTTCACTGTAACGTTCTGTGCCTGCGATGAATCACGTCCCTGCAGTCCTTACGAGCTACAGCGTTAATGTGCACATCCTTATTGGGGTGTTAGTGAGGCACTCCAAGAGCTAATCTTGCATTGTTTTGTTGTCCTACCTCAATTTCTGTCTTCCTGTTGTTCAAATGCAGGTCTTTTATCTCTCTGCGATAAGCCCCGTTCCCCATATATGGGACATAGGGATGTACACTATTTGACTGTTGAAACTGTCTTGGTTTGTTTCGGAACCGCAGGTGCTCGTGCGCAGTCCCCGACTACCCGCCCCGTGGGCGGGGCCTGCGTCATGTGTCCGCCACCACTGTTCGTTTTGCAACAGAGCCATTTGGCTCCAAGCGTGCTAGCGCACGGCAACGGCGCACCCCATTGCGATTGCACTATTTTTTTTCAAACCTTTGGTACGTGTTGGCCCCAGTTGGGCCTCAGGGCAGTTCTCACGATGATCCACAGATCAATCAAGTTTGTGCTGCATAAAAGCTATGTCGACCCTGAAGGTCGTTATGTTATACTACACTGCACACAGGTCAATAAAGAGTATCTGCTGGTTAACACTTACTGTCCCAACATAGATTCTCCGAATTCTTTGACACTGTAACTACCATACTGCTGGGCTTCGTAGGGGTGCAGATCATATGGTGGGTGGGGGGGTCTGAACCTTATTCTGGACACTGTCCTGGACAGAACTGCCACGGCTGCCAGAGTTCTGTCTGGTGCGGCGCGCAGGCTGCATGGCCACATGCAGTCGCTCAACATCTGTTACGCCTGGAGAACACTTCACCCCCAGCAGAGGGAATACACCTATTACTCTTCTGTACACGATACCTCGTCCAGGATAGATTTTTTCTTGGTCTCTAGAGAGGTCATGGGTAGGGTGGAAGATACATGCATTTTGCCCTGCACATTTTTGCCCTGCACATTTTCCGATCACGCTCCAATTACACTGTCCTTAGGACTGGGAATTCCCATTCCAACACTCTGCACCTGGCGTTTTAAGTCCGAAGCCCTAAAAGACATTGCGTTTAAGTCTGAGATACTAGCTGACATTGAGTCGTTCTTTGAACTTAACTCTCTTCAGGAAACGTCTGCCGCGGTTAGATGGGAGGCCTTTAAGGCTTACATTAGGGGTATGTCTATCTCCCGGGAGGCTGGGGAGTTAAAAGCTATTAGAGCCGCTCTTGGGCGATCTGAGGCCAAACTGAAAAGATTGGAGCAATGTTGCTCCTCGGTACTGACCCCACCACTCTTGCCCAAATCTCGGATGAACGCCAAGTATTTAACACACTAGCTACCAGCGAAGTTCATTACTTCAGCCGCCCGCAGGCCGCCAGGAAATACAGAGAGATAGACAGACCCAGGATAACGCTTGCGACACTGGTGAGGGGGGAACTGGGCCAAACGCAGATCACTTCCATCAAAGATCGAAATGGTGACGCTCAATGGGCGGACCAACAAATACTGGGTATATTTACCGAGTTCTATAGATCCCTTTACTCCCAGCCCGTAGAGCACACCAAACATCATATGCGAGAGCTCCTCGACCAGATCCCCACTACGGAAATTTCCCCACAGACCCGGGACCAGTTGGATGCCCCGTTTACGCTAGACGAGATAGTATCGGCTATCTCAGACTTACCTAAAGGCAAGGCGCCGGGAGCTGACGGCCTCACTGCGGACTTCTACCAAGAGCACATAGCTATTTTGGCCCCCCGGCTGTTGGAGGTCTGGAATGAGGCACTCCGTGCCTCTAACCTTCCCCCTTCCATGCGGGAAGCGGCCATCACAGTGCTGCTCAAACCGGGTAAACCTGATGACGAGTGCGGGTCCGATAGACCTCTCTCCCTCATGAACCTCGACACAAAGATCATTGCTAATTGCTTTCTGCCTATTATGACGCTCTTGGTACAAGAAGACCAAGCAGGCTTTGTTCCCGGCAGGTCCATCTACCATAACATCAGGAGATTGTTCAATGTCATGTCCCGTATAGATCAAGACGTCCAGGCCGTAGCGGTTACGCTGGACGCTCAGAAGGCCTTCGATATGGTCTCTTGGAAATACATGTGGCTGGTCCTCGAAACAATGGGTATTGGCCCAAACATGATATGGTTCATTAAACTATTATACACTTCCCCTGTTGCGCGGGTACGAGTTAACTCACTAACATCCGAGATGTTCAGGCTATTCAGGGGCACCAGACAGGGTTGCCCCTTCTCCCCGATCCTTTTCACTTTGGTGATAGAACCAATGGCGGACTTTGTCCGTGCACGACACTCGCGTAAAGGAATAAGACTGGTTGAAGATCCTGAAATAATATCGCTTTATGCTGACGATGTCCTACTATACGTCAGAGATCCCACAACCCACCTAGATCGCATACTGAGAGACATCGCCCGCGTCGGCACCCACTCCGGATTTACGATTAACTATTCCAAATCGGAGATCTTCCTGCTCACTAAAGCTACCCTACAGCAACTCAGGGTGTTAAGATACCTTGGGGTGCAGATATCCCTCACTAAACGCACCTTGCTTGCCGATAATTACTCAGCTGTAGCACGAACAGTTGAGACCAAACTTTCACGATGGCGCACTCTTCCGTTGTCCGTTGCTGGCCGACTATCTCTTATTAAAATGATTTTGCTCCGCAAGCTCTTATACACCTTTTGCAATATACCCATATGGCCTGGGAGGGCTTATTTCACCAAATTGCATACGCTTTGTGCACAATTCCTTTGGCACTCCGGTGCAGTGCGCTAGAAGTGGACTGACATGGCACTTCATACAAACGGGGTGGTATTGCTGCTCCGGACCTAGCACTATACTGGATCTCGGCCCAGGCCCAGCATGCTACTCATTGGTACCCTGGCTCCCCAGTGCGCCCACATGTCAAACTGGATCGGCTTGCGTCCGCTGGCATCAACTTAATGTCCTTAATACGACATCGACACTATGCACCCAATCCCCCCCCCCCAATTGACCCCATTGCTGCGACTCTGTATGCCTGGTCACGTCTGCTATACTCGACAAGTGGGCCCTCCCCATATTACAAATGGCTTCCCGTATGGGCCTTCCCTGGCCTGGAGCCCACGCTGGATACCCCAGTGTCGGGCCAAAGCGGTATCGGGCGCTATCCGACTTCTATCCCGAAGGCAAGTTCATAGATCCCCAAACTTGGAGACGGGGGCACACCAGATCCCCCCCTAGAGACTCTTCAATACTAGAGGCTCCACGCCGCGTAGCGCACCATGTGGCCCTCCTTTCCTGATGAGCCCCCAGATAACCCGGCAATAGCATATATCGCTAACTCGGGCGGTGCACGGGGTGTCGTCTCTTCACTGTATCAAATCCTACAAGACATCATCCCCACTCCGGCTCTCGGGGCGCGCGACGGATGGTCGGCTGAACTGTGCCTAGAAATACCTGATGAATTGTGGGAGGATATGTGCTGCCACACCCAAAAAGTCTCCCTCAACTTCCGTTTTCGTGCCATGCAATATAAGCTTCTTAATAGGCTCTACTACACTCCACGCAGGACTTCGGGGTTTGCTCGTTCTGAGGTGCACCTCTGCCCGCATTGCAGGGCAGTGGATGCTGATCACTTACATATGTTCTGGCCCTGTAACAAATTATCCGATTTTTAGGACGGTGTTCTACATACACTAAGTGCAGTAACTGAAACTGTAATTGATTCCGATCCTTTGGCAGTTCTGTTTGGGGTCCGGAGGACTGACGAAACTAAGCGCCTGAAAATGTTTTTTGAATATAAGTTGCATGATTGCCAAAAAATGTATACTCCAGAGCTGGAAGCGCTCCTCCCCACCAGCCTCTGAGAAATGGCTGGGTATGCTCACATGGTCACGGGACTGTGAGGAGGAATACCCGACTATGCTGCCTGCCCAATCTCGCCCCAGGAACATCTGGAGCAAATTTAATACGTATCTCAACAACCAAAGTGAGAACACGCCCGGATGTGGCTTGTCTCCAATCTCCATCCATGCATCGTGATCTCTGTTGTGTCCTTCTTTATATGGTGATGCTCTGTAACCACTTTCGGAACTATATTTTGTAATCATTATGATGTTCTATGCTATGCCTGGTTTATATGCTTGTTGCCTTGAAGTTTGTGCCTTGTGAACCTCTGCCGACAAAAAAAGTTAAAAAAAAAAATAAAAAATAAAAATAAAAAAAAAGCCTTCCTCGAGGAAAACCCGGTTACAGACACTTCCACCGCAAACAATTGGGACGCCATGAAAGCAGTGATCAGGGGAGCCCTGATAGCACAAGGGGTGGCATTCCACCATAATCGACGACAAACCCGGCAAGCCCTCGAGGAGGAACTGCAATTAGCAGAGGAGGCCCAAAAGAAGAAGGGGTGGTCCCCCAGGACACAACAGTCCATCTGCACAGCCAAAAAGAAACTTGAGGCCCACTAAGCGGAACATATTGCGCAACTAATGGCCAAGACTAGGCAATTCTATTACTCTAAGAATAACAAAGCTAACAAGTTACTCGTAGCCAAACTGGCCAAAACAAGGCGAAATAATACTATCACGGGGCTCCGCGACCCACAAGGGAGGATGCACTACTCTGAGCGGGAGAAACAACAGCTGGCTACGGACCACCTCACCCAAGTAATGACTGCTCCCCCCTCGGGACCAGTCCGAACAGAGGGAATACCTGCCGGGAGGGCAGCCCTGCCACAGCTGCCCGCCTCAACAAGAGAGCCTAGAGGCTCCAATCACAGACAAGGAGATCGACAAAGCCATCAAGTCCCTTAAAACACGGGCCCCGGGGCCAGACGGATTCTCCTCGAGATTTTACAAAATATTCAAACCTCAACTAATCACCACTATGGTGACACTCTTCAATTCATTCAAAGAGACAGGCTTGGTGACCCCCTCAATGCAGGAATCCACTACAATCCTTCTACCCAAGCCAGGGAAAGACCCGAGAGACCCAGCCTCATACAAGCCAATTGACGCTAACCTCTACTCCAAGATCCTGGCCAATCGGCTGTCCCACATTCTCCCGACCATAATTCACCCCGATCAAACGGGCTTCATCCTGAACAGAGCGGTGGGGGACAACATCAGGAGAACCCTCAACCTGGTCGACATCGCTCATCGACGCTCCCAGGGCCTTGCACTGATGGCCCTAGATGCTACCAAAGCATTCGAGAGGGTAGACTGGTCATTCTTGGAGCTCACTCTAGAGGCCTTTGGTTTTGGTCCAACTTTCCAATCCATGATAATGGCCAACTATAAATCCCCCAAAACCCTCATGAGGATCAATGGTTCCTTATCACCAATTCCTATGACCTGTGGGACAAGGCAGGGCTGCCCGCTATCACTCCTTCTCTTCGCACTAACAATGGAACCCTTTGCCCAAAGAATCGGGCGTAATAAGCTCATCAAGGGTCCCAAAGTAGGGCCATCCCAACACAAAATTGCATTATACGCCGACGACGTCCTACTGACGCTTTCAGAACCCAACATCTCAGCAGATTACGCCCTGGTGGAAATATCGAACTTCGGGAAGGTCACCGGCTTCGCTGTCAACTTCTCTAAATCGGTGGCCCTAGGCATCGGCCTCCAGCAGGAAGAACAAGAGGCACTGTCCAGGATGTGCCCGATCGCATGGAAGAAACAATCTATCCACTATCTGGGGAGTTCACATCACAGCGATCCACGAGACACATAACAGGGAAACTTCCCCAGATTATTCCGGGAACTGGAAGGGGATGTAAAGCGCTGAGCCACCCAGGAAATTTCGCTAATGGGACGGATTACAGCTGCCAAAATGAAACTGCTTCCGAGATGCCTCTACGCGTGCTCCTCCCTCGCAGTAGCCATCCCAAACTCCGCTCTCCAGGAGCTGCAGAAGAAAATGCTGAAGTTCATATGGAGAGGCAAGAAGGCCAGAATTCCCCACAAAACGCTCACTGGCAGCTCTAGACTGGAGGGATTGGGGGTCCCCGACCTTCGGGCTTACAGGGCGGCAGCACAGCTAGCACCCGTCCGTGCCTGGCAGATTATCACAGACTGCCCTAGATGGGTAGAACTGGAGCAAGCGCAACTACCGCCCCCCTGCGATTCCTCCAGCCCACCCTGAGAGAACACTGGAACAAGCACACACTAAGCTCCTGGGACTGGGCTTTGAAAGAAAAGGGAATCCCGAGAGGAAAAAGCCCCCTCTCCCCAATCTTTCACAATCCAAACTTCTCGCCGGGGACGAACCCACGCAATTTCCAGAACTGGATCGACGGTGGTCTCGAGACCCTGGCTCAACTTAACGATGGGATCACTCCCCGCACCTTCGAACAATGCAAGGCAGTGTTCCAACTCCAGGAAAACGACAGATTTACTTACTGCCAGCTCCGGCACTGGTGCTCGCATCCCCGGACCCTCCAGGCTGCCACTCGCCCCCTTACCCCCCCTTGAATTAACACTTAAGGACTAACCAGCCCGGGGCAGGACCTCGTCCCCTGGGGAACTTTCTAACCGCTAGAACACGATGCATGGCCCAATGGGAGGCCGACCTGGGTGGACATCTGGACACGGACCCACTCCTCATCGACCTGCACTACCAATAGAGAACGTGCATACAAGCTTATGTTGCAATGGTATTTCTCCCCCCCTTAGACTACACCACATGAACCCACAGGTGAACTACTCCTGCTGGAGGGGATGCTCCCAGCCTGGCTCCTTCTTCCACATGTCGTGGGCCTGCCCAAAGATCTGGCTATTCTGGGAGCGATGCCTAGCGACGATCGGACAAAATTACCGGGATGACACTCCCCCTGGAACCCAAAACTGTCCTTCTGGGGGTCCTGACCCCCGGGGTTTATCCCCGCTCTGGAAACAGAGCGAAGCTGGTAAGGCAATGCCTCCTGGCAGGTAAAACTGTGCTAGCCCGCTTCTGGAAGTCCCCAGACGGCCCCTGCATGGCCCACTGGTGGGGAAAACTATGGGACATCCTGATCGCGGAAAAAGTGACAGCAGCAAGAGTTGGATTCTTGCACCGCTTCCAGAATGTCTGGGCACCAGTGCTGGACTACGACCAGCGATTCCAACATTTAAACCGCTCAACACTCGATGGGCCCTGAAGGATAGGGAGCCCACCTGAGTAACAAGGGCAGCGGACGAGCCCACTGAGCAAAGGAACTGGGGGAAAGTGGCTGGAAACCAGAGGGGGGAGAGAGAGAGAGAGAGAGAGAGAGAGAGAGAGAGAGAGAAAGGGGGTCAGGTGTATAAACTAAAGTGAACTGCAAGAGTGAAATCCTTATGCAATGTTCTTTGTAATTTGTCCTGCCTTGGTTTAAAATAAACATTTTTTAAAAAGAATGGGCTTGCTCGCTAATACAGTGGAGAGGTTGGACGCGCTGCGTACCGTTACTGCAAGTATGGCAGTCGCAAGAGAAACCAAGGTGGGCACGTGGCATCCCAATACCAAGAGAGAAAGAATGAAAAGAGTGGTAGTGTGACCACAGCCAGTTGGTGGTGGACCTGGGGTCTGGAGAACAACGCTGATGGCACACTGCAAAGGCAAACACAGAACCAATCTGCAAGAACAATACTGAGGAACCAGCTCATGAGACGGCATTTAGAAAAAGCAATTGAAGGAATACGAGAGGTCAACCTGACGACACAGAGAGGAACCCAAACATAACAAACCCAGCGATGTTATGTTATCCCTCGTAACTACAAGTAACGGGGAAAACAGGAGACCCGGGAGGGGAAATAGAGAATCATTATTGGGACATTCAGACTCGTCCAAATCAAGACAAAGTATTGACACTTAGAAGATTGACTGAGAATCATCATTGGGATACTTATACTCGACAAAGTTTAGATACAAATATTGACTCTGGGGATTAACGAGAATCACTAGTGGAATGCTCATACTCGTCCCAGTCAGTGAGAAGAAATTAGCCCACTAGAGTATACAAGAGTGAATAAGGATCAAGGCTGGAATACTCATACTGTATCAGACAAGACAAGGAAAGTCTCATTAAAGAAGAGACATAACAGAAAAGAAAAGCCTGAAGACAAAGTTGGAACATAGAATAAATGTAGAGATAAAGTACAGGGACATATCAAAGAGTGAACTGTACAATAAAGACAAAAATGAAGCACAGTGCAGAGTTCTAAACATTGAATAACTATACCGTGGTAAGAGAGGAAAACCACTACGTAAAATAATAATTCAAGAAAGGAATGGAAAACTGTCACAAAAAAGAGAAGGCACAAAAGTCGAATAGCATTTAAATCAACTGTACGGGTTGATAAAAACAGTCACAAAGAACTACTTGAAAATAGTTTATTGAACTGAACTTTGTGAGAAACAAACCCTCATGAGGAGGGATACACTCTCCTGTATTGAATTGTTAAAATAGTGGTAGAGTCAGAAAGGGTTGGTTGGGATGGTGGACAGATTCTGTTCAGACATTCACGGACGAGCACCATAGCTGGTTTTGTTAGGTAGGGAAGCCTTGCAGCAAGAAAGGTAGGCATTTATCTTGTCAATTAATAAAGAGATTCAGTGATATCGATTATCAGGGTCTGAATCCTTCTTCTGACCCACCACAATTTGTAAAATGTAGTATTATTCCTTTCGAAACATTGATGTCATAACACAAAGTTATAGTATTAGTTTATGTTCTGCTCCTTGCAATCATGGACTTCTAATGAAAAATGCAAAACTACAAGTATATTACCAAGGGAAAACGGACCAGATGGGCCACGACCACCCAGTATGGAGCAGCCTGAGATCTAGGATTGCTAATGTAATGGTGCCACACTATACATTACCTTGGTTTCTTTTTAAGGGTGCATCCAAGTAGAGTGTTGGTTTTAAGTAAGCTACCACACAGAGAGGCCTCACAAAAACCTTAAATGCACCCCGCTTCTCTTTCTAGATGCGCAAGCTTGATTGTTGTTAATAGGTGTGCACCTGCCTCGGCAAAGGAACAATTGGGCATGGTTGCAGTTCAAGCACTGTGGACACATGGAGGGACCCAGGGCGTGGACCAGAAGTGGCCACTGTGAAGTGCTGCAGGCCATGTCCAGTGAGCACGCTGGGTAGGATATTGTAAAAACTTGTTTTTTAAATCCTCTTAAAAAGAGAGGTTATGGTAACAACGTAGCCATGTGGCTAAGTATTTGAAATGTGGTACTGTAGGATGATGCAGTGTGCATGCACATGCATGCCGGGTAACCTCTGCACAGACATCCGCAAGCCTTAAAAGAAAGGATAGGAGTGCAGTTTTTGGCTACCCTGGATGGTTTTCCCTTTCTGGACCATGGTTGGTTTGTAATCGTTCCAAATGTCTTGGAGAAGGGGGCTAGGATGTAGACGTTAGAATATATATTCTTTTCTGCGTAATCGTGCTCTATTTTGGGCTCCCCTGCACTGGGCGAGCTATTCTGCAAGTCCTGAAAACGATTGACTGTAGGCCTAGATAAATGTGGAATTTAACTTGTGCTTTCTGAAATGATAATCTGATTTCACACTGCGGACACTTTTCTGACAAGCTAATCATTAGTTTGCCTCCAAACTGGAAACACTTCTAAAAAAAAAAAAAAAGATAGCTATATGAACAAGAAAGACCTAGCAGCATGCCTGAACCTTTCCACACCAACTTCCTTCGAGTTTTGTGCTTTCCACAATGTCGCCTGCTCCTAGTTCAGCGGGGGTCGGGCTAGCTTGACACCAACAGCTACTAGGTACTACATTTGGCTCCCAAGGCAAACTGTTGCCACAAATGGAGCGGGCGCAAGAACGGATTTTTTTGCTATGCCAGGACTGCACGCATATAAAGAAAACCGCAATGAGTGACTCCACTAATTTAGACTAACTATGAATAGGAGTAATGTCGCTGCACTGGTTTTCCATGAAGTTAGAAAGTATTCGACGGTTATCTTTTTATAGCAATCTTGAGCTAGGAGAGTTTATATGCCAGGTGGAACAGACTCGTTAAACAGTTGTTCAAGTCCTGAAAATATTCCCACAATCTTGGGGGAAGACAGATGTTGAAACTAGTTATGGGGCGACGACTGGTGTGTCGTTCCTGGACCTCAAGCACAACATAAGCTTGGGAAAGTTGTCAAAACTAGTAGACGGACCATTTTTAAAAGATTACTTCAAACAACGATTTTGTTAATGATTTTCAAATCGACCATTTCTAAATAATTTCGCGCATCCGGAAGTGTGTTGTTCAGCTGTACAAGTTGCCTGCCTACTGGTTCAACCTAAAAAGGAGTTTTGGACTTTTATCACTTTGCTTCAAGGTCCGTTATTTGACTGGACTTTTCGTAGCAAATTAAGTGTTTCTAGCATATTGGCGTAGTATACGCTTATATTCCTATATTTCTCCCATTGTATTGTGCCCTTCAAAGAAAAACCCTGCCTACTGACCTGTAAAAGAACATTTAATTAGTGCTCGCGCGCATCCGGAAGTGCGCTCTGAAGTGTGCTGTTCAGCTGTTTGGCTGTGTGCACTGCGTGAAGTGTAGATAATATGTGGTATGCAACGTTGATCTAATGCTCTTCACCGCGGTATGTAATGCGCAATGAGTCCTTTTCCATTTTGCGTGTAGTGAGCAAGTAAGTGTTAGGCATAATTACATGCAGTACTATTTGGGAACACTACACACAATTAAGACTACAGGTGTAAGCACAATCTCATCTTTGTTACAAGCCTGTACTAGACAGTTATGTGGTAGCAGTGGCTGAGCAGCCAGACTTGTCTCAAGAGGGATGTGAGCAGTACAATATATTACAAAGGACTTTCAATCACAATAGTTCAAACAAACACTTAATCAAGGTTTCTTGGTAAAAGAATATACATTTATTTACACATTTAGTTAGAAAACGTTCAACTAGTAATAAGCAGCTCAATACCACACACAAATACACTACAATACTAAACCAATAAGTTTCTGAACAAGTTAGGCTCCCCTGAAGTGGGAGCAAAAGGGGTAGAAAGACAAAAGGTTATAAGAATCAAAACCGAGTTACTTTCAGAGGCAGGGCAAATAATTTCAGTTGACTACACTAGGCAATTCAATTCAATAGGCCTGGGCCAAAGTCAATGGTTCAGTGCCTTGGATAGGATAGCACAGTTCTGGTAGTAAATGGTTAAGTCTTTGCCAATGTTCTCAGAAGTAGTTTGCACGAAAAAGAGTTATAGGTCGGTTTTGGAGCGAACAAGACTCCAAAGTTGAGAAAGTTTCACAAACTGTCACCGCGGCAGAAAGGATTTCCACACCCCGTTTGCCCAATACCTTATGGATGAAGAAAAGCAGTAGCTGAGGCAGTTGTTCCTGGCAGTTCCTACAGATCTCGCTGTTCCTGAGCTTCAGTCGTGGGGACAAGGAGGAGGACATCGGGAGGTTCCTGCACTGCCCAAGGAAGAAGCCAAAAGCTCGGCTAAATGTCAGTTTTAAGTTGCGAGTCCCTTAAGAGTCCACAAACTGGTATTCTCACTGGCTATCCAGTTTTCAACAGACCTCTGATGAAAATTTGACCAGTATGGAGACTTTTTCCAGGTGGCTTGTGAGTTGGTTGTTCCCACCAGCTCAAGGGAAGAAGTCGGGCTTCGGTGAGGGAGTTTCAGGCAATTTGGACCTGCAGCAGGGCTTCACCGGGCAAACCAATGGTCCAGGAGTTGCAGCAGTCATCTTCCTTCAGCTTGTCTTCGGTTCACCCAGCAGGGTGGCTGTCCCTGCTGGACAATCAGCCAACCAATCACGCCAGAGTGCATTCAGGTCTCCTAGGAGACTAAGCACAGGGATTTTCGGGCACCTCCCTCATATCCTGTCCATCACAGACACTCAGGCGCCAAAGGAGGGCTTCAGCACTGAAGCCCGCCAAAGGCCAACAAACAAAGGAACCAACCCTGTTTTGGCGCACAGAGGCAAACACTATAAGGACCTTTCCTAAAAGAAACAGCAAAAAAAAGATGACCAGAGTTTTCTCCAGAGGGGTCTTGGGCGCCATATTGAAAAACATGGCTGACCCGATTTTTAGCTACCGGTGTTCGCGGTCGGGAAAAATCATGGTAGTTTGTTCTAAAACCACTGCCACCAGCCATTTCAGGAGGACAGAGTAACGTTTGACTGTTACGTGAGTGTTTAGACATAGTCGATGCTAGGCAACCCCTCCAGCACTCCATTAGGAGGATAATTTGTCCTGGGTCTATGAATTTAAAAAGACTAGCAAAGTCAATTTAACTTTACATTCACTGGGAGACAGTAGTCAGTCCCAGAGAAGGTATTTAAACCTCTGAAAAACATCCTTGTGCCACTGCACTGAAGGTGCTGTGTGACAAAAGAAAATGATGATGCCTAAGGAGTTTTTCTAAAAACTCCATATCCAAAGAACACAAAAAGTAAAACACACACCAAAATACAGGAGAGTGGGAAGAAAAGTCTCACCATCTTTCCAGGTGAAAATTAAAGTCCTAGAAATCCAGCAATGTTGCTGGGGGTATCAAAAGGTAAGGGAAATTATAGCAAATTTCTGAGAATTCTCCCTAACAGTAAGTAATAAGTAAGTTAGTAAACGCACGTAGATGTGTTTCGGTTTACGTGGCTGACAACAGTTAATCAGCCACCTCGCTTTTCTTGGTTTTTGCTTTGCTCATAATGCTGTGATCCGTTGGCAACGTAAAGCTGTCTTGTGTTTTACGGCCTCATCACGAGTTGGGCGTTATTCCGGCATATTTTCGGTCAAGCACTATTTGCGCTAACACTGCGTTGCTTGGTGGAAACAACGCCACAACATGCACAGGGACATGGCTTTAACACAAATATCGCTTGGCGGAAAAAGTGGCCAGGAACCCGTAAATCCAGCGCACATCGGGCTACCGGCGATCAGTGACACTAGTAGCGCATGGGAAACACGTCACCGCCATAACAGGAAATAACGTGGCGGTAATTTTGGAAATCACAATCCGCCGAATATCTCAGCCCCTGCAAGCCATCCACTTGTGTAAATATTGGAAAATGTCTCAGGAACGCACCAGGGGCATGTCAGTCCTGGATAGGGTGAGAAAACCAAAGTTTACTGACCAGGAGCTAGCCATACTGGTAGAGGAGGCAGTGGGCCATCAGGAAGAGCTGTATGGCCCACTGCAGTGCAAGACAAGTGCCCAGCGTCAAGCGCACATATGGAGGCAAATCAGCCAGAAGGTGTCTGAAGTGGGTCGTGTGCCCAGGGATGGGGAGGACTGCCGCAAGCACCTGAATGACTTGTGGGTCCGAGTACGTAGTCTACTCGCACAACACAGGAGTGAGATCATGGCGACTGGAGGAGGGCCAGCACCACCACCACCGGAGCTCACCCCCTGGGAGGAGCAGATGACACTCATTAACATGGGCACTATTGAGTGAGTTGGAGGAGCAGAGGCTGGCACCGGTACCCAGTTGTACGTACAATGTATCAACACAAGGCCCAGGGAAAAGACATCCATGGCCATGGCACAGCAATGTGATTTGTGAGTGTGTATGAAACCCTCCCCCCACCGCACAGCAATATAGGAGCTGTGCATCCCCAACAGACATCTGAAGATGTCACGCCAACATATCTGAGCAGTGTCCCTCCCTGTACCACGTTCCACCAATCACAACATGGGGACTCACTAAAATGCAATGGCCAAGCATGATAGAAACTGTATCCAAACCCACTGTTAAGGCATGATATGCAGGATACAAAGCTGCCCTCAACTCATACACACCCTATGCAGCACTCAGAGGCCGATGATGATGGGGAGGAAGCAACAACATCCAACCGCATGTCCCAGTGCGCTTCGACCAGCACCACCACCGCGCAAAGTGACCGGGCAGAAAAAAAAACAGGATGCAGAACACATCCAAGTTCACCCCACCGTAGCCCAACCAGACGGGTGCTGCGTCCACAAGGCCACTGGGCAACAGTGCCTCAGTCACCGGAAGCCACCACAGGCACTTACGATGTGGAGTGAGCCCCCAGTGGGTCTGACTCTGATGAGGGCCACACACCCACAGCAGCACAACGCACTGCACAGCTGTCATCACCCAGCCTCAATGTCACACATGAGTTGGCCACACCCCAGGAAGCCCAGAGCATGCACCAGTGGATGCACACTTGCCCGCACACCTGAGACAGATGTGGACACACCATCTTATGGCTTCCATCAACTGCAGCAGCCCCATCAGAGGGGGTACCATGTCCCCCAACAGCCCCCACTTCCGCCCCGCGCAGAGCCGTCACTCCGATTCTCAGAACACCTCAAAGACCCTTCGTCACGGGAGCAGCAGTGATGGGGCGGCTGGATGTTATGGATGCCAGACAACTGCTAATTGAGGAAATGTCTACAGAGCACACCCGCCACATCAAGGCAATCGGCTGTGAAATACGGAATGCAGCAAAATCCATGGCACGTGACAATGCACGGACCTGTAGAGTCTTGGAGGGCTGCACAGTGGCCCCGACAGGTTTTGGTCAAAGGGTACGGGAGCTGTGCAAGGTCCAATCCGCACATGCCGAGCAGATGCAGGAGGTGAACAATCTGCTACGCCAGCAGCTGCAGGTCTCTGGAGCAATACTATATGCCTCTACCACACCCACTGAGGGATTTCTGGATGCTTCGCCCAGGCGCCGTTCCCTGTGAAATCTCCCCCGCTGTTCACCAAAGGGACCTGGTCGTGGGAAGCGCCCACGTACATCCTAGTGCGACATGGCACAGTTGTGCCGAGACCTGGGAACATGAACCCACTAGCACTGTCTTGGGGTGTTCTGCTAGGGTGTGAGGGGTCGAGGGGGGATTGTGTGATGGGGAGTTCACAGGAGGGAGGGGGGTTTGTTTTAAAAAAATAAATAAAAATCACGTTCATAATGCATACAAAGCACGGACATTCATGATTGAGTTGAAGTACTCATTTTACAAGTGATGTGTCAAATGCATCATTCCACTGGATCAAAAATAAGTGTTGATCAAGGCCTGTCTGGTCAACCTCCCCTCCGTCATCCCATCCCTGTGTGCATGTGCCCCCGCTTCAGGCACATTTTCATCATCACTCCCATCCCCAGGTGGCTGGCCATCAGCATCAGGGGGCAGTGGCACATGCCTGCGACAGCAAATGTTGTGCAGCATGGCACAGGCAAGTATGATTTTGCCAACTTTCTCCAGTGCATACATCAAGGCCCTTCCCATACGGTCTAGGCACCGGAAGCGTGCCTTCAGCAATCCTAATGCCATTTCCACACAGATGCGTGTACGCCCATGGGACATGTTGTATCCCAGTTCTGCTGGAGTGTGTGGATTACGCACACGGGTCATGAGCCATGTGTACTGCGGGTATCCAGAATCATAAGCAGCGGAGAGAATGCGGACATTAGGCCAACGTTGGTTCTGTGGGCGTACAAGGATCAGACATCAGTGACATTGGCAGCAGAGTCAAGTATGTATTGGAAAGATTTATGCCATCTCAGTGCATTGGTGTCATACATCCTTCAACTTCTGGGACATTCATGGGCCGAGGTTTACATGCAGCAGTGTATCCATTAATATGCAAAAGCTAAAGTGTGTCACACTCATGTAGTACATGTATGCTATTTGTCATATAGCAACTTTCATTGTGGTGTGTGCTGTGCAAGGTGCAGTATTAAACCAATGGACTACTTACTGCATGCACCACCCCTGAGTCTAAATGCCACTGTACTTGGTCCCTTATTTCTGGATGAGGGTACCCTTATTACGGCATGTTCAGTCGACATGTTAGCCCATGTTTTGAGGCATTTGCTATGGCTGGTGTTGCGTTTGCTCCTGGCACAATCATGTACATTTGGCCAGGCATGTGATTGGCCAATCAGGGGTCACCATTTCAGGGATGCTCATTGTCTTCACTACAACTGCTCGCCGTATAGTGGATGTGTGGATGTGCCTACATTAGGACTCTATTGGGATGACTGTCTGGTGAGCAGGGTGGGCCATCTCTTCGGCGTCAGGGTGAGGAGCAGCAATGCGACGCACACAAGATGCTTTTATGTGGGCTTCATATGGGACTGTGCTTTCACAAGGGTGTGTTCTGCTGTGTCTAATGTGTGCAGGGGTTCTCGTACGAGGCACATGTATGACAATTTTGCTGTGCTAGTGCTGCCTGTGTCTCCTGCTGGCATGCAGGGATTGCTGTGTGTATATGCCCCCAATAGGTGTAATTTGGCATGCATTTCAGACAAGATTTGTACTCGCCCAACATCCATGTGTTATGACCTCAGTGCCTCTCCATGTAGGCTGGCAGGGTACTATTGCGCAGGACCATGGAGTCATGGATGGATCCTGGGTAGTGGGCGCAGCAGTGGCTGAAGGTTAGGTCGGGGCTACAGGTCTGCATATTCATGGAAAGGAAAGTGTTCTGGGTCCTGTAGGCTGCTCATGGTCCTGGTGTGCTACTAGGGCTACATGTGTGCAGTCTAGGGCTGCTATAACGTTCAGGACTTTGGCAATGGCATGGATCTGTCCTGTTCCGGTGTGGCTGGCAATGGAATCTGCTCATTCACATGGAGCAGTAGTGCATCCAGCACCTGTCCCAGCACAGCACTGAAGGTGGACTGGGCCATGCATCATGGCAACGGTATGTTGGAAGCTGCCAGATCCAAGGTACTGCAGAACGGACACAAGCTTCAGTGGGGGCACAGCAGTGCCGATGGATAAACGGCTGCTTATGTCAGCCTGGATTCTATGTCAAGACCGGAGGCTCCCATTATGCTTCTCTTTCTTTTATTATCATATAAATAGAAAGCTCAGCAGCAAGTGTTAATGCACCTTACTGAAAGCGCAGGTATGCGTGGCAGACAAAAGGTGCATGAAAAACACTAATAACTTAGAAAATATAAACAAAAACAGTGTAAATCAGAGAAAAACTCCATTTCCCATGGTGCTTCAGGAAAAGGTCCACTAAAGGGTCACTAACATGTGACCTAGTCCACCAATGAATAACTGGCTGTCCATATAAACAGTCATGCAAATTGTGTCACTTCCTCTTTTTTGGTGCTCACAGCAAAGATAAGTACTCTTATCTCCTTGTTCAAAAAAAACCTAGAATTTTAGATTTAAATATATTTTAATAAGGTTGAATAATATATGTACATATTATTGTATTTAGCATTCATAACTTTAATTGGCATACGCGCGCATAGCGCTTCATTGTTTTCCTTGTCAGTTTCGCTTCGATCCTCCGCGTCAGCTGCTTGGCTGTCGTCGGAGGATCTCGGCTAACTGACAGGACCCCTCGCGTTCGCGAGCGGCTCTGCTAATTTATACACTGCTCTGTGCGCGGCCCCCGGCTCGCCTCTTCACTCCTGCAGAGACCGGGGAGGCCGCACACGGAGAGCATTTTGTTGCGGTAGCCTTTTGTGGCCACTAGAGGGAGTGTCTGCTCCCTGAGTCCTTTCCTCAAACAGCTGGCGCTCGCTTGTCATTTCTGTTGCTTTTACAAGGGATTTTGAAAGCGAGCACCAGCTGCATTTACGAGCCCCTCCTTTCCTTTCTTCTGCTTAACAGCATATAAAAAAAAAAGAAAGAAAGAAAACGGAAAACGAAGGAAGTCTCTCTAGATAACTTCCACAGAAGCAGATTGCTTTTTCCAACACAGCAAGGTATTGTGCTCCACACCTCCACACCTTCCTTGGCTGAAATTAAGTGGGCTGAGAGAAGGCTGTCTGTTGCCCACAAGGAACATTTTTTTTTTTTTTTTTTTAAATATAAAAGAAAAAAAAAGGTGCATTTGAATTTGATTATGGCAGCTCAGTACTTCCCCCAGGCAGATCAGGATTGGTCTGATCATGAGGAGGAAGAATATCAGATAGATGAGGTGGCAATGGCAGACAGCCTCAAAAAGGTGCTGGGATCCTCAGTGGAGACAACCATCAAGAAGGCAGTATCTGAGATGCTCCTGCCTATCCAGCAGCGCCTAGACAGTATGGAGGAGCATCTACAGGAGACCTCCCCGACAGGGAGAAAGAAAACCCATAAAAGAAAGCACCTTATAGATGGGGGATGTACTCCGGCTCGCAGGAGCAAAGACTCCATGACCCCCCCCCCCCCCCGAGCCAGCCTACTCCTGCCACCGCTGCCGTCTCAGACGCCTTCTCCAGGCTGAAAAAAGCCTTCATGGACAGGAAGGACACCCCTTCCCTCGAAAGACCCTCTTACCCCGAGGAAGACAACAGGGGTATTAGACCCTCAAGCCCAGAGGGAGATCAACAGAGCACCGGTGACGAAGCTAGAGGGGTCTATGATAACTATCATTCCCTTTCATCCTCCGATGAGGAATCTCAAACTATAGGGTCGCGACCCTATACCTCTGGGATTGTGGCAGTCCCCATCCCCAAGAAGGTAACGGAGGAACCGCCCACTTCCAGCGGGATGTTTACTCAAGAAGATCTTGTGCACCCCAGATCCTCTGACTGGGAACCTTCGTCCAGAACAACCAATTACATCATGAACAGGCTTCACAAGCCTCTAGAAAAGGAAGGGCGGGCCAGATTAAAGGCAGAATGCCCCCGTCCCAATATTCGTGGGAAAGTAGCCCTCACCCTGGAGCTAGACTCCAAGATGATCACATTTCTGGGAAAGAATGTGAAAGACCCTAGAAAGGGTATTGACCGCGCTTGGAGGTCCTGTCAGGACAGAGTCCTGGACATTACTGGTTCTCTAGCTAAGATTATGGACCTGGCCGAGGCGGCCATTGATTCCAGTGATCCCATCGATCCAGCGATCCTTTCAGGTTGGGCGCAAAGAGCCCTCTGTCTACTGGGTAATGCCAGTTGTGCCATCTCGGCTGAACGCCGTAAAGGTATCTTATACAAAATTGACGGCAAGCTAACCGAACTAGCAGATACGGAATCAGGAGCAGCAGCCCAAGGTCTGCTTTTCGGAGACCCATTCATGAAAGAAAGGTCGAAATTCGTCAGCACATTTACAGCCTTGGATAAGGCTCAAGCCTCCATCAGGAGGGTTTTTGCTACTAAGGTTTTCTCCAGGGCCGGACGAGGCAGAGGTCGCTCCTCCAGCCGCTTCGCCTTTGATCGAAGACCTCAGCAATCCCGGGACCAATACAATTCTTGGCAGGACCGCTCAGACACTTTCTTCCCCTCAAGAGGGCGGGGAAGAGGTTGTGGATGGAGAAGAGGTGCAAGATATCCAGCCCAACAGCAAACTATAGGTCAGTGTACCCATAGCAGCGCCTGCGCCACAGACACCCGTAGGGGTGAGGTTAGCTCTTTTTGCACAGGCATTATCAGGAGATGCATGGGTCAGGGACGCAGCGCGCAGCCTGCGCTTAAGAGTTTTTCGCTCAACCTCATCATACCACTCGTCCTGCACCATACAGTTATGTCCATAGCAGACGAGGAAGCGGTAGATGGTGAAATACGCAGTCTACATCTAAAACAAGCAATTCGCCCCGGCTCAAGCCAAGGCAGGTTCTTCAGTCCTATATTCTTGGTTCGCAGGAATCAAAAAGTACGCCCAGTTATAAATTTGAGGGCTCTCAACGACTTCATTGTCTACCATCACTTCAAGATGGAAGGGATACACATGCTCAGGGACCTCCTGAGGCCAAACGATTGGCTTGTGCGCCTGGACTTGAAGGACGCTTACCTAGCAGTTCCTATTCACCAGGCCCAGGTAAGCTATCTCAGGTTTTCCTGGAAAAACCAAGACTGGGAGTGCACAAGTTTCCCTTTCGGGCTCTCCTCAGCGCCTTGGGCCTTTACCAAACTTCTGCGGCCCGTAGTAGCCTGCTTGAGAGAACTAGGAGTCAGATTAATAGTCTATCTAGACGACATTATTTTCATGGCTCATTCTCAAGCCCTAGTAGTGCATCAGGCCAGAATAGCCATCAACCTACTACACAGTCTTGGTTTCCTCATAAACTGGGAGAAATCTGTACTCCGTCCATCTCAGAATCTAGAATTTCTCGGATTCTTGGTAGACACCTTGAACCCGCAACTTAATCTTCCCGTGGCCAAGATACACGCGACACGGAGGGAGATCCGCAGACTTCTACAGAGGGACCTCATATCTCTTCGAGAGTTGGCAAGAGTAATCGGTCTCCTGTCTTCTTCCATTCAAGCAATTTTTCCCGGTCCTCTTCATTACAGAGAATAGCAAAGGCTCAAGGGTCAGCACCTGAGACAGAGCCTCTCTGTCAGGATTCGTAAATCAGGGAGGCATACTGGCAATCTTTCCTCTCATACTCGTTTGCTTTCCACACCTGGGGTTCCTTCGCTTTTGTCACGAAGACGCTGCTTCGGAACACGGAAGTTTGCTCAGCCAGTCCGTTCGGTGTATCTGAAGCAGCGCTGGTCTTTGCCATGGAAACGCAGTCGCTCTGCGTACCTGAGGTCACGTGTCTTTACACATCCTTAGAACCTCACGTGACTTTTTGTTTTTCCTTCTTATACCCCGCCTCCCCGCTACTTCTGAAATTGTTATTTCTCTTGCCGCTACGTATCTGACCTTACTCCTGTTGTATTCTGTGTTTTGACCCGGACCGCCTACTGGATTCCTGTTTCTGTACCCTCTTGTTGTTGTCTCGACCCTCGGAACTGCTATTTTGGATTTGTTACGGATCACGGACGTCTGTTCGATTTTTGCCCGCATGGTTTTCGACCCTTGGAACATTTCACGGATCTCTCCTTGTCAGGTTTTTGGCTGGTGCTACCATCTACGTCCTTCATTCTGCTGCTACTGGAACATTTCTACGGACTTCCTCGTTTCCCCTTGGAACTGAAGACTTTATACTAGGCGTCCGCGTGCCGTCGGTTTCAGTGGACATTGCTGTTTGCTGGATTCTTGTTTAGGCGTCCTCGTGCCGGCGGTGGGTAGGTGGATCGCATTGCTTCTGGATCACTCCGGCGCTTCATTGGTTTCTTCAGTTTATTTGGAACTTCCTGGGAAACTCTCATCCGGTAAGACTGTTCCTTTCTTTCTGATTCTCTTTTTTGGTCATTGTATGGTTCCAGTTACTTACTGGTTATTCTTGTCCCCTTAGAAATCTGACGCCACCTTCCTTTCTGAATTGCCAGTCAGTCTACTATAGTCTATTTTCAGGTACTTGAGGTGGGCTTGTTTGAGCATTGCTATTCAAGTTGTCTTCTGCCACTAATATACGGTTCCTTTACAGGTTGACTGGTTCCCGTGACGTCCTCTCATCACTTGGTCAATTGACTGGCCAGAGAGTTTTTTCTACATCTCTGTTGGGTACATTGACAAAAAGAATTCGTCCTCTACACGACGAGTTCAACGACTTGAAGTCAGGATTCTGGTTACTTGTCAAGGAATATCTCCTGACTTAACATATTCAGAAGCCTTATTATGGACGTCACAGGCGACCCGTTAACCACGTTGGCTCAACTAGTGGCTGATTTACGGGCTGACATGACAGCAGCTCTTGAGGACACGCAACGCAACATTCATGAGTTGCGAGTGGGCCTTCACTCTGCTGGGGCTGGCACCTCAGGTTTCCCTTCTGGTTCTGGTGCCGGTTCGGGATCTGCTCCTATTAACCCCGAGAGCGCTCCCGTTGTTCTCGCTGCCCAATTCCCTCTGGCTCCACCAGAGCTGTTTCACGGGGATCCAAAAACATTCCGGACCTTTATTAACCAGTGTCGATTGCATTTCCTCTGCCGTCCTACTTCATTCCCTGATTCCACTACCAAGGCAGCGTTCGTACTGTCGTATTTAGGTGGCACAGCGGCAACTTGGGCTAATCCATTGTTGGAGCAGGGAAGCCACCTACTTTATGATTGTGATGCATTGATTAAAGCCCTGTCACGGGTTTTTGATACCAGGTATAAGACCCAGGCCACCGATCTAGAACTTCTCTCTTTGCAACAAGGTGACACTACGTTATTGAATTATCTGGCTAGGTTTAATCAGTTGGTTGCAGAAGCCGGTTGGCCTGATGAGAAAAAGGAAGCCCTGTTTTATAAGGGTCTTTCTGAATCCCTGAAAGATATACTGGCCACAGTCCCGGTAGTACCCTCCACGTTTCCAGAATTGTTGGATCTAGTCCTCCAGATAGATGCCCGTCGGGCAGAACGGAAGGGTGAAAGAAGGGGCCCCGTTCCTGCTACCGCTTCCGTAAATACCCCTGTGCCAGGCAGCGAGGAACCTATGCAGATAGGCGCAGTACGGGGCCCATTAACCACGGAGGAAAGAGAACATCGCAAAAAGAGTAATTTGTGCTTTTATTGCGGTTCTTCCGAACATTTTTTGAGACAGTGCCCTAAAAAACCCAAGAAACAGGGAAACTCCAGGGCCCGGCAATAGATGGAGTCCCATTGCCGAGCAAACTAGGTCAGGACTCCAGACGCTCCGTACTATTTTTTGTCCCAGCTACTCTAGCTTTTCAGTCTGCCAGTCCATGGACTGTCCTTGCTGTCTTGGACTCCGGTGCCACGGGGAATTACATTGACGGACAGTATTTACAGGAATGGAAAATCCCTGTAGAACCCAAGGAGTTTCCAGAGGTGGTCAACGCTGTGGACGGTACCTCTCTATTGTCAGGTCTGGTCATGGAGCGTACCATTGAACTTACTAGGACATTAGACTCTGGTCATACTGAACAAATCACTTTTGACGTCATTTCCGCACCTCAATATAAGATCATCTTGGGGTTACCTTGGTTGATGCACCACAACCCATTGGTCAATTGGCAGTCTGGTTGTATTACGTTCTCTTCAGACCATTGCAAAAAGCACTGTCTGTCAGTACCTGGGAAGTGTTCTGGGCCTTGCATCTCCTTGTTGGATACGGCCGCGGTGGTTGGTGGCGTTTCCTCAGTCTTGCCTAAAGAATACGACGGGTTCAAGGATGTATTTGATAAGATAGGGGCCGACACCCTTCCACCTCATCGTCCCTACGATTGTCCTATAGACTTACTGGAAGGCGCAAAGATACCTTCAGGACGCGTTTATTCTCTCACTCAAAAGGAGAACCTCGTTTTGAAAGAGTATTTGGATAAAGCCCTAGCCAATGGTTTGATCCGTCCTTCTCGTTCCCCTGCCGCTTCTCCGCTCTTCTTTGTGCCGAAGAATGAGGGAGATCTGAGACCTTGCATAGACTATCGCGAACCTAATGCTGTTACCATCAGAAACCAATACCCTATTCCGTTGATTTCTGTGCTCCTAGACCAACTGGGTTCTTCTGAATTGTTCACCAAACTTGACTTACGCGGAGCATACAATTTGGTCAGAATGAGGAAAGGAGATGAGTGGAAGACAGCGTTCAAAACTAAATATGGGTTGTTCGAATATTTAGTTATGCCCTTTGGTTTGTGCAATGCTCCGGCTACTTTCCAAAGGTTTATTAATGATGTTTTCAGCGACATGTTGGATCGTCACGTCGTTGTCTATCTTGACGACATTTTGGTATACTCCTCATCCTATGAAGAACATGTAAAACATGTATCTGCAGTTTTGCAGCGTCTTCGTGAAAATCGCTTATATGCCAAATTGGAAAAGTGCTTGTTTCATGTTACCGAGGTAGAGTTCCTTGGTTATGATATAACTAATACTGGCATAAAGATGAGCAATGTCAAGGTTCAGGCGGTGTTGGACTGGCCGATTCCTTCTACTATCAAAGCATTACAGTCTTTCCTTGGCTTTGCTAATTTTTATCGTCGGTTCATTCGTTCATTCTCTGAAACAGTGGCTCCACTCACTGCTTTGACCAGTAATAAACGGCCGTTCGTTTGGAATACTAAGGCTCAACAAGCGTTTGACACCTTGAAGCAAGCCTTTACCACTGCACCGGTGCTTCAACATCCAGATTCGACCCAACCATTTTTTGTGGAGGCAGACGCGTCTGAGGTTGCGGTCGGCGCAGTTCTGTCTCAAATGTGTAGAGACACTGGTTTGCTCCACCCTGTGGCTTATCATTCACGCAAACTCACCCCTTACGAACAGAATTATACTGTTTCTGAATTGGAGCTCTTGGCCGTAAGGGATGCTTTCATTGTTTGGAGACATCACTTACTGGGGGCGGTCTTACCTGTGCAAGTATACACTGATCACAGGAATCTTTTGGCCTTACAATCCTTACAGTGTACTACGGCCCGTCATTCCAGATGGCATGAGTTCTTCTCCATGTAGAACTTTACACTCACATATCGTCCTGGACCTTTGAACTCCAAGGCTGATGCCTTGTCAAGACTGCATGGAAACGCCTTGCGTTCTTGGGGGGGTACTATACTTCAGAGTCACCAGGTAGTTTGCGCCTGTACCTTACAACCCTCACTAGTCTCTTCTATCCAGGACTGGGTGGTCTCGGAACCGAGTGAGTTGAAAGAACATAACATGGACATCGTTCAACTCTTTGCCTTATGCTCAAGGTCGCCTGTACTTACCCGATTTGGCTACACGGCGCACGGCAATGCAATGGTGCCATGATTCCTTGCTGGCGGCACATCCAGGGAGGCGCAAGACCCAAGAATTGTTACGTCGCTGGTGTTGGTGGCCGTCTTTACAGCGAGACGTCGCTGTTTATGTCTCCGCTTGTTCTATCTGTGCCCAGTGCAAGGGATCTACCACGAAACCTATGGGACTTATGCAACCATTACCGGTCCACGAACGTCCATGGTCAATGATATCCATGGATTTTATTGTCGAGCTCCCACCTGTTCAAGGTTTTGATACGGTTTGGGTTATTGTGGACTATTTCACCAAACTTGCTCGTTTTGTCCCTTGCCAAGGTTTACCTACTGCTCCTGCTCTTGCGGATATGTTTCTGCGTCATGTTTTCCGTGATTTCGGTCTCCCTGATATTATTATATCGGATAGAGGGTCTCAATTCACCTCAAGATTCTGGAGACACCTTACTAGTTCTTTGGGCATCGACGACCGCTTTTCCAGTGCTTACCACCCACAAACGGACGGTCAGACAGAAAGGCTCAATGCCACCCTTGAGCAATATTTGCGCTGTCTTACATTGCAATTCCAGGAATCGTGGTTTTCGGTGCTGATACATGCCGAGTTTGCATATAACAATTCTATCCATACTTCCACCGGTACCACACCATTTTTTGCCATGTATGGCCAACATCCCCGGACCCTCCCGCTGGACCTCGTCACGGACATTTCTAACCCGGCCGTACAGGGTTGTCTACGAGACGTTACAACCATTCGTGAGGCCGTACTTCGTCAGTTAAAGTTAGCGAAAGAACATGCTAAACAGTATGCTGACCGGCATATAGAACCAGCACCTCAGTGTACACCGGGGAACAAGGTGTGGTTGTCCACCAAGAATCTTCGTTTACCAGGTCGCAGATGTCTTTTACCTCGTTTTTTGGGTCCTTTTTCTGTGCTTTCATTGGAGCCTCTCTGTCAGGATTCGTAAATCAGGGAGGCATACTGGCAATCTTTCCTCTCATATTCGTTTGCTTTCCACACCTGGGGTTCCTTCGCTTTTGTCACGAAGACGCTGCTTCAGAACACGGAAGTTTGCTCAGCCAGTCCGTTCGGTGTATCTGAAGCAGCGCTGGTCTTTGCCATGGAAACGCAGTCGCTCTGCGTACCTGAGGTCACGTGTCTTTACACATCCTTAGAACCTCACGTGACTTTTTGTTTTTCCTTCTTATACCCCGCCTCCCCGCTACTCGCTGCTTCTGAAATTGTTATTTCTCTTGCTGCTACGTATCTGACCTTACTCCTGTTGTATTCTGTGTTTTGACCCGGACCGCCTACTGGATTCCTGTTTCTGTACCCTCTTGTTGTGGTCTCGACCCTCGGAACTGCTATTTTGGATTTGTTACGGATCACGGACGTCTGTTCGATTTTTGCCCGCATGGTTTTCGACCCTTGGAACATTTCACGGATCTCTCCTTGTCAAGTTTTTGGCTGGTGCTACCATCTACGTCCTTCATTCTGCTGCTACTGGAACATTTCTACGTACTTCCTTGTTTCCCCTTGGAACTGAAGACTTTATACTAGGCGTCCGCGTGCCGTCGGTTTCAGTGGACATTGCTGTTTGCTGGATTCTTGTTTAGGCGTCCTCGTGCCAGCGGTGGGTAGGTGGATCGCATTGCTTCTGGATCACTCCGGCGCTTCATTGGTTTCTTCAGTTTATTTGGAACTTCCTGGGAAACTCTCATCTGGTAAGACTGTTCCTTTCTTTCTGATTCTCTTTTTTGGTCATTGTATGGTTCCAGTTACTTACTGGTTATTCTTGTCCCCTTAGAAATCTGACGCCACCTTCCTTTCTGAATTGCCAGTCAGTCTACTATAGTCTATTTTCAGGTACTTGAGGTGGGCTTGTTTGAGCATTGCTATTCAAGTTGTCTTCTGCCACTAATATACGGTTCCTTTACAGGTTGACTGGTTCCCGTGACGTCCTCTCATCACTTGGTCAATTGACTGGTCAGAGAGTTTCTGCTACATCTCTCTTGGGTTCATTGACACTCATCTTTTGGTCAATTGACTGGTCAGAGAGTTTTTTCTACATCTCTGTTGGGTACATTGACAAAAAGAATTCGTCCTCTACACGACGAGTTCAACGACTTGAAGTCAGGATTCTGGTTACTTGTCAAGGAATATCTCCTGACTTAACACTCTCCTACTCTCAACATCTGACACTATCGGCCTCCGCGCGCACGGAGCTCAATTGGTGGCTCACTCATATGGAAGCCTGGAACGGCAGAGCCATTTTCGAATCCACCCCCGATATTATCATAGAATCAGACGCCAGTCGCTCCGCTTGGGGAGCGAGATACGGCTCCGTCGCCACAGGAGGGATCTGGTCACCTCAGAAGCTGAAAATGCATATAAACTGTCTGGAGCTCCACGCAGGCACATTCGCTGTGCGCTCCTTTGCCAGAGGCAAAGCGAGTTGTTGTATTTTACTAAAGATGGACAACATCTCCGCAGTACGGTACATCAATCACCTGGGAGGGACAAAGTCAAGACCTCTAGCGGAATTAGCCAAGGATGTTTGGCATTTCTGTCTGGAACACCGGATCTCGGTGACAGCGGAATATCTCCCAGGGCTCACAAACGTAGTGGTGGACTGGTACTCCCGTCACTCCACAGATTTCAGCGACTGGAGGCTCGACAGAGAAGTCTTTCTCCGCCTCCAGCGAACATGGGGCCCCATGTCCGTAGATCTCTTTGCATCCCGTCTCAACACCCAGCTACCCATCTTTTACAGCTGGAGACCGGATCCAGCAGCAGCTGCGACCGATGCATTCCTACAGCAGTGAACCCAGGGGATTCACTATGCCTTTCTTCCATTTACAATGATAACGCGGACCCTCGTGAAGGCCCGTCAGGAGCATACGGACCTGGTTCTCATAGCCCCGGTCTGGACCTCTCAGACCTGGTATCCAGTTCTTCTGGAACTTTCTTCGGATTTTCCAATCCTTCTACCCCAATTTCCAGATCTCCTTCTGGATCCGTCAGGGCAGCGTCACCCCCTTCTCCTCAACGGATCACTGAACCTAGCAGCCTGGAGGATTTCAGGTCAAGGTGGTGGATTCCCGGCATATCAGCCATGGCAGTCAACCTCATTGAGGAAAGCTGGGCCCCTGCTACCCTCAAGAGGTATTCTAACTCCTGGAGCGCCTGGAGTAACTGGTGCCAAAGGAACGGTTCACATCCAGTTTCAGCACCTATAGAGGAAATCCTAAATTTCCTGGCATCATTAGTTGAAAGAGCCTCGCCTATAGGACAGTTAACGCCTACCGCTCAGCTATTTCTGCCGGGCATGACCTCATTCAAGGGCTTCCAGCTGGAGAGCATCAGATCGTCTGCAAACTGCTTAAAGGAATCAGACTTACAATACCGCCCCCGTCCCGCTATGATAAGCTTTGGGACGTCAACAAGGTTCTGAATCTTTTTCTGCCATGGCCGCATAACAAGGACCTGTCCCGGACTGCCTGGTCAGGCAAACTTACTACGCTGCTCTGCTTGGTCTCCTGCAGGAGGGTCTCTGAAGTCAGAGCTCTCGATCTGGCGGGCAGGACCTTTTCTCCTGATGGGGTGGTATTCCACTTGCACAGGAGAACGAATGTAACTCGAGGGTGATTTCGTACCAAGCTTTCAAAGATCAACCTAAGCTTTGCCTAGTTAAATGCTTAAAAGTTTACGAGGAGCAGACTGCCCCGCTTAGGACTTCTAACGGGCAACTGCTGATAGCCCTGCGTAAACCGCACAAGGCAGTTTCGGCTCCAACCCTAGCGCGCTGGGTGCGCTGGACTCTGACTCAAGCAGGAATAGATACCCTGCATTTCGGGGCCCACTCGGTGAGAGGAGCCATGGCTTCCAAAGCATTTCAGGTGGGAGTACGCCTAGAAGATATCATGAGAATGGCGGATTGGTCAGGTGAATCAATATTCAAGGAATTCTACCTGAAACCGCTAGAACAACCAGCATCTATCGTGGTAAGTAAGCTTTAAACAAGCATAATGGGAGCCTCCGGTCTTGACATAGAATAAAGATTTTCCATAATAACTTACTAGAAATTCTTGATTCTATTAAAGACACGGAGGCGAGCATTATTCCGCCCAGCAAGAGAAATAACAGCGCTAATCACCTTTGAGGTAATAATTGCGCGACTTGTTTGAAAATGTTACTGCTTATTGGACTGACTTATGTATGTCAAATTAACACACTATTTCTCTCGCACCCCGTAAAGGGAACTAGGGTTCGTTGATGCACAAACTAATTCTAGTTACTTCTCTTCCCTGACAGCGGCTACAGACAAGCCCTCCTGATCGCCTACTCAGCTCCATTTCGGCTTCTGTCTTAAGACGATCTCAGTTACAGTTGTTCTTCTCACCGTCTTTCTTCTTGAACAGCCAAGTTCGCAGCTACGAAAGAGGAAGTGACACAATTTGCATGACTGTTTATATGGACAGCCAGTTACTCATTGGTGGACTAGGTCACATGTTAGTGACCCTTTACTGGACCTTTTCCTGAAGCACCATGGGAAATGGAGTTTTTCTCTGATTTACACTGTTTTTGTTTATATTTTCTAAGTTCTTTGTGTTTTTAACACTTGCTGCTGAGCTTTCTATTTATATGATAAAGAAACATGCATAATGCTCGCCTCCATGTCTTTAATAGAATCAGGAATTTCTAGTTATTATGGAAAATCTTTATTGTGTCCAGCAACTGGGTGATTGTTGCCCTGTCCAGCCTCCTCCTCCTCCTACTCCTCCTCCTACTCCTCCTCCTACTCCTCCTCCTACTCCTCCTCCTACTCCTCCTCCTACTCCTCCTCCTACTCCTCCTCCTCCTCCTCCTCCTCCTACTCCTCCTAAACACTCAAGTGGATCTTTATCATGCCTTTGGCTTTGAATGTGGAAGTTGCCAAAGGTGATGATTAAATCAGCTAGTACTGGTACTATAAGGGCCATGATGTTGCGCCTGTGGCATCCATATCTAAATTATCTAGGAGCGTGAAGCTGCATATGACCACAGGAGGGGAGTGAGATTCCCCTTGTACAGAAAGATTGCAAGTGCGGTATAATCTCAGATATACCCGACTCGTTTACTTTTACGGACTTCTGTCGGGAGACAGTGATCAGTACCAGCTCACACGTGAACTCTGTAGAGTTAGGTAGCTGCGGCCCTGTGTCATCTGTTCTGCCAGCTCTGTCTCCTGGAGTAAGGATATGTGCCATGGTTTACAATTCTGTAACTGGTGGCACGATATGTAATTCTGGGCTTGATTTAGTCTCTGCTTCTTCCGATATTTCTGAAGTGGATTACATGGGAGATTTGCTAAATTACTCAAACACTGCGAATGTTCGCAGTACTGATCCACAGAGCTTGTTAGATAAATGCCCCACCAATGAATCGGCCAGTGATGCCATCTCTGATGCCACTCCAGTGCTCAATGATAATAATGAGGCGGTCCATACTGTTATAAAGCCGAGTGATATCTTGAACAAATCGAATGAGGCTATGGATGACACCCCGATATTTCCGGACACAAATATTAGCTCAACAAGCAGGTCTTCCAATGACATGCTTCTTGCTTCTGAATGCCTGCTTGCTACGCTAGTTACGAAATGTGAGAAAATGGAAAATAAAATCCATTCTTCTCCATAAAAGTATTAATAGAATGCGTAAATCTGTAAAAGATAAATGGCAGCAAGACTGTGCTATCCAGATATTATCCCATTACTGCTGTGCCTTTATTTGCTGAGACAAATGCCAACTCTTCTAATGCTACTTTTGTTTGCGCCCCCTCCCCCCATTTCATCTAAACGATTAGCTGCCAAAAAGAAAGCGAAACCGGTGTGTCAAGCCTTTATGTATGCTAGAACAAAAGCCAGGAAAAATGCATGCATGATCACAGGTCCTAGCGCTCCATCTATACTGCCTCGTACTGATGCCACAGCAATACGATCCCTGGACCTGCGACCGGTGTAGTGTTGACTTTGCCGTTGCTTCCGATTGTGCTCCTGTGACCAAGATGGTTGCACTACCTCCTGTAGATCCGCATACAGGATCTGACAAATGGCAATAAATCGGCCGCTTCTACGACGGCGCAAACCAGTACCCTACCCAGTACTCACCCAAATATTCCAGAGAAGGTGGTTCAAACCACATTACTTGATCACTGGGTTGCGCCTGCCCATCCAACATCTGTGATTAATGGGGTCTCTTCTTCCTTCGCCCCTACCAATTGCACAGTAAAAGCACTACAATTTCAACTTGTTTTTAGTAAGGATTATATACCTCCTTTCAATAGATAAAGAACGCTTGACATATTTCATGCAGTGGCTGCATTATGAGGGATTCTAACGGCCGACATTAAAATCAAATAGAACATACACCATGTAGTATATCTAATATTTGGTTTTGCTCCGAAGCAACTCTGGATTATGTATTGAAGAATGAGATTGAGCTCTACAGACTGGATTTTACATGTAAAGACTGTGCAGATAGCATCTGTTTTAAACATAGTATCATAGTTTGCCAGAGTCTGGAATTCGCTTACAGAAGCAGACTAAGGCGGGGTAGTGGGAGTGGGTGGGGGTAGAATGAACAGGGATTTTGGAGGAGAGAGGGTGGATCAGTGAACAGGCTTTCTGTGAAGTGGTGGAGATTTTGGCTTTGAGAAGCTAATGTCTCCACCATGGGGTTAATGGCTCAAAGATTAACACCCTTTGGGCCCAATTCACAGAAGAGTTTTATAATGGCAAAACCCCATTGGAAAAAGCTCTATGAATTAGGCCCTTTGTCTCCACTCCCTGTTGTGCCCATTGCAGTGCACGGCTGATAGAAAGAATTCAGTCCTCAAAAAATCTGTTAATTTATACAAAAACATAAAGGAACTGCCGTCCAAGAACGAAATGTTGCATGGGGTCTCCGTTTCCTTTCCTTGAGATATGTGTAAAGCGGAGTGCTCTTGTATTACCTCATTTTAATAGTATTTGCTCTATTCCAACCTCTAATCTACAGCCGGAAAACACCTCTTGGAAACAGGCGCTCAACCCGCTAAACTATCTCCAGCGTCCCTGGACTCCTTTTAGAAGGACCATTCTGCTGGTTCGTTCTATGCCTGTTGAGAGTCAAAGCGACTTGAAGAATGGATATTCCAAACTCCATAAAAAATATACCCAGGTGACCTGAGCCCCATTAGTGTACACAGTATAAATTGTCACATCCCATTACCAAAGCAGTTCCACATTTGCATGGAGTGGTGAAACTGCCGAAGCATACACTGCTATTATTGCCGCATGGTGCATTATAATATCAGGTGCAAAATGGGTTCTAGGTGAGCAGATTACGCTCGCCATCAAGTGCAAAAGATAACACGAAAATACGTGGGGGGAATTTTCTCAACTCCCCTGACTCAAGCTGGCAGTGAAACGCGCATCACACACTCACAGCATTAAAACGATCTAAAGACTGATCCCAAGCGGAAGTGCCCCATCCCATAAGAGTAGGTCCTTCACATCCAGTAGGATTAGCTCGGGCTGGGCGCGGCTTGTGTGTGAGAGAGAAGGAAGCCTGCCCCACGCGAGCAGCAGCGTTGCATACATATTCTATTGTGTGTTCAACACCTGGCTTGCAGGCCACACCGAGGCCACTAGAACCTCGGTGCAAGAAACATTGGCCCAATCAACAGAGTGGTGCGCGGGAAGGGAGGAGGGGGCCAGGTACACCAGGAAGCGGTGAGAGAAGGGGGGGGGGGGCAACGCGCAACAGAGCGCTGCTGGAAGAAGAAAACAGATCACTCGGCGGTGTGGACAGGAGTTTAAGTGAAAAAAAGAATTGGTGCATACATAAATAAACGGCATATACCTAAGTGCAGTCATTTTGCTCCTACTTCAGGAGCGTGCACAGCTCTCAGGCAACAGCAGCAGGCCAGCAGACGTCAGCGACAGGGTGAAGACCCAGATGGTGCTTTGGACATTTCATCACCACACTCAGAAAGTTGCCATGTCAACACCATACAATGCTTCCAAACTCCCTTTTCTCCTTTTTTAAACATTTACAGTACCAATGTTTTAGCGATTAGGTGGTTTACGCAAAAGAAGTGCCAAAACCAAAAGATGGCATGCACAGTTACAGTCACGGAATTTAACCTCCTCCTGCCTGCCTAACCTATTTTGGATGTACTTTCTCACTATGACAAGAAATGTTGGTGCGTTTATGGCCTAGATGTAGCAGCCAAAGATGCCCTATTGATTTTCGACGTTCTTCCTTTCCTTAAACTAAATTCTATTGCAATGTTCTAGATCTCCTTCAACTAAAGCATAGTCCCCTCTACTGCTCTGGCAACCTTCTGCCTTGGCCTAACAAGATCAATATCGAAATTGAACCAAGCATGTCCAATTTATAATATTTTTTTCCAGAACCATTAAATATTTTGCAAGACCAAGAACCACTGATAATGTTCAGGAAAGTTTGATCCTACAGAAACACCCAATATTCAGGACTTTTACAGTACAGCTGAATAATTTCACCAATGCAGAGTTAAATCTAGGATAAATGGCTTGTAAATTGGTGAATGGGTGTTATACTATTTAAGGTTTCTTAATGATCATACACACGTATAACAATGCATGCACTGCAAGCCTGGGGGTCTAGTAGCAAATACAGCTTCATTTTTACCACCTATTGCAATAAACCGAAATACCAGAGAAGGAGTAAGCTTTTCCTCCATGTTCTAGGATGGAGAAGAAACCAAAGAGCCTTTAAATCAATACTGGCCTTCTTCCAAATAAAAAATATAAAAAACTCCTAGTGGTGAATTTCAAGATGGACATGATCGCTCAGAAACACTGCCTCTCCAACAGGATCCCTTGGTCTCGACAATAGATTTAGAGGATGGTGTGACGAATCTGGAGAGATCTCCCTTTTTCCTTATGGGCAACCACGCCCTTCTGAGGATAGGGAGGTGAGACCACTAAGCAAAATCCTCACTAGGGTTTTGGGAAAGCGGGACCTCACTGGGAATGACTCCTATATAGGGGACAAGGACTCCCATTCCCATGTGGTGTAGTAAACAAAAACACGACATGTTTTACTACAAAGAATGTGGACATTTCTGGGAGTAATATCCTGTAAGTAACGATCAGCCCCCTCTCACTTCGGCTATACAAATCATGTATATTTCCCCTGGGTAGATATAAAGGGATACCACAAGAGGAACTGCTGGTATTACAAATACAATGGGAGACCAGGACCTTTAGATACCTGGGGATTGAAGTACATTATAGTGTAGAGGTCGAACACAAACAAAACACAGAGAAGGCGCTGGCTAACATTGAAAACACCATAAGGTTCTGGGCCAAGCTCCCTCTGACCATGATGGGGATAGTGGCACTGTTAAATACGGTGGTGCAGCCTAGGCTGTTACATGGTATATTCATAAAGTAGTGTATGATACCCAAGCAATTCTTTGTTAAAATCCAGTGCATATGCAGGGGGTTCATATGGCAGAACACTAGGAACAGAATAGCGTTATGGAAATTGCAAAACACGTATGACCAAAGGGGCATTAAATTGCTCAATTTCGAGATTGTACTATCTGACCAGCCAACCAATCTAATTTGTTATTGGTAGTACTGTATTCATCCAAGCGCCTGGGTGTCTTCGGGTGTTTGTGCGCTCTACAAATACGTCTAACATAACATAACTACAATATGTGACAAGGTGGTTATCGGAAGACTACACATCGGAGACAAGGTTGTTGAGGGCTCAATGTGCTCCGTTGTTCCTGAAAGAATGGATATGGCTGCCAAAATCGCAACAAGGCGGAGGGATAAGAATGTTAGACTTGGGATGGAAGATATGGCGGCGGGCTTGCTGGGCCATGGAGAACCCGTTCCCGTGTTCCCCACAGATGCCGCTAGCGGCACTGAATGGAGTGGATGAGCAATTGAGGAAGATAGTCCGGAAGCATTGGGAACCTGCTTGTAGGGGTTTTTCGAAGGTTGTGGATATCTAAGTGTCTAAGATATCGCTAAGAGTAGTGCGGAAGGATAGACGACAGGTGAAAGTTAGCCGCTAGAGTTGGGTCAGCCCGTTGCTTTTTTAGGAGAGGTATTACTGTGGCCATTTTTAAAATATAAGGAAAGGAAGCAGAGCCTAAGGACTAGTTGAAGAGTTCAACAAAGTGAGAGACCACTAAAGGGGCAATAGGCTTGACTAGCTGAGGAGCATGAAGGTCCGATCGTCGGGCACAAGCGGGCATAGCCTTCATCAGTAGAAGATGATGATACAATATGCAGAGTGTAGAATGTAGGAGGAGTATCCAGAGTGTAGAATGTAGAAGGAAGGTCAGGAGAGAGTCTCTAATTTTGGAACTTTTGCAGCAAAGTATTCATTTAGGCCATTAGCTGAGAGAGTGGAATTGATAGTCATAGGTTTAGGAGTAGTGACGAGTGAGTTTAGGGTGCCTTGTAGCCGGCAAGGATGGTTAGAGTGAGAATCAATGACTTGAGAGAGTTCAGGACAAAGAGGTAGAGTTTCAGGTACTCATGCAAGTGGGTAGGCCTCAATTTGCACAGCAGCTGATGGAGGACTGGGCGGAGAAAGCCTATGAATGGGGTGACCATTGAAGATGCTGAGACTTGGGGGTGAAAGCAGTGGAAAGTGAGAGGGGAATGAGTTATAGTAGGGATTGGAAGCTGAAGAAGGCAGCATTCGTGCAAGAGGCATCAGGTGTGAAGGAGGAGAGTGAGAACTGTAGGTCTGAGAGAAAGGAGGAATGGCAGAAGGTTTACATTTCCTTTTAGTACTAGGTGGGGCAAGTGGTGAAGAGAGGTTGAAGAGTGGAAAGGATATGGTGGTGGAAACAATGGAGTTATCAGATAAGAATGGTATGACAGTAGTATTAGTGGCTGAGAATGCTGTGGTAGTGTTAGGGGCTAAAAGAGGTGTAGATTAATATGAGATCCAAAGACTTACCCCCTTTGTGGGTAGGTAGGTTATGGATAGAGTGCAGAGCATGGTCACTAAGAAAAGACTGACGTTCCGATTTCTGAGAAGTGGCTGGAGAGGGAAGGTTAAAGTCAACTAAGAGAATGAGGTGATGTTTAGTGGAAAGAGAATCAAGGAGGTGCCCAATATCAAAGAATTGTCCAGTAGGACCAGGAGGGGGCGATCAATTGGAGAGGATATGAACAGAGTGAGGCAGAGCAATAGAAGAGATGGTGAATTCAATAGAGGTAGGAGAGGACCTGGTATTGGAGATTTGTGAGGCATTGAGGCGGAAAGATTGTACGTGCCCAACGCCTCCACCTCTACCAGTCAGTCGAGAAGAGTGACTGAAGGATTTGGAGTTGCGTAGGGCCATCAGGGTAGCAGTGTCAGATCGAGAAATCCAGGTTTCAGTGATAGGAAGAAGGTCTAGGGGAGGAGAGCTTGAGTGAAAGTAGTCAGCAATAAAGGAAATGTTATTGCATACAGACTGAGCATTCCAGAGCGCAATGTTCAGTTGATGCAGTAAGGAAGAGTAGAAAAGTTGAGTCTCAGAGGAAGAGAGGCGAGGTGGATAGTTGTTAGCAGAGGTATGGTTAGCTCATCGGCTTTGTTTGTTGAAAGTAGGAGGTGCAATAGAAATGGAGCAGTGGAAGTTTGGAGATGTGAGTTTTAGGACAGGAAAGGAGGAAGTTGTAGCATGATTGGATAAAGCATATAGAGGCTAGTAGGAAGAGCAAATGCATTGTAGGAGAGTACTGCAGTGTGTAGAGTCAGTACAGTAATTAGAAAGCTGGTAGTACTTGGGTGCAGCAAGGTGGAAGGCAAGGGCAAAGACTCATGGGCTCAGAGGCAAAGAGGCTGGTCAACGACTGGTCTTAACCATTATAAGTGTGCTGAAAAAAAAACATTCTTGGTAGTCTACACTTGTGCTTAAAGGGTAAAGTGATCAAATAGCTCAGTCAAAAGGGACAAATACATTTTGGGATTGGGTCATTTTAAAAAAAGGACTCACCTCCCCTTAGCCAGGAATGTTTATTTCATTTAAAAATCAGAAACCGTGCCTTACACAACCATTTTCACAAGTCAATCTTCAGAAGCAGAAAGACAATTCTGAAGATTAGATGTTCAGAAAGTGCTCAAATTCTGCTGGGACCAAATCTAGACAGTCCCTTAATCTGTTTGTAATTTACAGAGGAAACGCCCTGCTGGGGAGGGTAGCCATAGTTTGTATATCTTGCTGGAGAGGCTCAACAAGCCGTGCAGTCCGTGCTAAACTAGCTTCTACAGCCTTTCAAAAGTACATCCAAATGTATTTCATCAGCAAAATGTCTACCCGATTAGTCCAAGCATTATGAGTTGGCTGGGTTGGGGTGGTTGATAAGGGTACCGGGGCCAAAGAGAAGTTTGAATTGATCGTGTCGTGTTGGTGGCTGGGGCGACATCAATGTTGACATAGGTGGCAATTTAACATGAATCCAGTGTAGTGGGAATGAGATATGCATTATTTTTAGTGTCGTTTGTGTTTTAGTTGATACATTTTCGAATCGCATGTGCACAGCAAGATCAGTGTGAAAACTGCCGATCCAATATAAACGCAACACAGGTGTGTCATGCCACATAGCGCTTAATCAGGCAGCTGAGAGCTAGATAGGAGATTGGCAATGGGAAACTCAGTGTGAGGGGATGTGGTAGTCCTGAACCTACATTTATAGCTACACATGCATGGGCTCTTTAGGGAAATAGGTTTTGGGCAGTATGAAAATACAGATCTGTTTTGGTCGCAGAATTCTCTGACAAGTTAGGAATTGCACTGGCTAAAAACTGGGTTGGGCAATTGAACTCTGTGTGACTGAAAAACTAGTTTTACAAGGTTAGTGAAAGCCAGCAGCGGTTGCAATGAATATCAGATGGTCAATTTCAGGCAGGTCTTTTTTATGGTCTAGGTGCATTGTGAAGGGGAGATGCAATCTCTGCAAGTATATAGTTGTCTATTGTTGAATATTCCGGCCACCTGTTAGGGCCGGACAATTAAACCCAATGTGGGCTGCTTGCAGGTAAAGGAGCACCATAGATTTTCAATAGAGTTATCAAGATGTGGGTTGGGACCATGTGGGCTGGAATGGCAAGTCATATAGTTTAGAATGAAATGTGGACACCAACATGTTTGGGCGATAAAACCAGAAACAATAGATCAAAAGGAAAGGTGTTTGCTCTCCTCTTTCCATCAATGGAAAGAATAGCCGTATGCGTCACAGGTAGGGGTAACAGTTTCTAACCACAACCTTTGATAATTGAAATTGTAAGTTGTGTAAACTGTGCAACTAGGAGATGGGACTATGACCAAATATGGAAAGGCACCAGAGAGGGGTGCAGTGTAAATATGCAATTATAAGTTAAAGAGAATGGTGCTTAGATGAATGTATCCAATAAGAAGTGTGGGAACTAAAGGGAATATGGTTACATTGTATAGGTTTAATCAATCTTTTGTGGCGGGTTGACTCTGTAACAAAACTTGTGTTTTAACTGTTGCAAATTGTATAAAATGCATATTCTTTGTGTGGTTCAGGGAGAAAGGTTAGCTCGACTCTGAGGCCATCTAACCCCTCCTGGCCATGTGTACAATAAGCTTGCTTAAGAGTGGGCCTGCTTTTTGTTACAGTGATCAAAGGCCCAATCCTACAGATGCTAGTTTCGGGGGTGGGGCGCAATTCTACCAAGCCTTGCTGATGAACATCACTTGCTAGACTGCACTGGACATCAAACCATCTCTCTCTTCAATAGAGGCTTACAAAACTTCTCAAACGTAGGACTGAACAGGCAGAAACGTAAAACGGACTAGAGGCTAGTCACAGTAATCATTTATGTAATTAGTACCCTGCCGCCACATCATTCACACAACTCACCCTCGAACCCCACTCCACCTGGCCATAAATGTACACACACATACAAACACCAACTCGTTGGAAGAAGCATGGTCTACAAGGTGGACAGAGCTGGGGAAAATGAGCCACCTCTCAGGTTTTTTTAACATCATTTTTATGCTCTTAAGAGGCTATGCACTTGTTCCAGAAACAGCAATGTGTAAGATTGGGAGAGAGCAAGGCGAGATCCTATTTTCAGGCGACATTGCACCTACCGCTGGTGACAAAACTAGTCTTAGATGGAAAAAATGTTGCATTGCTTAAACAACATAGGGGGCTTCTTAGAGGGATGCAGGGTGTGGCACCCTGCAGGAGTACATGGTACAACTGAACATCTAAGAAAACGTGAGTTGAACAGGGAATCTTTTACGTTTTAATATAAACACTGGAGCAATAAACTATAAGATTGTGCATTGTAGAAATAAAGACACAACCCGTGAACAGTACAAAATGCCCAATTGTTCCACAGCAGATAAAGCACGCCCAACACCGCCTGCAACAAGCAGACCTACAGTGCATATGGCCTGGACATTTTTATACTTGACACAGAGGGACATACTTCACAACCATATCCACGGAGTGACAATGTCTTCAAATGTAGCCGTGTACAAGTGCTTAACCTCTTGTGATGAACGATAGTAGTACCCAGATCCACATTATATACACGTTATACAAATTCTTGCCATTAAGGGGAAAATCAGCTCAGATGCTTCATAAAACAAGCAAGTGGATTACCCTGAAGAGGGAAGGCCGAATAAAATTTGCCTCCTATGCCCCCTCCCATAAAGGCACATGGCACGAAGGAAGAACCGGAGATGATCGTGATCGGCCATATTATTTCGGACCAGTTCCTAGTGCTCCACTCAGGTACCCACTCAGTCAACCATATAGCCCAGGAGAAACACAAACACTGCCCAGAGTGGATGAAGAACTCCAGACTGAAACCTCCATTGACAGTATTGATTAAAACGCCAAGAAGCAAACCACTGATGTTGTTAGAGACATCAAGACATAGATGCGTTAGAAATCACACGTGCCATCCACACATCGGGAGACAAACACACACCAGAGTACACAAAGAACGCATGTGTAACATTTCTATGAGTTAGAGGACGGTTACATATATATAACGCCATTGCTTTATTATTTTGTCATTAGCTGAAAACAGAAACCGCAAAGAGCAAGAGATCCTGAGTAAGCTTGCAGATGCAACTAACCTTATGGAGCTGCAGGAACAACTAAGGGACCTGACAGAGCCAGTATGACTAACATATAGGATGTGTAGTATATTACAGAAATGTAGGAGCCATATTATAGCCTATGAAAATTACAGCAAACTACAGACTCTCAGCAAGTGCTGAGCTGCGTTGAATCCAGGACGAACAGGAGAAACAAACGTGTGGGACAGGGCCTGTAGCCAAGGCCACCAGATACGGGCAACATTCCATTCCCTGAACGACAGTAACACCAGCTACAGTAAATGCGAATAATTCTTCGTAATGCTACATAAGCCCAAAACACGGTCTCTGAACACAGGGTTCAGCCGACCCGCATGATGAATCGAAACCGGCGATGAGGAAAGAAGCGCGCTCACGCCGCCAGACAAGGAAGTTTGCAACAAACTTGTTATACTGAAGTCAGGTGCTGTATGTGGACAGGAACTCTCATAGCCTATGGTGGTACACACAAGTTCCAATGCAGAAACATAATTGTACATTGAGAGCTGAGAACCATTTCAGATCCCAGGCATGGGGGAACGCCAGCTCTAGCCAATCACAATCTAGTATCCTAGGGGTGGGTAACAACGGGCAAGAACCAATGGTAAGACCCTCACACTGCAACATTGTAGAAGTAGCATTTTTGGGGATGGGCCAGGCCAGTCACCAGACATGCGAGAGCCAGTGAACTAACTAGTATGGGGTCCACTATAGGTGGACTATCACTCAGCGCCCAATCCAGGGGTGCGATAGGTTTGCTGGAGAAGGGACCAGGTTGTGATGTCATTCTGATGCAATGTGCCCTCAAAACTGGCCTGGGAGCCACGACACGCTGAGAAGTTCCAGGAGAGTCTTCGATCCATGTTTTGATCTCTGTTGGTTTTGGCTGTAATAAACTGCAGTTTGAACTTGCCGTCTGTCTGGACCTACGTTCCTTTGGTGGGAGGTGTTGGGCCTTCCATGAGTTCTGAGTTTGCGAACTTCTAGTAGCCCTCGAACCTACCTGGGAGTTTGTCCCAACAACCCACTGATGCAAAATCGAGACATGCTAAAGTATGCCATGCGGTCCTGTTCTATCTAAAGGCTTTAACAATCAAGGGAAATTGGTTTGGGAGTTTGCATGGTGCAATTCTGGAGGGATGGGAATGGTGTTCCAAGTGGCATTTTTGGGAAGTAATTTCCCAGTTACTGCAGTTTGCTTTTCAAGTTAAGATGGCTTATGGTTTGTTGATGAAAACCTTCACATTTTAAGGTATGGGTGATGCCATCCAACAAGCCTGGTTTTGGCAGGTCTCAAAATCTGTACTTGCTAGTAGCCATTTGCAAGTGGCAAATAAGAAATGGTGTGCTGTGTGCATATGAAGAATTGAAACGGAAAGTGACTTAGTGCCCCTCTAGTAGGATTCAACTTGAAATGTTTACCCTTGGTTTCGGGTCATCCACAATAGATAAAGGCATTGCAGGAGCTATGGTACGGTTAACAACTTAGTTTTACTGTACACCGACCTCTTCACGGAGTTTAAAGAAGTCTATTGCTAGTATTAATAAGTTTCATATCGATATTAATGTCAGATACCTCCACTTGCAAATCCTTTAGAAGTAGGTGTTACTATTACCGAACTAAACGTACTGACCTTGGAAGGCTTTATAGTTTAGTCGTCCCAGACTAAAGTTTAGGAGATCATTTCCATTTCGCCCAGGCCACTATTCCAGTCCTGGGTTGCTGTTACGTTAGCCCAAAGTAGTCAGTTGAAATAATCAAAGACTGCAGCTCACAGAGTATATTGGTGGATCAATTAAAGCCCAGGAGTCAGACATGAGGTCCACGATGACATGAACTCATCCGGTGACCTTGGCCATCCTGAGATTCAAACTTGAAGTGTGCAAATTAGCCCGATGCAGGAGTCCAACTCCGGAGCCATACTGTACAACACCAACGTCTTTTCTTGGGATCTTGTTTTTTTATACAATGTAGATTGATGTTAACCTATTTTATATATAGTTAAAGCATTTTCTGTGACATACAAAAGACCCTAACGAAATGTGAAGCACCCCAACTCAGATCGGCTAATGAGATGTTGATAGTGGCCCATATACAAGCAGAGCAAGCGAGTATCACATTTACCCAAGAGCACAGAGAAAACCACTTGGTGGACGGATCACTTTAGATTCTAAAAATGACAAATCAGAACAGTGAAGCACGCTCTGTTCATCAACTTGTATCACATCAGTGAAAGGGGTAGAAGAAACCTATGTGAACAACTTACTACAGGAAAAGAAGCCACAGAGATGAGTTACCTACTACATAACTGAGTTGTTGATTTAGCACCTTTGCTACGACACAAACACAATGCACATTCCAAATCAGCTGCCTACAAGCCGAAACTATTGGCATGGGAAATTAACACAGGATAGAGATGGGTTGTGAGGAGGGACACAGACTGTGGAAGTGGTTTTGAATTTGACCACCAGATTGACAAAGGCCAACCCCACCCACTGCCAGCCCCTTCTCACCCAAAATACTCCCTCCCTGGCAACTCTTAGATAGCTCTGTACTATTAAGGGGATGCAAGTTATATTTCCATGGAGTTCTTTGAAAAGGAATGGCTTAACTTCAGCTGAAAAACAGCTTTTGGCTTACTAAAAACGTCTTGATCAAGTGTACCTTCAGCCACTTGATTTATGAGCAATACTGCATCTTTGCATCTGCTTCTTGCGCTAAACGTCTGTAAAAAAATAAAAAATAAAAAGAATTGGCAAATCGAACCGTTTTGGCCTCCGTATAGACATTAGCCAGGCACTGCCATTGATATGCCCAAGTACAACACCATTCGTCAGATGCTGCTATCTTAAAGTCGGGTTTGTGGCAGTGCCTAGAAAATGTCCAAGAAAAACCGTTGGAATTAGAAATACTCAAAAAATAAATATAAGAAAAAATACATTCACGGTTTTTTTTGCATGCGGGGAACCACCAAAGCTCGCACTTACTTGCTGTTGGGTGCCATCCAAGCACTTTGAGACTCAAAGCGCAATGGCAAACTGAAGAACAAAACCAGGCGAAATTGCCTTTACTCTTCAGTTGCACTCTCTGCTTTGAGAGAAATAAAGCTCTGCCTGCAAATTACGCTTTGCAAGCAGTGTTTCATGATGCAGTCCAATGGAATCCCTGGTTATTGAGCAGGTGCAATTGCAAAGCATATTCAATTGATTTCACATTTGCATGAAAATCGAAAGCAAAGTGGAGATGCTAACTCTGCTTTGCCGCCCTCCTATTCCTCAGAAGGCACTTTTACGCTTTCATGTTTGCACCAATCATCATACTCAGATTTCAAAACATTGTAGTATAGTGCTAGCACCATTTGGCCGCTTAAAAGAACCATACTGATTATTGGCCATCTTAATCTTTGATCCACACAGAGGATAGATCCATGGGTACTGTAGAGTATTTGGCTTTAACACTGCCAGTGTAAAGGGTGGACACCCATTACATCCCACGAGAAATGCGGGGGTCTTCCGTCTAAACGGCCATTTGGTTTCTAACAAATGGCTCCTTTGAACCGACTGAACCTCAGAAACTTAATCTGTGTAAATAGATCGAGGTCAGGGAATCTAAATAGTGAGGACTGCAGGTGAGACATACACGGGGACAACCCTCAAGTCTCTGCTACATATATTTTGAAACAATGGGGTGGTTTGGTTCTCAATAGAGGACTCTGAAGAGGACTGGGTTAGCCATCAAATGATGGGGCATTTTGAAAGCAACATCTTACCACGTGGGCTGGGCACTCCTGGCATTTTCAAAATCAAAAAAGGACATAGTGGCTTGAAATAAATGTCCAGTCTCATCCTCCCCATAGTGCTCGGAAGGTACTTGGAAGTGACAACAAGAGGCAGAAAGATACATGCATTATAAAAAGGAACATATCCCATGTTGGTCACTAGCCAAGGTGTGTGATATATAGTCTCGAGTTTTCCTTTTCCTTCTGGCATCTGTAGATAGTCTATAAATGAAGTGCTAGAAGGACCAGAATGCAAAGAAAAAAGCAGGACTGCATGATCGGTGTATGCGTAACATGACGCAATATGAACTCTGTCTTATTTTGGGAGGTTAAGGGGGGGCACATTGGTGTACCCTCCGTTTGACTCTCTGCAATCAGTATGTGGAACATTTGGGGTGGGGATTAGTTTGAAGAACGCGCTGGGCTAGTGCACAAGCATAACTTTGGATGAAGAAATTAAGCAAGGCAGGGCCATTCCAGGGGCACATGCCAGTGTTTATGAGGGATGGCCTTTTCAACAATCTCCCAGTGGGATATACATGTGGGTTATTTGGTTGTCTGAACTGCTGGTTATATGGATGTGCTCACACAACGATCGGGTGTGTGCATGCAAAAAACTGTTGTTTTGGGCATTACACAAGGGTGATTGAGGTCTCATAAAACGGTCTGAATGTAACGTGCACCAACGTAGTAGTGAGGCAACGGGGTCCACAACTAGCTACCGTACTTCCACACGTTTAAGGTAGTCAGTGACTTCAAAACCATGTATCAAATAGGGCTGTCCCTAAATCTATACACAGCCATACACCAGATTCAGTAGAAAAAAAACATATTTTAAATTGATATACGATTTTACATGAGATTTAAAAACAATAAAAGAACCATACAAATGTGTAAAAGAAGAATT